>NC_139678.1:82888634-83488634 GCF_964106915.1 Podarcis gaigeae | reverse complement strand
GCTGTGCTGGCAAGGGGGCAGCGGTGGCAGCACAATATGCGGGGGCAGTGGCAGTGGCGGTGGGCAGGTTCAAATCTGTGGGGAGGGGCCAGTGGCATTGGGTGGCCATACATTTTGCTTGAAATACTAAAACATCCGCGGTCAGATATGAGGAAGTATCTCTTCCAGTGCTGATATACTCTCTGATAAAGCCCTGATAAGATACTTATCAATACTAGGGGTCATCAGAACACAGCTTTGCAAGCCTTAAGACTCCCTTCCAAAAGCCTTAAGTTGGCAAGTGCTTTTGTCAGGGCATCCTTCACATCCTTGTTCCTCAGACTGTAGATCAGAGGATTGAGCATGGGGATCACTACTGTATAGAACACCGAAGCCCATTTGTCTTGGTCCAAGGAAAGAGTGGAGCTGGGCCGAAAATACATAAAGAGTATTGTCCCATGGAATATCCCAACGGCTGTAAGGTGGGAAGCACAGGTAGAAAAGGCTTTGCGTCTGCCTTCAGCAGAGCGCATTCTTATGATTGTGCCCAAGATGTAGACGTAGGAAACAAGAACCATGCCAAGGCTGCTGGCTAAAATACAACCAAACAAGACAAATAACATGAGCTCATTTTTGTATGTGTCAGAGCAAGAGAGCAATAGAAGAGGAGGCTCATCACAGAAGAAATGATTGATGATATTAGACTTGCAGAATGGTAGTTGGAATGTACAACAAGTGTGTATCATTGCATCCACAATGCCTATGAAATAAGCCATAGCCATCAACCGTCCGCAGACTCTTTTGGACATAAGGACTGAATAGTGAAGGGGATTGCAGATGGCCATGTACCTGTCATAGGCCATCAAAGCCAGCAAAAGGCAATCAAGATCTACAAAAAGGGAAAGTATATATAGCTGTATAGCACAGGCATTGAATGAAATCCTTTTGGTCTCAACTAAGAGGTCAGCCAGCATTTTGGGAGCAATGGCTGAGGAGTAGCAGAGGTCAGCAAAAGAGAGGTTGCCCAGGAAAAAGTACATGGGGTTGTGAAGCTGAGGCTCAACGCAAATTAAGACAATCATCCCCACATTCCAGATTACAGTGATGACATAAATCAGTAGGAAGAGCATAAAAAGAGGGAGCTGCATTTTTGGATCATCTGTGAATCCCAGAAGAATGAATTCTGTTATGACAGAATTATTTCCTTGATCCATCATTTCCCTCAATCAGTGCTGGGTTCAGGATGATTCTTTCTTTTCCTTGAGAAGGGAAGAAAGGAGATTGGTGTTTTTGACAGTTCCCTCCAACTTCCTTTTTGTTTAGAAAGAACAGCAGTCCTGGATTCAAGATTATGGCCATCACAAGCTCACTGCACTAGTTTAACACAGCACCAGCTGTGGTCCACATCCCTGGCACATCCCTGTTTCAGCCTTCCTTTGGGAGGCTGATAATATATATATACCCGCAAAGCCTGAGCAAAGCCTACCTTAGGTTTGCCATATTTGAAGAGGTAAAAATCCATACACAAAAACTTCTTGAGCTTTTTTAAGGGCAATTGCCGAAGAATCCCTCAGCCACTGCCGAGCCCAAGCTGCCCATACCAGAGTCCCATCCATATTACAACCCTATCTATATCTGTAATGTGCAAAGTTGTGGCCAATTTTCAATCCCAACAGTTGTCTTCTTGAGTTTGTTCCACCTACCTTTGCTATTGTCTTTGTCCATGGGAGTGTGGGGCTCTTCAAGTGTGTCCGCAAGAGAGGTTTTTTCTTTTGAAGAACAGTGTCAATGGAGGGCAGATTCAGGGCTTTAGTGTCTTTACCAGAGGTCTGGTGATGCTATAGCAGAACCATACACTAAATATCTCTTTCTGATTTAGTGAACTTACCTGAGATGCAAACTGGGAGGTTTCTCTGCTTTCAGAAACTGAGTAGGGGGAAAGACCTTAAATGCTAGTTGCTAGCACCTGGGACATCATCCCTGATGCTACTGAATACCCCAGATATCCATGGTTGTTTTGATTAATAATTACATTTTAATTGGCTGCTTCCCTTCTGATTTTTGTAGTGTCTAAAACTTCCCTTCTGATTTTTGTAGAGACAGTTTCAACTATCTAGGTCTACTATAACTTCTACACCCTGGTCTGGATTCTTCCTGTCAATGATAGTGAGACCTCGCCACCAATCAATGGCAAGGCTCGTGGATTCTGCCAAAATACTAAGGCATGCACTCTCTTTCAGTCCATGATGGCAAATTGTACTTTGTTTGCTTCCTCATCAAATCCAGATGGACCATGTAGGACCCAGCAGCAGCAAATTCATTCTGTTTGTCCTCTTTGTGCTTCACAGCCCTCTGATGATCATTTCCTTTGTGAAGATATCACATCATGAACCTAAGTACTGATACTTGGGCAAACAAACAAACAAACAAACAAACAAACAAACAAACAAACACTACCGTGGTGTTTTAAGATGGTGGTTGAGATGCCTCTTGCAATGGCAACAAGATTTGCATTTTATATTCATGAATATATATATGCACACGTTATCTCACTGTCTCTGTTTTTGCAGACGTGGTAGACCCTCGGTTGGGGCAGCAGGCTCGGCCATGCCTCTTGTGTTGACCTCTTGGCAGCTTCAGTTGCTAGGGCCTCCTCCAGAGCCACCTGGAACGTTAGGTCCTTCTTGGCATAGAAGCATTGTTGCAGCTTCTCATCCTTCAGGCCACCTATGAGGCGGTCACGAAGCACGTTCTCCAACTCTGAGAAGTTGCAGAACCGGGCGGCTTGGCGGAGGGATGTCACGAACCCAGTTATGGTTTCTCCAGGGGCTTGCCACTTTGCGTAGAAGGCATTTTGACGAGCAACCACCAAGGGCTACAGCGAGAAGTGCCCCTTCAGCTGTTCCATTATTGTTTTGTAAGGAACAGTAGAGACGTCTTCAAGCTCAAGGAGAGCCCGGGCGATTTCGAATGTCTCCTCTCCACAGATGATGAAGAATATCGACCTCTTTTTGGCGTCTTCTTCGTTGGTGACCCCTTTGGCTTCTAGGAGGAAGGTGAAATGGGAGGCGTACGCTTCCTAGTCTCCTGACGTTGGGTTGAACGGCGAGAAGCTGGTGTCGGTTGCCATTCTGAGTTCCTTGGGGCCCGGAGCTGAAGCCTGGATACACGGTGCGAGGCAGCGGTGTGGCAGGTGGCGGTACTGCGGTGCTGGGTGTGGTGGTCAGCTCAGTGACCAGCTTCGTCACCAGTGAAATATATTCAGAGTCAAGAGTGGATTACATGCTCTTTATTCAGCTCATAGTGATGAGGAGGAATGGAAGTTCCCCCAGAATGTCTGCTTTATATACATTATTTACACAATGGGCCCCACATGATTGGCTAATTCCGGGATTCTCCTGTAGGCCAATCAGGTTGCGGATTCACTTACACCTGGAGCTGGATTGGGTGGCTCCTGTGGACCAATCAGACTGCTGCATTCTGAATCCTATTGTTGAAGGACCAATCAGACTGTTGTATTTTGGATCCTATTCAACTCAGTACATAATACCAGCAAACATGTACATAAATATATAAACCACATGTCTGAAGCAGCACAGGGAGACACTCCTGAAACCATTTTGACTCCCAAACTGACCAAATGTTTCTCTGCAAGGAGAGGGGGTGAGGGAACCTCCCCATTGTCTCAGGAATTAAGTAATTACCATCTCAAAGGAATGGCCAGACTACCAGAAAAGGCAATCAGATAAGGCATTATCAGATAACCTGGCAGACAGGAAAAACAACAACATTCAAATGTTTGTTGTAGACCGCCTTTTCTGTGATGTAGGTATGATGTTTGTGGGGGGTGTCTTGGGCTACACCCCTTCTGTGATGTATGTATGATGTATGGAGGGGTGGTCTGGCGTTCCAGGACAGGGAATTTCAAAATATCTATATAAGGGCGGGCACACCTTTGTTCTGGGTCCTCCTCCTGCATGTGAGGGGAGCACCCTGTTGCAACAGCTTTAATAAAGATCAGGCTTACTAGCTACTTTGCTTCACAATATTCTCTGGCTGGCCTCTGTTATTTTCTCCTACTGATGGAGAAACTACAAAGGACTCTATAAGGGCTCTTGTGTACCTCATAAGGGAATAAGGGCAGATTTTGTTTACAACACCCCTATGAGGCAGTTGGGGAGACTGAAGCTACCTGCCTTCCTACAGCTTCCTAAGTCCTCTTTTCTCCAGGTGTTAGGGATGTGGCTGAATCGAATGCCTGGGAAGGGTCAGATTCTGGAAATGAAGGAATGCCTGTACAAAGGGAGACAGAGTCTGACTCTGGAGATGAGGAATTGCAGCCACAGCCAGAGCAGGAGTGGGCTAGTTTGCCCCCCCTTTCACCAAGGGCTGGGAAAGCTCACAGGCAGAGGGAGGGGAGGAGATAGATGACATTGAGGGGGTTGCTATGCATCCGGGAAATGGGCAGTATTTAGAGGGATCTTCGTTTGATAGCAGGGAGGGGGTGACCAACTCGTAGCTAATGGCAGAAGACTTGGAGCCACTTTCTGGATGTAAATAAATGTACATAAAACTGCCAGAGACTCATTAATCCTTATTGGAGCTTGCTTGCCTGCCTGAGATGATTACACCAGGGTTTCATCCAAGCAATCTGAGATTGTACCTGCATGTCTGTCTTGCCTCTTTTGGTCCTTGGAGACCGGAAGGGGAGCCTGTCACAGCAGGAGGGGTAGACACCCATGTTTCTTCACCAGCCTGACTCATCTCTGCCTCTTGGCCTCCCTCATCCCACTCTCCTGCCTGCTTCTACTTCTGGACTTCTGTGTCACAGACTCTCCCAGCTCACTAACTCCTGTTACATCTTCAGCTTCTGACACCTCCTCCTTCCAGTCTTCTCCCTCTTCTCCCTCTGACCACTCATTGTCGTCCCACCACCACATCCTGGGTATACCCTCCAACATTTCTCAGATGAAAATAGGGGTGTCCCATTCCACAATGATGATTTTACTATTTATACCCACACATACAACTGGGTTGCCCCAGCCACTTTGGGCAGCTTCCAACATATATTAAAACATTAAAAACATTAAACATTAAAAAACTATACAGGATTGGCTTCAAATGGCTCGGGGGGTCTGATAACTCCATACCCTCCAATATTTCTCCAATGAAAATAGGGACATCCTAAGGAAAAGTGGGGCTTCTGGAATCAAATCAGAAACTGGGACAGCTTTTCTAAGTCAGGGATGTGCCTGGAAAATAGGGACACTTGGAGGGTCTGCCTGGGCTCTGAGCCTTCTTCCCTTGGGGTTCCCCAGCTGGTTCCTCCCACTATTCCTCTGCATCCAACCAGCCCCTGACAGTGCCCCACTAAAGGGATCCAGTAAGGAGTGCTTTGTCCAGGAGCCCAGATGAGGGACAATGGGCTATAGCACCCATCCAAAATGGCAGTCCTGGAGGGATTGAGCTGATGTCTGTCATAGGGTGACACTTAACCCAGAGTTAACCCAGATGAAATAATAAACCAGAAGGCTGGGTGGTTGATTCAGGATACATATCTGATGCCTTCTCCAAAACCTACTTAATCAAGTTTTGATTTGCAATCAATAAAGTTGTGGCCCCTTTGAACCCAATACCAGTTGTCTTATGCCTTATTATTTCCCTTTCTTTAGGCTCCATTGGCCACATGGTCCCTGCACCTGGGTCCACAATTGGTGTCTGAATTTGTCCCCGCACTGCACTGCACCGTCCCTTTCCCTTTTTGTGTCCTGTCTTTTAGATTTTATGGACTGTATTGTTAGAACTGACTGGGAAAAAGCCATTCCAGGAACAAGGAACAATTGCTCCACATAAATAAATAAATAAATAAATAAATAAATAAATAAATAAAATTTCTATGATTCTTCTTTTGACAGTCTCTCAGTTATGAGATTCCCGAACAAAGACTTTAGTGACTATTGTTCTCCGGAGGGCATTCTTCACATCTTTGTTCCTCAGACTGTAGATTAAGGGGTTCAGTACAGGGATAACAATGGTGTAGAAGACAGAGATGTATTTGTCAGAGGTGGGTGAGTACCAGGAGCTGGGGCGGGAATAGATGAAGAGGAGTGTCCCTTCATAGATGATGACGGAGGTCAAGTGAGAGGCACAGGTGGAGAACGTCTTGCTTCTTGCCGTAGCGGAGTGCATCTTCAGGACCGAGATGACAATGAGGACGTAGGAGATGATGATGATGATGGAGGACATGATTTCCACTGAGCTCCCATATGTGTAGAGCAGGAGCTCATTGAGGGAGGTGTCTGAGCACGACAGCTTCAGAAGCAATGGGAGGTCACAGAAGAAGTGGTTGATGACATTTGGGCCACAGAAGGAGAGCCTGAAGGCAAAGCAGGTGTGGACCAGGGCACTCAATGTACCACCAAGGTAAGAGAGGGCAACCAGCAGGAAGCAGAGCCTCGGTGACATGATGACGGTATAAAGAAGTGGGTTACAGATGGCTACGTACCGATCATATGCCATAGTAGCGAGGATGAAAGACTCAGTGTCAGCAAAAGTGCAGAAGAAATAAAACTGCAGTCCGCAGCCGGCATAAGAAATACCCTTTTTCGTTACCAAGAAATTGACGAGCATCTTTGGGACGATCACAGAGCAATAGCAGAGGTCAACCAATGACAAATTGCTAAGGAAGAAGTACATAGGTGACTGGAGCTGGGGGCTGGTTCTGATCAGAACCATCAGCCCAATGTTCCCCAGCAGAACCAAGCTGTAGAGCATCAGGAATACCATGAAGAGGACAACTTGAATAGCTGGGCTGCTGGCAAAGCCCAAGAGGACAAAGTGGGTCACCATGGTTTCATTACCATCTGACATCTCTTTGCAATATGTTAGGTACTGGAAGGAGGTAGAAGCTGGACTGCAGAACTCAGTGTGCTTAGGGAAAGAAAGGCAACAGGCTTTTCAATAAAGCAGGCACCACAAAAGTAGGTCAGCAGCTACGACAATAAAAAAAGGAAGGTGTCAATTTCAAATGGGCAGCACCGTATAATTAGAAAGTAGCACTGTTAGGTGGTCATGGGAACAAATGTTCAGAGGATGAAAATCAGTTATAGTCACCGACCTGTATCAGGAAACGATATGGGCCATTGTTTCTCTCCTTTCCTTTCATCTGTTGTTGTCTTCTGCTAACTAACACACAGCTGGGGAAGGAACTCCAGCCCCCTCTTTATTTGATGCTGAATGTCTTGGCTTTTGTCAGGAGTCTAAACAAACAAACAAATTTGTATACCGCCCTGTATGCGCAGGTCTCAAGGTGTTTACAACATAAAATCACAATATCAAAATACATAACAAAAACAAAAAACAACCCACTAACCCCTCCCTCAATTGCATTGAATGTTCATTAGCCAAAGGCCTGGTTAAAGAGTAATCTTTTTGCCTGGATGAAGGAGCCATCCAAGATGTGGATGGATGGATGTGAAAGGAATCTCTCCTAGTTTCAACAAAAAGAACTCACTCAGTACTCCCAAGGTATCTGCACACATCCACTTCACCTTAAGGACAGGACTCTGTGTATGCACAGAGGCTATGTTTCTTGAATCTAAAAAACACACAAATATGCCGGTCATAATATAGAAATGGGAGCATGGGAATGACTGTGGAACATGGATATAAAATTTACAGCATGTTATGGTTTAAAGAGAGAATTATATGAAAATGCTATATAAATGGTACCTAACACCTAGTAGATCGGCAAAAATGTATAAAAATGTAATCTTACAGATTGCTCCGTGAAATACAGTTAGCCATCTGATGGTGCATAGGTTCTGTTGCTGTTGCCACAAAGAGCCTCAATATTAGTTAAGTAATGCTGAAAAATAAAATTGTGATAGTTACTCTTCTGAACAAAAATGCAGACCCATTCAACATACCTTTGGCTCCGTTGTTTTCCTTCTCTGAATTTACAATTTGCTCCTAAGCTGGAAAAAATGCTATATATGCTCCTTTTTCGAGCCCTTGGGGCATAACCTCTGAAGGATATGGCACCATAAGATCTCAGGAGTATTGTCTGCAGAGCATGGTAATTAAACCCTGACAGTTTTGTGCATTTTGCAGAGTTATTTTAAAGATAATGAAGTGCTTCTTATGAATCATACTATGAAATCTGTTTTAAGCTCCAATTTTTACAGTTGAGATCCCATGCTTAATTGTGACAATCAATCAATAGTCTCTGGACTTGCTGATACAAAGCAAGCATTCCTTGCCGCACATATGCTCAACTACCCCTTACAGTCAAGCTCTCCTGCTTGCCATGAGGCTATTCAGAAGGTTCTGAAGTGGGACTGTTAAACAGCTGCCCCCTTCCCCCAGTCAGACTGCTGCTTCCTTTCCATTAAGCTACAGCAGGGGGAGAGATGGAATTGTAGAAGCTCTCTATAAGCTCAGCAGAGGGATCAGTGACTTTCAGCTTCCTGAGCTCATTCCCTTCCAGCAGGTTGTTCCAAGAATGCTGCAATTAAAAACTAGTGCTGAGTTTGTCCCCCCCCCCATTCTTCTCATACCCTCTTCCTTCGTGTTATCCCTTTTTAGATTGTATTATTGATATTTGTGAGCTGCTGTGGGGACCTTTGGATGAAGAGTAGAGTAAATATTATCCATAGGCTCTGCTTCGAGGCATTATGGACCATGTCTGTAGCAGAGAGCTTGCCTTATAGGTGTATGCTCATCCTGTGATGTGGATTTCTGTTTGCACTGGGTTCCACATCACAGTCTACGCATGGAAATCGCGCTGCCCTCTACAGATATATAGAGGGACAACAAGGGATGCAGCTGATGGGATGCAATAGCAGAGGTGGGATCAGCAGCTGGAACCCTTCTCTTCTCCACTTTGGGGATGCTAATCTAATGAGGGGAATGCTTGAGCAGGACTAGAGAAACATGTTTCTCCCTCTCACCCTCTCTTAGGTCCTGGGTGCAGGTATGAGAGGTCAACGGGATGCAACAGCCAAACTTCTGGCAGTGGCGGAGCTTCATGCTCTGGCATGGGGGGGTGGAGAGCAGGCAGGGGCGGGGCTGGCGTGTGTCCTGGGGGCATGGTGTGCCGCCTGTAGAGGCGTTGCGTTGGTCCAGGGGGCGTGGTGCTCCATCCGTAGGGGCGTGACGCGCCTCCTGGGGGCGTGGCATGCCTGTTGGAATATTCCGTTCCACCTTAAGAACAGACGTGTGGAATTGTTGTATGTCACCTGTCTGTTTCCACTCCAGCACAGCTTGCTGGGAACTTCTGTTTTGTGTATAGCTTTTGCTTTTGCTGTCTTGCTTTGGACATGAAGGAGATCGGACATGTTTTCCTTTTGTCCTGATGTATGCTGAATAAACTGCTTGTAAATATGCTCACACATACTCTCCTGCCACTTCTGTTGTGTAGAGTTATATCTGCTGATAAGAGCATGGCCTAGCTTTTGACGTTTGGGTCGCTGATTCATGCTGCACCAAGGACTGGAGTTCATCCGGGACACCGGCTGAATGGAGCCAGCTGCCTGCCAATTGCCCCCGCTTCCTTGGTTGTATGCCAACAGTGCCGTCCATAAGGGTGTGGTGCCCAGCGTGAGTGGGGGGGGCAGCCACGATGGCACCCTGCTGGGATCTTGCTGCCGGGGGCGCTCCCCCCGCACACCTCTTCCTTCGCCAGTGACTTCTGGTAGCAGTTAAGAACATAAGAAGAGTCTTGCTAGATCAGGTCAATGGTCCATCTAGCCCAGCCTCCTCTTCTTACAGTGGTCAACCAGAGGCCTCTTGGGAGGCTCCCAAGCTGGACTTGAGTGCACTAGCACTCTCCCCACTTGTGCAGTGGCGTAGCGTGGGGGGTGCAGGGGGTGCCGGCCGCACCGGGTGCAACATCTGGGGGTTAGGGTTAGGGGGCGCAAATCCACGGGTTAGGGGGCACAAATTACTTGCCTTGCCCCGGGTGCTGACAACCCATGCTACGCCACTGCACTTGTGTCCCCCAGCAACTGGTACTCAGGGGCACAACTGCCTTTGACAGGGAAGGTTTGACATCAGGGTTAGTCGGCATCTTATGAATTTGTCTATTTTTTTAAAAAAAATAATATTTTATTAAGTTTCACGAAAATTAACAACAATAAAAACAACCCAAATCACAAAAAACCAACAAACGCATACAACGAAAAATACCAACAAAAGACAAAAAAAAAACGACAATAAAAAACATAAAGAAAATTCAAGATTAAAAACAAACTCTGTTTCGAATTAGTAACCTTCCAGATCTTATTTTCCTTGCTTCCACCCGCTTTCCTTTCATGTATTCCAATTTAAAATTAGTTCAGCAATTATCATATTATTCAAATTCATTTTTTATCTTTACCTTTATACTCTTATTTATCTTAATCACTGGAACCCCTTCATTTCATTTACAATGCCCTTAACATTCATAAATTTTACAATGTTTTTGTAGATAAACTTTAAACTTCTTCCAATCCTCTTCCACCTGCTCTTCTCCTTGATCTCGGATTCTGCCGGTCATTTCTGCCAGTTCCATATAGTCTGTAACTTGCATCTGCCATTCTTCCAGGGTGGGTAAGTCTTGTGTCTTCCAGTGCTTTGCGATGAGTATTCTTGCTGCTGCTGTGGCATACATAAAAAAGGTTCTATCCTTCTTTGGCACCAATTGGCCGACCATGCCCAGGAGAAAGGCCTCTGGTTTCTTCAGGAAAGTATACCTAAATACTTTTTTCAGTTCATTATAAATCATTTCCCAGAAAGCCTTAATCCTTGGGCAGGCCCACCAAAGGTGAAAGAATGTTCCTTCCGTTTCTTTACATTTCCAACATTTATTATCGTGTAAGTGGTAAATTTTTGCTAGCTTGACTGGGGTCATGTACCACCTGTAAATCATTTTCATAATATTTTCTCTTAAGGCATTACATGCCGTAAATTTCATACACAACCGTTTCGTCCACAACCGTTCCCAGTCAGCAAACATGATGTTATGACCAATATCTTGTGCCCATTTTATCATAGCAGATTTAACCGTTTCATCCTCAGTATTCCATTTCAACAACAGGTTATACATTCTCGGCAATATCTTAGCACTAGGTTCTAACAATTCTGTTTCCAACTTCGATTTTTCCACCTGGAAGCCAATTTTCCTGTCCGAATTATAGGCCTCTCTTACTTGGAAATAGTGTAACCAATCCTGCACCTTATCTTTAAGTTTCTCATAACTCTGCAATTTCAGTTTGTCCCCATCCTGTTCCAAAATTTCCCAATATTTTGGCCAGTTCGATCTCATATTAAGTTTTTTCAAGGCCTTAGCTTCCATTGGTGAAAGCCACCTTGGAGTTTTATTCTCCAAAAAGTCTTTATATCTGACCCAGACATTGAACAATGCTTTTCTGACAATATGGTTTTTAAACGCCTTATGAGCTTTCTCCTTACCATACCATAAGTATGCATGCCATCCAAAAACATTATCATGTCCTTCCAAATCAAGAATGTCTGTATTCTCAAGAAGTAGCCATTCCTCCAGCCAGCAAAAAGCTGCCGCCTCATAATATAGTTTAAAGTCCGGCAGGGCAAACCCCCCTCTATCCTTTGCATCAGTAAGAATTTTATATTTAATTCTGGGCTTTTTGCCCTGCCAGACGAATCTAGAAATTTCTTTTTGCCACTTCTTGAAACAGTCCATCTTGTCAATTATTTGTAAGGTTTGAAACAAAAACAACAATTTTGGCAATACATTCATTTTAATAACTGCAATTCTACCCAGTAAGGAAAGCTTTAGGTTTGTCCATATTTCAAGATCTTTTTTCACTTCAGACCAACACTTTTCATAATTGTCTTTAAATAAGTTAGCATTCTTCGAAGTCATGTTCACCCCTAGGTATTTTACTTTTTTCGTTACTATTAGCCCTGTTTCTCCCTGAAACCTTTCCTTCTCTATTGGTGTCAAGTTTTTTCCCCAGAACCGTAGTTTTTAATTTATTAAGTTTAAACCCTGCCACCTGACCAAATTCTTGTATTATTTCCAAAGCTCTTCTAGTACTAGGGATTGGCTCCTGTAGTGTCAAAACGAGGTCATCTGCATAGGCTTTCAATTGGCAGATTTCCACCTTCCGGATCTTGGGTGCCATCCCTCTTGTAATCCAAATTTGGTCAATTCTTGTCCAAGTCATATTAGCTTCAGAGAAGAAAGTTCCCTCCCTTCCTAGGGGGTTTTTAGTTCTCCAAATGTCAATCAAGTCCATATTGTCTGTCATTTCAAAAAAAGTCTTTGGTAGTCTTCCATCTTTTGTAACTACCTGTCTTTCAGATTTGTCTATATGTGTTGACACAACTCCATTCATATCTCCCATCAAAATAATGTTCTGGTCCATATGATCCAACAGCGTCTCATGCAGTTTCTTGTAAAACTCTGATTTCCCCTCATTAGGTGCGTAGACTCCAATTATTAATACTTTCTCTCCTTGTACTTGTATTTCAATTGCTACAAATCGTCCATGTTCATCCTTGAAAAGAAATTTTGGTGACAACTTCTCTTTTGCATATATCACAACTCCTCTTTTTTTAACTTTGTCCGATGAGATAAATTCTTGGCCTAGTCTCTTATTTACCAATAATTTCCTGTGGAGTCTTGTTATATGTGTTTCTTGTAAGCAAATCAAATCCAATTGTTCCTTTTTTAACACATGAAAAATTCTCTTCCTCTTGCTAGGGGAATTAAGACCTCGGATGTTCCAAGTTAACATCTGCAGAGACATGTTGTAGTTATTGTACAGTTCCTCCCACTGCTCCCAAAAGTTGTTCTTGTTCTGATGGTTGTGTCTCTTTCTCTAGTCGGTTCAACCCCAAGGGGTGTCTGTCTAGATCAGGTGGTCCCAGTCCTAGTATCTCCAAATCTCTTGTTCTTGCCTCCCTTCGTAGTTCTTCCCCAAAGTCCTTCAGGAAACTCACTTTATCTTCCTTTGATCTTATCTTTATTTTCTTTCCTTTAAATGTAAACGAGAGGCCTTGTGGAAATTCCCACCTGAACAAGATCTTGTTCTTCCTTAGTAGGTCAACCAAGTCACTGTAGTTAGTTCTGAGGTCTAGTAGGTATTTTGGGATATCTTTAAAAATCTCAATTCTCTCACTTCCAATCTCCAGTGCTTTCTTATAATGCAGGCCCAGTATTTTGTCTCTTTCTTCTTTTGATCTTAATGAAATCAAGCAGTCCCTTGCTCTGTTCTTCCTTTTAACTCTTCCCAGCCGAAAGGCACTCACTATCTCAAATTCTTCTGATTCTAGACCCCAAAAGGTCTCAAATTCCGATGCGAGAAACTCTACTAGTTCTCCTTCCTCTGTTTCTGGAACTGATCTTAATCTCAAGTTGGCCTGTTTTTCCTTAAGTTCAATCAGAGAGAATTGTGCCTTGTAATCATCCAGTTTTCTGTTTATTGGCGGTATTTTTTCCTCTACCGCCAAAACCCTCTCCCTGGCTTCCTCTGCTGTCTGTCTGGTCTCCTTGGATTCCTGCAGTAACCTGTCAATTGCCTGGGTATTGGAATTCACTTTCTGTCCTACGTCATTCACTTTTTGTCCAAGGTCTTGGATAGTTGAGGTATTTAAGTCTATCTTAGCTGTCAGATTCTGTAGAGCTGAGAGGATCTTGTCCAGTGTTGTAGATTCTGGTCCTGCTGGTCTTGCTCCCTTAAATTCTTCTCTTTCTGTAGCTTGTGAAGCAGAAAGACCTGTTACAGGTGCTCTTCTATAGTGTTGTTGCTGCTGTGTCTGCAATTGCGACTGTTGTCTGGTTTTATATTTTATTACTTTCTCTTTCTCTTTCTCTTGTGCCTTCTCCTGCGACTTATCTTGTGGATTGTCTTGATCCATTCCTGTGTCTCAGAAAAGTCAGGGTCACTCACACAGTTCTCACAGCTCCCAGGTTTATTTCTCAGCACTGAACAAAAATAACAGCTGCAGCGGAAAATCCCCAGCTATAACAAAGAGTTCCTCTAGGGGAGCAGAGTAGCAAAATGTATCCTGGATGAGTAGTTTTAAAACAGTATCTTTGCTAGCATATCAATGTTACTCAAAAAGCAACAGTTACAGGCTGAAAGTTTCTCTTAAAAGAGTAGCTATTCTTTTGCAGAAGTCTGCAGTAGTGCTTCCAATGTAATGCTTACAATGTCTCTAAAGCGGTGCAATCAGGGTGGCCATTCAGTTACTTAAGGCAGTCCAGGATCAAAGATTGAGTGGTGGGTTCTATCCCCCCTTTCTCTTTAAAGGGGGGGGGTCTCCTGTCAGGCAATGCAATTTAGCTCTTTATAACAAAGTCCATTTCTTTGGTTCCAAGCTTCTTTATCCCTTGCTTTCAAACTGTCTACAGATCGGCAAAGCGGGCTTCCTGTTTAGACTCTGCCGATTTCAGGTTCAAATTCAAGATCAAAGTCCCGGATCAAAGTATCAAAGTCAAGTTCAAATTCACTTCTATTGGGTCTTATTATTTGATCCTTCACGATTTCCCCAGATCTTACTCACGGGTAGATGTTTCAGATCGGTGTTTCACAGGAAAAAGGTCAGCGCTCTCCGGCAATTGCTGTGCAGCTTCGCTCCGTGGAAGTAGCGATCAACTCCCAGCACAGCGCCAAACCCCCGCTCCGCTCCGGAGCTCTTTTTAGGGCTCCTTTGACAGTTCGGGGGGGGCGCGCGGTGTGCCCACTGAGTCCCACGGCCCCAGGCTTCTCCCGCCTGCGGGTCTTTTGAGGGTCCTCCGCTTCGCTGCAGCGGTGGACCCGATTTCCACGGAGCTTCTCCCTCCTGTCAGAGGGAACCCACCATTACCGATAGGCGCCGCCTCCGGAAGTCAACTTATGAATTTGTCTATAACCCTCTTTCATCCCGGTTAGCATCCATCACTGCCTCTTCCAGGAGTGAATTCCATAGTTTAACTACCGTATTTTTCACACCATAGGGTGCACCTGACCATAGGGCGCACCTAGTTTTTAGAGGAGGAAAACACACAAAAAAATATTCTGAATCAAATGTGTTTTTTGAGGTTTTTTTTCAGTTTTATTGCCCATAGTTACTACTTTCTCTTCCAGTGATTTTATGTTTCCGTCTACTGAGTTTATTCTGTCCCCTAAGTCTTTATGCATTGCAATAATCAAATCCTTTACATCCGTACTTGCTTCACCTTCTGCCACTGAAGTTCTCCTTGCTTGGCTGGCAATTAAAGTTTGGCCATTTGTTGATTGCATTCTCTTTGAACCCATTTGGGTATTTGGATATTATTGGATGGCTGGTAATTTTGAGACTGAGTTCAGTTGTCTTTCGATTCTGTTTCTCTGGCTTGGATTCTGTATAGTCTCCAAAGATTAAAACTATTGGGAGCTCCCCTGTGGGAAGTTTAATTGGATCTAATTTTTATGGGTAATTAATTTTATCTTTATGCTGGATATATTTGGAATTTTAATTTTTCCCTTTATTTGTATCTGATGTTTATGCTTTACAGTTCCTCTAAGCAAGTATTGGCGTTGCGGGTATGGCTATATACTTTTCCTCTTGGCTGTTATATCTTTTCCTTCCACTAGTGGCTGTGTCGCTCTTCCTACTATTCTTGAGTATTATGTCTCTTGGCTGTTATGTCTTCTTCTTCCACTAGTGGCCGCTGTGTCGCTCTTCCTGCCATTCCTATTTGCCATTATCTGTTTGTTAGTTTCCCCCTTTTTTTGTTTCTGATGTATTGTTGAGGCTTAAATAACCCCTTTCTCACTGTATATATGGGTGGGGGAATGTTCCTTGAATTTGTGTCAATATCTTACTGGCGTGTCCAGCACTAGTTCATGGGGTCTGGAGTTGAAGGCACCGGAGAGCAGTCTCGCTCCCTTGCACTGAGGTTCTCCCCTAAATTTCTTATTTTTAAAGTGTCTTAAAGTCCAGTTCTAGTGTGGGGAAACCCCTTTTTTGCACCGCTGAGCCTCTGCTCCCGGGAAATCTACCCGAGTAGGGGCAACTTACGCCTCCTGTTACTCCTGCTTTGCCTCTCCAGGTGCCGAGTCTGTCTTAAGCAGCTCAGAGCTCAAACTCGAACCCGATGCTGAGCGCGCTAGTAATTTCATATCAGGTCATGTATTCCAACATAGCAGCAAATAGTACAATAAAGCCAGTTTTGACCTGAGTCCATGATTTGGATAAATGCAGTGTTCCTTGCTGCCAGTTCCAGATCAAAGGGTGGCAACCAACGAAATAGTTCTGTTATTGCAAAGGCTTCTGGCTGTGCAATGGAACTTAACTTCTCTCTCCACTTCCCATGTCCATCCCCTAAATAAGCTCTGGGGGTTCTCCAGCCCTCTGGAGCAGATTTGGGGGAAGTATAAGGGTATGCAGGGAGAGAAGAGGGGGAAAAAGTTTTATAGTGCTATGGAAATTCTTGAGCCAATGGAACTTCTTCATTGGAGAGCACCCCGAGGGTGCGACAACACTGCCTATGCAGGATGATAGTATGTTTCAACCTTCTGCTGGCTGGGTGAGGTCTGTGCTTGTTTTTGGAGGCAGGTGGCGCTGTGGGTTAAACCACAGAGCCTAGGGCTTGCTGATCAGAAGATCGGCAGTTCGAATCCCCGCGATGGGGTGAGCTCCTGTTTCTTGGTCCCAGTTCCTGCCAACCTAGCAAGTAGATAAATAGGTACAGCTCCGGTGGGAAGGTAAACGGCGTTTCTGTGTGCTGCTCTGGTTCTCCAGAAGCGGCTTAGTCATGCTGGCCACATGACCCGGAAGCTGTATGCCAGCTCTCTCGGCCAGTAAAGCGAGATGAGTGCTGCATCCCCAGAGTCGTCCATGACTGGACCTAATGGTCAGGGGTCCCTTTACCTTTACCTTCTATGCAGTGGAGTTCACCTCAGCCTCAATACTCAAGTTAAATTGCTCCATTTGAGCACCCCTCATTTTTTTTTTGGGGGGGGATGTGCTGGACTAGAGATTTGTCCCACCCTGTATATTGCAGTGTGTAGAGCAAATAACCAAAGCCCAATGCTGCGCTCCCTCAACCCTTGCTCGGGGGACTGGCATTGCACCCTGAAGCTACTTTGTCTACTAGCAATCAAGATGGATCTTGGATGGTTCCCCACTTAACTTGCTTAAAGGGGAACTGGTGACAAAGAAGCAAGTGGACCATTCTTTGAATCCTTCAGCCAATCAGAAAGAGATCAGATAAGTCAGATTTTCTGACTAGCCAACCTCTAACCAAATATTGCTGCTGCTATGTCTGTTTTATTTTTGTTTTCTTCTTTGCTTTTTCCCTAAATGTTCTTTGTGTGTATGTGTTGAATTTAAACCAATAAACATTAATAAATAAAAAACCAAAACACACCCACCAAGTATTGCTTTAAGGATAAGGCTGACTTTCAAAGTGCAATCACCAGATACTACTACTACTGTACTACCACTACTAATTTATTTATACCCTGCCCATCTGACTGGGTTTCCCCAGCCACCCTGGGTGGCTCCCAATAGAATATTAAAAACATAAAAAAACCAAACATTAAAAACTTCCCTAAATAATGATGTATAAGGTTGGGAGCTTTCCCCCCTAAATTTTCAGGTTTTGGTAATATTTTAAAATATATTTTCCTAAAAGAAATTATGAAAGCCAAACCTAGATTTATTCATGTCATATTTCAGTTCAGAAAGAACCAGATTTTTTTTTTTTTTACATTTTTATTGGATTTTATACTTTTATGACACAAAAAATGAAAACCATTAAGTAAGACCTAGATTTTCTGGTGGCCAGGACAGTGTTCTTTGTGTGTGTTAGGTCTCCAGCAAGCATTTCTTCATGAATCCCAGATGCTCAAGCAATCAAGGGTGACCAGTTCTTCATGTCATGCGTATCTTTACAGAAGTTGCAGAATCATAACTTACTCTACAGTGTGTTACATAGTAATTATTGTCTATGTTAATTTATTCTAATGAGTGTTTTGGGTACAATCCTGCATACAAGCCACTGCATTTAGCACTACCTATTTCTATCCCCCAATTTCTTAAACACTCTTAACAGTGCATTAGATCACACATTTCAATAAAATGGCTCAGTTTGTCAGAGTTTAGTATTTATAAGCTTCTCATGCTCCACCTGAAAGATAATTTCAGTGTTTGAAATCTTCTCAAGGCATTTTTCACTTCCTTATTCCTCAGGCTGTAGATCAAGGGGTTAAGCATGGGAATCACCACAGTGTAGAAGACAGAAACCCATTTGTCCTGGTCCATGGCATAGTTAGAACTCGGCCGAAGATACATGAAGACCGTTGTTCCATAGAAGACAGTGACAGCCACCAGGTGTGAGGCGCATGTTGAAAAAGCCTTTCGCTTCCCCTCTGTTGAGTGGATTTGCAGGATTGCAGACAGGATGAAGGCATATGACACCACAATTTCCACTGAAGTGAATATGCCCAGGACTGTAGCAAATACAAAGAGAACCATTTCATGGATGCTTGTGTCAGTGCAGGAAAGCGCCAATAGCGGGGGAACATCACAGAAGAAATGGTTGATGACAGAGCCGCAAAAAGATAGCATGAAAGTGGAAATTGTTTGGGTCATTGCATTCAAGAAGCCAACCAGGTAGGATCCAGCCACCATCAGAGAACACATATTGGGAGACATAGTAGTCATATACAGCAGAGGATTGCAGATAGCCACATACCGGTCATATGCCATTGCTGCCAGGAGGATGCACTCGGTGCTTGCACAGAAGACGAAAAAATACATCTGCACAGCGCAGCCTTTGTAGGAAATGGTTTTCTTCCCTGCTAAAAAATTCTCCAGCATTTTAGGGGCAATGGCTGAGGAATATCCAAAATCTAGGAAGGACAAATGGCTGAGGAAGAAATACATTGGTTTCTGGAGTTGAGGGTCGATCCTAATTAGGAGGATCATCCCAATATTCCCGGTCAGGGTGACTAAATACATAACTAATATCACAATAAAGCAGAGTGCTTTCAGTTCACGGCTGTTCACTAATCCCAAGAGGACAAACTCATTTACCTTTGTATGGTTTTTGCTATCCATTTCTCTGCTATGTCAATCATCTGTTGATTATATCCACTTTGCTGATGAAATCTGATCTGTAATTCAGAAAAAGGGTACGTTGGTAGGGAACCCCGCTTGCAGCCTGGAGCTCTGAGAGCAGAATTCTTTGGCTGCTACCGGAGGTGGCAAAGGAAAGCACAATGCTAATACAGGCAAACATGAGGTTGACTGGATGAGACAGAAGTGGATAGAATTTTCAGGCACTTGGGCCTCCTTTCATGGTAAATGAAGTTTGTCTGATTACAGGCAAATAGGTCCATGGACGTTTGTGCTGGTCAACTTTAAAATTTGATAGAAAGAAAGAAAGAAAGAAAGAAAGAAAGAAAGGAAGGAAGGAAGGAAGGAAGGAAGAAACAAATGAAGGAAAAGTCTATAACTTTTTTAAAAAATTGAGGGAAGAACTAAATTAATTTTGAAGGAAAGTGCTCTGCAGGCATGAATCCTGTCAAATTTCAAAAGGATACCTACAGTGCTAGGTACCCTTAAATTTGAGTTTGGGGAGGAAAGTACTAAAAGGGATTGATTTTTTCTAGTAAAATCATCTCCTCTCATTACAAGCTGGACCTGTCAGTCATAGTGGAGCTTCCTTTCTGCTCTCTTCCCACAGTGGCGTATGATCTCCCTTCTTCCACAACCCCACTCTAGTGTTATGGCACTATGGTATACTTAGAGACATCATTATTGCTTTCAGAAGACACTTGTCTGCATTTTTTAAATGCCTCAAGCACCACAGCATGCTTCAGGGGTGTCCAATTCAACCTATGCCACCATGTACAGATCCTACATTACACCCCTTTGCCTCAAGATTCAGGAATCACTCTTCTATTAGATGCACCACTGATCTGATTTGGTCTAAAGCAGCTATTCTCCAATGCAATTGGAAGCCTGCAAGGAGAATCTATATCTCACTAAAAGATTCCTGCATTGCAGAGATTTGGACTAGATGACCCTTTTGATTCCTTCCAACTCTACAATTCTGATTCTGTGAAAAGCTTTATGCATTGTGGATAACTGAGGTTTGTGCCACTTCTCTTGCATGCTGCAAGCTGTGTCCTGTTTCCAGGTTTAATCAAAATTGTCTGACATAAAGAAGTCTGCGAAAATCTTTCCTTCCGTCAGTATTTTCCCCTCTGCTCAGTATAGTCCAGCTTTTCACAATTTGCAAATCTGTATTAGATGTGCTACTCTAGGGCACATTTTCTGCAATATATTAAAGCAAGGGAGATAATTTATCACTGCCTCTCATGTGTAGTGCCCAGTTTGAACATTGCAAAAAACATTCATTATCTCTCATAAGTAAATATAATATTGACTCACTTTTGTTCTGTGGCATTCCTGAATTATTTTAAACAACATGGATATTGGGGGTATAATCTTTTCATTTGCTAGGGATCTCTGGAAACCATTTTGTGTCCACACCAAGAGTGTAGTAGAAGTGATCTTGAAATTTCTGATATTAAAGCAGCATTCATAGGGATAGAATGGCTCTTAGAGACCTCTCTCATGTGGAATATCCCTTGTGATCAAATCTCCTGATTCCTTCTAATGTTCACTAAACAAAGTGATAAAATTGATTCTCAAGGGCTATTGCACTGATGCTCTACGAAATCTTCACAGATTCAGAGAAATGTTGGTCACTGAATGTTACCAAGAAGGTAATTTTCTTTGCAAAATGTGGAATATAGGAATCTGTCATTTGCTGAATCAGGCCATTGCTTCATTTGTCTCAGTACTCTTTTTTTCTAGAAGAAATGGTGCTTGTAGTTACCACACAAGGGAGGGCTCTCAGATCCTGCCAGAGAATGCTCTGGGCAGAAGCTTTTGGAAGGAGATGAAAAAACAGCGCCAGTAATGTGTACTGTTGTGTACCGCCAGAAAAAAGTACGAAGTATCAGATACACCCGATACAGGGAACATATCTGACATGCTGGCAGGAGCGGATGGGAATTATAATAGAACAATATCTGGAGGATTGCAGGTTCACCACTCCTGATTTACACTGACTGGCACTGTCTTAAGCAGGGCTGCTTCCCAGTCCTTGGCAAAGCTATGGATTGAACCAGAGACCTGGAAGCAAAGTGTGTGCTCTACTCTTCCTAGCTCTGATTCTTCCCCACTGTGTTGTGCAAGGCTTACATCTAATAATTCCACGGAGGTATTTCCAAAATCATCCCAAGTTTGGTTCACTGGGATCCCAAGGGGAGATCCACTATTACATTACATTACTGTATAGGCTAAGCTACAAATGTCAACACAACTCACATTGTCTGTGTAGAGGTTGAGTAGGACCACATCTGCTGGTTCCATCTTCAACCTCCACACATTCAGAGTAAGATGAGAACTGGCTTTGTGCGTGTACATAAGAACAATGGCCCATCTAGTCCAGCATTCTGTATTTACAGTGGTCAACCAGATGCCAGAGGGAAACTCCCAAGCAGGAGTTAAGCACAAGAGTAGTTTCCAGCAACTGGTTTTCAGAAGCAATGCTGTATCTAACTGTGGAGTCAGAGCATAGCTACAGACTAGTAGGCTAGTAGCCATCAATAGCCCTCTCTTCCATGAATTTGAAAGTCACTTCATTAATTCCTCTTTGAAAGTCACTTCATTAATTCCAATGAGGACTTAGCCACACTTCCTCTTGTCCTGCTCTTGTTCCCCTGGGGAAAACCACTCTTTAGCGATCAATCAGAGCAAACGGCAATTTGGGTTTTCTCCAGATGGATGTTTGCTCTGATTTAGCACTAAAGAGTGAGGTTTTTTTCCTAGGAAAGGAGTAGGGCAAGGAGAAAACTGTTTGGACCCATGCTTTCAAGGCATGGGGCAAGTGGAAAAGTGGACAAACCCCGAGTCTACTTTAAGTAAAACTTAATTGAACACACACACACACACACACATTCCTCCTATTCCCTATACTCCCCAGTGCCCCTAAATATTGGCTCCAGAGTGTGGGATGGTCTCCCAGAAGAGGAAAGGGGCTGCAAGGGAGAGAGCAAATTGGCAAAACTCCCTTCCCTCCCTGTTAACAGAGGTATCTGCTAAAGCAATGGTCCTTCAGTGAATGCACAAGCATCAACTGGCTCATCACCTTCTTTGTGTGCCTCCTCCACAAGATGTCTGGAGGGTGGCAACATGAGAATGGGCCTTTTCTGCAGTTGCTGCCTGTTTGTGGAATGCTCTCTCCAGGGAGACTTGCCTGGCACCTTCATTCTACACCTTTAGGGGCCAGGCAAAAACATTCCTTTTCACCCAGGACTTTGGACTTTGCGTTTCAGGGACTGGGCAGAGGAGGAATGGTGGAGACTGCCTCCCCAGCCTGACCCTTCCAGAGATGAAGAAGACAGTTGAGAATTACAACAGGGGTTTGAGGAGATGACAGCTCAGAGGCAGATGAGGGGAAAAGCTGGGAAATAATGGGAGAAGAGGGGCGACAACTGACAGACACAGTGTCTTTAGAAAGCATTCCATTCTAAAAACCTTTGTGAAAAAACCAGAATCTTTCCTGCTCGGAATTTTAGATCATGATATAAGAGAGGGAAATTGGAGATTATTTATGTATTTGACAAAAGCAGCAAGAATCTTATTAGCACAAGTATGGAAAACAGAGAAAACGCCAACATAGGAAGAATGGCAAGCCAAGCTTAGAGACTACACAGAACTGGCTATGCTGACAGAGAGGATACATGAGAGAGACAACATCGATTTCAAAAAGGAGTGGGAACCATTTATAAACTATATTAAAAGACAATATAAAGACTTGGACCCATTGGCAGGTTATGACTAAACTTTCACAACAATATAAAAGGTAAAATCAGCAGGGTATAGAATTTGTTTAATAAATTAGTACAGAAATATGGGGAAAGCCAAAGGGGGGGATATGGATATATAAATTGTTCAGTTAAGATTTGTGAAAAATTTGTTGTTATAATTTGAACATTCAATAAAAAAATATTTTTTTTTAAAAAATAGAAAGCATTCCAGACCCCCCTCTCCCAGAATCCAGTGACCACTGAAAGTAGGAGAGCAGAGCACTCAGAGGCAGAGGGCACTTCTTAGCACCCGCAGTGATGATGCATGAAGAGAGAGAGGGAGGAGGTGAAGAGTCACTTGGGGCAACGCCATTATTCCAAGAGGTTGCATTTCCAAGCCTATCTTTGTGGATATTGAATAAAAAGCAGTTGGTAAGAACTTTTCTTTGTCTTATCCATTCCTGGCAACCTGCTGTGGGGTGGGGTGGGGTGGATCCTCTAATGCCTGACACTTCATGCTTTCTTCTTCATGCATTGATTCTGAATTGGGACCCAGCATGGTGCATACAGAAGCAGAGCTTTGCATGAGAGAAAAAGGTGGAAGGGAAATAATAACACTTTATCCAATTACTTTCACCAAATAAGATTTTTATACAGTGGTACCTCGGGTTAAGAACTTAATTCGTTCCGGAGGTCCTTTCTTAACCTGAAACTGTTCTTAACCTGAGGTACCACTTTAGCTAATGGGGCCTCCCGCTGCCGCCGCATGATTTCTGTTCTCATCCTGAAAGTTCTTAACCTGAGGTACTATTTCTGGGTTAGTAGAGTCTGTAACCTGAAGATAAAGATATCCTGTATTTGAAATTTAAATAATAATAATAATAATAATAATAATAATAATAATAATAATAATAATTCTACCCTGCTTCTTTTCCCTGGATTGTCTCACTAGATCTGGTTGTGGATGTGTTCCATATAGTATGAGCTAAGCACCTCCCTTGCCATTTTGGTAGCATTCATTAGTTGCCCTTGACTGGGGAGCTAGTTACTACTGTTGATGGAAATTACAGAGGCATATATGCGAAACTGTCAGTAGAGCTGGTTAGCTGATTCTGACTATAAAGTGATCAGGGAGGCAAGCAACCCACAGCTTAAAAAATCTACGAAAACAAAATAGGAAGCTTAATTGCTAGGATATTCACACAACAGTGTATGCAATTCCCAGGATCAGGGGTATTCAGGTGCCTCAGGGACACTATCCCAGAAGCCACCAAATGGCATTTAAGACCTCTTGGTCTACTTACAGATTCTGAAAGCAGAGAAGAAACCACACAGTATACTCCAGGTAAGTTTGCTAATTGAGGAGCAGAAATCTAAGGCTAGACTTACATGCGTGGCCACTTTGAGGTCACTGTTTGCAATCATTTGACCGTGGTGAACCATGTGGGATTTTATGTTGAGAACATTAACATCACAGACCAGCTTGATTACTGAGAGTTACCAAATCCAGAGTGGTTCAAAATCCTCCCAAACCATTCTCTGAGAGCCAGTGTGGTGTAGTGGTTAAGAGAGGTAGATTCGTAATCTGGGGAACCGGGTTCGCGTCTCCGCTCCTCCACATGCAGCTGCTGGGTGACGTTGGGCTAGTCACACTTCTCTGAAGTCTCTCAGCCCCACTCACCGCACAGAGTGTTTGTTGTGGGGAAGGAAGGGAAAGGAGAATGTTAGCTGCTTTGAGACTCCTTAGGGTAGTGATAAAGTGGGATATCAAATCCAAACTCCTCCTCCTCTTCTTCTTCTTCTCAGAATCTCATTTCATGAAGACTATTCTGAAACATGAATCCATCCAGACACACTGGCTTGGCTCTGGAACCACGGGTGCCTGGCTGTGCACGCTGTGGGGGCATGTGCGGTTGATGTCCCATGTGCCCCCGCTGCTGCATTTTGTAGGTGTCCGATTCCTATATGGGGAATTTTGTGGGTGTTTGGGCACCCAAGACCTTGACACCTATGAATCTATCTTGAGCCCAGTCTAACAGCCAAATATGATTGAGTTACTTGTACACAACTTAAAAGAGCAGAACTGAGTCTTCTAGTGATTAAATGTCACTCTGACTCTCCACAGTGTTTATTGCCTCACTTCAGCTGCGGGAAATTCTACAGTGCTTATTTTTATCTTTACGCATTTATAAAAATCATTCAGTTTAGTAAAAATAATGAGAATTACATGCAATGAAATAAATAATATATTTGTACCATTTAAATCAGGGGTGACTAACTTTCATCCTGAGGGCCAAACTGATAGTAAGCCAATTCTCTGTGGGAAATATGCCAAAGTTGGTTGTGGCCATTGTATATGTGCATTGACACATGCATACATGTTTATTGTGCATACAGATCCCACACACAATAATAAATAATAATTTTTTATTTAGATCCCGCCCTCCCCAGCCGAAGCCGGGCTCAGAGCGACTAACAACCATAAAAGTAACACAGTTTACATAAAATCACAATCAATTAATTGAAATGCATTCTAAAATCAATTCATTCTAAAATCAATTCAAAATCAAATTAATGGCAACCATTGGGCTAGAGGATTACAGAAGGAGAGAGGGGTCAGACTGTGCCTTGGCCAAAGGCCTGGTGGAACAGCTCTGTTTTGCAGGCCCTGTGGAAAGATGCCAAGTCCTGCAGGGCCCTAGTCTCTTGTGACAGAGCGTTCCACCAGATCGGGGCCATGGCTGAAAAAGCCCTGGCTCTGGTTGAGGCCAGCCTAACCTCCCTGTGGCTCGGAATCTCCAATATGTTTTTATTTGAAGACCGTAAGGTCCTCCTTGGGACATACCAGGAGAGGCGGTCCCGTAGGTACAAGGGTCCTAAGCTGTATAGGGCTTTAAAGGTTAAAACCAGCACCTTAAACCTGATCCTGTACTCCACTGTATAGCACTGGGTGAATGTGATCCCATGGCGAGGACCCTGTAAGGAGTCTCTCTGCGGCATTCTGCACCTTCTGGAGTATCTGGGTCAGTCTCAAGGGCAGCCCCATGTAGAGAGAGTTACAATAATTAAGTCTGGAGGTGACTGTTGCGTGGATCACAGTGGCTAGGTCAGGGCGAGAGAGGTAAGGAGCCAACTGCTTAGCTTGGCGGACATGAAAAAATGCCGCCTTTGTTATAGTTGCAATATGCCCTTCCATGGAAAGGGAGGTGTCAAAGATTACACCCAAACTCTTAATGGATGGTGCTGGCACTAATTGCACGCCTCCCAAGAGATGGGAAGCGCATTTACGTCCGCCACATTCACAGCTCAAACACATTGCAAGTTTTTTTTACAATGGGACTGACATATGAAAATGGTGTGAACCCAATAGGATGTGAACCCATAAAACCCATTCCAGGATTGTACTCAAGTAAACTGTTAAAAAGCACATTTGTTTGCTTTTTTTTCTTGCCTTGCTAGGAAAAGTCAGAAAGAAAATTCCAGAGAAAGCAAACGTCCTTATCTCAGCATCCATTGCAAAAAATAATGGATAAAGGAAATCATTCGGTGATAACAGCATTCATTTTTCGGGGATTCACAGATAATCCAAAAATGCAGCTCCCTCTTTTTATGGTCTTCCTACTGATTTATGTCATCACTGTAATCTGGAACGTTGGGATGATTGTCTTAATTTATGTTGAACCTCAGCTTCACAACCCCATGTATTTTTTCCTGGGCAACCTCTCATTTGTTGACCTCTGTTATTCCTCAGTCATTGCTCCCAAAATGCTGGCTGACCTCTTAGCTGAGAGTAAAAGTATTGCTTATAATTCTTGTGCTATACAGCTATATTTATTTGGCTTATTTGCTGATGTAGAATGCTTTTTGCTGGCTTTGATGGCCTATGACAGGTACGTGGCCATCTGCAAGCCCCTTCACTATTCGGTTCTTATGTCCAAGAGAGTGTGCAGACAGCTGATGGCTGTAGCTTACTTTATGGGCATTGTGGATTCAATGATACACACTTGCTGTACATTTCGGCTACCATTCTGCAGGTCTAATGCCATCAATCATTTCTTTTGTGATATACCTCCCCTACTGGCACTCTCCTGTTCTGACACATACATCAATGAGATTCTGATATTTACCTTCCTTAGTTTCATTATAGGAGGCAGCATTGGCATGATTCTTGTTTCCTACATCTATATCTTAGGCACAATCACAAAAATGCACTCCACTGCAGGCAGGCAGAAAACCTTTTCTACCTGCGCCTCCCACCTTACGGCTGTTGGGCTATTCCATGGGACAATGCTCTTTATGTATTTTCGGCCCAGCTCCAGCTATTCCTTGGACCAAGACAAATGGGCCTCGGTGTTCTATACGGTAGTGATCCCCATGCTCAATCCTCTGGTCTACAGTCTGAGGAACAAGGATGTGAAGGATGCCCTGACAAAAGCACTTGCCAGCTTAAGGCTTTTGGAAGGGAATGGTTTTCCTTCAATATAGTCATTGGCATATAGAAAGAAAAGGGAATGGTAAAAGGTAAAAGACCCCTGGATGGTTAAGACTAAGAGGTGTGACACTCATCTCGCTTCAGGCTGAGGAAGCTGGCGTTTGTCCACAGACAGCTTTCCAGGTCATGTGGCCGGCATGACAAAACCGCTTTCGGCACAACGGAACACTAAGGTGGTAACAACCCCCTCACATATACCATGGGATGCTTCAAAGGCGGTTTGAAAGGAAACAGGGAGCAGTGGCATGCGGTGTATGTATGAGGCATCCAACTCTTTCCCCCCTGTAATGTTTCTTTTCTCTCAAATTCCCATTAATTTCTCTTGAATATAAACATAAATACAAATATATGTGTAATTTGTAACTTTACAAATAAACAAGTTACATCTTTTCAAGAATGAGCTCTAGCATGCTAAAAATTATTTAAAGTTTCCCTCTGTATCAATTTCTTATTTTTGTGTCTGTCTTTTGTAACTCCTATATGACTAGTAAGGTTTATCATGGAGGAGGTCAGGACCCTGACTGACTCCAGCTACAAAAGCTGAGCTGTTGAGGTTGCTAGAGACTTTCTTGGTCATGAGTCCTGGAAAACCTGCTCCCTGCCTTGCAGACCTCTTTCCACCTGGCCTGGGAGGGTGAAGCCCAGATTGACTCCAGCTACAAAAGCTGAGGCTGCTGAAAAGAATCTTAGGCTGGTGTATTGTTTAGGGGTTAATTTTTTTAAATGTTCTTTTCTTTAAGAATCTGGACTTAAAACTCATGGATTATATGGATTACAAATTGATTTTAATGGGAGATTTTAATGGAGTAGCATCAACATTAATGGATAAAACACAGAGACAAAAAAACCCAAATTCCGGCATATTACCAAAGATTTTCTTTGATATGACTGATAAATACAATTTGTCGGACATATGGAGGCTACAAAATCCAATGGAGAGAGACTATACTTTTTCTCAAATTCAAATCAATCTTTCTCAAGAATCAATTATTTATGGATATCCAGAGGCTTGGTTCCTAGGGTCACTAAAACAGAAATTTGCCCTAAGACTTGCTCAGATCATAATGCAGTGTTTTTGGAGATGAAATTATACCTGCAGGGTTCCTTTAGATGGAGGATGAATGATGAGTTGTTGAGGAATGAACAGACGATTAGTAAGGCCCAAAAGACTCTAAAAGATTATTTTGAACTAAATATGAATACAGAGGTAGAAGCAAGAGTCATTTGGGATGTAAGTAAGGCAGTAATGAGAGGTTTCATCATACAACAGAATTTGATAAAGAAAAATATACAGAATGAGAAAAAAGAGAAAAGTCTGACTCAAATAAAAGACATAGAGAAAGAGTCAATAGATTCCAAAAGAAATTAAAGCATTGCAGATTCAATTTTCTCAAATTACTAACCAGGAAATAGAATGGAAAATTAAAATGATGAATCAGAGAAATTTTGAATCCGCAAATAAATGTGGGAAATTGTTGGACAGAACAAAGCACTATTACAAATATTGTATCTGATGGGAAATCTATGGAAACCCCTGCAGATATAAGAAAATGTTTTCAGAAATACTTTAAACAGCTGTATAAAAAAGGTAAAGAAGAGAAGGATAAAATTGAGCAATTTATTGAGGCAAACGAAATGCAGAAAATTCCCGAGGATAAAAGGTTCCTACTAAATGGCATGATTACAAGACAGGAGGTTGAGATGGCAATAAATAAGATGCTGTTAGGCAAAGCCCCGGGACCAGATGGTCTTTCTGCAAAATACTATAAAATATTGAAAGACTGGTTAATTCAACCGTTGGCAGATGTGTGCAATAAGATTCTAAGAGGGGACAAAACTCCCGAAACCTGGAAAGATGCACTTATTACTCTGATTCCAAAAACAGATCAAGATAGATCTGATGTAAAAAACTATAGACCAATCTCATTACTTAATGTAGACTATAAAATTTTTGCAAATATTTTGGCCAACAGATTGAAAAAGGTTCTATCAGATTATATATATAAGGACCAGGCAGGATTTTTGCCTGGGAGACATATGAAAGATAACATTAGAAATATAATTGATATATTAGAAAGACTGGAAGCGAAAAGAAATTGTAAAGCAATGTTAATGTTTATTGATGCTGAAAAGGCCTTTGATAATATTTCTTGGTTATTTATGATGAAAAATTTAGAAAGAATTGAGGTTGGCCAGGAATTTCTAAATGGCATTAATGCGATCTATTTTGAGCAAAAATCCAAAATCATTGTTAATAATGTGGTCTCAGAGGAAATCAGAATTGAGAAAGGAACCAGGCAAGGATGGCGGCTTTCCCCTCTGCTATTTATTTCCGTTCTGGAGGTTTTGTTAAATATGTTGAGGAAAGAGGAGGAGGTTAAAGGAATTGTAGTAGGATCCAAGCAATATAAATTAAAGGCTTTTGCTGATGACTTGGTTTTAACTTTACAAGATCCAGAAACCAGTGCAGTAAAAGCACTGGAGCTGATTCAAGAGTTTGGGCAGGTAGCAGGATCTAAATTAAACAAGAGCAAAACCAAAGTTTTAGGAAAAAAAATAGATAATGAGGAAAGAAAAACCCTTTTTGAAAGGACAGGCTTTGTTTCTGTGAAAAAAGTTAAATATTTGGGTGTGAATTTATCGGTGAAGAATTTGAATTTGTCTAAAGATAACTACAGTGAGGCTCTTCGTATAGCGGTTTTTCGTCTTGCGAAGCAAGCCCATTGACAGTTTAGCAGATTAGCGCTATTAGTGGTTTAGCGGCTTTTAGCGGATCAGCTGATAAGCGGCTTATCAGCAGATCAGCTGATAAGCGGCTTAGCGGCTTAGGAAAAGGAGGAAAAAAGGGGGAAAAACCCGCAGGAACTCGCAAGACATTTCGTCTTGCGAAGCAAGCCCATAGGGAAATTTGTTTTGTGAAGCGCCTCCAAAACAGAAAACCCTTTCGTCTAGCGGGTTTTCTGTCTTGCGAGGCGTTCGTCTTGCGGGGCACCACTGTATGAAAAATTATGGAATGAAATCAAGAGAGATCTTGAGATATGGTCAAATCTAAAACTTTTATTGATGGGCCGAATATCGGTGGTAAAGATGAATGCATTGCTGAAGATTGTTGTTTTTATTTCAAGCTCTACCAATCATTGATAATGTTAAATGTTTTAAAGAATGGCAGAAGGCATTGTCTAAATTTATCTGGCAGGGGGAAAAGCCTAGAATTAAATATAAATTACTTACAGATATAAAAGAAAGAGGGTTTTTTTCCCTACCAGACCTGAAGATATACTTCGAAGCTGCTGCCTTCTGCTGGATCAAGGATTGGATTCAATTAGAGAATGATGATGTGTTAGATTTGGAGGGACTGGATAATCAATTTGGATGGCATGCATATCTATGGTATGACAAGATAAAGGCCCACAGTGGCTTTAAGAATCATGTAATTAGAAAGGCGTTATACAATGTATGGACTAAATATAAAGATCTCTTAGTAAGAAAAACACCAAAATGGATTTCGCCAATGGAAGCACAGGCCCCCAAAAAGTTAAATATGGAAAACAAATGGTTGAGGTACTCAAATTTGTCATTAGAGGATCAGGAAGGTTTTAAATTAAAACCATTTGAACAAATTAAAGTTAAAGTGAATTGGTTGCAATATTATCAAATTAATGAATTATATAAGATGGATAAGAGAAATGGTTTTGCAATAGAAAAAACCAAATTGGAAAGGGGATTGTTAGATACTAAAGTTAAGAATATGTCTAAAATGTATAATTTGTTGTTGGACTGGCATACAAAGAATGAACAAGTTGAATTGGTTATAATTGATTGGGGAAGAGATGTGGGACATAATATAATGATGGAGGATTGGGAGAGGCTATGGAAGAAAGGGGTTAAGTTCACTGCATGTACGATGTTAAAGGAAAATATTATGAAGATGATGTATAGATGGTACTTGACTCCTGTAAAACTAGCAAAGATTTATCCTAACCTTTGTTGGAAATGTAAAGAAAAAGAAGGTACTTTTTCCCATATGTGGTGGACTTATTTCAAGGTGAAAGACTTCTGGGAGAAGATATATAATGATCTGAAAAAAATGTTGAAATATACATTTATTAAGAAACCAGATGCCTTTCTTCTTGGAATAACAGGTTTGGAATTGCCCAAGAAAGATGTTAAATTATTTTTGTATGCCACAACTTCGCCCGAATATTACTTGCTAAAAATTGGAAAACACAAGAATTACCAATAGTGGAAGATTGGCAGATGAAGATGATGGACTTTTCGGAGCTAGCTGACCTGACTGGAAGAATCCGCGACCAGAAAGAAGGGGTGTTTCAAGAGGACTGGAGGAAATTTAAGGACTATTTGAATAAATATTGTGATATAAAAAATTAGAAATTACTTTAAAGAAACAAATAGGCCTAGGATTAAACTAAGTTATAATTAAATAAATGGGATTTAGAATATTAAGAAAAGTGAATAAGATGGACTAATTGGAAATTGTTTTAGTTTAATAATGATATTGGAAAGCTGTTACTTTTAACTGCAAAGAAACACAGAAGGGAGGGACTGGAGGAAGTCAACCAAGATGTTTAAAAGGTTGGATTTGTAAAGAATTAAGTTTGATGTTATTGTTTATATGTTTATTGTTCCTTTTTTCTTCTTTCGTTCATTGATGTATTTTTCTTTTTTCTTTTTTCCTGTTTTTGTGTGTCATTCTGCTTTGTGATTTTTGTTATAATTGTGGAAATTCTAATAAATTTTTATTAGAAAAAAAGTCATCTAGTCCACCCTGCTGCAATGCAGGAATCCTTTGTCCAATGCTGGGTTCGAACCCATGACCTTGAGATTAGGAGTCTCATGCTCTACCAACTGAGCTAGGTGCATTGCATAAGACTATGAAAAAGGCATTAATCAATTTATTATGTTTGGCACAGAAGCAGAACCAAAGTCAAAGTGAAATATGCTGTGCTGTGCAGAGGGAAAATACTGTAATTGGACTTGTGGGAACCAATCTCAAAGGCCCTACAGATTTCATATGGGGTGAAAAACTGAGGACACTTTCTGGAAATTCTAGAGGCCAGAAAGCCAGAAGTGCAGGTATGAAGCGCTCACACCCAGATGCTTTTTGCATTTCTGACCAGAAACATAGAAGCTTGCAGAATGTACATCAAAGAGTAGGCCCATTGGAATGAATGTACAGTGGTTGCGATGAATGAATGAAAGTACCTCTGGTGTGAATGGGATCCATTCCGGAGGCCCATTCACAACCTGAAAAGAATGCAACCGCGTCTGCGCATGTTGCGATTCGCCGCTTCTGCGCATGCACGTGATGTCATTTTGCGCATCTGCGCATGCGTGAGCAGCAAAACCCGGAAGTAACCCGTTCCGGTACTTCCGGGTCGCCACGGGACACAACCTGAAAACGCTCAACCTGAAGCAAACGTAACATGAGGTATGACTGTATATGGCTAGCTTAGGGACGCGGGTGGCACTGTGGTCTAAACCACTGAGCCTCTTGGGCTTGCCAATTGAAAGGTCAGTATTTAGAATCCATGTGATGGTGGTGAGCTCCCGTTGCTCTGTCCCAGCTCCTGCCAACCGAGCAGTTCAAAAGTATAGCAGTGCAAGTAGATAAATAGGTACCACTGTGACGGGAAGGTAAATGGCGTTTCCATGCACTCTGGTTTCCATCACGGTGTTCTGTTGTGCCAGAAGCAGTTTAGTCATGCTGTCCACATGACCCGGAAAGCTGTCTGTGGACCAACACCGGCTCCCTCGGCCCGAAAGTGAGATGAGCGCCGCAACCCCATAGTCACCTTTGACTGGACTTAAGCGTCCAGGAGTCCTTTACCTTATATATATGTACAGTGGTGCCCCGCAAGACGAACGCCTCGCAAGATGGAAAACCCGCTAGATGAAAGGGTTTTCCGTTTTTGGAGGCGCTTCGCTAAACGAATTTCTCTATGGGGTTGCTTCGCAAGACGAAAAAATCTTGCGAGTTCCCGCGTTTCCCCCCCGCTTTTTTCCACCCTTTCCCTAAGCGCTAAGCCGCTTATCAGCTGTTCCACTGATAAGCCGCTTCTCAGCTGATCGCTAAAAGCCGCTAGACCGCTAATAGCACTAATCCGCTAAGCTGTCAATGGGCTTGCTTCGCAAGACGAAAAAACCGCTAGACGAAGAGAATCGCGGAACGGATTAATTTCGTCTTGCGAGGCACCACTGTATATATGACTATATTACACCTATTAATTTGGGTTGGTCTACTCCAACCAAGTACTGTATATTCTGTTGGATAGAACCCTGCATGGTGGTTTTTTAAAAATATTTTAAGCACACATTGCCAGTGAAGGGACCCCAAATCCAGATTCATACTCGCTCATCTAATTTACAGCCCTTGCTATAAGCATGGATGGTGACTTGAATAAATCCACACTTACTGTGGGAATCACTGGCTGATTTCATCCATCCATCTATGGATGGATGGGCTAGCTCATATACTGTGTTGTTTGCATCAGAGATGAGCTAATTTCAGGGTTCTTGGATCTACTTTACTTTTTTAGTAGATTTATCCCAAGATTTACCAACTAGAGTCATGTGCAAAAGATGTTCTGTTAGAATGAGAGAGTAGGCAGACTCTGAGCCCACTTTGCCCCTTGGTCTTCAGTACCAGAAGAGAACTGGCTGCACAGTTCTTTCATAAAATCACCTTACTTTTGACTCCTATAGGATGGCTAAAGACTAATGGGATGGAAGTATTGTTTAGGATTTTTTTTTGGGGGGGGGATATTTAATTTTGGAGGTGCTTAATGTTTGCTGTTATGGGTAATTTTGTGTGTGTGACCTTATTACAAATGATGTGGTGATGTTTTCATGTATTGCTTATGACCACTTACATTTTGATATATTCTTGTAATTATGTAAATAATTACATGTTGTAAGCTGCCCTGAACACTGATTGACTCTGGAAAGATGGCATACAATGCTGGCACTAATGACAGAAGTCTAGTCCCATTAGCTTTCTTCATTTCAGCAGTCTAATTTAGCTGCAAAGTATTCTTTGGCTGTTTGCTGTTGTTAAACCATTGGGAGTCATGATGACAGAAGCCCTTGCTGATCTACTGGAAATAACCCAGAGTTCTACAAGTAGACCCAAATCTACCTTCTGGCCATCGCTGCTCATTTTGACTTGTGAATCAGACAAAGCTGACAGGGCTGGGCATCAATAAATTTATTGCTTTATTTAAATGATTATTGAAACATTTTGGGTAACATTAGAATGCAAAAGGAAGGTAAATATAATAGATGAATCTGGCTATGGAAATTATTTTTTTAAATGTATTTTGATAGTATAACATGGGTTAAATCAGTGGTTCCCAAACTTTTCATCCCCAGATACCACTGATTTTTCTTCTTGTTGTAGCAACAGTAATGCACTGTGCTAGATGCTGTGTGGCTTTTAATTGATTTTTTAATTGCTTATTTTATTTCTTATGTTGTGTTTTATTATTTTACAATTTTAATTCCAAGAATGCCACAGGTTGCCTTGGGATGTTGTAGTTTTTTTCTTTTCTGAGAGGTTTTTTTTTAAAAAAAATGAATGAATGAATGAATGAATGAAGACGAGGTGAGCATTTCATCAATCCTGGCTTAAATCCCAAGAATTCTGTTGATTTCAGAGACAATGTGATCCTTTATGATTTTGCATTGAATTAAAAGGGAAGAAAATTAAGAAATTGCTGTTCCATAGGTATCTTATGTATATCAGATTCAGGATATCTATATCTATATAAAAATCTTATTTGGAGAAAGTAATTAGGTAAAGTGTTGTTATTTCCCTCCCTACTTTTTCTTATGCAAAGCTCTGCTTCAGTATGCACCATGCTGAGTCCCTATTCAGAATAAATGCATGTGTCATTATGAGATACTGGGGGATCATTTGTAGGGGACAGCAATTCCTATAATGCTTTGCTTGGGAAGCTGGCCATTGTTGGTCACAGAAAGCTAAAAGAGATAGACTTCTATCCTTCTCCAGCCATGCAATTGTTATATTAATTACCGGTATTAGGAAAACTAAATCACTGTCATCTTTTTTTGTTGTTGCTATGACATCGATCATAGGTGAATCTGGATACAATATGAGAAGTGGTAATCTATCATGGAACATGGAGTTTGTCCTTTTGGGATTGACCAGTAATCCGGTAACTCAGAAAGTCCTCTTTGCTCTTTTTCTGGGGATGTATCTTGTGACCTTGGCAGGGAATATTCTCATCATGCTGGCGATAAGAGGGGACCCACACTTGCACACACCTATGTATTATTTTCTGAGCCACCTCTCCTTCTTGGACATGTGCTACACCACCACAATCATTCCTCAAATGTTGTCCAACTTCCTGGCCGAGCGCAAAACCATCTCTTTTGTGGGCTGCATGGCACAGATGTACATTTCCCTGTCTCTGGGAGGAATCGAATTCATCCTGCTAGCTGTCATGGCGTACGACCGGTACATGGCAATCTGCCATCCCTTGTATTATAATGTTCTTATGAACCAACGGCTCTGCATGCAGATGGCGGTCGGGTGTTGGCTCTGCGGCTTCGTGAATGCCCTGTTGCAGACGGTGTTCACTCTGCACTTGCCATTCTGCGGAAGGAAGACCATCAACCATTTTGGCTGCGAAGTCTTAGCCGTCCAGCAGCTGGCCTGCTCTAGCACCTTTGTGGGAGATGCTGTGATGCTGGGAGCTGGTGTCCTCATTCTGCTCACACCCTTCTTCCTTGTGCTGGTGTCTTACGTGTACATCGTCACAACCATCTTCCAGATCCGTACAGCAGAGGGAAGGCGCAAAGCTTTTTCCACTTGTACAGCCCACCTAGTGGTGGTGACCCTGTGCTATGGGACAGCCATCTTTGCCTACTTGCGACCTAGGTCCCACTATTCACCTAAGCAGGGGAAGACTGCCTCATTGTTCTATTGCATTGTTACTCCCATGCTGAACCCCATGATCTACAGTTTGAGGAACCAAGAGGTAAAGGGGGCCCTGGTGAAGGTTGTTGGGCTAAAGGGCAAAAGGAGAACCCTAATTTCCTCATGATAGTCTTTTGTTCTCCATCAAGTTCATTCTCGGCATCTAAGTTGATCTCTCAACCTGGGTGTTGTAAGTCAGCGGGACTTAATTCTGAATCGACATACATTGGATTGCACCTTAAATCAGTCACAACTGGCAGGGTTGAAGTTAGGTGAAATGATATATTTTCCAACCTCACTGGCACCCAATCCTCACTAATTTGTATGAAGGCTCAAGAAGGGAGAAAAGGGTCTTTGTCAGTTATATTAATGATTACTAACGACTGCAAGCACAACACACAGTAACTCTGAGCATTTTCTTGAATTGCTCATTCAATTCCTTTCCTGCTTACCTGGAGTAACAGAGGATCGGAGGGAACTCTCTTTAGCTATACAATGCAGTAATAACCCTTTGGTCTACAGAAGCTCACATGCACATTTAATAAGGTTGATAGTCTTGGCTGTGCAGATTCTTTGGGTATATTTTCTTTGTAAATATGTTAACTCCACCATATTAGGGATGTGTGAGTTACAGGCAGATTCTGGCAGGTAAGTCAGTGTGTGGGGTGGGAAGGGTTATCTTTTCATTCCCCCACCTCAGTCGAAATGGAGATTACCCTACCCTTCCACCCTGTGCAGTCAGAAACTTTTAAAAAAAATCCCTTGAAGAGATAATCTCCACTTCCTCACATGCTGTCTTCCAGTAAGAACAGTGGCATTATTTAAGGAAATGAAGATATGCTACCTCATGCTATGTATTAAGAGTTAAATCCACTCTTTAGCACTAATTTGGAACAAATGGCTATCCGGGGAAAACTTGATTGCTGTTTGTTCCATTTCAATGATAAACTGTGGGTGTCCCTATGGGAAAGTGGTGGAGCAAGTGGAAATGGGGATGAGCCCTGTGACAACACGTTCACTCTGTAAGTTCTGGAAACTTCAAGAACTTCAAGAGCCTGCAAGCTCATCCATGCCTCTGTTTGCCCTGCTGCTTTCCTTCAGGGAAACCCAATCTTTAGCGCTGAATTGGAACAAATGGAAATTGGGTTTTGCACAGATTGTCATTTGTTCTGATTTATCACTAAAGAGTGGGTCTTCCAGGGGAAAGCAGTGGGGCAAAAGGAAAGCTGCTTGGACCAATGGGCAAGCAGCAAATCACTTAGTCCCATGCTTTCTAGGATGTGACAGGAGGAAGTATGGACAAAGTCTTCTTGCATTGCTAGGCCATGTAGTATAAAGTTACCCATATTTCTTTGTCTTGTGCCTCATACCTTTACTGACACCTTTGTGTTTTGTTCTTGAGAGAGGGCTCTTTTGTTATGTATTAGAGCTAGGTTAAGTCAGCTTTATTGTTTTATTTCTGTATTATAATTCCCAATTGTACTTTATGCTTTAAATCAGTGGTTCCCAACTTTTTTTTGGCCATGCCCCACCTAAGCATCTGTAAAATTCTGATGCCTTCCCCTGTGATATATAATTCTTATTATTCAAAAAGTGAACTCCTGTTCATGTGGAGGAAGCCTAAAAAAGCCATTAACTTGGTCTAAACAAGCTTCTAAATTGCCCCCCTGTGGAGTGTGTCCCCCATGTTGGGAACCGCAGCTCTAAACAGTATTTTTTTAACAATGTATTTCTCACTGGCATACAGGTTCTGTCTTTTTTGCTGTCACTTTTAATTATTTCAATAAATCTACTTCTACAATCCTGGTGTGGTTTCTTGGGAAAAGCCCTGGTGGTGGATCCAGTTAAGTGACCTGTTGGTTAAATTGCTACTGAGTAACCTTGTGGGCCCAAGGCTCTCAAGGCAGAGAGTATGGTTCTTAGCTCTTGCTTTTTTGGAGTCTTGAGGTTGTTTGGTAAAGTCTGGGAGTCTCCTGGCTTAGGCTGGTTGAATTACAGGAGTGGTTGCCTTTTTCATCTCTGTCCAATTGGCACCTGCTAAACTGGCAAGGAGCTGAATCCCAGGTTTTGGAGACCTGGTCTTCTTGACAGCTGTTTTGTGAGTTTTTTATTTTTTAATGGGTTTTCTGCTCCATAAATGAACTATTTGCCTATGCTGCTGCTTCCTTTGCTCTGTATAATCCAACTAAACTGGGTGCCCAAACTGTATTTTGCACAAGGGCCCACAACGAAGTGGGTCACCATTGGTAGTGCCTTCTTACACAATGCAGCATTTGATAAAATCTGAGCAAGTGATATTCAACTATTTTTTACTCAGAGCCGCCCCACTGCAATTAACCTAACTTAGTCCTGCCCATTCATTTCAATAGGTCTACTGATTTTAACCTTTAAAGCCCTAAATGGTTTGGGGCCAGCTTACTTAATTATTACCACCATCCATATATGCCTGTCTGGACCTAAAGTCATCTTCAGAGACCCTTTTCTGGTTGCCCCCCACTAAATGAGCTGTAGTACGTGGTTACTGAATAGAGGGTCTTTTGACAATGTACCCCGATTATGGAATATACTCTCCAGAGAGGCTCACCTGCACTTTCAGCACCAGCTGATACCTTTTAATTTTCCCAGGTGTTTTGAATTCTTACAATCTTTTAGTGCCTTTAAATGCTGTTTTATATAGTTTTCAGCTGGTTATTTTATCTCTTCTATTTTTTTATTTATAAATATGGATTCATTGCTTTCCCCCTTGATTCTCATCTTACATTTTTTTCAAACTGTAATATTTGCCACCCAGAGAATGTTAGTTATTGGACAGTATACCAATGTTAAAAACAAACACATTTTTTTGTTTTATTTCAATTTTGCACAGTTCGGAGTACCAGTGATGCATGAAACAATCTATTCTAACCAGGGTTTCTGTTCATGTACAACATTTGCTTACTGAGAAAACTTCAGCCTTCCTGAGAATCTCATTAGGGCATCCTTCACCTCCTTATTCCTCAGGCTGTAGATCAGGGGATTCAGCATGGGGATCACCACTGTGTAGAACACAGAGATCACTTTGTCTCGGCCCAGAGAGTAGCTTGAAATTGGTCGGACATACATGAACACTGTGGTTCCATAAAATATCAAGACAGCTGTGAGGTGAGAGGCACAGGTAGAGAAGGCTTTGCGTCTGCCTTCTGAAGAGCGAATATGCAAGATCGTGGAGATGATGTACACATAGGAGATCACAATCTCTGCTGAGGTGAAGATGCCATGGAAAGTGCCAAAGGTGTAAAGCACAATCTCATTACTGTAGGTATCACTGCAGGAGAGCTTTATGAGAGGGGGAATGTCACAGAAATAATGATTGATGACATTGGAGGCACAGAAGGAGAGCCTGAACGTGGAGATAGTTTGTGCAAGAGCATGGATAAAGGCGATAAGATAGGTAATGCCTACCAGCTGAGCACAGAGTTTCTTTGTCATTATGGCTGTATAGAGGAGTGGGTTACAAATGGCCACATATCGGTCATAGGCCATTACAGCCAGTAGAAGGCACTCAACACTTGCAGTCAGGACAAAGCTGAACAATTGTGCAACACAGCCACCAAATGAAATGGCTTTCCTGACAGCTAAAAAATTCACCAGGGTCTTGGGAGTTATAGTTGAGGAATAGCAGAAATCCACAAAAGCTAGGTTACTGAGAAAATAGTACATAGGGGTGTGGAGTCGGGAATCAATCCTAATCAAAATAATCATCCCGAGATTCCCCACACAAGTGATCATGTATATTGCTAGAAAGAAGGGAAAACAAATAATGGCTACCTCAGGATTTTCTGTGAGGCCTGAGAGGAAAAATTCTGCCACTACAGTATGATTTTCTCTTGCCATTTTGTTATTTGATGATGTGCAGTCTCCACACTAAGGACCTTTTGGTATTTCTGCAGTGGAATGTGTCTTCATAGCAGTGGATTTTGATATCAATGTCTCCATCTATGAATAAAACATTTGAGAAAAATAACAACATGGAACCTAATCAATGATAATCTTGAGCAATGTTAATAATTCTAACTATCAATTAATAATATGTAAATGCAAGTTGAAAACTGGATTAAAATAACGTATAACAAATATGTATGTGTTTTTGTTTGTCAATATGAGTTCCCTCCAACATTCTTTTGAGAAAGAAAGTGCTAAGAATTAAACTGTCCTTGATTGCTGTGACCTCTTTCAAATCTCAGTTGACATATCCATTTCTCTAGCACTAACAGTTCCAGACTCTTTCACTGAAAATATATAAATATAATTGCACCCACATAAAGCAGTACCAAAGCAGTACCAAAGATTCCTATTGTATAACAGTCATTCTCTCAGTTTAAAACTGTAACATGTCTATTCAGAGTTCAAAGGGACTTACTCCCAAGTAAGTGTGCACAGAATTATACTGATTTGGGTGTAAACCCTACTTACTTCTAAGTAGGCAGTATTTATTTATTTAAAAACCCCTCAAAGTGGTTCACAAAGACATGTGCAATAACAAGACACAAACATCAGAAAAGGTTCTTCACCAAAGTAATCCTATCATCTTTGAATGTGACAGCTATCAATAAATACAATTTAAAAAAGCAAATATTGAATTAATTACCCACACCTTACTTTTAATGTAGTTATAAGGAATGTTTACAGTTCAAGGCATAAACCTGGCATTGTTTTGGGTGTTGGTGAGTGAAAAAGTCAGACTAAGTAGTGGCTTTTTAGAAGCTTGCTAATTTAGTCCATAGAATAAGATAGTGCATGATTTAAAATATATATATAAAAGGTAAAGATATAATATAAAATATAAAATATATAGCAGCATTTATAAGACCTTAACTGGTTCAGGCTCTTTGCTCCATCTGAAAAATGAAGCCTGACTAGAGCAAATTACTTTTTTGTTGTCTAGCTCAGGTATGCAATTAGGCCCACAGATGACACTGGCCCACAAAACAGCTTACAAAATACTGCACCTTTGTTAATCATTATTTATTTGTAAATCTTGCCCGCTTGTGCACCTAGATTCTTAGGTGTGATATTCAAAACCCTGATCTAGTTTTTTATTTGCTTCAATCCTCGCTTATTTCCTCTTAATATTGTCATTTCAAAATATATGAAATATTATTTACCATTATGTGGAATAGCACTTCCACTTCACTCTGTGTTTCTTTTTACATCCTAGAGTAACACAAGATCTTCCCTTTTACACATTGGTACCATCATCTGGCTGCAATGATGATAACATTTCATTGTGTTCCTCTACAATTCAAGGTGCAGAATCACTCACTGTTGTGTCCCTGGCTACTCCAATATACAGTCACCTAGGAGATTTATATAGTATATATTTTTAAAAGCTATGGTTCATGGAAGCTCAAGGAGAGTGCTGCTATAAATTCAGTTAAACTAATTAATAGCATCACAACAATGGTTAACTGCAAGGTGCTAAAACAACAGGTTCTTGAATGAAGCATTCATTAGCTTCTGTATATCAAGAGTCAACTGGTACAGTGCTGTGGCTTGGTATATTCAGGCTTGGGTACCAGATTGGAATGGGTCCTTTGTGGCTCCGTGCAGCTGTTGCAGAGAGGATGCTTACATGTAGCAACTCCCCAGATCCCTAATAATGTGGGCGCTTGAAAATGGTCTCTCTGCCAGTTTGGAGTTGATGGCCTTTTAAACTGGTACACAAGCAAGCAAGCAAGCAAGCAAGCAAGCAAGCAAGCAAGCAAGCAAGCAAGCAAGCAAGCGTAACCCTGTTATTTGTTTCTAGAGAGCCTGTTCTTCTTCACAGTTCAACCATTGGGAAATGTTGTGGTTCTTCACTGAAAGTAAGGAAAGGATGGAAAGCACAGTTCCCGACACCAAACCTTTGATAACTTCCCCTTTGATCATTTTTGAATGCAATTTATTTATTTATTTACACAACAGTATTTTTTTTTTTTGGCACAGCACCAGGTTATTAATCACGGCATTGCTAATATTTGGAACAGCTCTTACTTGGTCTGGTAAAAATGATAGAAGCAGAAAGGGAAAAAAAGGTGGAGAGACCAAGCCAGGAGTAGTAAGAGTCCTGAATGAAGTCAAGAGGCTGATTCCAACAAATATGTTTGCCATTAAAACATGCATACCATCATCTGTCACTTCTGCAGCTGCACATAGTGCTACACTGCATTCCTCCCAGGAACTCTTAACTCAAGTTTCAGACAAATGTGCATCTTGAATGCAAAATTAAAAAAGAAAGAAAATAAAAAGGAAAAAAAAGGGGGGGAAGGGAGGAGACAAGTGTTCCAGCAATTTTTTTCTCCAGGACAGGGGGGCCTGGTAGAGAGTGCTACATGCCTGTTCTCCCACCTGCCCCCTCGCTGTGCTTACTGGAAGGGAGAGAGGAAGGGGTATGATGGTGGGGAGGTTGCTGCAGTGCGAACACAACAGCAGAGTCACCGTGGCACTTCTGCTTCTGTGTCTGCATTGTGCAGACACCCCCCACTGCCTCTCCCTCCCAGTAAGCACAGCAAGAAAGTGGATGGGTGGCCTGATGTGCATTGTCTCCCCTCCCTGCTTTCTGCCTCTGCAGCGGGGCTAATCTTACCATCAAACAGAATGAGCCAGCCATCTCAGGCAGCAGATGCAGAGAGGCAAGGAGTAGCAGAGAGAAGGCTAAAGGTCAGGATTGCTTTTACTTAAAACTAACAGTGCACACAATGATTGTGTAAACCCAAACTAAGGCAAAGTTGTCTGTTTAAAAAACTAGCTTGGCTATTTTACACATTTTAAAAGAGGGTGATTTACTCACATAACAAAGTGGTTTTTTTTTAACCTTCTATGTTTGCTTTAACTAATGCATAACAACAACTCTCAATTTAAAACCACATACTACAGAAATCCTACCAGAACACACAACAGAAATACCACAAACATCAGCATTTTTGCTGCAATGCCAGAACAAACAGTCAAGATCTCACCTGGATGGAGACGAAAGGCCAGCAATGTGGGTACCCACCAAATTTCGGAACCAGGAGCCTCCACAAAGAAGGTCTGTCTATGGGTCATTATCAAACACGTAGCTCACAGGGGTGGAACATTAAGAGGGGCTTCCCTTATGTACCTCTCTGTATACTGAAGTATATCAATGAGCCACCAAAAGATGCATAGGTTAGGCTGACCTGCAAGGTAACAAAGCCATCTTCATGGTGGTTCCTCTATTATGAAATTCTCTTCCCTCTAAAGTTCATCAGATCCATCTCTTGGTCCTTTCAGGAGGATGGTAAAGACCTCCACCCCTCCCTTCAGCCTTCAAGTAAGCTTGTCACAATTTTCTCCTCACGTTTTAACTGGCATCTATCTGTTGGTTATTGCTAGTTTTGAGTGCCTCAACAACAGTGTGAGCCTCAGGCCTTTTGTCTACATGATGCTGCAAGAAACTGTACTTACTATGCTTCACATGGCTCCGCAAAGGCTGGCTCTTCCGTTTCCCTGAAGAATGAAAACATTGAGGTATTTCAGTTCCTAATGGTACTATTCAGGAGAACATTGCCAGGGTGAAAAATAATAATGCTGATTTCTATTTCAGTTAAGCAGGCCACGGTTTTCTATTCTGTTTTCTATCATTTTTAAAATAAAAACATTTCACCAATTAATTGAAGACGACTGACTAAGCTGCAAAGTGTGTGGGCTCTTGAATAAAATAGTTCACAGCAGTGCTATTTTTCTAGAAAGGAGGTGCCGGAACTCATCTTGACCACCTCCCTTGTTTTCTTATAATGCCAATGGTGCCCACCTGAGAGGTGCCGGAACTGAGTTCCGGAGAGTTCCGGCTGAAAAAAGAGCCCTGGTTTACAGCCTGGTTGTATGCATACTTACGCTCACTATGTTTTCGGGCAGGGTGTTGTTCCCAAGGAAGCGTGCACAGGGTTAGTCTTAGGTTATGTACACACTACGAGCTTAAAATGCGGCTAGGTCATTCTTTTTCTCAATTTGGACTGAAGCTGGTATAGGGAAAAATGCATCAAAGTGCAGGCACAGGATAGATATGAGTAGTGGCTAATGTCGTGTGCATACTGCTTCCCAAACCAGTGGTGGGAACACACACTGGATGCAGAGTAAATGGGTACACAGCCTCTGTTGGCTAACAATTAAGAGTCCAGTTTTCCAGGAAGCCCTTCGGTTTCAAATTACCTTGCAATATTTCCAGGTTGGAAACTGCAAAGGCTGCTTTGAAAGGGCTTAGAATCAGCTAGTGCAGGAGTATTTCTACATTGCCTCAGGTTCTTTGGGACTTGATGGTCCTTTGAGACACCCTAATGTGAGCTCTACTGATGTACTGAAGTCAGGATCAAGCTAGATGTGATTGCATCAGTCCCATTCCCCCCCCCCCCCATCTTTCCCATCCACAGGTAAAATGGGCGGGAGGATTTGCAAGAAATATAATCCTGGTAGATTGTGGGATCCTTATCATGTACAAAAAGTTATGGGGAAAAGTTAAAAAACTCTGTGCAGTCCTCCCCAATGGGTAGATCACTGCCATTTTTTTTTACTGGGAGTAGATCACAGTTTCTTGGGAGTTGGACATGCCTGCTGTATTGTTATCAATGAAGGAAGGTCTTTAAATGGAACGAATGCATGCATGCTTGCATTACATTTCTCAACAGAGGAGCCACCTTTGTAGGTAAAACTACCAAAGATCTCGTGGCACTTATGAGATTGATTGTGGCAGAAACTTTTGTGTAATGACTTTACTGCACCATCAGATGCATGAAATGTGCAAACAGAAGAACCAAAAGACCATGAAATTTGTTTTTGTGGCATTTAAATGCAAACACACACAAGGTCAACCTAGTGACCATTCAAATCAAACTAACAGGTGGTGATAGCACAGTTGCTTTAGCTGAACTAATGTAATACTTGTAGTAAAAGAAAAGGCTATTGCTTTAATTGAGCCATAATTGAATAGAATTGGGTGGCTAAGGATGTTTTAGTTATTTCAGTGAAGACAACTCAATGGAGGTAACATATATGTTTTGCCATGCATAGATTAGCTTTTGTCATCCACAGCAGTGTACAAGGTCTATGTTAATTCAGATTGGAACCCACATAGGGAAGATTTTTGAGTTGTTCCATTTATTGTTTTATGATTATTTTGTTACATGATTATTACTATTTAAATTACAAAATTCTTTTAAACCCCCAAGTAAAGGTTGTTGGCTCATAACAAAAATTCCAAAGTGCATATTAGGGAAATTCCTTTACTAAGCCAACAGAAAGGTGTGAAAGCGTGTGTTTTTTAACATCTTGTCTGATAAAGCGTTTGAGGGGTATGTGTACATATGCTCAGAAGCTTTCACTTTGTCCTGACCCAACGAGTAGCTTGTATTGGGACTCAGATATGTGAATATCAGAGTCCCGTAGAAGACCGTGACGGCTGTAAGGTGAGAGGTGCAGGTGGAGAAGGCCTTGTGTCTGCCTTGAGCTGATCGGATCTTCAGGATGGCAGCCAGAATGAACACGTAAGAGAAGACAATGATGAACAAGGATCCAACGGTAGTGAAGCCAGCAAGGGAGTAAATGATCATTTTCGTGACATGGCTGTCGGAGGACAGCCTTAATAGGGGAGGAGGGTCGCAGAAGAAGTGTCTGATGATGTTAGAGCCACAGAATGGCAACCTGCTTAAAAAACATACCGTTACCATGGCATTTGTATCATCTATCTACAATCCTGACAACTGTCTATTTATAATCGTTACAACAACTGCATAAGGTAAGTCGGTATAATTATCTCTTATATTGCAGATGTGGACAACTGCAGTTGACAGACAGTAGTTTGCACCTAGTGACTTCATAGGAAGGTTGAGATTTGAACTGGGGACTTCCTGATTCATAACTTGGTTTCATAAGGGATGTTTACATCTCACATTTAATGACCATGCAGTCTGTGTAGTACCCATGTACACAACAGTTGAGGTGTACAATTATTTGCATGTAATTCTCAACAACTGTACAGCTTGTGTACCTGTGTACAGAATAGCTGAGTTATACATAATAATAAAAATTATAAGAAGTTATATAATAATATATAATAAATCATAGTAGCCAGTGTGGTGTAGTGGTTAAGAGTGGTGGACTCGTAATCTGGTGAACCGGGTTCGCGTCTCCGCTCCTCCACATGAAGCTGCTGGGTGACCTTGGGCTAGTCACACTTCTCTGAAGTCTCTCAGCCCCACTCACCTCACAGAGTGTTTGTTGTGGGGGAGGAAGGGAAAGGAGAATGTTAGCCACCTTAATACTCCTTTGGGTAGTGATAAAGCAGGATATCCAATCCAAACTCCTCCTCTTCTTCTTCCACAAATCAACAAATACTTTTACACAAATACTTGTTCGTGTGTGAAGTTAGCTTCTACCTTTGTTCAGTGTAACATGTGAACCAAGTTTTTTAGTCATGGCACTACAGCAGTTCAAATAACATACGCTGAAAATGAAGCGAGCAGGCTCACCTTTCACTCTGCAACAGGATCAGTGATAAGGGGCTTCGTTAGTGAAAAACAGTCTTTAGAAGCTTGTTCTGCTCTGGTGTGAAGATCAGGGCTTGTCTTTCCCATGAACAGACAGAGGACTCCATTGTCCCAGAATAGCTAGTTTATGGGGTGTAGACTCTAAAATGAAGGAACACCCTGGTTTCTAATTCTTGTTGCAAATGTTCTGTTGTTTGAATGTTAATCTGGAATCATCTCCCAGTCCCCCAAGTATCTTATGATATATAGCTTGATTCTGAAAGCTCAGGTCTGTAATGCAACAGAAGAGAAACAACATTCAGTTCTTTATTTTGAGGTGACCATCCTACCTGTTACTGCTGAACTTGTTCATTATCTTTGATCTCTTTGTTCCTCTGTATACCACAGAAAAGTTCTAAGAAGCATTTGCCTCAAAATTTTACAATGGTAAAAGCTACCATAACTTTTTCATATTCCATAACTTGTTGATTTCTGGTGACTTCTATTGAGCAGACTCACAATCTGCAAGGTGCATGTTGTTCTTCATTCTCCAACCCAAAAGGGAGCTTGGATTCAAGTTAGGCAAACCTTGTTTGAAAACAAAATGTATTTCTTCACTTCAAGATGGCAACCTGTGGAGCTCTAAACAGTATTTTTTTAACAATATATTTCTCACTGGCATACAGGTTCTGTCTTTTTTGCTGTCACTTTTAATTATTTCAATAAATCTACTTCTACAATCCTGGTGTGGTTTCTTGGGAAAAGCCATGGTGGTGGATCCAGTTAAGTGACCTGTTGGTTAAATTGCTACTGAGTAACCTTGTGGGCCCAAGGCTCTCAAGGCAGAGAGTATGGTTCTTAGCTCTTGCTTTTTTGGAGTCTTGAGGTTGTTTGGTAAAGTCTGGGAGTCACCTTGCTTAGGCTGGTTGAATTACAGGAGTGGTTGCCTTTTTCATCTCTGTCCAACTGGCACCTGCTAAACTGGCAAGGAGCTGAATCCCAGGTTTTGGAGACCTGGTCTTCTTGACAGCTGTTTTGTGAGTTTTTCATTTTTTAATGGGTTTTCTGCTTCATAAATGCACTATCTGCCTATGCTGCTGTTTCCTTTGCTCTGTATAATCCAACTAAACTGAGTGCCCAAACTGTATTTTGCACAAGGGCCCACAACGAAGTGGGTCACCATTGGCAGTGCCTTCTTACACAATGCAGCATTTGATAAAATTCAACTATTTTTTACTCACTGCAATTAACCTAACTTAGTCCTGCCCATTCATTTCAATAGGTCTACTGATTTTAACCTTTAAAGCCCTAAATGGTTTGGGGCCAGCTTACTTAATTATTACCACCATCCATATATGCCTGTCTAGACCTAAAGTCATCTTCAGAGACCCTTTTCTGGTTGCCCCCCACTAAATGAACTGTATGTAGTACGTGGTTACTGAATAGAGGGTCTTTTTGGCAATGTACCCCGATTACAGGATATACTCTCCAGAGAGGCTCACCTGCTCTTTCAGCACCAGCTGATACCTTTTTATTTTCCCAGGTGTTTTGAATTCTTACAATCTTTTAGTGCCTTTAAATGCTGTTTTATATAGTTTTCAGCTGGTTATTTTATCTCTTCTATTTTTTTATTTATAAATATGGATTCATTGCTTTCCCCCTTGATTCTCATCTTACATTTTTTTTCAAACTGTAATATTTGCCACCCAGAGAATGTTAGTTATTGGACAGTATACCAATGTTAAAAACAAACACATTTTTTTTGTTTTATTTCAATTTTGCACAGTTCGGAGTACCAGTGATGCATGAAACAATCTATTCTAACCAGGGTTTCTGTTCATGTACAACATTTGCTTACTGAGAAAACTTCAGCCTTCCTGAGAATCTCATTAGGGCATCCTTCACCTCCTTATTCCTCAGGCTGTAGATCAGGGGATTCAGCATGGGAATCACCACTGTGTAGAACACAGAGATCACTTTGTCTCGGCCCAAAAAATGTGTGGTTCCATAAAATATCAAGACAGCTGTGAGGTGAGAGGCACAGGTAGAGAAGGCTTTGCGTCTGCCTTCTGAAGAGCGAATATGCAAGATTGTGGAGATGATGTACACATAGGAGATCACAATCTCTGCTGAGGTGAAGATGCCATGGAAAGTGCCAAAGGTGTAAAGCAATGATACAAGGCACAGTTTTCTTACAGTTGAATGAAAGTTTATCCTTGTCTCCAAAGCTTCAGAGAACAGTGGCAGTCCTTCATCATAAAAAGTAACACAAGATCTTCCCTTTTACCATCATCTGGCTGCAATGATGATAACATTTCGTTGTGTTCCTCTACAATTCAAGGTGCAGAATCACTCACTGTTGTGTCCCTGGCTACTCCAATATACAGTCACCTAGGAGATTTATATAGTATATATTTTTAAAAGCTATGGTTCATGGAAGCTCAAGGAGAGTGCTGCTATAAATTCAGTTAAACTAAATTCATCACAACAATGGTTAACTGCAAGGTGCTAAAACAACATGTTCTTGAATGAAGCATTCATTAGCTTCTGTATATCAAGAGTCAACTGGTACAGTGCTGTGGCTTGGTATATTCAGGCTTGGGTACCAGATTGGAATGGGTCCTTTGTGGCTCCGTGCAGCTGTTGCAGAGAGGATGCTTACATGTAGCAACTCCCCAGATCCCTAATAATGTGGGTGCTTGAAAATGGTCTCTCTGCCAGTTTGGAGTTGATGGCCTTTTAAACTGTGTGTGTGTGTGTGTGGTGGGGGCATTCTTTTCATCTGTCACTATAATACGTATTTTTGTGTTTTTATTTTGTAAACTGCCCTGTGACCTTTGGCTGAAGGGTGGTACACAAACAACAAACAAACAAACAAACAAACAAACAAACAAACAAACAAGCGTAACCATGTCATTTGTTTCTGGAGAGCCTGTTCTTCTTTACAGTTCAACCATTGGGCAATGCTGTGGTTCTTCACTGAAAGAAAGGAAAGGATGGAAAGCACAGTTCCCTACACCAAACCTTTGATAACTTCCCCTTTGATCATTTATTTATTTACACAACAGTAATTTTTTTGGCACAGCACCAGGTTGTTGATCATGTCGTTTCTAATATTTGGAACAGCTCTTACTTGGTCCGGTAAAAATGATAGAAGCAGAAAGGGAAAGCATTTATTATCGGGCAAATGATAAATCTTTGCAAGCTTGACTGGGGTCATGTACCACCTATACATCATTTTCATGATATTCTCTCTTAAGGCATTACATGCCGTGAATTTAATCCCGGTGGTCCATAACTTCTCCCAGTCTGCAAACATGATGTTATGTCCTATATGTTGGAAATGTAAAGAAATTGAAGGTACATTCTTTCACCTTTGGTGGACGTGCCCAAGGACTAAGGCCTTCTGGGAGATGATATACAATGAACTAAAAAAGGTACTCAGGTACACTTTTCCTAAAAAACCAGAGGCTTTCCTTCTGGGCATAGTCGGCCAACTGGTGTTAAAGAAGGACAGAACTTTCTTTATGTATGCAACAGCAGCAGCGAGAATTCTTATTGCAAAGCATTGGAAGACACAGGATGTACCCACTCTGGAAGATTGGCAGATGCAAGTGATGGAGTATATGGAGATGGCGGAAATGACTGGCAGAATCCGAGACCAGGGAGAAGAGTCGGTGGAAGAAGACTGGAAGAAATTTAAAATGTATTTACAGAAACACTGCAAAATTTTTGAATGCGAATGATGTTGAAATGAAACGAAGTGGTTCTAGCAATATGATTAGAAGTTAAAATTTGTGAGGATAAATAATTAAGGGTAAAATAAGAGGATATGAATTTGCTGATTAAATTTCTAAATGGAATACAAAAAAGGGAGATGTGAGGAAGTCATGAAAATAAGTTAATGAATGGTATGATATTTGAAAAAGTGATTTTTAATTTTTCTTTTTAAATTTTTGTTTCTGTTTTTTGTGTTTGTGTGTTTTTTCTGTTTTTGTAAACCTTTTTTGTAAAACTCAATAAATATTATTATTAAAAAAAAAAAGCAGAAAGGGAAAAAAAGGTGGAGAGACCAAGCCAGGAGTAGTAAGAGTCCTGAATGAAGTCAAGAGGCTGATTCCAACAAATATGCTTGCCATTAAAACATGCATACCATCATCTGTCACTTCTGCAGCTGCACATTTTAACAACAGAAGCATCATTTGCTTCACTTTTGCATGAATTATCTTTGATAACTGTAGGAAGTGGCTCTAGGTAATAAAGCAGAAAGGGCCTGAAGTTCTTCTAGTAAGAACATTATAGAACCACCATACTTGTATTGCGAACATTTTTCTACAGCTGTGAAAAAGAATGTACCAAAAGGAGTCAGGTCATTTTAAGCAGTTGTTTTAAGTGCATTTTTATCTTTCTGCAAAGAGAAAAACACATTTTTCCTGTTTAACACCCTTTTCAAGGCATCCTTCACCTCCTTGTTCCTCAGGCTGTAGATCAAAGGGTTCAGCATGGGATTCACCACGGTATAAAACACTGACACAATCCTGTCTTCGTCTGGTGAGGAGTCCGAGCTGGGGCGTATGTACATAAAAACCGCTGTCCCAAAGAACATTATGACAACGGCCAAGTGAGAAGCGCAGGTGGAGAAGGCTTTGCGCCGCCCTTCGGAGGAGCGGATTTTCAAGATGGCGGAGACAATGTAGATATAGGAAATGCATATCTCCAATGTGATGAAGAGCCCATTGAAGATGCAGAAGGCAAAAAGAATGATCTCATTCACTCTGGTGTCAGTGCAGGAGATGTTGAGGAGGGGAATCACGTCACAGAAGAAGTGCTTGATGACGTTGGAGTGACAGAAGGACAGCCGGAAAGCGCAGCTTGTGTGTATCATTGCAATCCCAAAGCCACAAAGGTAAGAAGTGACAAGGAGCTGCAGGCAGAGCTGTCGGGACATGATGACAGTATAGAGCAAGGGTTTACAGATTGCCACATACCTATCGTAGGCCATCACTGCCAGAAGGAAGCACTCGGTAGTCCCAAATGCAATGAAGCTATACATCTGAGCGGCACAGCCACTCAGTGAGATGGCCTTGTTCTCAACCAAAAGGTTTATTAGTGTCTTTGGGGTGATGGCTGAGGAGTAAGAGAAGTCCAGGAAAGCCAGGTGGCTGAGGAAGAAGTACATAGGAGTGTGCAGTCGGGCATCAACCCTAATCAGTGTGATCATGCCCAAATTCCCTATGACTGTGATCAAGTACAGGATCAGGAACACCACAAACAAAACACCTTGGAGTTCTGGCCTGTCTGTTAGTCCCAGGAGAATGAATTCAGTTATGGTGCTATCGTTTCCCTCAGGCATTTTTGCAATGACTTGACTAATACGGTTTATGGGGAATTAAAATCTGTGATGAGTAGATGTGGGCTCTCTTTCTCTCTCTCTCTCTTCTCCTCCTCGTTGGCCTCCTGATGGAAATTCAATCTGGTTAATCAATGAAGGTCCGTGTTTGCCTCTTCACATCAGTATAGCTACTGGGGACAGGGTTTTTTTCCACCCACATGCTGCATCTTCTGTGGAAGAAACATAGAAACATAACTATAACTCAAACACCTCTTCATTTCGGCAGGGGAAAGGAAGCCTCCAGTGCAATTCCCACCCAACCTACATAATCCACTTTCAACGTTTCTACTCACAGTATGCCTCCATAATTCTGGGGGGCGGTTCTAATAAAGCTTTGTATAAGACTCTGGGTGTTTTATGGGTGGGGTATAGATAATAAATAATAATAATAATAATAATAATAATAATAATAATAATAATAATAATTATTATTATTATTATTATGTGACAGTGATTTCCATTCCTTACTTTTATCAACTCCTCCTCTGGTTATTTAAACCCTTCTGCCCCATATGTTGGCTTTTGGAGAGACTCTCTTTGAGATATCATACCTTGTTTCTAGAACTCTAGCCAGTGCTCCATTCATGTGCATTGTCCAATAGAATAATGGTGAGAGATCTGTATCTGATGATTGGTTATTGATAGGTTATCATAAACGTTTGACTATATAAAATCAATATCTATCTAGGTATCATCTATCTATCTATCTTCTATATCAATCTATCATCTATCATTTATCATCTATCTATCTATCTATCTATCTATCTATCTATCTATCTATCTATCTATCATCTATCTATATCTATCTATCTATCTATCTATCTATCTATCTATCTATCTATCTATCTATCATCTATCTATCTATCTATCATCTATCTATCTATCTATCTATCTATCTATCTATCTATCTATCTATATCTATCTATCTATCTATCTATCATCTATCTATCATCTATCTATATCTATCTATCTATCTATCTATCTATCTATCTATCTATCATCTATCTATCTATCTATCTATCTATCTATCTATCTATCATCTATCTATCTATCTATCTATCTATCTATCTATCTATCTATCATCTATCTATCTATCTTCTATATCAATCTATCATCTATCATTTATCATCTATCTATCATCTATCTATCTATCTATCATCTATCTATCTAATCTATCATCTATCTCTACTCTAAAGTAACTGTTCCCATTATGGGAAGTCTGCACAAGGACTTCTGCTAGTACAGTGGATCTTTCCCTCCTCTTCTTCCCGCTGGTATCCCCTGCATGGCTGGGGGGCAGTGTGTCAGGAAAACCCTCAGAGCAGGTTCTGAGGGGAGGTGAAGCATTGCATCTGGTGAGCTGAAAAGTGCTTGCATTGACAAAAAGTTGCCATAGTGCTACATTGCATTCCTCCCAGGAACTCGTACCTCAAGTTTCAGACAAATGTGCATCTTGAATGCAAAATTTAAAAAAGAAAGTGGGGGGGAAGGAAAAAAAGGGGGGAAGGGAGGAGACAAGTGTTCCAGCAATTTTTTTCTCCAGGACAGGGGGGCCTGGTAGAGAGTGCTACATGCCTGTCCTCCCACCTGCCCCTTCGCTGTGCTTACTGGAAGGGAGAGAGGAAGGGGTATGATGGTGGGGAGGCTGCTGCAGTGCAAACACAACAGCAGTGCCAATGTGGCACTTCTGCTTCTGGGTCTGCATTGTGCAGACACCCCCCACTACCTCTCCCTCCCAGTAAGCACAGCAACAGAATGAGCCAGCCATCTCAGGCAGCAGATGCAGAGAGGCAAGGAGTAGCAGAGAGAAGGCTGAAGGTCAGGATTGCTTTTACTTAAAACTAACAGTGCACACAATGATTGTGTAAACCCAACCTAAGGCAAAGTTGTCTGTTTAAAAAACTAGCTTGGCTATTTTACACATTTTAAAAGAGGGCGATTTACTCACATAGCAAAGTGATTTTTTTTAACCTTCTATGTTTGTTTTAACAAATGCATATCAACAACTCTCAATTTAAAACCACGTATTAGAGAAATCCCACCAGAACACACAACAGAAATACCACAAACATCAGCATTTTTGCTGAAATGCCTGAACAAACAATCAAGATCTCGCCTGGATGGAGACGAAAGGCCAGCAATGTGGGTACCCACCAAATTTTGGAACCAGGAGCTTCCACAAAGAAGGTCTGCCTATGGGTGGGTCATTATCAAACATGTAGCTCACAGGGGTGGAACATTAAGAGGGGCTTCCCTTATGTACCTCTCTGTATACTGAAGTATATCAATGAGCCACCAAAAGATGCATAGGTTAGGCTGACCTGTAAGGTAACATAGCCATCTTCATGGTGGTTCCTATACTATGAAATTCTCTTCCATCTAAAGTCCATCAGATCCATCTCTTGGTTCTTTCAGGAGGATGGTAAAGACCTCCACCCCTCCCTTCAGCCTTCAAGTAAGTTTGTCATAATTTTCTCCTCACATTTTAACTGGCATCTATCTGTTGGTTATTGCTAGTTTTGAGTGCCTCAACAACAGTGTGAGCCTCAGGCCTTTTGTCTACATGATGCTGCAAGAAACTGTACAGATGAGTCAGACTTACTATGCTTCACATGGCTCCGCAAAGGCTGGCTCTTCCGTTTCCCTGAAGAATGAAAACATTGAGGTATTTCAGTTCCTAATGGTACTATTCAGGAGAACATTGCCAGGGTGAAAAATAATAATGCTGATTTCTATTTCAGTTAAGCAGGCCATGGTTTTCTATTCTGTTTTCTATCATTTTTAAAATAAAAACATTTCACCAATTAACTGAAGACGACTGACTAAGCTGCAAAGCATGTGGGCTCTTTAATAAAATAGTTCACAGCAGTGCTATTTTTCTAGAAAGGAGGTGCCGCAACTCATCTTGACCACCTCCCTTGTTTTCTTATAATGCCAATGGTGCCCACCTGAGAGGTGCCGGAACTGAGTTCCGGAGAGTTCCGGCTGAAAAAAGAGCCCTGGTTTACAGCCTGGTTGTATGCATACTTACGCTCACTATGTTTTCGGGCAGGGTGTTGTTCCCAAGGAAGCGTGCACAGGGTTAGTCTTAGGTTATGTACACACTACGAGCTTAAAATGCGGCTAGGTCATTCTTTTTCTCAATTTGGACTGAAGCTGGTATAGGGAAAAATGCATCAAAGTGCAGGCACAGGATAGATATGAGTAGTGGCTAATGTCGTGTGCGTACTGCTTCCCAAACCAGTGGTGGGAACACACACTGGATGCAGAGTAAATGGGTACACAGCCTCTGTTGGCTAACAATTAAGAGTCCAGTTTTCCAGGAAGCCCTTCGGTTTCAAATTACCTTGCAATATTTCCAGGTTGGAAACTGCAAAGGCAGCTTTGAAAGGGCTTAGAATCAGCTAGTGCAGGAGTATTTCTACATTGCCTCAGGTTCTTTGGGACTTGATGGTCCTTTGAGACATCCTCACGAGAGCTCTACTGATGTACTGAAGTCAGGATCAAGCCAGATGCGATTGCATCAGTCCCATTCCCCCCCATCTTTCCCATCCACAGGTAAAATGGGTGGGAGGATTTGCAAGAAATATAGAATATGCCTTAATCTGTATGAATCAAGGTCTTCCTCCTCCAGTGAGGCATAGCTCTGGTACACTAATGCACAACTTGTAGCCTTAGTCATGGTTGCCCCCAAATGGAAGCAGTCGAGATAAAAAGAGACAGAATGATATAACAGTTTGAGAGCTTAGTGGTTCAAATCCCTATTCAGCCATGAAGCTGATTGGCTGACCTTGGCTCAAAACTGACTCTCAGTCTGACAGCAGCTTCTGCTCTCCAGCCATTGAGTTCCTATTGGTGAAGTATCAATAACTCAAGTGGACATAGCTGTGAGAGATCCACTCCACCCATCACATTCACCTGGGGGGCAGTAACACAACCCCAGTACAGTGGTACCTCAGGTTACATACGCTTCAGGTTACATACGCTTCAGGTTACAGACTCCGCTAACCCAGAAATATTACCTCAGGTTAAGAACTTTGCTTCAGGATGAGAACATAAATTGTGTAGTGGCGGCACAGCGGCAGCAGGAGGCCCATTAGCTAAAGTGTTCAGGTTAAGAACAGTTTCAGGTTATACCTCTGTATACCTGAAGGAGCGTCTCCATCCCCATCGTTCAGCCCGGACACTGAGGTCCAGCTCCGAGGCAGATGCTGTCTTGCAGGGATGTGCAACCAGTAGATTGCAATCTACCGGCAGATCCCTGGCTGATCCTGGTAGATTGTGGGATCCTTATCATGTACAAAAAGTTATGGGGAAAAGTTAAAAAACTCTGTGCAGTCCTCCCCAATGGGTAGGAAAAACTACCAAAGATCTCGTGGCACTTATGAGATTGATTGTGGCAGAAACTTTTGTGTAATGACTTTACTGCACCATCAGATGCATGAAATGTGCAAACAGAAGAACCAAAAGACCATGAAATTTGTTTTTGTGGCATTTAAATGCAAACACACACAAGGTCAACCTAGTGACCATTCAAATCAAACTAATAGGTGGTGATAGCACAGTTGCTTTAGCTGAACTAATGTAATACTTGTTGTAAAAGAAAAGGCTATTGCTTTAATTGAACCATAATTGAATAGAATTGGGTGGCTAAGGTTGTTCTAGTTATTTCAGTGAAGACAACTCAATGGAGGTAACATATATGTTTTGCCATGCATAGATTAGCTTTTGTCATCCACAGCAGTGTAAAAGGTCTATGTAAATTCAGACTGGAACCCACATAGGGAAGATTTTTGAGTTGTTCCATTTATTGTTTTATGATTATTTTGTTACATGATTATTACTATTTAAATTACAAAATTCTTTTAAATCCCCAATAAAGGTTGTTGGCTCATAACAAAAATTTCAAAGTGCATATTAGGGAAATTCCTTTACTAAGCCAACAGAAAGGTGTGCAAGCGTGTGTGTTTTAACATCTTGTCTGATAAAGCGTTTGAGGGGTATGTGTACATATGCTCAGAAGCTTTCACAGAATTCTGTTTCATTTCTGTTGGCCTCCTCAAGGAATTGCCCTAAATTGTTTTTGCATTCATCGCAAAAACATTTTCATCCTCACGGATTGCCTGAAAGCTTCCTTCACTTCCTTGTTCCTGAGGCTGTAGATTAGAGGATTCAACATTGGGACCACCACTGTGTAGAACACGGAAGCCACTTGGTCCCGACCCAACAAGTAGCTTGTATTGGGACGCAGATATGTGAATATCAGAGTCCCATAGAAGACCGTGACGGCTGTAAGGTGAGAGGTGCAGGTGGAGAAGGCCTTGTGTCTGCCTTGAGCTGATCGGATCTTCAGGATGGCAGCCAGAATGAACACGTAAGAGAAGACAATGATGAACAAGGATCCAATGGTAGTGAACCCAGCGAGGGAGGAAATGATCATTTCTGTGACATGGCTATCGGAGGACAGTGTTAATAGGGGAGGAGTGTCGCAGAAGAAGTGCCTGATGATGTTAGAGCCACAGAATGGCAACCTGCTTAAAAAACATACCGTTACCATGGCATTTGTGAAGCCGATGAAGCACGAGCCAGCAACCAACAGGATGCAGACTCTCTGCGACATAACTGTGGAATAGAGCAATGGGCTACAGATGGCCATGTAACGGTCATATGCCATGTTGGCCAGCAAGAAACACTCAGTGCACACCCAGGCCACAAAAAAGTAAAGCTGAGCAAAACATGCATTGAAGGAAATCAATTTGCTTTGTGCTAGAAGGTTCATCAGCATCCTTGGCGTGATGACTGATGAGTAACAGATATCAACAGCGGACAAGTTGCATAGGAAGAAATACATAGGAGTGTGAAGCCGGGTGTTGGCCCTGATTAACATGATCATCCCCAGATTCCCCATTAGGGTGATGATGTAGATCACAAGGAACACCATAAACAAGGGCAGCTGCAGTTCCGGACCTTCAGAGAATCCCAGGAGAATGAACTCAGTCACCACGGTGCAGTTTCCCTCTACAGCTGCTTCCATATTCTGAAATCTGCTAAATAACGAAGTGGGGAATTGTATCAGTCAGTTCTTAGTACTACATACGTCTTGGTGTATCATACTTAGAAATGAAGTTCTACATGAATGTCCTACTGCAGGGACAGGGCATCATTTTCAGTCTGAGGACCACATTCACTTCTGCGTAATGTTCCAGGGACCACATGCCTGTGGTGGCCAGGGCAGACACATGCTCACAGACCCCTCTTTCCATCCAATCCATCCATCCATCCATCCATCCATCCATCCATCCATCCATCCAAGCAAGACGCATTATTAGAGTTCGAGGGCACATTCCAGCCAGGCAAAACAACTCAGGGAGGGTGCAAAGCAGGGCCAATGAGGGAGGTGTCCTGGGATGAGGGGATGTGGCTGAGGAGGGACTGCAAGTCCAGAGGGTTGCTTTTGGCCCCATCCCCACCGTTTTTATTATGTATTTTGTGTTTTTATCTTGAATTTGTATGCTATGAACCACCCTGAGATCTTTGGATGAAGGGCAGTATACAAATGTAATCAACATAAATAAATAAATAAATAAATAAATCATTTGCAAGTGTTCAAAGCATTCCACATGTATCATCTATCTACAATCCTGACAACTATTTATAATCGTTACAACAACTGCATAAGGTAAGTCAGTATAATTATCTCTCATATTGCAGATGTGGACGACTGCAGTTGACAGACAGTAGTTTGCACCTAGTGACTTCATAGGAAGGTTGAGATTTGAACTGGGGACTTTCTGATTCATAACTTGGTTTCATAAGGGATGTTTACATCTCACATTTAATGACCGTGCAGTCTGTGTAGTACCCATATACACAACAGTTGAGGTGTAATTCTCAACAACTGTACAGCCTGTGTACCTGTGTACAGAATAGCTGAGTTATACATAATAATAATGTTATACTAAGTTATATAATAATATATAACAAGTTATATAATATAATAAGTTATAATAGCCAGTGTGGTGTAGTGGTTAAGAGCGGTAGACTCGTAATCTGGTGAACCGGGTTTGCGTCTCTGCTCCTCCACATGAAGCTGCTGGGTGACCTTGGGCCAGTCACACTTCTCTGAAGTCTCTCAGCCCCACTCACCTCACAGAGTGTTTGTTGTGGGGGAGGAAGGGAAAGGAGAATGTTAGCCACTTTAAGACTCCTTTGGGTAGTGATAAAGCGGGATATCAAATCCAAACTCTTCTTCTACAAATCAACAAAGTTTTACACAAATACTTGTTTGTGTGTGAAGTCAGCTTCTACCTTTGTTCAGTGTAACATGTGAACCAAGTTTTTCAGTCATGGCACTACAGCAGTTCAAATAACATACGCTGAAAATGAAGCGAGCAGGCTCACCTTTCACTCTGCAACAGGATCAGTGATAAGGGGCTTCGTTAGTGAAAAACAGTCTTTAGAAGCTTGTTCTGCTCTGGTGTGAAGATCAGGGCTTGTCTTTCCCATGAACAGACAGAGGACTCCATTGTCCCAGAATAGCTAGTTTATGGGGTGTAGACTCTAAAATGAAGGAACACCCTGGTTTCTAATTCTTGTTGCAAATGTTCTGTTGTTTGAATGTTAATCTGGAATCATCTCCCCCAAGTATCTTATGATATATACCTTGATTCTGAAAGCTCAGGTATGTAATGCAACTTCTATTGAGCAGACTCACAATCTGCAAGGTGCATGTTGTTCTTCATTCTCCAACCCAAAAGGGAGCTTGGATTCAAGTTAGGCAAACCTTGTTTGAAAACAAAATGTATTTCTTCACTTCAAGATGGCAACTGAGTAATACCTAATCAGCTCATTATAACTTACTATATATACCAGCAGTGCAGCAGTTTATAGTGGCACCCCTCACTCTGCAAAGCCAGATGTTGGTTCTCTCCCCACCCCCCATTGCAAGACTGATAAGATATTAAAATGGTAGTGGTGGATTTCTGAAGTGAAAGTAGTTTCCTGTCAAAAGAAAGGAATCAATATACCACCATAATCACCACCTCTAATTCCTTAATTTGCACCAGGCACTGTACAAAAATAATAAGTTCCTTGCCTTCAGAATCTAAAGAAAAATGAGACAAAAGAAGAGGGAAGTTTATCAGACCCTGTTGGAGGAATTGCACCTTTGAAAGAGGAACTACATAAATTTTAAAAGTTGAAGGTTTAGAGGTCAATTATACCAAAAGACAACTTACATGCCTCAACATCAATTAGCATGACCAGGTTTCCTTAGCAACAGAGGCCAACCTCACCCTCTGGGAGGCTTTAAAAAGAAATATTTAGGAGTCCTGGAGACTAAAGACCTGGCATGTGTTAGGTGGTAGAACTATGGTCCTCTTGGCAGACTCTTTTGCTCTCTTGGCTAAGGCACATTTTGGCCATCAAGATGTTGTTCCTACTGAGATTGCTCTATCTGTTCTAGATCCTTCCAGTTATGCTTCCCCTTACCTTATTACAGTAGTGGCAGTACCTGTAGTCTTCTCCGTGAGAGAAATGGGAAAGGGTTTAACCGAACCTTACTTTATAAGACAGCAAAAGAGGGAGGAATGGGTGTTCTGAATCTCAGACTATATTGCAAAGCTTGTCAGCTTCACCAATTATTGCAAATTATTAGTCACAGTACAAATGTCTCTTGGCTCTCAATGGAATCCTAGAGGACCTTTCATTCCTACCTTTCATTCTTCCATCTCACCAATTCCTTCAGCATCTGGGGAATTTCCTTTTGCTTTCTATGCTACAGGTGTGGAGGTGAAGCCGGGTTCACTTGTTTCCTTTGCCCCCCCCAACACCCTCATCTGGATCATCCGTGGTTCTCCCAGCCTGAGTGGTACAGCCATTTTCTGAAGTGGGAAGGTGCCGGGATCCCATGTCTCTGTGACTTGTCTGTAAACGAGAAGCCAAAAACTCCTGCCTAGCTGTTGACTTCCCTGACTGATCCAAAGAACCACTGGCTTCATTCAGGGCTTTCAAGTCCACAGCTTTGCTAAGAAGTGGCATTCCACCACCAACTTCCATAGGCCTTTGAGGAAGAACGCTGGCACCATTTGAGGCTAGTTTAGCAACAGGAAGGGAAGCTGCACTGAAGGTTATCCATTGCTGGCATCTTACTCCTGTGAAGTTGAGCTATAGGACCTCATCTCTATCCTCAAATTGCTGGAGAGGCTGCTCTGCCAGGGATCTTACTCGCTTATGTGGCCCAACTCTAGGATATTGTATTTAACTGTATTTCTAAAATCACCAGTCCCCAAGTCTTCCTCCTTAGCCCTGCTGTCTCTCTTTGCTGGTCCTAAGCTACTTCACACAGCTCTCAGTGTCTTCCTTTTGGTTGCTGCTAGAATGACTGTGGCAGGAGGCTTTTGACTTTTCCTTTCGCTGACTGGTAATAGTTGTCTCTGCTGTTCAGCTCTGATGGAGAAGCTTGCTTGCTTATTTATTTATTTATTTATTTATTTATTTATTTATTTATTTAATGTATTGAATTCTTATACTGTCTTATACCCAGAGGTCTCAGGGCGGTTCACAGAAAAGATCACAACATATATAATGAGAATAAAAACATACCCCCAATAACCCCCTCCCCCAGAAAAGAGCCACATTTTAAAAGGGTATAAGATGTCAAACAGACCAACCAAAGGCCTGGTTAAAAATGAATGTTTTGCCAGTGCTGGATTTCTGTATAAGCTCAACAGGCTATAGCTTAGGGCACCACTCTCTTGGGGGCCCCCAAAAAAATTTAAAGGGAAAAAAACCCCTGGATGTACATTTCCAAAATATAAGATAAAAAACAAATAAAATAAAAAATAAATAAAAAATAAAATAAAATAATACAGTTAGAACTTAATAATTATTTCACTATTAATATACTTCTTAATAGTATTTGACAATTAATATCCTTCTTCTTAATTGTATTTCAGTTCAACAAATACTTTGATAAAATACATATTTTGTTACGTGCGAATGGCTTTAAATACCTATTAGGTCCATAAATTACCATATAGCATATATTCAACACAAAAAACAGCGACAATTTGTTGTTGACAAAGGACAGCTGAACATATAAAGGCCCCATAACCTTCAGTAGCTTAGGGCCTCATCAGACCTCAATCTGGCCCTGCTGGCACCTAAAGGTGTGCAATGAAGGCGGCAGGCAAACTTCCCTGGGGGGAGCATTCCACAGATGGGGAGCCTCTGCAGAGAAGGCCTATTCTCGTGCTGCCACCCTCTGCACCTCTCAAGGAGGAGGCACACAAAGAAGGGCCTCAAAAGATGATCTCAGGGTCTGGGTAGGTTCATATGGAGAGAGGTGGTCCTTGAGGTATTGTGGTCCTGAGCGGTTTAAGGCTTTATAGGTCATACAACCTGCAATTGGAAGATACACCACAGAGGCACCAGCTTGTTCTGCATACCATTCTGATGAGTCTGTTTTTTTATTATTTCAAAACTTGGTTCTCAGCCAATAAAGATTTTACCTTATATTTTTATCTTGTGAGCCGCCCTGAGATCTTATGATGAAGGGCAATATAGAAGTATAATAATAAAATAAAAATAAAATAAAATTTGATGTTAAAAAGTGGTGACTTGTCAAAGATGCAAACCTTTTTTCATAAGCTGATAATGGTAGTATGCAACCACAGTGCGAATGGGCAGCCTCAGTAATAGCTCCAGTTAATGACGTGCAGCAATCTGCATGCACCACCAACTTCCTATGTGTCTCCACCTTTTGCATATGGAGATACGGCCCTGAAAAATGCATAACCATTGGAAGTTCAGCTAATAAAGAGCCAGAAGCCAACAGAAGCTGTGCCATCTAATCTAAAATTATTGCATCAGTTGTGTGTGTGTGTGATGACGGGATTATCAGTTTGAGGGTTTGTTCTTACGGAAAGATACTTAACAAAAAGACTGAAGGCAAGAGGAAGCCTAACTCATGACTAGGGTATGGTTGAGTGGCAAGCACAGCAGCATGTGGATTGTCATCACTCCTCAACAGTAATGTGGGGTATTGCATCCTTTATTAGTAATGGATAGAGAAGCAGAATACCGTCGAGTATAACCTCCACATAGTTTCTTTACCTGGTACTTGATCCTTTAAAATCTAAACGGGCCTAGAATTGAAAAAACTTCCCATTCCTTTGGTTTGAAAAGACTGAATGAATACATTTTAAAAACTAGCCGCTAGATGTCACTAAAGATCCATCTATAGGCCGTCTGTGCAATGTTATTCACAATACTGTATGGGAGATTCAAGCTATTGTTTCTGAACTCTAAGCTAGTTATATACAATAGTTGTTCCTCCAAGCTTCTTTTTTCAAAGCCTTTTTGTTCTGTGGTGCCCTTTCAGTTTCACTCTTTACATGAGCTAAATAGGTGCAGCTGCATTTACACATATTTGTCTCCTATTATTTTTGGTCCTCTTTCCTCCAGGCACTCCACTCCTCCTCACAAAATTTGGGTCAGGGACATGTCTGTTGCTTATGTTGCACTGCAAAGTACCATGTACAATGGTACCTCGGGTTAAGAACTTAATTTGTTCTGGAGGTCTGTTTTTAACCTGAAACTGTTCTTAACCTGAGGTACCACTTTAGCTAATGGGGCCTCCCGCTGCCGCCGCGAGATTCCTGTTCTCATCCTGAAGCAAAGTTCATAACCCGAGGTACTATTTCTGGGTTAGCGGAGTCTGTAACCAGAAGCGTATGTAACCTGAAGTGTCTGTAACCCAAGGTACCACTGTATAATGATGGAGACTTGAGAAACAGCATAGAGCCTTAGGAACTTGAGCCAAGCAACTCCAAAGGAGGATGATCTAAACCAGGGGTGGGGTACATATGACCCTCCAAATGTTGCTGGGCTACAAGCTCCCATCAGTCCCTAACCATTGGCCATGCTGGCTGAGGCTGAAGGGAGTTGGGAGTCCCGACAACATCAAGAAGGCCACAGTCCACTACTACCGCCAACCTTGGCTTAAAGCATGGTCCTGTAAAACATGAAGACACCTCCAATGGTGCTAAAAAGGAAATAATAATAATAATAATAATAATAATAATAATAATAATAATAATTATAATTATAATTATTATTTATACCCCACCAATCTGACTGGGTTGCCCCAGCCACTCTGGGTGGCTTCCAACATATAAAAAAAACCATAATAAAATACATGAAGAAGCATCCCTATACTGAGCTGCCTTCAGGTGTCTTCTAAAGGTTGTGTAGTTACTTATCTCCTTGGCTCAGGGGTCGCTTAACTCCATACACTCCAACATTTCTCTGATGAAAATAGGGACATCCTAAGGAAAAGTAGGACATTCAAATCAGAAACCAGGATGGATTCTGTAAATCCAGGATTGTCCCTGGAAAATAGGGACACTTGGAGGGTCTGGAATCCCAGGAAGTTGTGCCTTCATAGACCCACCCCTGTCACTGCTGGGGTTGTGTGGCTGTTGCGGCTGTGGTGGATGCAGCTTCTGTCGAGGTCTGGTGGGCAGCGGTGGAGGAAGCCACTTGGGCACCTGGGGCGGTGCGCCCAGGGGCAGGGCGAGCCGTCCATAGGGGCGGGGCACACCGTGAGGCCTCTGGAGTCTGCCTGCCTCCTTCCACTCAGCTGCCCTACAGCTGGGATGGGGCGAGCCGTCCATAGGGGTGGGGCACACCGTGAGGCCTTCGGAGTCTGCCTGCCTCCTCCCACTCAGCTGCCCTACAGCTGGGGGGAGGCAGCAGGAAGACCGTTTGGGCAGTGCGGAGCCTGTACGTGCCCAAGCCGCTGTGTCTCTCCCAGGAGAAACGTGTGACTTGGGTGCGCTGCAGGCCCCATGGTGAGTGCTGCCTGGCATTTTGTCACCCCCCTCAGTGGTGACACCCAATGCAGCCTGCACCCACTGCACCCCCTTCCTCCGCCCCTGCTTGTGGGATCTGATAGAGCTCTCATGAGATCTTTTTTTCAGGCAGTGAAACTAAATGGGCCACCCTGGCAATGGGAATGCATTTTCTGTTTACCAGAGGGCAGCAGGCTTGTTCAAGACAGGGCAGACCCACAAGCTTCACCCTCCAACACTTTGCCACAACTCCTTCCCTCGCCAAATATCAGCGATCTGAGGTGACTACAGCCACATTCACATCATACATTTAATGCGCTATGAAATCAAGGCTTCCCTTAAATAATTTTGGGAGCTGTCATTTGTTAAGCTTGTTGAGCCTTATGAGGAGACCCCCTACCCCCCCAAGCTACAATTCCCAGTGTGGTTTATCAATCCCTCTTCACAGGTAGCTCTGGAAATTGTAGCTCTTTGAGGGGAATAGGGTTCTCCTGGCATCTCTCAGCACCCATAACAAACTACAGTTCCCAGGATTCTTTGGGGGATGCCAAGTAGTCTTGCTTGGAGTACTGCAATGTGCTCTATGTGGGGCTACCTTTGAAGGTGACCCAGAAACTTCAACTATTCCAGAATGTGGTAGCTAGACTGGTGACTGGGAGCGGCCGCCGAGACTACATAACACCGGTCTTGAAAGACCTACATTGGCTCCCAGTACATTTCTGAGCACAATTCAAAGTGTTGGTGCTGACCTTGAAAGCCCCCAACGGCCTCAATCCAATATACCTGAAGGTGCGTCTCCACTCCCATCATTCTGCCCAAACACTGAGGTCGAGTGCCGAGGGCCTTCTGGCAGTTCCCTCGCTGTGAGAAGCCAAGTTACAGGGAACTAGGCAGAGGGCCTTCTCGGTAGTGGCACGCCCTCCCACCAGATGTCAAAGAGAAAAACAACTACAGTGGTACCTCAGGATGCAAACGGAATCTGTTCTGGAGCCCCGTTTGCATCTTGAATGGAAAATAAGATGTGCGCCTGCATGTGCGTGGGTTGCGTTTCGCTGCTTCTGCGCAAGCGCGTAACGTCATTTTGAGTGTCTGCGCATGTGCGAGCAGTCGAAACCCAGAAGTAACATGCTCCATTACTTCCGAGTTGCCGCGGAGCGCAACCCGAAAGTGCTCAACCTGAAGCACATTCAACTCAAGGTATGACTGTACCTGACTTTTAGAAGACACCTGAAGGCAACCCTCTTTAGGGAAGCTTTTAATGTTTAATAGACTATTGTATTTTAATATTCTGTTGGAAGCCACCCAGAATGGCTAGGGAATAAATAATAAATTATTATTATTATTATTATTATTATTATTATTATTATTATTATTATGACTCTTTAAAGTGATATCATACTGTTTTAAATATATGGTGTGAATATGGCCTGCCTTAGTCTGTGTAATGGTAGGGTGGCCTTGCTGCAACTCACATTTCCTATGGATGGAGAATGCCTTTCCTACAGGAATGGGGAAATGTTTGCCATTGGGGTGGGCTTTGTTCTGAGTCTGAGGAACTCATGGCTGAAGTTTCAGCTTAGAGTAGGATGAATTAATGTCCCTTTCCCATAATTTCTGCTGTGTTCTAGCAAATACACCATGCTTTGATTTGCATATAGCTGCTTTCTATAAGCAACTCTCAGTTTAAACTCTATGTTTCTGTGTTTTTCCCCTGTGGGGTCAGCAGGGGATAGGACAAATGGCAGGCCCAGACTGGGATGATGGGGGCGTGTGGCTAACAAGAATGGTACTCATACTCAGAGGTGATTTACTCTGTCATGTAAATCTTCTAGAATAGAAGATAGAAGTGCATGATTAATGTTCTGTGTAGTCTCGGAGTTGGAGATCATACAAGTAGTTTTTCTTCCCCTTACCAATCTCTCCTAGGGAATTTTCTGTAGGCAATTCTTGCTCCTTTCTTGGGAACGAAGACATGCACCATGGAGATTGTGTGCACTGCTTCAGCCTAATGGTCCCAACTCTGGCAAGAAAACAAAAATGAAAACTCCAGGGGTTTTCCCCTTTGAGTGCTTCTGCCTCTGGATTTGAGGTGATCAGTTTAAGGTAATTGACTCATATCTCCGGCAACCGTGTCAACTCCCAACTATACTAATAAGCCCTCGAGGGCATGATTAAAAAGTTATCGCTTGCCAGCCTGCCATTATGTAACTTATGCGAGAAGTCTGAAAGTTCTGGCAAATTGGCTCCTCAGTGCCTTGTTAAAATTCAACTCTGTTTCAAAGACGTTACTTTAAATTAGAGAAAGGCAGATGCAGGTTCTCTGGAATGAATGCTGGTTTGGACATGACACCTTGGCATGCCTGTGCATCATGACAAAAATGACCCACGATTCCCCCTCCTTATCTTGCCCAGATCTGCCCCCTACTTTCCCACAGCATGATCCTGTTCCTGTAAGCTAATCACACCACATAAAATGGGCTAGTTCATATTCTCACCAGGATGGTCCCTCTATGCATGATTTTTTTTTAAAAAAAATAATTTCCCTTTTTCACATCACACAGAAAACAACTCAACTCTCAACACATCAATCGCTTTTCTTAAAAATATCAAATCAAATTCTTATAGTTCACTCCAATTCCCCCCACCCCCGCCCACATATTGCCATGAGTTCTCTAGGTTTATAAGCACAATCTTCTTAATGCATGTAATCCAAAAATGGTTGCCACACTTTATAGAACTGATAGAGGTTAGAATTCCCGTTGGTCACACGAATCTGTTATGTCTTCTCAGCCAGGGCTCTCGTCCATGTTCTGGAGTACTATGCTTCAATGTTCAAGCCCAAGGTAGTGTGCAATCGCATGGTTATTTTCATACATGCCGCCACGAGGAGGAATGTTAAAAGTACTTTATGAACAATTGGTGGAATAGACATGTCCTTTATTCCAAGTAAAGTAAGCTGAAGGGGAAGTTTGCAGGCCCGCTTTGTATATTAAACTCAATTCTTTGAATACCAAAGCCCAACATAGGTGAACAGATTTGCAAAACCACCACATATGTATGTAAACTCCCCTCCAGCAGGCTAATGCTGCCCCTGACATCATGTGGGATATTTGCAAGGGGGAAAGATGCCACCTATGTAAGTTTCAAAAAGTCTGCTCCCCTTCCCCGGGGGGGGGGGGGCAGCATTGCAGGAGGGCCTGTGGGCGGAGGGATGACACTCACATTATTGGGACTCCCTGCCGTGTCACACCCCTTGGCTGACTAATCAGGATGGCTGGGGTGTGTGGCCGCCTGCTGTTTAATTGGGCCAAAACTGCTTTTAAAAATCCCCCACAAAAAAGGCATGTTCCATTTTTCATTAGAGATTATCACATGACATAAGTTTTGCTTATGCTAATTTAGATGTATATATGCTTCTGGGCAAATTAAGATGATGAGTGGCTCAATTGTAAGGCACTTTGCAATGTGCCCAGCTGCCCTGTAAGCAATGTAAATAATATAATATAATATAATATAATATAATATAATATAATATAATATAATATAATATAATAATATAATATAATATAATATAATATAATATAATATAATATAATATAATAATATACAATGTAATGTAATAACAGGTACACAGAATAATTTTAAACGGGAGGCAAACGCAATGCCCAACACAAAGGGCAAAGGGCTTGGGTTTCCCCTGGCAATGCCACTGCTAGCAGGCCAGCAATGGAATGTCTATTGGAATGGTTCATATAACCCTTTCCCCTTAAAAATAAAAGGGAGTGGGGCTGGGCAGACTTAACTGAATGCATTTATTTATTATTTATTTATTTATTACATTTATATATTTAAACAAAACAATACCTCTCACAGTTTAATAGGTTTAATTAGCCAAAGGTTTGGGAGAAGGTTTGGGAGAAGAGGAATGTTTTCACCTGGCATCTAACAATATGTACTCTCCTTGGGGAGAGTATTCCACAAACGGGACGCCACCACAGAAAAGGCCCATTCTCAGTTGCCACCCTCCAGACATCTTGTGGAGGAGGCACACAAAGAAGTGCCTCAGATAATGATCTCAGGTCTGGGTTAGGTCATATGGGGAGAGGCAGTCCTTGAGGTATTACAGTCCTGAGCCATTTAAGGCTGTATAGGTCAAAACCAGCACTTTGATTTGAGCCCATTAGCAGCCAGTGCAATCAGGACAGGATTGGTGTTATATGCTCAAACCATATTGTCCTGGCGAGCAACCTGGCCTCTGGCCACTGAACACTGCACGAGCTGAAGTTTCAGAACTGTCTTCAGAGGCAGCCTCATATATAACACATTGCAGTAATCTAGCCTAAAGGTTACCAGAGCACATAAGAGTCAACTCCTAGGGGCAGTGGGGGCTTTGGCCCCCATAATAAAATATATGAGGGGGCCAGACCCCCACAAAGTTGATGGGCATTCCCATTCAAATGGTGTTTGTGCACTGTGTCATTTGATCAATTTTGTGGGGTGGGTTTTACCTGGGCCCCCACAATATTTTATTCAAGTTGGCACCCCTGCCAGAGCATAGTTGACTGCCAGGGACTGGCCAGATGAGGAGTGGTGGAGACCACCATCCCAGAAGGCTTCTGGGTAGGAGGCAAATGAAGATAGCTGTCAGGATGCTGTCAGCAGCTCCCGGCTGGTTGCCCAGGAAAGTATAAAGTTTCTTACAGACCTTTTTTATTTCAAATTTTACACTGGGAGGCTATAGAACCCAGTCTTTTGGATAAAGGCATTGTCCTGAGTGAGTCTCCACTTCCCGTTTCTCCTATTCCTTATTTATCACCATCATCATCACCTCCTCTACAGGTGCTGCTAAGTGCCCTTTGTCTTTGAGCTCTTTGCTCTCCAGGATTAATAAGAGCAAAAAAAGTAAAAGATTTGGGTGTGTGGCTTACGACTAAAAACATCAATTTACGGTATACAAAGATAATTATGAAAAGGTATGGAACGAGATTAAGCAAGACCTAGAAATTTGGACCAGAATGAAACTCTTGTTGATGGGCAGAATCGTCGCTATTAATATGAATGTGCTCCCGAAACTGTTATTTTTATTCCAGACCATTCCCATTATATGTGGAACGAAGCAATTTGATATCTGGCGAAAACGAATTTCTAAATTTATCTGGCTGGGGAAGAAGCCTAGGATTAAGTACAAAATTTTGACGGATGTTAAAGAAAGGTGGATTCTCCCAGCCAGATTTCAAAATTTATTACGAGGCATCTTGTTTTAGTTGGTTGCGGGAATGGATGGCATTGGTTAATGAGGAGATATTAGATCTAGAGGGATTTGATAATAGATTTGGGTGGCATGCCTATTTGTGGTACGAAAAGGTAAAAGTACATGTCACAAGAGACTAGGGCCCTGTGGGACTTGACATCTTTCCGCAGGGCCTGCAAGACAGAGCTGTTCCACCAGGCCTTTGGCCAGGGCACAGCCTGACTCCCTCCCTTAGCAATCTTCGTGGAGCTCTGGCCCAGTGGTTGTCAGTGGCTTGATTTGAATTAATTTTATAATGAATGATTTTAGAGTGTTGTTTGTGCTGTACTTTTGTACTGTTTTATTGTTGTTAGCCGCCCTGAGCCTGGCTTCGGCTGGGGAGGGCAGGATATAAATAAAAATTATTATTATTATTATTATTATTATTATTATTATTATTATTATTATGCACCATATTATTAGGAAATCTTTGTATGAGGTATGGATAAGACACAAAAATTTGTTAGAACGCAAAACTCCGTGGTGCATCTCACCATTGGAGGCATTTGCAGTAAAAAAGAAAAAAACATGAGAAAGGAATGGGCGACATATAGAGATTTAGTGGTGGAAGTAGATGGCAAATTAAAGTTAAAAACATTTGAAGAGTTAAGAGGGAAATTAACCTATTGGTTACAGTACCACCAACTACAAGATATCTTGAGGAAAGACCACAAAAGTACTGGATTTAGTAATATTCAATCAAAAATAGAGACAGAACTGTTGAGTAGCAAAAAGAAAATGATATCAAAAATGTATAAGGTATTATTAGAATGGAATACAAAGGACGAGGAGGTGAAGAGCGTGATGATAAGATGGGCACAGGATCTGGGGCATAACATCAATTTTGAGAGGTGGGAGGTAATGTGGAATATTCAAATTCACGGCGTGTGTGGCACTTAAAGAAAATCTAATGAAGATGATGTATCGTTGGTACAACACACCAAGTAAACTTGCCAAAATGTATAAAAGTCAGGATAAATCATGTTGGAAATGTAAGGAGATATGTGGTGTACTTGCCCTAAAGTTAAAACCTTCTGGGACATTATCTATAATGAATTAAAAAGGTATTGAATTATTCTTATTAGGGTTAATTGATGAGGAAATCCACAAAAAAGATGTAAACTTATTGATGTATGCCACAATGGCAGCAAGAATCCTCCTGGCCCAGAGATGGAAACTCCCCACCCTAGATGACTGGCAAATAAAAATGGTAGAATTTGTGGAGTTGGCGAAGTTGATGGGGAAAATCAGGAACCGACCTGATGAGAGATTTCAAAAGTTTTGGAGCAAATTTATATATTATTTGAAAGAAAACTGTAAACATCTGAAGATGTTTGTAACCTTAACATGAAACATTTGGTAATGAGGAAAGAAAGAGCTAATTTACAAATGAGAGTGTGATTTTTAAATGATTATATAAGGTAAAGAAGTGATTATGGAAATGTGATAAATATGTTAAAGGTATAGGAAAGTCAGAAAAGAGGGAGGGAAGGAGGTCGCTTCGCTTTTTGAGTAATAATGAAATGAAATACGGAAAATTCAATAAAAATTATGTTAAAAATAAATAAATAAATCCATAGTTGTAGTATGCTTCCACAAGCCTCATGCCTATTCTGTGTGCGCAGTTCGCTCTGCTGATATGGTGTGCTCTGGCTTTTTGAAGCCTGGGTTGCTGAATATGTCGGACCAGAGGCCGATGGGTCTTCGCAGTGGGACGGGTGGAAGGAGATGACCCAGCTGGGTCTAGCCAGCTGGCCTTGAGACCCTCTGCATGCCGACATCCTCCTCCTCTGCCCAGTCCCTGATAATTGCATGGAAATTATTTAAGGGTGATGGGGTTCATCTTTCAGGTCAGAACATGTTCTTGGAGGATCTGCAAAGAGCTCTCTGTTTGAGCTCTTGTGTATTTCCCTGGAAATGAACAAGTGGGAGTTGATCACCTCCTGTAGCATTTGGTATGGGCAGGTGAGAGGAATTAAAGCATGCTTGCTTTAATATCTAAGACATTATTGGGTTGAGGGCACTCTTCAGTCATCTTTCACAGGTTATACCTTGGAATGTCCTTCGGGGGGGGGGGTCGGGGTCCTACTGGCATAGTCTGAACTATGTCTGAACATCAATATGTTTGCAGCAGAGAGGGAGGATTCTTTCCAAACATTTCTGTATGGCCACAGCAAGTGACTCTGAATATGCCCAGGAGCTGGGAGGAATAGAATCTCCCCCCCATATATTACAATTCACCTGCCCAGCTGGGTGTATTTGAATTGCTTAGTCTGATTGAACTAGGTTGGTTTGTAGATCCTTTACTTTGGTATATTTAATCAATATAATCTGTTTACACGTGGTAATGTTTTTCTCAAGTTTTCTTTCTTGTGTGTTGGCAAACAGGATTTGGCTCAATGAGCTTTTGCACAACTGAGATTTCAAGTCAGCAACTGCAGGATTCCTCCGAGACCTGTGTCCCAAGATAGAGTTTATGCCATCTCTCTCCCCCCCACTCCACTGAAGGGAGATGGGAAGGATTTCTCTCAGTATTCCCTGTACTTTGTACCTAAGAAAGATTGCTCTCAAGTATTATCTGCAGGACATTCCTGTGCTAATCCTGTGCTAATCTCACTTCTGCAAATTTCGGCTAGACAGCTAGCACACCGCCAGTGAGTGTTTGCTAAATTTGTCTGGCGGGTCAAGAGTCCGTCTCTTAGCTTGCAGAAATATTTTAGCTGCTGTTTGCAGATTTAACCAGGCCTGCCAAAGAGGCCCCCTTCCTGTGCTTATGCTTACTAATGCAAAGATAAGAAAAGACACGTACAAGCAAGAGGGGAGGGGGAGTGCTTAGCTAGTAGAAAGATACGTATGAGGAAGTGCTTAGCCAGCAGAATGATAGGAGTGTTAAGCAAGAAGTTGAACATTTGCCAGCTGATGGGGAAAGTCTGTAAAGGGTATGGGAGGGGGGAGAGTGTTCAGAAAAGTATAAGAAAGTCTGTTGAAGTGTCTTGAGACACAACCAGTTTTTAGGAACTATCCTGCTGGTTGTCTCTGCGCACAGATTGTCTCTGTGCACAGATTTCAATAAACTTTTTCTCCAAAGAAGATTTTGCTTTCCTGGTACTTTTGTTCCCTCCAAGGTCCGGGGATGGCGAGGCTGATGGATCCCAAGTAAATAAGGCTTCATTTCTTTGGGGGCTCGTCCGGGATAAGCCTCCTCCCCAATACGGACCGGAGGGCCAGGCTCAACCAAGGTGAACAGCTCGGCAGCGTTTTGCAGGCTCCCGTGCGCACCCCACCTGTTTCGTGGGGGGGAGCCAGCCACACTGTTCTGGAGTGGAGACATCTTGTTGAGGGAGGAAAAGAGGACGGCGCCAAAAAGGGACAGGTCCGCAGCGGAACAGGTAAGCCCGACAGAAAGGGCAGCCCGACGGGAAAGGGCGAGGCCTGATCAGCCTCACCTGGTTGTGCAGTACAGTGCCAGCCAGGAACAAGGGGATTGGTTGTGCAGTAGAGTGCCAGCCACCAGGAATAAGGGGATTGGTTGTGCAGTAGAGTGCCAGCCAGCCAGGAACAAGGGGATTGGTTGTGCAGTAGAGTGCCAGCCACCAGGAATAAGGGGACTGGTTGTGCAGGAGAGTGCCACCAGCATAAATTTGGAACAGAGGAAGGAGGGGAAATTATATTGATGTGATTTGTATGTTGTGTGTGTTGCATGTCAGATACTCCAGTGATTGAATTGTCGAGTGTGGGTCGGGGTATTAGTGCCCCTTGGCCGAGCGGTTGCAGGATTGTGCATTTTCTGCCAGGGCGACCTCGCGCAGATCACAATCTGTAGTATATGAAGTGTGAGAGAATTTTTACTGTGAATAGGAGCGGAGTATTTGGAAGAAATGGGTTCTGGCCAAAGTAAAAGTACCCCTTTGGAATGCTTTTGGGGATTTAAGCTGATGAAGGGGGAGGATGAGGACATTGTGTGAATTAGATTGGCCCACCCAAAAGAATAAATTGGCCGTCCACCAGGACCCTTGATTTGCAATTCATTAATCCATTATATCAGAACATTTTGAATGTCCATTCTGATCAAATCCCCTATATTTCCACATGGAAGGCCAATGTGGAAAGGAACCCCCCCCCCCCTTGGCTGAAGTCATGATGCCAAAAAGTCTCAGGCAGCCGTATCTGCTCAGTCAGGAAGACAGGAGGACAACCCCCAGTCCTCCAGGATTTAGAGAGGGAAGAAGATAAAGTTTTAATGCCCCCACCGCCTTATGCCCCAGCAACAGCCCTGGCACCACCCCCGCCACAGGGAGCAGATGACCCAGCCCCCAATCCCGTGGACAATGCATTGTTAGACCTGGACAAAGATGAAGAAAGGGAGGAAAGAGAAGAGGATGGTGAGGATGAGGAATTTGTAAAAAGATTAGTTAAGTTGACAGATGATAATAAGAACAGGCAGAACGTTTGAGGAAGTATGTGGAACCTTATGCAGGAGAAGTGGACGTCAGTCCCCATTTGTTAAAAACAGCGGGATGTATAGGGGAACAGAGAAGAAAGTGGCAGAAAGAGTGGGGAAGGCAGTGAAAAGTGTGACCCTCCATAGGGCACATAAAGCACAGGAAAAGGGCGCGGCCAGAGTGATGCCTCTCCGCAGAGTGTATGACCCTCTGGCCCCCGCGGGACCTGATGGGGTGGTGCCCAATAGAACTTATACAGTTCAACATGTCCCCTTCTCTAGTGCAGAAGTTTGTAATTGGAGGAACCAAAACCCTTCAGTTGAGGAAAACCCAGCAAATCAGACCACTGAAGGGCAAAATACCCTCACCACTCACCACTTATCGCCAGAATATTTTAAATGGCATGAGGAGGGCAGCCAGAAAACTCACCAACTTTGTGGAGGCCAGAGAATTAGTGCAAGGAACAGAGGAGGCCCCTGGAGCCTACTTAAAGAGGCTGAAGGAAGCCTACCGCCAGTATACCCCTGTGGACCCAGATAAGGCTGCCAATATCCCTATCATAAAAACTGCCTTTGTAGCCCAGGCAGCGCCCGATATCCGCAGGAATATTTTTATGGGCCACACCCTTGAATGGATGCTAGAACTAACCCAGACCACTTATAATCAGAGGGAGGAAGAGGTCCAGAAGAAAAAGGAGAAGTTGATGGCCCTGAGGACGGGAGGTCCACCGTTAGGAGGAACCGCCCGGGGAGGAGGGCGAGGCCGCTTAGGAAAGAATCAGCATGCCATCTGCCGAGAGGCACCTATTTCCTCTCCCAGGCTAAAATGAGGAAATATCAGATGCTATTATTACATCCGCGTTAGAAATTCCAAGTCACCACAGCCCTCAACCCAGCTACCCTATTACCGGTAGGAGAAGGTGGGGAGCCCACGCATGACTGCATTGAAGTAATGGATGAGGTGTACTCTAGCAGGCCTGACTTTAAAGATGAAGCAGACCCCCAGTGGCCATCATGGTTTATGGATGGAAGCAGCTTCATTGAGGCTGGACACCGGAAGGCAGGTTATGCAGTGGTAGCCCTGGAAGACCAGGTGATCAAGGCAAAGCCACTCCCGCCTGGAACATCGGCCCAGCTGGCAGAATTAACTGCGCTCACCAAAGCCCTAAACCTGGTGACAATGAACCAGCCTTTGTTCATTTAATGTTGCAGGAATTGGCCAAGGCACTACAAATCAACTGAAAGTTGCATACAGCACGCAGACCCCAGAATCAGCTATCCAAGCTGACATAGGAAACTGGGTCTAATTGGGTGACAATGTTACCCCTGGCATTACTCAGGGTCCGCAATCTCCCATTAAATTGTGCTTGGGAGACCGGTCCCATATGTCAGAATGTTGTCCCCACATGTTGGTCAGGATATGCAATTGAATAATTATGTCCAGACATTCTTCCGAGTTTTCTTTTGTCTCGACAGGTGGACCCAGGCTCGCAACCCCTGTGTGTTGGCTGCATCAGTTCGAGCCAGGTGATGAAGTGTGGGTAAAAGATTGGGCACGGACGCCGCCACAACCGTGTTGGAAGGGACCTTATACCGTCCTGCTCTCCACACCCACTGCCGTGAAAGTCGCCGGCATCACCTCTTGGGTCCACCACACCAGAGTGACTGCTACAGATTGGACTGTGCAACTAAATCCTGATTAACCCCTTTGGCTGACCATCTCCAGACCCTCCGCTGACGACCGCTCTGCTGATATCACACCGGAAGCTGATATCTCTACGCATAGCTGAAGAATTGGATGGGAGGGGCGCCCGCGGGCAGCGTCCCCAACGTGAAAACCCGTGCCGGGACTGATCCAGGAAGTCCACCAGGACATTTAATATTTTCATAAGGACTTTCTCTTTTCTTTTCTTTTTTTCTGTTATCTGCTCTATGCCCCACAGCCCTGATCCCACTGAGCCATACCGCCCCTACTGGCCTGCTGGCCTCTGCTACGAATGGTTCGTCTTGCCGGTGGTAAGAGATGGCGTACTCTTTGGCTATTGGAAACTGGGGATTGATGAGATTGCCGTATTGAAACACCCCACTGCCCCGTTGTGGCTCCTCTCCCACACCACTGTCCAGCACGTGTGGATAGTGCTCATACGGGAAGTTGTAGAGACGGTTGAAATCTATCGAGTTCTGGACCGCTCTTGCTGTTGTGGGAGGGTAGTCAACTGTTATCTGGGGGGTAGAGCACTCTACCAACCTCATTTGATAGACCAGGTCCTACTCTTAATCCAGGCGTTAGATGGGACGGAACCTATCTTAATGCAAGTGTTGCAGGGGTGGGAGCCTTAACCAGGTGTGCATTGAAATTGCTGAACAAGTGTCAGTAAGAGTTGCCACCCCAGGATTTCAGCTTCCATATGCTCTGGTCAGTAGGGAGGCAGCACGAAAGTTCAATCCACCCAACAGGGTTAGTAGAAAAGTTGACCCACATAGTGGGAGCATCAGCTCACCGGTGGGCCCTCATCCTTGAGGCTCAACAGGTAATCGGGCACGAATATCAGTGGGCTCTTCAACAATGAGCACACCCCCTGAATATTGCTGGGAGGAACCATGGAGTGATTGGGGATGGTGGATGGGAGTTATTACAACTGCCCTTGCCACATGGATGTGTCTCTTTTTCTGCTGGCATGAGCGTCATAGGCTCTGCGGGAGACGACGGCCCGATCCTTCTATCCCCTTGATGATCCTCCTAGTGTTCCTCGTTCTCCTAGTTGCAGGAGACAAGGAAGGTACTGCACCTGGTGAACAGGGTCAGATGGGGACTAGATTATTGAGTAAAATATCACGAGGAGAAAATTATCATAAGATGTGGAAAGACAATATTTATATCAAGGATATGTTCAAGTTCACCACAATGTTAAATCTTTCCAATTGTTGGCTGTGTATGCACATACCACCCTATGCTAAAAGGCCAGGTTTGATGCTACATGGAATTCCCATTGATGATATTTTTAATATAGAAAATAGAAAAAACCCTGAAGAAGCTCAGTGGCCGCCCGTAAAATTGGCCCTGTCCGAGCCAGCTTTTATTTGTTTAAAATTTTCTGAAGGGTCAACCCCACGAGGGATTTACCTTGATTGCTTACATGTATTGAATTTTGTATTTGATAGGGCCTGCTCTGCCTTCGTTAATTATGGAAATACCTCCCGGTGTTATCAATCCGATACTAGCGCCAAGTTAATGACTGATATGCACCACCTCCACAAAAGCTCTAGTTCCAATTCTTCTGTTCAGACCCTATTAAATTTTACCCAGGAGCTATGGCACATAAGCCTTCTGTTTTCACAAGCTTTCAAGTGGTCGGAGCAACACCGAAACATCAGTCACCTTCTTCCGGAAGAACTCTGGCTAATTTGTGGCGATGCAGCATTTAAATCCGTTCCCCGAGATCTTACTGGAATCTGTACCCTAGGAGTGGTGGTTCCCCTTTTATATAAGATAGGAGAGTTACCAACATCTCTCAGACTGCGTAACCGCAGGGCAGTGAATACACCTATTAACCATTATGTTGGGACCCAGATATCGCGGGGCCTACTACCTTCCTTAGGGGCAGCCATGAATTATAGAGATCTTCATTTGCTCGCCAATTGGACAGAAGGACTATTTAATGATACCATTAAGGCATTAAAGGACCTCAACCAAGAAGTGTCTGCTATGAGGGAGGTCGTTTTGCAAAATCGTTATGCTTTAGATGTAATGTTGGCCTCGAAGGGAGGAGTTTGTGCGCTAGTTCATTCTCATTGCTGCATGTTTATCCCAGATAATAATGTCAGCATTTCAGCCACAATTGACCACATGGAAACAATGATAGCTGAAAACCCGCTAAAAACTACAGAAGGTGATCCATGGAATTGGTTATATTCTTGGCTGCCCGATGGTAGTTGGATCAGGAATATTATGGTATTAATAGTAGGGTCACTTATAATCCTTTTGCTTCTCTGCTTTTGTATTCCCTGCTTGATGCAATGCTTGCAGAATATGATGGAAAAGATGATGTCTCGCATGATGGGACCTCGTGTAATTGCTGTAATGAGAGAATATAGACCCCTACCCCAGAACGAATCTAAGTAATAGATTGTTCAAAAGAAGAGGAGGGAGTGAAGGGAGATGGGAAGGATTTCTCTCAGTATTCCCTGTACTTTGTACCTAAGAAAGATTGCTCTCAAGTATTATCTGCAGGACATTCCTGTGCTAATCCTGTGCTAATCTCACTTCTGCAAATTTCGGCTAGACAGCTAGCACACCGCCAGTGAGTGTTTGCTAAATTTGTCTGGCGGGTCAAGAGTCCGTCTCTTAGCTTGCAGAAATATTTTAGCTGCTGTTTGCAGATTTAACCAGGCCTGCCAAAGAGGCCCCCTTCCTGTGCTTATGCTTACTAATGCAAAGATAAGAAAAGACACGTACAAGCAAGAGGGGAGGGGGAGTGCTTAGCTAGTAGAAAGATACGTATGAGGAAGTGCTTAGCCAGCAGAATGATAGGAGTGTTAAGCAAGAGGTTGAACATTTGCCAGCTGATGGGGAAAGTCTGTAAAGGGTATGGGAGGGGGGAGAGTGTTCAGAAAAGTATAAGAAAGTCTGTTGAAGTGTCTTGAGACACAACCAGTTTTTAGGAACTATCCTGCTGGTTGTCTCTGCGCACAGATTGTCTCTGTGCACAGATTTCAATAAACTTTTTCTCCAAAGAAGATTTTGCTTTCCTGGTACTTTTGTTCCCTCCAAGGTCCGGGGATGGCGAGGCTGATGGATCCCTAGGTAAATAAGGCTTCACCACCTCTGTGGCAAAGGCGGGGTGGGGGGAAGATGTTGTCCTTCTGTCTGACTCACGACAGAGGCAATGCTTCTTAGGCATTACTTCAGATTGCTGTGTGATATTTTTCTTGACTCCACACAAATTCTTCACTTTCTTGTTTGTTGCTGTGGTTCTACAGTTCACAAGGAAATCAAGGATGGCTCGTGGATGCAGTTAACTGGGTCTCCAATCTTAGGCAGTCAAAATACTTTAGGTCTATAGTGCTGTTTTTCAGTTATGGGCATATTATATTCATTCAGTGAACTAAATATAAGAGATCGGAAGTCATAATCTTAGTTGAGTTTCTATGTGGAAATGTATACATTAGTGTCAGGGTTTCAGGGACAGAGAGCGAGGGGGAGGGGTCCCAGGGCGACGAGGAAGAGGACGACAACGACCCGAGGTTGTCAGTGAGTCCGTCAAGTGAATCCGAGGATTCCCAAAAGGGAGCCCCCCTGGTCAGGCCAAGGGGCAGTAGAGAGGGAGGCAGTCAGAAGCAGGGGAACGAAGGGGGAGTCCCCAGTGGGGGCTGGAGATCGGGACCGGCCTCTCCGTCGGAACGGAGTGAAGGGGGTGGAGTTGCCAGTGTGTCAGAAAGAGCAGAACAGGAAGCAGAGAGGGGAAGGAGTTCGGAGCAGAACGTCCTGCCGGAAGGGGAGGAGTGTAGTACCGAGAGTAGCGTAACGGTCGAAAGGAAGGTCAGAGGCAACGTACGCGCGCCAAGTTCAAATGTGGAGGCGCGCGGAAATGAGGAGAGCCCTGAGGAGGAGCCTGGTCCCAAAGCACGAAGGAGGGGGGAGCAGGCGTCAGAAGACTCAGCCTCGGGGGAGTCCCGGAGGGAGGGAGCACAGGGGGGCAGAAAGACCCTGCGGAAAAGGAAGGAGAGGAAAAGGTGGAGCAGTACAAGCCTCTTAAGCTGGTGCAGGGGCGGGACTGACTCAGAGGGGACTCCTAACATCTAAGGGTAACAGATGCTGAGCCACGGAGCTTGGATGTAACGACAACAATGTTCTTCAATAAAACCTTTTGTATATAACTTGGACTGGATTTTGGTCTCTTGTGAGCTGGGACCTCGGGTGGCTCTGACAGTAAGTCCCCTCCCAAAGAACGCAAAATTTTTTTTTTGCAAAGCTCACAAACGGTGACAGCCATGAGTGCGGAGGATCAGCTGACAGCACTGCGAACTACAGTTTCCGAACTCACCGCTGCAGTCCTTGCGTCTCAGAAGAAGCATGACGAAATGGAGAAGCGCTGCCAGGACCTGCAAACAAGGTGGGAGCGTGCAAACAGGGAAGGGTTCCCAGGGTCCAGATCAGAGGGCATTGGACTTGGAAGGCGGGGGGGGGGGCAGCCTAGTCACCCACTTCGATGGGAACCTGAAGCACTACCCCAGTTTCAGAGCAGATGTTTTGTATGCATTGCACTTGCTTCGTCATGACTTTAAAGATGAGGAGGAGAAAGTGGGGTTTATTGTTTCTCACTTGCATGGGCCGGCCAGAGACTGGTTGCGCAATTTGTGGCGTGAAGATGGCCCTGCCCGCCGCGATTCTGATGAATTCATTAAAGCGATGGATGCCTGCTTCCAGTCAACCGTAGATTTGGATCTTGCACGCAGGGAGATATTTGGACTGCAGCAAGGCAAAGCCACTGTGCGTCAGTACCATTCCAGATTTTTTGCTTTACTGACTGCGTTACGCTGGGAGAAAGACTGCACACCTGTGAGGGATTTGTTCTGGGAGGGTCTCAGCGGTCCCATAAAGGACGAACTTGCCAGGGGAGACAGACCTCAGACCCTGGAGGAGGTGGTGCAGAGGGCTCCTGCGATTGGGATACGTCATGAGGGACGTCCTTGGCACAATGAGGAAGAACGTCAGGTGCGTCCACCAGCGAGGATGTCTTCTTTCATCTCCAGGGAGTTCAGTCAGTCACATCCCTCGCCGCTGGGGAGGCAGGGGGAGGAGCCGATGGAACTTGGTGGTGCTAAGGCTCAAGCAACAGCCAGAGCCCCAGCTTCCGGTGCAGTAAAGGCGAAGCCTCCTAGAGGGACCAGGAAGTGTTACATCTGCGACAGTGCACTGCACATGGCGAAAGAGTGCCCCCAGAGGCTCCAGAAACACACTGCAGCTTTAGCGACGGTAGCTGCAGAAGTGATCCAGGAAGAGGAACCTTAGGGAAACGACAATGCCTGGCTGGAAGCAGAATTGCTGGGGCTCAGCCAGGCGAATCTGTAGAACAGTCCCCAGCGTCTGTGCAACCCACAGACCCTTTACCACCCAAGCCAGCGGTGCAGCTCACTGCAACACTTCAGTTGCCAAATGGGACCACCCTAGAAGTGCCCCTCACGATCGATTCGTGGGGATGCAATTCGTCAAGCAGCATCGCATAGCGCTTCTGCCCGCCACAACGCCTCTGAACGTAGTCACGGTGGATGGCAGGAAATTGCTAGGAGGGCAAGTTGTGCAACAGACACCTCCCATGGTGATGCGGATTGGAGATCACCGAGAAGTCATTAGCTTCAATGTCACCCACCTGTCTGACACGCCTATAGTATTGGGCATGAGTTGGCTGGAGAGACACAGTCCTGCTGTAGCGTGGTACCAACGCCAGATCACCTTTTGTTCATCGTACTGTGCTCAAAATTGCATCCAGTCCTGCCAGGAGGAGGGGGCTGAGCAGCAGCTGTGACTTGGCATGGTGCAGGCAGTACCTAGCAAGTACGAAGGGTTCCTGGAGGTTTTCTGCGAGAAGGAAGCTGACCAGTTGCCGCCCCACAGACCTTATGATTGTGCCATCGATCTGGTGCCGGGGGCACAGTTGCCGACTGCAAAGCTGTATTCCATGTCTGAGGACGAAATGCAAGAGCTCAGGGAGTTCATAGAGCACAATTTGAAGCGTGGATTCATCCGGGAATCGAAAGCAGTGGGGGGCAGTCCTGTGTTCTTTGTCAAGAAGAAGGACACGCCCCAAAAGAGACTCATTGTGGACTATAGAACCATAAACAGTATGACCAAACCCAAGGCCTTCCCCATGCCTAAGATTGATGATCTCCTAGCAACCGTGAGGAAGGGGAAGATCTTCACCAAATTGGATCTGCGTGGAGCGTATAACCTCATACGCATCCGGGAGGGCGATGAGTGGAAAACGGCCATGTTCACGCCTCTGGGCACGTATGAATACAGAGTTATGCCGTTTGGTCTCCAAAATGGATCTCACGTCTTCCAAGCCTTTATGCATCACGTGCTAGCGGGACTCCTCTACAAGAAATGTGTGTGTTTCCTCGACGACATCCTGATCTTTTCGGAGACGGAAGAGGCCCACGAGAGGGACGTAAAGGAAGTCCTGCAAAGACTACGGGAGAACAGGCTCTACGCCAAGTTAGAGAAGTGCCAGTTTGATGTGACGGAGGTGGATTTCCTGGGCTACAAGCTGTCCGACAAGGGGCTGGCCATGGACAGCGTCAAGGTCCGCGCGGTGTTGGACTGGAAGAGCCCACGCAATCGGAAGGAAGTCCAGAGATTCGTCGGCTTCGCCAACTTCTATCGCAAATTCATCAGAGGTTTTGCAAAGGAGACGGCAGCGATCACGGACACTCTGAGTTCCAAGAAGAAGAGGTTCGTGTGGACGGAACAGGCGGAGCGCTCTTTTCGGAAGCTTAAAAGCCTTTTCGCCTCCGAGGAGCAGCTGCTGCACGTGAATCCAGGCAGGCCCATGCGAGTAGAGACCGACGCGTCAGACAGGGCGGTTGGAGCCGTGCTCCTGCAAGAAGATCCACATGGGAACTGGAGACCCGGTGCCTTTTACTCCCGAAAGCTCAGCAAGGCGGAGCAAAACTACACCATATGGGACAGAGAGCTGTTGGCCATTCACGCAGCGTTCAAAGCGTGGCGACACTTCCTCATAGGAGCCAAGCACACAGTACAGGTCCGCACGGATCACAAGAACCTAGAGTATTGGCGCACGGCGAAGCTCCAAAGCCAGAGACACATGCGCTGGGCGGAATTCTTCGCGGATTTCGACTTTCGGATAGAGTACATCCCCGGAGATTCCAACGTTATAGCCGATGCGCTATCCAGGAAACCGCAATATCTCGATGAAGCGACACCAGTAGCAGCCAGGCACATTTTCGCACCGCAGGCGTGGTCGTGCGCTGCCATCACAGTAGATCTGGACGCGGTGCGACGCGCGTTGCAAGTGGATCAGTTCGCACAGTCCAAGATGGAGGAGTTGTGCAGAGGTGTGCAGAGTGGCGAAGATTTCCAACTACGCGACGGGCTGCTAACTCGCAAAGGTGCCCTCTACGTGCCAAGCGACGAGCTTCGCGCAAAGGTTCTGCAGCAGTTGCACGACGCCCCCAGTGCGGGCCACTTCGGCAAGGAGAAGACAATAGAACTGGTGGCAAGGGACTTTTGGTGGCCTCGGATGCGTGGAGAGGTAGCGGATTACGTCGCCAGGTGTGACACTTGTCAAAGGTCCAAGCCAGTACACCAGAAGCCAGCGGGGCTGCTGGAACCGCTGGAAACGCCACAGCAACCGTGGGAGAGGGTAGCCCTGGACTTCGTTACTGACCTGCCCAGCTCCAGAGGGAAGACGGCGGTGCTGGTGGTTGTGGACCTGTTCACCAAGATGGCGCACTTCATTCCATGCGCAAAGGTGGCGACGGCGGAACAGACTGCCAAACTCTTCATCGATCACGTGTTCAAGGTGCATGGGCTGCCGCAGTCCGTCCTGTCCGACAGGGGGCGCCAGTTTGTTTCCAATTTTTGGCAGAAGCTTTTAGGTATCCTGAACGTCAAGATCAACCTAACGTCGGCGAGACACCCACAGACCAACGGCCAAGCTGAGAGGGTCAACGCGATCATGCAGCAGTACCTGAGATGTTACGCCAATCAGCGACCCGCAGCTTGGATGGACTACCTGCCGATGGCAGAGTTTGCCTATAACAACACGAAGCACGCGTCCACGGGGGTGACGCCGTTCTTCGCGAACAACGGTCGTCATCCCAGAACCTTCCCGGGGTTCGGGGCACCGAGAGAGGGGGTGCCGCAAGAAGCCGACCAGTTTGCAGCGGAGCTGCAGGAGGTGCACGAAGAGTTGCGGAGACATTTGGAGCTGGCCAAGCAAGCATATAAGGCGCAGGCAGACAAAAACAGGAGAGCGGGGGAGGAGATCCAGGTGGGGGACTGGGTGTGGTTAGCGGCCCAAGCGATGCCAGCCAAGTCGTTGGCCAAGAAGAAGCTAGGGCACAGGCAGTTAGGGCCGTACCAGGTGGAAGCTAAGATCAACCCTGTAGCCTTTCGACTAGCCCTCCCCGAAGGTTCCAGAGTGCATCCGGTATTTCATAGGTCGGTGCTCACCCCCTACAAGGCACCGCACAGGTTTCAGGAGTCTGAAACAGTCCCGCAACTACACACTAAGTCACAGGAGAGGGAGAGGGCGCCTAGGGCCGAACCACTCAACGAGGTCACGGTTGGGTGCCGGGCTACGCTTTAGACGAACCTCTTCTAAAAGACGAGTTCCATGCCCTTTTCCCGCATAGACCCATGCCAGCCGAGTACTTTGATGACTGGCTCTTTACGCCCACACTCTCAGACAGTACTTTCCGGGGTTTTTCTTCAGCCGAGGAGAGAACGCCAGAATCTAGCCCGCCCAGGGGATCGTGCTCAGGGGTGGACACAGAACCCTCTTATTGGTGGGACGAGCAACCAGAGGAGGACTGGTGCAGGAAATGGCTGACGGGACCTTGGCCGGCAGCACCAGACGAGGTACCAATGGAAGAGGGAGAAGAGAACACTTTGGGTCAAGAACCCGAATTCGAACACTCATACACCGAACTGCAAGCAGAGGATATGGAGGTACACAACCTGTATCCTGCATCCACCTCCGAAGAGCTGCAGCTCCTACAACCTGCACCCGATGGGCGGGAGGGGGGAAGGGGGGGCTTCGAGGGGGGGATGGATGTCAGGGTTTCAGGGACAGAGAGCGAGGGGGAGGGGTCCCAGGGCGACGAGGAAGAGGACGACGACGACCCGAGGTTGTCAGTGAGTCCGTCAAGTGAATCCGAGGATTCCCAAAAGGGAGCCCCCCTGGTCAGGCCAAGGGGCAGTAGAGAGGGAGGCAGTCAGAAGCAGGGGAACGAAGGGGGAGTCCCCAGTGGGGGCTGGAGATCGGGACCGGCCTCTCCGTCGGAACGGAGTGAAGGGGGTGGAGTTGCCAGTGTGTCAGAAAGAGCAGAACAGGAAGCAGAGAGGGGAAGGAGTTCGGAGCAGAACGTCCTGCCGGAAGGGGAGGAGTGTAGTACCGAGAGTAGCGTAACGGTCGAAAGGAAGGTCAGAGGCAACGTACGCGCGCCAAGTTCAAATGTGGAGGCGCGCGGAAATGAGGAGAGCCCTGAGGAGGAGCCTGGTCCCAAAGCACGAAGGAGGGGGGAGCAGGCGTCAGAAGACTCAGCCTCGGGGGAGTCCCGGAGGGAGGGAGCACAGGGGGGCAGAAAGACCCTGCGGAAAAGGAAGGAGAGGAAAAGGTGGAGCAGTACAAGCCTCTTAAGCTGGTGCAGGGGCGGGACTGACTCAGAGGGGACTCCTAACATCTAAGGGTAACAGATGCTGAGCCACGGAGCTTGGATGTAACGACAACAATGTTCTTCAATAAAACCTTTTGTATATAACTTGGACTGGATTTTGGTCTCTTGTGAGCTGGGACCTCGGGTGGCTCTGACAATTAGGTTTAGTGATTGTTTTGGGAAAAAATCATAGCATCTTTGCAATATATTGTCATTAGGTAAGTTTAAAATCCATTTACTCTTATTAAACTGTTTTGCAGCTTTGGCAGATAAATGTCTTGCCATACAAATGCCTGTTATTAAGTGATAAATATAAACTTGGAGAGTATTGTTGTTATATGCCAATAAGCACATTTTCTTGGTTTGATAAGTTGTTAATCTCCTTCTTTTAACATGTACTGTATAATGTTTCCTAGGCTTTACTGTTTAACTACCATCTCTCATTCTAGTACTCCTTCATATTTTGAAAATAATTAATGGAATGTGTGCATTGCAGTATAGGCAGTATAATTTTGAGGGGTAGGGCGTTTTGATTACGACTGTAATCCTGTGGTCTTTGGGGTGCCTGACCTGAGGCCTTAAGATTCTTCAGATCTTCCTTTCTATGGGTGGAGACAGAGGTCCGCCATAGGAGAGGGAGATCTGATGAGGGAGGTTTTCCTGCAGCATCAGTGTTAAGATCTGATGTTGCTGCTTTTTGCCCTGCCTCCATTGTTCCAGGGTTGTGCTGGGGATGGTAAGGGGAGGTTTTGCAACCATTGGATCCAGAGCCCTCTCATTCCCTTGACAAGCCCCTAGAATGTAGCAGGGGTGGGGGAGGGTACGGAGCCCTGATGTTGGCATGCCTCATATGGTGGGGTGATCAGAGTGCTGGGCGACCAGGATTCAATTCCCCACTCAGCCAGGAAGCTTGTTGGGTGCAATGGCGGAGGAAGGGGAGTGCGGGGGGAGCGTCCACCCCCAGCAGCGCGATCCCAGTGGGGAGCGCACCGCCCCCAGGACGCGTGCTATGCCCCTGCAGGTGGTGCGCCACGCCCCCAGGATGCATGCCACGCCCCCAGGATGCGCGTCAGCCCCGTCCCTGCATGCTCTCTGCTCCCTGGTGCCAGAGCATGAAGCTCCACCAGTGGTTGGGTGGTGTTGGGCCAGTCACTGTCTCTTAACCTAATCTACCTCACAGGATTGTGAGGAGAAGATGGGGAGAAGAAAAACTATGTATGTCACCTTGAGCTTCTTGGAGGAGAGGCTGGATAGAAAGCCAAGCCAATCCAATCCAATCCAATCCAATCCAATCCAATCCAATCCAATCCAATCAGTCAGTCAATTAATCAAAAATTCCTTTTAAAAAAACTGGGAAAGGAGAGGGAAACTGGGAGAAAGACACTCCTCTCCACCTTGCCAGGGGAATTCCAGCAATGCTTTGGAGTTGGCCACTATGCCTGCCTCCCTCTCCTAGTAGGTACAAGAAAATGACTCTTTCTATGGTAACTTCTGACAGTAATATTGTGGTTAAGACCTGAATAGTTTTGAAAAGAGATTATAGTGCTGTCTCTCATGCTCTTCCATTCTGTGTTCAGTTTTATATTTTATGAGGTTTTCTTTATTCTTAATTTCAAAGTGGTTTCAAAGCTTTTTCTATTGACCAAAGGAATATATATACAGGTTTTGGCCACATGTGCGGGAGAGATATTCATCAGAAACAAACAGGATCAGGCCATCTATGATTAAAAGTCAGATGCTTAAACAATTGTATATTGTCCTTCAACCAACATTTGTACTTATAAAAAATTTGCTTTGTTTTCTTCATATTTTAGACATTCTAGCTGACCAGTTTGATTAGGAAGACAATGCAGAAAGACAACACCACAGCAGCAAAAGACTTTGACTTGACTGAACTCTCTGATCTCCCAGAAGTGCGAATCGTCCTCTTTGTGGTAATTCTGCTGACCTACTTGATCACTCTGGCAGGAAATGGGGCAATTCTCACAGCAATAGCAACAGATAGTCACCTCCAGACTCCCATGTACTTCTTCATCAGCAGCCTATCTTTCCTGGATGTCCTTTGCCCTACAGTGACAGTGCCAAAGATGCTCCAGATCTTTATGTCAGAGGACAAGACAATATCATTTGTTGGCTGTGTATTACAACTCTTCTTTCTGATTTATGCTGTGGGCACCGAAATCTTCTTGCTCTCAGTCATGGCGTATGACCGCTACGTGGCTATCTGCAGTCCCTTGCACTACACAAATATCATGACGAAAAGGCTGTGTGTTCAACTGACTGCAGGGACCTGGCTAACAGGCTTCATCAATTCCATGATTCATACCTCATTGACCTTTACATTGTCCTTCTGTGAGCCCTATAAAATTAACCAATATTACTGTGATATCCCACCACTAATGGCTGCCTCTTGCTCCTCTACCTACCTCCCAGAACTGGTTCTCCTGCTTGTGGCTGGCATTTTAGGAGGTGGTGCTTTCCTGGTCACTCTGATCTCTTATGTCTATATCATCTCTACCATCCTGCGCATGCGCTCTGCTGAGGGAAGGCGCAAAGCCTTTTCCACCTGTGGTTCCCACCTGACTGTAGTTTTCCTGTTTTATGGGACCACCATTGCCACCTATGTTCGCCCCACCTCCAGCTATTCGCCCAAACAGGACAGAATTGTTTCCATGTTGTATGGGATTGTTACTCCTATGATAAACCCTATGATCTACAGTCTGAGGAATAAGGATGTTAAGAGGGCCTTGGTCAAAGCATTTTGCCTGAAAAGATTTTAATGAAATTAATGGGTTCAATCATCCCTGTCTTTGAATACTGTCCTTCACGTACATTGTCCTTCTATGCTGAAAGTCACTCAATATTCCTTCCTTCCTTCCTTCCTTCCTTCCTTCCTTCCTTCCTTCGAGCCTGTACTGGGATACTATCATTTAATGACCTGTTATGAAGGACCATATTTACTGAAATCTAATGCACACTTCTTTTGGGCCAAATTATGTTGTGAAAATTAAGGTGCACATTAGATTCGATGGCGCATTAGATTTGAGTAAATACAGTATGTAGTTTGTACACAAGTCTGCAATTCTCACATGCAATCTGACACTCAAATCTAGGGATCTTTTCATGTTGAGACCTGGAAGCACACAAGAGCCTAGCACCCCAAGGGTTAACACAGACAGCAGAGAAAAATCAGAAGTAAATTTTATTACAACTAGCTTATGGCCACAAAAGGAAATTAGCACAGTTACTAAAAAATTAACTGTTAAGTTGTGGGTTGACATAGCAGACGACACAGCGATTTCTTCAAGTAGCTCTTTATTTTGTAAGCTGGAATAGAACTGACTGCAAACAGCTCAGCCGGCCTGCTTTTATAGGCAGCCGGCTGTCAACATTGTAGCAACAACAGCCCAGAGTTCCCGCCTAAAATAACTGACGTGGACCTGAGTGAAAACTATCTACAGACCTGAGTGAAAACTATATACAGTATCCCCCTGCTGGCCCAGGGTGAAACTTCACTACATAACACCCCTCCCCACCGAGATAAGGCGTTAGTTACAATCGTAATGGTTTCCTTATATACAGCACTACGCGTAATGGTTCAATTAGGCACGAAAGCATATCGGTTACATTTCCCATACTTAGACCAACAGTGATACATGTCCAACAACATAGTCCTTTAAATAAGTTGGGCGCTTGGGAACTCTGCCAGACCGCCGGGGACTGGTAGCCAAGTCCGGAGGGCCACACAGTTCTTGCTGAGGCTGTGGTGCGACCCTAGGTGGCGTTGGAACCAACTCCCCTGGATCCGCTGCTGTGGGTGGAGCCTCCGCAAGTGGAGTGGTCTGAGTCTGTGGTAAGTCTGGCAGACCCTCTGAAGCGGCTTGGTTCGGCTCCACACTGGCAGTTTGCGAGGGAGGTGTAGGTGGGGCCTTGCCATCTGTACGTCTCTTCTGGAGCCGCAAGCGCAGTTGGGGGCACCTCGGTAGTGTCCAAGTCCCCAACCCTGCGCCTAAGCTGGTCTATGTGCCGTCGCCACAAGCGTCCATCTTCGAGTGCCACGTGGTACGAGCGAGGTCCAGTGACTCCCACTACTGTGGCTGGCACCCAAGGAATGTCCCCCACATAGTTCCGGGCAAAGACCTGGTTTCCTGGGACAAATGACCGTGGCGCATTGGCACAGCCTGGGGGTTCAGCCACGGCAAAGTCCGGGTGTAGCCGGTCGAGCGGTGACCTGAGGCGGCGGCCCATAAGCAGTTCAGCAGGACTCCTCCCTGTGGCCGCATGAGGGGTGATGCGTTGCACGAACAAGTATTCGGCGACCTGCTCATGCCAGTCTCCCCGGTCCAGGCGCGCCAGTGCCTCTTTTGCCGAGTGCACCATTCTTTCCGCTTGCCCGTTGCTGGATGGATGAAAGGGTGCCGTTAGGGCATGGCGGATGCCCAGTCCCAAAAGATACCGCTCAAACGTGCCTGATGTGAACTGCGGTCCGTTGTCAGAGACAAGGACATCAGGACACCCATGCGTTGCAAACAGGCCTCGCAGCACCCGGATGACAGCTTCGGTAGTGGTGGAGGGCATCAGGGCGACCTCCAGCCATTTGGAATAGGCGTCCACCACTACCATAAAGGTCCGGCCGTGAAAGGGGCCAGCCAGATTGATGTGCACCCTCGACCAGGGTGTCTTTGGCGTCTCCCAGGTGTGTCCCTTAGCTGCTGGTGGTGCAGGCCTCGACTCTTGGCACGCTTGACAGGCGGACACCCAGGCAGTGATGGCATTGTCCATATTAGGCCACCAGACGTAACACCGAGCCAACGCCTTCATTTTGACAATTCCCGGGTGGCCAACGTGCAGAGCCTCCAGGACGCGCTGACGGAGTTCCTGGGGAATTACGACGCGGTCTCCCCACAGCAGACAGCCGCGATGAGCTGAGAGTTCATGTTGTCTGGTTGCGAAGGGCTGGAACTCCGATGCAAAAGGCCCTTGTGGCCACCCCCTCCACACCCAGTTGAGCACCCGGCTGATGGTGCGATCCTGGGCAGACACGGAGGCCACAGTGGCAGCCGATACAGGCGCTGCCGGAAGATCCTCAATCAGAAGGAGTGATGAAGCTGGAGCCGGGTCTTCCACAAATGCTGGAAGAGGGCAACGGCTGAGGGCGTCGGCATGGCCCATCGATTTCCCCGGGCGATGGATGAGCCGGTAGTGGTAGGCAGCCAGGAAAACAGTCCATCGCAGCATGCGTGGCGAGAGGACCGGTGGAGTTGGACGATCACCGGCGAGGAGGCCCAGGAGTGGCTTGTGGTCAGTGATGAGGTCAAAAGTCCTGCCATAGAGGTATTCATGGAACCTCTTCACTCCAGCCACAAGTGCCAGTGCCTCCTTGTCGAGCTGGCTGTAATTCTGTTCCGTCGGAGATAGCGTCCTGGAAAAGTAGGCGAGCGGTGCTTCTCTTCCGTCTGGAAAACGGTGACTAAGGACAGCACCGATGCCAAAAGGTGAGGCGTCGCAGGCAAGGACCAGCGGCCTGGATTCACTGTACTGTACCAGCACACTGTCTGATGAAAGGAGAGCCTTGACTGCGTTGAAGGCCGCCGTCTCCCGATGACCCCAGGCCCAAGGCGTCTTAGTGCTAAGAAGTCGGTGAAGAGGCTCAGCCACTGTGGCTTTGTGGGGCAGGAACATGTTATAAAAGTTCAGCAGCCCCAGGAACGCCTGCAACTCCGTCTTGTTCTTTGGGGTGGGGGCCTGCTGGATAGCGCGGATCTTGGATGTGGTCGGGTGAAGGCCGGAGGCATCGATAAGATAGCCCAGGAACTCTACCTGTGGAACGGCGATCTGGCACTTTTCCCTCTTTACCTTGAGCCCGGCCTCTTGGAACCTGGTCAGCATGGCACGGAGGTGCTCGAACAGCTGCTGGTGTGAGTCTGCAGACACCAAGATGTCATCAAAATATGGTACCACGCCCGGAAGCCCTTGCAGGAGACGCTCCATAAGGCTTTGGAAGATGCCAGGAGCCACACTCACCCCGAACTGCAACCGGCGGCAACGGAATGCCCCCCGGTGGGTGACGATCGTCTGGGCTTCAGCAGTGGCATCATCGGCGGGCAGTTGTTGATAGGCTTGGGCAAGGTCCAGCTTAGCGAAGACCTTACCCTCACCCAGGGAATGCAGCAGGTGTTGGACAACAGGAACCGGATAAGCGTGCTGCTGAAGTGCCTTGTTGATCGTGCACTTGTAGTCAGCGCAGATTCTCACCGACCCATCTGGCTTGACAGGCGTGACGATGGGGGTTTCCCACTTGGCGTGGTCAACCGGCTCCAAAAATCCTTGGGCGATCAGTTTGTCCAGTTGTTCGTCCACCTTAGCCTTGAGAGCAAAGGGAACCCGGCGTGGCTTTAGCTTGATGGGGGCGACTTGTGGATCAAGGCTAAAGGAGATGGGCGTACCTGTATATTGCCCCAAGGTGCCGTCAAAAACCTCGGCAAAGTCTTTGACCAGACCCTCAGTCTCTGCGTTAGAGATGCAGTTGATGCCGGTGACTTCCAGGCCGAGGGCATCAAACCAGTCTAGCCCTAGGAGGCTTGGCCGCTGACCTTCGACCACCACCAACTGGAGCAGGCCCGAAAAATCCTTGAAGGCGATCCGGAACCGGCCAACGCCTACCACGGGAATGTCGTTTCCCTGGTAGTCTCTCAGGTGTACGCGGTGAGAGTCGAGTTGCCTTTTGGACACTCTGGGTACCAGTCTTTTGATGGTGCTCCATGACACGATGGACAGGGCAGACCCGGTGTCGATCTCCATGTCACATGGAGCTCCTTCAATGAGCACCGTGACGTTCAGCTTGCGTCGCATAGGCGAGTCGGTTTGGCCAATCGTGGTTCCAGACGGGCAGCGGCAGTTGGTGAGAGCGAAACAACTTTCCTTGGCAGACTGGAGTGAAGACTTGGACTTGCGAGTCGATGAAGGGGGGGTGTCAGACGGAGCCGATCGGCAGACCTTAGCGATGTGGCCCCTTCTGGAACACTTCCTACAGATGGCGTCTCTGAATCGACACTTGGCACAGGAATGTTTGCCTCCGCAGCCGGCACATTCCGGTTGGCCCTTGGACTTCTGTTGGAAGTTCCTGTGCTCCCGCTTTGTCTGGTGCACGTCATCGTCTTCACTGGAGGATGCCTCATCACTGCTGGCCTCTTCATGATGCACCGGAACTGGCTCCCTAGCAAGACGCGGGCTGCTGGACTTGCGGATCTCCTGGGCGGAGCGTTCAGCAGCTTCTGAGGCCACAGCCTCCTCAATGGCTTTCTGTAGCGTGAGGTCTGGCTTGGCGAGGAGACGCCGTTGCAGATGGATGTCCCGGACCCCGCAGACGATTCGATCCATCAGGGCATCGTCTAAGTCTCGGAACTCACAGTGCATTGCAGCCTGTCGCAGGGCGGTGGTGTAGTTGTTGATTGACTCCCCCTCTGCCTGGTTCCGGTGGTAGAACGCATGGCGGGCAGCAATCTTGGACAGCTTTGGTGCGTAGTGGTTGCGGAGCTTCTCTTGGATCGTGTCCCATGGTGTTGCCTGGACTGCTTCAGGCGCAACCAATGCTCGGGCCGTCTCAAACACCTCAGGCCCACAGAGGCTGAGGAATAGGCCCCGCTTCTGATCCTTTGATACTGCTGTCAGCTCGTTGGCTTGGAGGTAGCAGTCGAACCGAGCGAGGTAGGAGTCCCATGATTCAGAGGCTGGCGCAAACGGCAGTAGAGGCACAAGTGAAGCCATGATTCCGATGCCGGCGTGAAGGGCGATGGATGGAACATAGTGCTCTTAGCCAGAACAGTCAGCTCTGAATTGGTTCTGTCCAGTGATTTCGCTCAGTGATTTCACTCTGTGATTCAGCTCAGTTCAGAGGCTGGCCGCATCTGGCTGTGCTCTGATGTCCATCGATCCCACCTTCGTCGCCAGTGTTAAGTTGTGGGTTGACATAGCAGACGACACAGCGATTTCTCCAAGTAGCTCTTTATTTTGTAAGCTGGAATAGAACTGACTGCAAACAGCTCAGCCGGCCTGCTTTTATAGGCAGCCGGCTGTCAACATTGTAGCAACAACAGCCCAGAGTTCCCGCCTAAAATAACTGACGTGGACCTGAGTGAAAACTATCTACAGACCTGAGTGAAAACTATATACAGTATCCCCCTGCTGGTCCAGGGTGAAACTTCACTACATAACATTAACCAAAATAATAAACACCACACTAATACTAGGTTGAATTTAGAAGAGTTTAAAACCAATAGGAGAGTTATTCTTAAAAGATTTCCGAGGTACTCATTTGAAAACACGGGTATTGTGAAGGAAGGCAGAGAAAGAGGATGTTGGCTCAAGGGGTGAAAGTTCTTTTAGAACCAGGGTGGGTGGGTGACTAGGCTTCTTTGCTTGCAGAAGAGAAACAGAGATAGTCAGAGGAAATAGGGGTGTTCAGGAGTGGGGCCCTGAGAAGGTTTTAAGGCAAAAATAACAAGAATGCAGGTTAGAGACGTTTCCCCAAGAGAAGGGGACTTCATGGGGCTTCAAAGCAGTAGGCAGGCGAAGGAGAGGGAGGCGTGGACTTGAGAGAGTTTATGCATTTCCTGATTCTGCAAGGATGATGTCTGTTGGGGTTGATGGTGGTGACATGGAAATCTCCTCAGTATAGGAATGAAGGAAAGCCAAGGGTAAAATGCAAAGTGTGTGAGTGTGTTGCTCCACAAGAAATGTTCTTCTACAGAGACAGGCAGTGTCTCTTGGGTAACCATGGATTCCTAGATAGTTAGGTGAAAAGCATCAGTTCTTATGTTTGAGTTGGGCTTGGAGATTAATAAAAAAGCAAAGAGTGTAAACTAATGGCAAAGGTTGGTACTTAAGGCAAGAAACAGCCATCTCCTTCTTTCCACATGTATCTTGCAATGTAACCTGGACTACTATTCTGAATTATCTCATTATAAAACTTGGAAATGCCTGATGGAAATTTCTGATTAAAAAGCTGAAAAAAGAATTTGCATCTGAAGGTTTATAAAGTTGTATTTGCAGCAAACTGACACTGATACGATTCATAATATATGTGTTACATCCCTTCATCACTTTTTATTCCATTCCACTAATAATGATTCCAATTGAAATATAAATTAAATCCAATAATGATTTAAAGTACTGAGGAATTGCTCCTCTTCCTAGTAATACTGTATATACTAAGAGCAAACTCATTCTCTGAGTCTTCATGTAGCCATAATGGTACTATCCACACACAAGAGCCCACGGCGTATATAGGGGGAAAAGCTTTAAGAAGGACACAGACTGTTAATCAGTCAAAGGTCAGGTTTTTGTTTGATGCCCAATACAGTGGTACCTCGGGTTACATACGCTTCAGGTTATAGACTCCGCTAACCCAGAAATAGTACCTTGGGTTAAAAACTTTGCTTCAGGATGATAACAGAAATCGTACGGCGGCAGCAGCGGGAGGCCCCATTAGCTAAAGTGGTGTCTCAGGTTAAGAACAGTTTCAGGTTAAGAATGGACCTCCAGAATGAATTAAGTTCTTAACCCGAGGTACCACTATACGGCCTAAATTTTGTATTTCACATTTCAAAATTGATAATTGATAAGATTGTTGATGGCATTTCCTTTTCTCAGTGGCTCATGGTAGAGCTTTGGTATATTAATTTTAGCTTATTGCACACTGAGAAGTACATATGAACTCCCACTCAGTTGCCCATCCCCTCCGGCCCAGCTGGTAGCCACGGGTGGATGAGGGGTGTAAAGGTAGTAAAGGTACCCCTGCCCGTACGGGCCAGTCGTATCCGACTCTAGGGTTGTGCACCCATCTCACTTAAGAGGCCGGGGGCCAGCGCTGTCCGGAGACACTTCCGGGTCACGTAGCCAGCGTGACGAAGCTGCTCTGGCGAGCCAGCACCAGCGCAGCACACGGACACGCCGTTTACCTTCCCACTAGAAAGCGGTACCTATTTATCTACTTGCACTTAGGGGTGCTTTCGAACTGCTAGGTGGGCAGGAGCTGGGACCAAAAGACGGGAGCTCACCCCGCCGCGGGGATTCGAACAGCTGACTATGCGATCGGCAAGTCCTAGGCACTGAGATTTTACCCACAGCGCCACCCGCGTCCTAGATGAGGGGTGTATGGAGACACAAATGAATCAAACTCAATGTAAATAAAAGTCAGATAGGTAATCAATAATATATTGTTAAGTAGTTAAACTTTAAACAAATTTACTCTGTTTCCATTGTATTTTAGATATCTCAGTTGACCTGATTGGCAGGAAGATGGAGAAAGACGATATCACAGAAGCAAAAGATTTTTACCTCATCGAGCTGCCTGATCTTCTGAAGTGAAAATCTCCCTCCTTGTGGCAATTCTACTGACTTGATTACTCTGGTAGGGAATGGGGCAGTTCTCTTGGCCATAGGGACAGATATTCACCTCCATACCCCCATGTAACTCTTCCTCAGTAATTAATCTTCTTTAGATGTCCTTTGTCCAACTGTCACTGTGCCCAAGATGCTCCAGGTCTTCTTGTCAGAGGACAAGGCAATATCATTTGTTGGTTGCATGTTAGAACTCTTATTTCTGATTGATGTGGTGGGCACTCACATTTTATTACTAGCAGTGATGGCATATGACCACTATGTTGCTATCTGCAGTCCATCATGCTACATAAACATCATGAAAAAAGCAAACAACAACAACAATAATGGATTTATACCCCATCCATCTAGCTGGGTTTCCGCTCTGTGCGGTTTTCAACAAAAGATTATAAATAAATTAAAACAAATAATTGCTTTGAAGAGACATTGTCCTCCTGAGAAAAGTAGCTGTGTGAGTCCCTTTGAAAGCAAAGAGACTTCAAGGTTAAAGTAAGTTTCCTTGAGTTCACCAGAACTTGGGCACAACCCATCTTCCATGGATCAGGGCCATTGCATTTAAAATACCTTTTGGCAGAATGAATTTGCACACTTCTGAGACTCCAACTCAGGGACTGCCGGATTCCTCAGAGACCTTTGTCCCAATATAGACACTTTGTCTTGATACCATTCACCCACACTGCTGTGCCAAAGGAAAAATAATACGGTACTTTGCCCCTTTGACTCAAGTCAGAGGCAATGTTTATTGAATTTTAGTTCAGAAGAGGCATGCTATCATTTTTCCTGATGAGATATACATTCTTCACATTGTCCTCTCTTACTGTGGTGCTCAAGTCTACAAGGAAAGGAAAGAAAAGAAGGCAAGTAGATGCTTTATTGTACTGCAGACTTAAGCAGTCAAACATTTTAGGTAGGTAGTGCTATTTTTTAATACTCTATTCATTCAATGAGCTGAAGATCAGACATCAGAACTCATGATATCAGTGGGTGATGGGCAAATTTCCATGTCACAATCTTGAATCCCTTATTAGTAAGAAGGGACTTTATACAGTGGTACCTCAGATTAAGAACTTAATTCATTCTGGAGGTCCGTTCTTAACCTGAAACTGTTCTTAACCTGAAGAACCACTTTAGCTAATGGGGCCTCCTGCTTCTGCTGCGCTGTCACCTTGCAATTTCTGTTCTCATCCAGAATCAAAGTTCTTAACCCAAGGTACTATTTCTGAGAAAGCGGAGTCTATAACCTGAAGCATCTGTAACCTGAGGAAGCACTGTACTGTAGCTTTCAGTTTTGCAGTAGAAATGCCATATCATCCTCACAATATGCCTTGTTGTGATGACTTAATTTTTAAATCCATTTCGTTTTAAAATATGTATTAAAACCCATTCCATTGATTCAAAATTCAGTTGTGGGAATGTATAATGTAGGTTTAGTTACTGCTTTATAACAATTATTGTATCTCTGCAATACACTGTTATCATTACGTATATTTTCAATCCATTTATTTTTATCAAACAGTGGCAGATTTGGCAGATAATTCTCTAACCCCCCCCCCCCCAAATCTGGTATTAAGAGAAAGTGTAATTTTGGAGGGTAATGTTGTTAGATGCCACTATACATATTTTATTGATTTTAGGATTTTTTTAACAAGAATCTGATATCTTCTTCTTTCAACATGTATTTGAAAGAAAAAATAATGAAATATTCTAATGAAAAATAGAATAAGATTTTGAGAAATATTATTTGTCAGTTGAAAATAGCTGATGAAAAAGCTGAAATAATTTGTATCTGGTTTTATAAAGTTTAACATTTGCAGCAAATTGACATTGACTTGATTAATATATTTTAATAGCAAATTCATGTTGTCTTTATGTAGCCAAAAAGGTACCACCCATACCATGAAAAGGTATCATCTGATGTAGGAAACCCTGACATTTGCAGAAGAGGACAACATTTTTAGATGGGAAGTTTTAGGTGGAGGGAAACTATCAAACTCAGCATGCCATGAAATTCTGTCTCACTTTGGAAAGAAGTGAATAGAACTGACTGGCAGTCTTATTAATAACAGAACTACCCTTAGATTAAAAACTGAATGATCCCTGCTCTTGCTCTTTTAACAAATCTGCTTTTCTTTTCTCCGTGCTTTAGATATGCAATTTGAGTGGCAATGGAGAAAACCAATATCACAGAAACAAGAGATTTTTACTTCACAGAGCTGTCTGATCTCCCAGAAGTGCGAATCTTCCTCTTTGTAGCAATTCTGCTGATTTACTTGATCACTCTGGCAGGGAATGGATCAATCCTCATGGCAATAGCGACGGATGTTCACCTCCAGACCCCCATGTACTTCTTCATCAGCAACCTGTCTTTCCTGGATGTCCTTTGTCCAACTGTCACTGTGCCCAAGATGCTCCAGATCTTCTTGTCAGAGGACAAGTCAATATCATTTGTTGGCTGTGTATTACAACTCTTCTTTCTGATTGATGCTGTGGGCACTGAAATTTTATTACTCTCAGTGATGGCATATGACCGCTATGTGGCTATCTGCAGTCCCTTGCACTACACAAACATCATGACAAAAAGGCTGTGTGTTCAGCTTGCTGCTGGGACCTGGCTAACCGGCTTCATCAATCCCCTGATTCATACCTCATTGACCTTTACATTATCCTTCTGTGAGCCCTATAAAATTAACCAATATTACTGTGATATCCCACCACTAATGGCTGCCTCTTGCTCCTCTACCTACCTCCCAGAACTGGTTCTCCTGCTTGTGGCTGGCATTTTAGGAAGTGGTGCATTCCTGGTCACTCTGATCTCTTATGTCTATATAATCTCTACTATCTTGCGCATGCAGTCTGCTGAGGGAAGGCGCAAAGCCTTTTCTACCTGTGGTTCCCACCTGACTGTAGTTTTCCTGTTTTATGGGACCACCATTGCCACCTATGTTCGCCCCACCTCCAGCTATTCACCCAAACAGGACAGAATTGTTTCCATGTTGTATGGGATTGTTACTCCTATGATAAACCCTATGATTTACAGTCTGAGGAATAAGGATGTTAAGAGGGCCTTGGTCAAAGCATTTCACCTTTAAAGGTTTTCATAAAGTTATTGGGTTCAAACATCCCTTTCCTTGAATATTGTCCTTCAAATACATTGTACGTCTGAGCTAAAAGTCACTACAATATTCCTTCCTTCCTTCCTTCCTTCCTCCCTCCCTCCCTCCCTCCCTCCCTCCCTCCCTCCCTTCCTTCCTTCCTTCCTTCCTTCCTTCCTTCCTTCCTTCCTTCCTTCCTTCCTTTCTATGAGCCTGTACTGGGAGACTATCATTTAATGACCTGTTATGAAGTACCACATTTATGGAAATCTACTGCTCACTTCTTTTGGGCCAAATTATATTGCGAAAATTAAGGTGCGCATTTGATTTGATGGTGAATCAGATTTGAGTAAATTCCATATGCAGTTTGGACACCGTACGCAGTTTGGGGATCTGAGAAGGTTTTAAGGCAAAAATTGCAAGAATGCAGGTTAGAGATTTTGGGGCAGTCACCCTTTTGCAGTGGAAGGGTATGAATAGTGAGGAAAATTGGAATTGAGATTTTAGGGTGAGACAACAGACAAGGAAGAGAACACGTTTCCCCAAGAGAAGGGGACTTCATGGGGCTTCAAAGCAGAAGGCAGGGGAAGGAGAGGGAGGGGTGGACTTGAGAGAGTTTTAATTTCCTGACTTTGCAAGGAGGAGGTCTGTTCGGGTTGATGGTGGTGACATGGAAATCTCAGTATAGGAATGACGGAAAGCCAAGGGTAAAATGCAAGGTGTGTGAGTGTGTTGTTCCACAAGAAATGTTCTTCTGCAGAGACAGGCTGTGTCTCTTGAGTGACCATGGATTCCTAGATAGTTAGGTGAAAGGCATCCGTTCTTATGTTTGAGTTGGGCTTGAAGATTAACAAAAAAGCAAAGTGTGTAATGGAAAGGTTTGTACTTAAGGCTAAGAAAGGCTTTTCAGGCCTCATCTACGTATATTGAAGGCATTAGCATGTTGAAGTTGATATTGATTTTGCTCACTAATGCTGGTTCCATCTGTGTGTTGATAACAGGAACATCAATCCTGGCAAGCTATTTGAGATACCATCTTCTTTGCCCCTATTTGTGACTTTCTAATAGCTAGATATTTAACAGCGCACACCACCATATCTAGATTCTTCTGGGTGGCCTCTCAAATGGAAGATAACGGGAATACAAGATGCTGTTTATAAAAGAGCCTTTTAAACCAGGTTTGGTCCTGAGGAAATTTGCTGCCCTTGATCCTCATAGAAATCAATGAGATTTTAATGCTTAAATAAAGTCTGCTTGAATTCACCAGAACATGGGACTAACATTTTTTCTCTCTCGATTAGGAACATGGGCAGGGAGGTGCATGGAGGGGCAGCTGCTCCCCCCCAAATCAATAGAAATCAATAAAAAGTACATAGCTATCTGAGTTTCTACCCCCAACAAAACACTTGCCCCACCCAAAACAAAAATCCTGGCGACGCCCATGATCAAGACCATTGTATTCCTTTTGGCCAAAAGAGCTTTTGCGCGTATGAGTCTTCAAGTCAGCAACTGAAGTATTCCTTTGAAACCTTTGTCCAAATGTAGCCACTTTCTCTTGGTGCCATTTCCTCTCATAGAAGATGTAGTGTTTTTTAAACTTTACTTCAGAAAACAATGCCAGCATTTCTCTTGACTCCACATATTTTTTTTAATTGTCTTGTTTGATAATGTGTGCTACAGATTACTTGAAAGCAAGAAAGGCAAGTGACATCCATTTGTTGGTAGGTAGTCTAATATTATAAAACATCTGTGCTATTTCTTCCTCATCCGCTTATTGTATTAATTCCACAAGCTAACAATCAGAGATCAGAAGTCATGATCTCAGTAGGTGATCTTTTGCAAGTTTCCTTTTCACAATCTTAAATTCCTTATCTGTAAAATGGAAATGCATATTGTAGGTTTAGGTTTTGCAGTAAAAAAAATCTTTTTAGCATATTCACAATATATTGTTGCCATCATCTAATTTTTAAATCTATTTAGTTGAGTTAAAACCCACTACCTAAGTTTTAAATCCATTTGGAGGGATGTATGCCATTGGTTTTGTGATCGCAGTTGAAGAAACATAGTGGGTGGAATCAGTGTAGCGCAAAGTGGCCCATGAGCAAGGGAACGAGGTCCACCTGCAGAATGGGACTTTCCCCCCTCTCTTCTGCCATGCACTCCTCTTGCTCCCTGCTCTGGGTTTTCTCCCAACCCTCTACAGCAGATTGAGGGATTACTGGGTGCACAAGGTGGAAGGAGATGTGGCATGAGTGGACTTCATTCTATGCACACAATAACTCAGTTGCATCCCACCAAGATTCTTTGCCACCAAGGACACAGACTGTTTTTTTTTTTAAATTGTAATATTTTTATTAACTTTTTACAAAAAACAAAAACATTTCATTGAAAGAAAAGACACCCCCCCCAGCAAAACTGAATAACAACAACAACAACACACACATACAATAATGTTTTTTGGGTTTTTTTTTTAAATCATATTAAATCCTTAGTTTGGGATTACTTTAATCCCTTGACTTCCCTCCATCCCCACCCTAGGTTCAATTTTCAATTTTATTATTTTCATTTAGGCATATCCAAAAAATCCTAACTTCTATTTTTTTCCATTTTTAATCCATTTTATAACATGTTACAAGTGTTTTCCAAAATCCTGCTAATGTATTTACTTATGCGCATTGCTTTTGTGTGTATACAACAAACATTTCCCATACTTCTATATATTGTTATCATCTTAATTTCTAGATTTCCCAATTATTTTAACCATTTCAGCCTATTTCATTAACTTAATATACCAATCTTCTTTAGCTGGGACTGTACTGAGCTAGGATTATCCAAATGGCCTTTTCCTTTTTTTTTTTTTTTAACCTTTCCAACATTTAAATGAAGTACAGGCCATGAATTTTAAATCATTCTTCCACCTGAGTATTATGTCTCACATCTTTTGCCCACTTTGTCACAACATACTTGACCTCTTCATCTTTAATTTCCCATTCCAAGCATGAATTGTACATCTCTGAAGATATTTTAGTACCACTTTCTATTTTCTCTCTCTGAAAATTTGAGATTTCATAAGCAAATCCTTCCTTTTTTCATTTTCAAATATTTCATTTAGCTGGTAATGTTGCAAAGAGAGTTAGGAAGGACACAGACTGTTAATCAGTCAAAGGTCAGGTTTTGCTTGAAGCCTAATATGGCGTAAATTTTGTATTTTAAATTTCAAAATTGATTATTGTTGAGATTGTTGATAAGATGGCATTTCCTTTTCACAGTGGCTCATGGTAGAGCTTTGCTATATTAATTCTAGCTTATTGCACACTGAGAGGTACATATGACCTTGTTTTAAACAAGGGTTTGGCAATTCCCTCCCACTCAGTTGCCAGTCCCCTCTGGCCAAGCTGGTAGCCATGGGTGGATGAGGGGTGTGTGGAGACACAAAAATTGAATCATGCTCAATGTAAATAAAAGTCAGAAAGGTAATCAATTATATATTGTTAAGTAGTTAAGCTTTAAACAAATTTACTCTGTTTCCACTGTATTTTAGATATCCCAGTTGACCTAATTGGCAGGAAGTTGGAGAAAGACGATATAACAGGAATAATAGATTTTTACCTCACCGAGCTGCCTGATCTTCCGAAGTGCAAATCTCCCTCTTTGTGGCAATTTTGCTGACCTACTTGATTACTCTGGTAGGGAATGGGGCAGTTCTCTTGGCCATAGGGACAGATGTTCACCTCCAGACCCCCATGTAACTCTTCCTCAGTAATTAATCTTTTTTAGATGTCCTTTGTCCAACTGTCACTGTGCCCAAGATGCTCCAGGTCTTCTTGTCAGAGGACAAGGCAATATCATTTGTTGGTTGCATGTTAGAACTCTTATTTCTGATTGATGTGGTGGGCACTCACATTTTATTGCTAGCAGTGATGGCATATGACCACTATGTTGCTATCTGCAGTCCATCATGCTACACAAACATCATGAAAAAAGCAAATAATAATAATAATAATAATAATAATAATAATAATTCATTATTTATACTCCGCCCTTCTGGCTGGGTTTCCCCAGCCACTCTGTGCGGCTTCCAACAAAAGATTAAAAATAAATTAAAACAAATAATTGTTTTGAAGAGACATTGTCCTCCTGAGAAAAGTAGCTGTGCGAGTCCCATTGAAAGCAATGAGATTTCAAGGTTAAAGTAAGTTTCCTTGAGTTCACCAGAACATGGGAACAACCCATCTTTACATGGATCAGGGCCATTGCATTCAAAATACCAAATGAATTTGCACACTTCTGAGACTTCAACTCAGGGACTGCCGGATTCCTCAGAGACTTTTGTCCCAATATAGACACTTTGTCTCAATACCATTCCCCCAACCACTGTGCCAAAGGAAAAACAATACTTTTTCCCTTTAACTCAAGTCAGAGGCAATGTTTATTGAATTTTAGTTGAGAAGAGGCATGATATCATTCTCCTGATGAGATATAAATTCTTCAAATTGCCCTCTCTTACTGTGGTGCTCAAGTCTACAAGGAAAGCAAGGAAGGCAAGTAGATGTTTATTGTACTGGCAGACTTAGGCAGTCAAACAATTTAGCTAGGTACAGTAGTGCTATTTTTTAGTGATAGGCATAATGTATTCATTCAATGAGCTGAAGATCAGACATCAGAACTCATGATATCAGTGGGTGCTGGGCAAATTTCCATGTCACAATCTTAAATCCTTTATCAGTAAAAAGGGACTTTATACTGTAGCTTTCGGTTTTGCAGTAGAAAAACCATAGCATCTTCACAATATACATTGTTGTGATGACTTTATTTTTAAATCCATTTCGTTTTCAACTCTGTATTAAAACCCATTCCACTGATTTAAAATTCAGTTGTGGGAATGTATAAGGTAGGTTTAGTTACTGCTTTATAATGTATGTTTAGTTACTGCTTTATAACAATTATTGTATGTCTGCAGTACACTGGTATCATTATGTAAATTTTCAATCCACCTATTTTTATCAAACAGTGGCAGATTTGGCAGATAATTCTCTTACCCTAAAAAGGTCTGGTATTAAGAGAAAGTGTAATTTTGGAGAGTAATGTTGTTAGATGCCACTATACATGTTTTATTGATTTTAGTTTTTTTTTTTTTAAACCTGATATTTTCTTCTTTTAACATGTATTTTAATGAAGAATTAACAAAATCATTTAATGAAAAATAGATTAATATTTTGAGAAATCTTATTTTGTCAGTTGAAAAAAGCTGATGAAAAAGCTGGAATAATTTAACATTTGCAACAAATTGACATTGACTTGATTAATATATTTTAATAGCAAATTCATGCTAAAGGTACCACCCATAACAGGAAATGGTATCATCTAATGTAGGAAACCCTGACATTTGCAGAAGAGGACAACATCTTTTGGGGGGGGTGAGTTTTAGGTGGAGGAAAACTATCAAACTCAGCATGCTAATTGTCCATGAAATGCTGTCTCTCTGTGGAAAGGAGTGAATAAAACTCTGTGGGTGAACATTGCAACATTGTGTTGCAGATCAAACATGTAGTTTTAAGAAAGATAACAAATGTCTGAACATTGAAGGAGTCTGGCACCCTTAAAATTGATATCAGCTAGACCCAGGTGCCTAAGATGTCCTAGAGTTGGGACATCAGCACCCTGCTTCCCAATTGGCTGATCCCTGCTCTTGCCCAGACACTAAGGCCCAGCGCCGAGGGCCTTCTGGCAGTTCACTCACTGCGAGAAGCCAAGTTACAGGGAACTAGGCAGAGGGCCTTCTCGGCAGCAGAACGCCCTTCCACCAGATGTCAAAGAGAAAAACAACTACCAGACTTTTAGAAGACATCTGAAGGCAGCCCTGTTTCGGGAAGCTTTTAATGTTTAATAGGTTATTGTATTTTAATGTTCTGTTGGAAGCTGCCCAGAGTGGCTGGGGAAATCCAGCCAGATGGGCAGGGTATAAATAATAATAAATAATAATAATAATAATATTATTGCTCTCTTAACAAATCTGCTTTCTTTTCTCTGTACTTTAGATATGCAATTTGAGTGGCAATGGAGAAAGCCAATATCACAGAAACAAGAGATTTTTCCTTCACAGAGCTGTCTGATCTCCCAGAAGTGCGAATCTTCCTCTTTGTAGCAATTCTGCTGATTTACTTGATCACTCTGGCAGGGAATGGATCAATCCTCATGGCAATAGCGACGGATGTTCACCTCCAGACCCCCATGTACTTCTTCATCAGCAACCTATCTTTCCTGGACGTCCTTTGCCCCACAGTAACAGTGCCAAAGATGCTCCAGATCTTTATGTCGGAGAACAAGACCATTTCCTTTTTTGGCTGTGTATTACAACTCTTCTTTCTGATTTATGCCGTGGGCACCGAAGTCTTCTTGCTCTCAGTGATGGCGTATGACCGCTATGTGGCTATCTGCAGTCCCTTGCACTACACAAACATCATGACCAAAAGGCGGTGTGTTCAGCTGGCTGCTGGGACCTTGCTAACCGGTTTCATCAATTCCATGATTCATACCTCATTGACCTTTACATTGTCCTTCTGTGAGCCCTATAAAATTCACCAATATTACTGTGATATCCCACCACTAATGGCTGCCTCTTGTTCCTCTACCTACCTCCCTGAACTGGTTGCTCTCCTTGTGGCTGGCATTTTAGGAGGTGGTGCTTTCCTGGTCACTCTGATATCTTATGTCTATATAATCTCTACTATCCTGCGCATGCACTCTGCGGAGGGAAGGCGCAAAGCCTTTTCTACCTGTGGTTCCCACCTGACTGTAGTTTTCCTGTTTTATGGGACCACCATTGCCACCTATGTTCGCCCCACCTCCAGCTATTCACCCAAACAGGACAGAATTGTTTCCATGTTGTATGGGATTGTTACTCCTATGCTAAACCCTATGATTTACAGTCTGAGGAATAAGGATGTTAAGAGGGCCTTGGTCAAAGCATTTCGCTTGAAATTATTTTAATGAAATTATTGGGTTCATTCCATTTGTCCTTGATTACTGTCCTTCAAATATGTTGTACTTCTGAGCTAAAAGTCACTACAATATTCCTTCCTTCCTTCCTTCCTTCCTTCCTTCCTTCCTTCCTTCCTTCCTTCCTTCCTTCCTTCTTATGAGCCTGTACTGGGAGACAATCATTTAATGACCTGTTATGAAGGACCATATTTACTGAAATCTAATGCGCACTTCTTGGGGGCCAAATTATGTTGCGAAAATAAAGGTGTGCATTAGATTCGATGGCGCATTAGATTCGAGTAAATACCGTATGCAGTTTGGACACAAGTCTGCAATTCTCACATGCAATCTGACACTCAAATTTTCCTAGATACTCATTTGAAAACACGGGTGTGGTGAAGGAAGGCAGAGAAAGAGGATGTTGGCTCAAGGGGTGAAAGTTCTTTTAGAACCAGGGTGGGTGGGTGACTAGACTTGTTTGCTTGCATAAGAGAAACAGAGATATTCACAGGAATTAGGGGGCGTTCAAGAATGGGGTTCTGAGAAGGTTTTAAGGCAAAAATAACAAGAATGCAAGTTAGAGACTTTGGGCAGTCACCCTTTAGCAGTGGGAGGGTATGGATAGTGAGGAAAGGGGGAATTGAGATTTTAGGGTGAGACAACAGACAAGGAAGAGAACACGTTTTCCCAAGAGAAGGGGACTTCATGGGGCTTCAAAGCAGAAGGCAGGGGAAGGAGAGGGAGGGGTGGACTTGAGAGAGTTTAATGCATTTCCTGATTCTGCAAGGATGTGGTCTGTTGGGGTTGATGGTGGTGACATGGAAATCTCCTCAGCATAGGAATGAAGGAAAGCCAAGGGTAAAATGCAAGGTGTGTGAGTGTGTTGTTCCTGAAGAAATTTTCTTCAACAGATACAAACAATGTCTCTTGGGTGACCATGGATTCCTAGATAGTTAGGTGAAAAGCATCAGTTCTTATGTTTGAGTTGGGCTTGGAGATTAATAAAAAAGCAAAGAGTGTAAACTAATGTCAAAAGTTAGTACATAAGGCTAAGAAAGGCTCCTTAAAGGTAAAGGGACCCTTGACCATTAGGTCCAGTCGCGGACGACTCTGGGGTTGCGGCGCTCACTTTATTGGCCGAGGGAGCTGGCGTATAGCTTTCAGGTCATGTGGCCAGTATGACTAAGCCGCTTCTGGCGAACCAGAGCAGCTCACCAAAACGCCGTTTACCTTCCCGCCGGAGCGGTACCTATTTATCTACATGCACTTTGACGTGCTAGGTTGGCAGGAGCAGGGACTGAGCAACGGGAGCTCACCCTGTTAGGGGGATTCGAATTGCCGACCTTCTGATCGGCAAGTCCTAAGCTCTGTGGTTTAACCCACAGCGCTACCCACGTCCCAAGAAAGGCTCCTTAGCCCTCATCAACTGTCATGAATGAGCCAGCCCCTAGGGAAAGTTTGCAGCCAGCTCCCAGTGAAGGAAGTAACCAGGAAGAGAGAGAGAGAGTTAACTGCAAGACAGGATGATTATAGCCGAAAGTCAACTTCCCTGCCCTTAGGAATGTCAACTGATAGCAGAGTTGCAAAGAGTCAGCTGGCAACTTGCCAGCGCACTAGTGAAGGACAAATGCAGGGGCTAGAAATGAAAGCAGCTCAGAGAGCGTGAAGGACCACGGAAGTACGGTTTCAGAGAATGAGGAAGGGGTGGGAGCTGGCCCCCTTAGTCCATGGTCCGGGGGCATAAGGGGGGGGGGTCCTGCAAGACAGAATATGTCACAAGAGGAAGTTTGGCTGTTTCTGGTCTCGCCGTAAACATGCTCCTTAGAAGGGACATCTTTGAATTATTAGATGGACAGCTGTGATCGCCGCTCCAGTGAACTCTGTTTTTGCAATAAATCTTCTAGTTAATTAACTACACTCATTTGTTATCAAAACTCCCTGACATCTACACATATTGAAGGCAGAAGGCATGTTGAAGTTGATATTGATTTTGCTGACTAATGCTGGTACCGTCTGTGTTTTGATAACAGGAAGATCAATCCTGGCAAGCTTTTTGAGATACCATCTTCTTTCTCCCTATTTGTGACTTTCTAATAGCTGGATAGTTAACAGCGCAAACCACCATTTCTAGATTCTTCTGGGTGGCCTCGCAAATGGAAGATAAGAGGAATGCAAGATGCAGTTTATAAAAAAGCCTTTTAAACCAGGTTTGGTCCCAAGTAAATCTGCTGCCCTTGAACTTCATAGAAATCAATGAGATTATATGGTTAAATAAAGTTTGCTTGAGTTCTCCAGAACATAGGACTAACATTTTTTTCCTCTGGATCAGGAGCATGGGCACGGAGGGGCAGCTGCCCCCCTATCAATAAATATCAATTAAATTATATAGCTAACTGAGGTTCTGTCCCCCAGCAAAAGCCTGCTCCACCAAAACAAAAATCCTGGCTACGCTCATGATCAAGACCATTGTATTCCTTTTGGCCAAAAGAGCTTTGCACATCTGAGTCTTCAAGTCAGCAACTGCAAGATTCCTTTGATACCTTTGTCCAAATGTAGCCACTTTCTCTTGGTGCCATTTCCTCTCATGGCAGATGCAGTGTTTTTTAAACTTTACTTCAGAAAACATATGCCAGCATTTCTCTTGACTCCACATTTTAAAAAAAATATTCTTGCTTGATAATGAGATTTCAAGGTTAAAGTAATTTCCATTGAGTTCACCAGAACTCAGGCACAACCCATCTTCCATGGATCAGGGCCATTGCATTTAAAATACCTTTTGGCCAAATGAATTTGCACACTTCTGGGACTCCAACTCAGGGACTGCAGGATTCCTCAGAGACCTTTGTCCCAATATAGACACTTTGTCTTGATACCATTCACCCACACTACTGTACCAAAGGAAAAACAATACGGTACTTTGTCCCTTTGACTCAAGTCAGAGGCAATGTTTATTGAATTTTATTTCAGAAGAGGCATGGCACCATTCTCCCGATGAGATATAAATTCTTCACATTGCCCTCTCATACTGTGATGCTCAAGTCTACAAGGAAAGCAAGGAAGGCAAGTAGATGCTTTATTGTACTGGCAGAAATAGGCAGTCAAACATTGTAGCTAGGTAGTGCTATTTTTTAGTGATAGGCAAACTGTATTCATTCAATGAGCTGAAGATCAGACATCAGAACTCATGATATCAGTGGGTGATGGGCAAATTTCCATGTCACAATCTCGAATCCCTTATCAGTAAAAAGGGACTTTATACTGTAGCTTTCGGTTTTGCAGTAGAAATACTATATCATCTTCACAATATACATTGTTGTGATGACTTAATTTTTAAATCCATTTCGTTTTCAACTCTGTACTAAAACCCATTCAATTGATTTAAAATTCAGTTGTGGGAATGTATAAGGTAGGTTCAGTTACTGCTTTATAACAATTATTGTATGTCTGCAATACACTGGTATCATTATGTAAATTTCCAACCCATTTATTTTTATTAAACATTGACAGATTAGGCAAATAATTCTCTTACCCTAAAAAGGTCTGGTATTAAGAGGAAGTGAAATTTTGGAGGGTAGTGTTGTTAGATGATACTATACCTGTTTTATTGATATTGGGATTTTCCTCTGTCATCATGCATTTTAATGAAAAATTAATGAATTTTTTAAATGAAAAATATTTTGAAAAAAATCTCATCTTGTCAGTTGAAAATAGCTGATGAAAAAGCTGGCATAATTTGTATCTGGTTTTATAAAGTTTAACTATCTTGATGTAGCCCAAAGGGTACCATGCACACCAGGAAAAGGTATCATCTGATGTAGGAAACCCTGACATTTGCAGAAGAGGACGACATCTTTAGGTGGGAAGTTTTAGGTGGAGGGAAACTATCAAACTCAGCATGCCATGAAATGCTGTCTCACTGTGGAAAGGAATGAATAGAACACTGCGGGTGGACATTGCAACATTATGTTGCAGGTCAAACTTGTAGTTTTAAGAAAGATAATAAATGTCTGAACATTGAGGGAGCCTGGCCCCCTTAAAACTGATACCAAGGGGACCGAGGTGCCTACGATCCCCTAGAGTTTGGGCGTTGGCACCCTGCTTCCTGACTGGCTGTCTTATTAATAACAGAACTATCCTTAGATTACAAACTGAATGATCCATGCTCTTGCTCTTTTAACAAATCTGTTTTTGTTTTCTCTGTACTTTAGATATGCAATTTGAGTGGCAATGGAGAATGCCAATATTACAAAGACAAGAGATTTTTACTTCACAGATCTGTCTGATCTCCCAGAAGTGCGAATCCTCCTCTTTGTAGCAGTTCTGCTGATTTACTTGATCACTCTGGCAGGGAATGGATCAATCCTCATGGCAATAGCGACGGATGTTCACCTCCAGACCCCCATGTACTTCTTCATCAGCAACCTGTCTTTCCTGGATGTCCTTTGTCCAACTGTCACTGTGCCCAAGATGCTCCAGGTCTTCTTGTCCGAGGACAAGTCAATATCATTTGTTGGCTGTGTATTACAACTCTTCTTTCTGATTGATGCTGTGGGCACTGAAATTTTACTACTCTCAGTGATGGCGTATGACCGCTACGTGGCTATCTGCAGTCCCTTGCACTACACAAACATCATGACAAAATGGCGTTGTGTTCAGCTGGCTGCAGGGACCTGGCTAACCGGCTTCATCAGTTCCATGATTCATACTTCATTGACCTCTACATTATTCTTCTGTGAGCCCTATAAAATTCATCAATATTACTGTGATATCCCACCGTTAATGGCTGCCTCTTGCTCCTCTACCTACCTCCCAGAACTGGCTGCTCTCCTTGTGGGTGGCATTTTAGGAGGTGGTGCATTCCTGGTCACTCTGATATCTTACATCTATATCATCTCTACTATCCTGCACATGCAGTCTGCTGAGGGAAGGCGCAAAGCCTTTTCCACATGTGGTTCCCACTTGACTGTTGTTTTCCTGTTTTATGGGACCACCATTGCCACCTATGTTCGCCCCACCTCCAGCTATTTGCCCAAACAGGACAGAATTATTTCCATGTTGTATGGGATTGTGACTCCTATGCTAAACCCTATGATCTACAGCCTGAGGAACAAAGACGTTAAGAGAGCCTTGGTCAAAGCCCTCAGCCTTAAAATATTTTCATGAAATGGTTAGGTTCTGTCTTTCCTATCCTTCAATACTCTCAGGATATGATGGACTTCTGAGCACATTATTGACTAATACTTGATTGATCCTTTGAGAGGCAAAGCAAATTAAGTCTTGATATCAGCCCTGGTCCAGATTTTTCTCAGTTTCCACAGGACATATTTTAAGGGAGTAGAATACACAGCCTTTAAAAGGGTTTATCCTGGGCATTTAAACTGTTGTTTTCATAAAGAATATAAGTCTAAAGCCATGACTGTTTTTGGTGTTCAAATTAGTTTTCACTGAAGATTCCATGGGGTTAGTTGTACATTTGTGGGTTCACACTAGTTCACAGTCTTACACCTGGAGTAACAGCAGCAGCAACAACAACAGGCCTTAATATTTGTGAGTACCGATGGTTCAAACTCCTTGCATCAAGGAATTCTGGAATCAGGAGCTTCAATCTGTCTTCATGTAGTGCCTGAGAGTAAGTCCACTTGAATGCAGTGGGAGTTACTTCTGAGTGTAAACATTTTATAAAAGATATTTGCTCCAATTCTTCCTTTGTTTATCTTTTACTCTCACTATATGTAATTCCCCCTGGCACTGTAGCCCCTATGCTGTAACTCATCTGCATCTAGACTGTATGCTCCTTGACTCAGCACCACTCTTGCTCATGTTTCTCTGAAAGGTGTCATGTATCCTAATAGAGTTATAAAAGTATACCTAAACAATTCAATCTTCTTAATACAAATTGATAATGTTTGCAGATGATATTATTCTGTTCATCACAAAACCTCACAGTTCTGTTCCAATATTACTGCAAACCATAGACGTTTTTGGCAATATCTGTGGATATACTATATACCTGGTCCAAATTGGAGTTGATGTTAATAGGAAATAACCTTTTTGGTTCAACCATTTAAACAATACTAATTTTGTATTTGCATAGACAACATTAAATGAAACATGTTTTTTCATTGTCCTATATTGAAATATTTTTGGCAGAAGGTAACTGAAACTATCAGAACTGTATGGAAAACCTTACATTTACAGAGCAAAATATCCTTTTGAATTATATACACAGCACATGGAACCTTACAAAGGGACAATATGAGTGGACTCTTTGTGCCCTTACCACAGCAAAAAGACTGATTAATTGGAAAAATAAAAATGTGGCTCCCTTCTACAGGGATTGAAGACTTCCACAAACTCACAGTATATGAACAACTTGCATAGAAACGCAGACTTGCCATAGACAAATTTAATGATATTTGGAGTCCATTCTTACAAATACTGTAATAGGTTAAGATCTGGTGAAGTACAATACAGTGGTACCTCTACTTACGAGCACCTCTGGTTACGTATCATTCGGGAACTTGTGGCTGTCATTTAGGAGGTGGTGCTTTCTTGGTCACTCTGATCTCTTATGTCTATATCATCTCTACTATCTTGTGTATGCAGTCTGCTGAGGGAAGGCGCAAAGCCTTTTCTACCTGTGGTTCCCACCTGACTGTGGTTTTCCTGTTTTATGGGACCACCATTGCCATCTATGTTTGCCCCACCTCCAGCTATTCACCCAAACGGGACAGAATTGTTTCTATGTTGTATGGGGTTGTTACTCCCATGCTAAACCCTATGATCTACAGTCTGAGGAATAAGGATGTTAAGAGGGCCTTTGTCAAAGCATTTCACTTCCAAACATTTTCATGAAGTGGCTAAATTCTCTTTTTTCTGTCCTTCAGTACTCTCATAATATGTTTGGCCTCTAATCACATTCTTGACTAATATTCAACTGATCGATTGAAAGGAACTAAAATCTGGTTGATATCCTCCTCAGTTTCCACAGGACATCTTTTAAAGAGCATAATACATGGCCTTTTGTTTTGATATAGGGTAAAGCTTTGACACCATGACTGTTTTTGCTGCTCTGATTTGTTTGCATTGAAGCTTGAGTGGGTTAATTGTGCATTTGTGGGTTCACACTAGTGCACAACATTACATCTGGGGTAACAGCAGCAGCAGCAACAACAACAACAACAACAGGCTCCACTATTTGTGAGTACTGATGGTTCAAGCTCCTTGCAACAAGAATGTTTGGATTCAGGAGCTTCAACCTGTCCACACTAACTGTAGCAGCCTTGCCTGAGAGTAATTACACATGAACACAGTTGGAGTTACTCCTGAGGGTTGCAGTGTAAACATGCATAAAATGCATTTGCTCCATTTCTTCCTTTGTTTCTCTTTTACTCTCAATTTATGTAATCCCTTCTGCTATTGTAGCCCCTGTTCCACAACCCACCTGCCTCTAGATTGTACATTCCTTGAGGCAGTATCTCTCTTGCTTATGTTTCTCTGTAAAATGTGTATCCTAACAGAGTTATAAAAGTATACTTAAACAGCTCCATCTTCTCCTCCCACACAAAAAGAATGGGAAGACATTGCTCTTGGAAAAACATTGAACAACTATGTATATTTTAAAAGTGAAGTTGTTGTTGTTGTTATTTATAAAATTTGTTAGCAACTTGCAACCAAACAAACAGACAGGAACCCTCTCACATAGATACATTAAAACCAAGAGGAAAAAGAAATACATTAACAACATACCACCCACTTCTAAATGGCCACCAATAGTTAAAGACCAAAGGCCAGGTTATAGAGGAATTTTCTGCCTGGTAGCTCATGCTTTGCTTGCACATGATCCCAGGTTCAATCCCTGGCACCTCCAAGTAGGCATTTGGAAAATATCCTGCCTGAAACCAGGGGCAGCTGCTGCCAGCCAGTGTACCTGCTACTGAACAAGACGAGTCAGTGGCATAGCTCAGTGGAAGGTTGTTTTCCATGTACCTATCCTTTGAATTCTTTTTAACGATGATAACCAATACCTCTCTTTATATTCATGTCGAGATGTGAAGCAAGCAACTTGTGGTGGCACCATGTTTATACAGTGGTACCTCGGGTTAAGTACTTAACTCGTTCCAGAGGTCCGTTCTTAACCTGAAACTGTTCTTAACCTGAAGCACCACTTTAGCTAATGGGGCCTCCTGCTGCCGCTGCGCCACTGCTGCTGCATGATTTCTGTTCTCATCCTGAAGCAAAGTGCTTAACCCAAGGTACTATTTCTGGGTTAGTGGAGTCTGTAACCTGAAGCGTATGTAACCTGAAGCGTATGTAACCTGAAGCGTATGTAACCCAAGGTATCACTGTATCTCCCCGCCCCCAGGTACATCTGGTGACATAGGTGTCTACTTTTCAGCACTACTTTGTCAGGTTTCTGTAGGGACTTGACTTGATGTGACTAGCTGTAAATTGCTGGTATTCCATCTGATGTACTATACAGGTTGTAATTTTATATGTGAATGTTTTGCTTTTGTTTTAATGGAATTCATGTTTTATGTTGTAAGCTGTCCTGGTATCATTAATAGAATGATGGCCAGACTAGAAATTGAAATCATAATATTAAAAACGCCAAACACTCTTAATGTTACTCAAAAAACTATTCCATCCTTCCTTCCTTCCTTGAATCATGGAATCACTAAATTAAGTCTTCTTGAATTTGCCATAACTTTGGGAGAACTCAGCTACCCTGAATCAGAGTCATAGGATTCAAAACACATTTGGGCCAAGTAAGTTTTTTCACTTGCAACTTCAAGTCAGGAACAGCAAGATGCCCCAGAGACACTTGTCCCAATGTAGACACTTCACCTTAATGCCAGCTCTCCCCATGGCAAAAGCGGGAGTAGAGGGGGGAGAAGGCTTTCCCCTTTTGCCAAATGGCAGTGGCAATATTTCTTATATTATACTTCAGAAGATGTACATTTCTCTTGACTCCACATAAGTTCTTCACATTGCCCTCTCCTACTGTGGTGCTACAGACTACAAGGAAAGCAAGAAAGGCAAGTGGGTGAATTTCATTATACTGGCAATCTTAGGCAGTTGAACATTTTAGGTCTGTAGTGCTGTATTTTTTTAAAGAAATTGGATTCATATTGTATTCATTCAGTGTACTGAAGATCAAAGATCAGAACTCACTGAGACAATGTTGGGCAAGTTTCCATTTCGTAATTAAAAGTCCCCTATCTGTATAATGGAAATGTTGGTGGGAATGTATAGATATATGGTAGGTTTAGTAAATGTTAGTAGCTTTGAATATATTGTTGTCATTACCCACGATTTAAATCTATTTGTGAGAATGTATACTGTAGGTTTAGTGACGGCAGTCCAAAAGTGATATACAGTGGCATATACAGTGGAACCCCATTTTTCGAGTGTCTCGGAAGCCGAACGTTTCGGAACCCGAATGCCGAAAACCTGGAAGTAAATGCTTCCTTTTTCAAACACGCTTCGGAAGTTGAATGGCTTCCACTGTGTGTTTTTCAATTTTCTCAATGGAAATTGCTGACAGCCCATTGAGCCTGAGTTGTCAAACGTTTCAGAAGTTGAACAGTCTTCCGGAACGGTTTACGTTCGACAACTGAGGTTCCACTGTATCAGCTGATGTAGGAATCCTTGAATTTTGCAGAACTGGGCAACATCTTCAGGGCAAAAAGCTTTAGGAGGTGGGTAACCATCAAACAGCCTGCTCAGTGAGCATGAAATGCTAACTTGCTGTCTGGGGTAAGGTGGAGATAGAATGGAGTGAATAGAATGCTATGGCTGGACATTGCAACATTGTGTTGCAGGTCAAACTAGTATATTTGATAAAGTTAATAAATATAGCTGTTAAATGCTAAAAGCAAGATGTGGTGCAATATATATATAACATAGAATCATACAATTGTAGAGTTGAAAAGGACCCCAATAGTCATCTTGTTCAAACGCCTGCAATATAGGAATATCTTTCAGGCTTTGGTACTAATATATTATCCATCATTCCAGTGGTCTCTAAAATTTTGAACAGAATAATTTACATTACATAGTATATGATAGTTTATATTATTAAAGTATTTTCATCAAGTCTGCATTCCTATGCCATAGGATTGTGCAGATCTTCCTCTGCATGATCAGAGAAAGAGAGATATTTCAGTGGATAGGGATGAGGGAGGTCTCCCTTCAGAAGCATACCCTCCAACATTTCTCTGATGAAAACAGGGGTAATAATAATAATAATAATAATAATGTCCTGCCCATCTGACTGGATAGCTTCCAACATATATAAAAACACAATAAAACATTAAACATTAAGAAACTTCCCTATACAGGACTGTATTCCAATGTCTTCTAAAGGCTGTATAGCTATTTATCTCCTTGGCTCGGGGGTTGCATAGCTCCATACCCTCCAACATTTCTCTGATGAAGACAGGGACATCCTAAGGAAAAGCGGGACATTCTGGAATCCAATCAGAAACTGGGATGGCTTCTGTAAATCTAGAAATGTCTCTGGAAAATAGGGACACTTGGAGGGTCTGCAGAAACAGTGGCAAGATCTCTTGCTATTGCTGTTGTGCTCTGAAAGTGGTGAGGAAACAAATAGGGCCTTCTGGGGTTTTACTGGGGGTGGGTAAGGGGTGGTTTCAGATCCCCTGCATCCAATGCTCTGCAACCAACACCTCCCTTGAAGTTAGTGTTTGTACTTTTTCCCAAATGGAATAAATGAGAGGGAAATTTCTTTTTTTAAAAAATATCCCTCTGAAAGGAGAGTAAAAAGGAATATCAACACTGCCAGTGGTGGTTCATGGTGGGTGGTGGGTGTGGAAGCTCAGGGATGATGAACTGGGTCTGCACTAAGAGACAGCCAAGATGGCAAATCATTTCACAGTGAAAAGTAAATATGACCTTGTTTCAAACAATGTTCAATGGAATCTGTATTGATATTTTAGCAACTCTCTTCCACTCAGCTGCCAGTTCCTCTTGGCCTGCTTGGTAGCTGTGTTTGTGGCAGGGTAATAGGTATGGTACAAGTTCTATGTGATTAAAAGTCAAATGGTCTATCTGTTATACACTCCTGCTCACCAAGCCCGTTTACCTACTAACCCCTTTGCAAACTCCTACCTCCACACCTGGCCTAACCCCTTTTTAAGGAGGGCTGGTTGGAGGTGCTTTAGAGAGTGTGGTTTCCCACCTTTAAAGCATCAAGGTTTAACAGAGGAGGTAGCTGCTTCAGAGCTATTTGCCAAACTGTTGAAGCCTCCCCTCTCCATTGAACCTTGCTGCAGTCACATTTTACAGACAGTGCCTCTCATCCTTATTTAAGAAGCTCACTTGGACCATCTTACTGCTCACTCACTCACTCACTCACTCACTCACTCACCTGCCTGTCATTGTGTCATCATGAAGGAGTTGGTGTGGCCACCATGTGAACCACAGCATGACAACAGTGTTATTTTTTTGGATATAGGAAGATATAGACCTACTTATTGTTAGCAGAGTCACTTGAGTAATAGAAGTAGTATCTGGAAAGAAGAGAAACTGAGAATACTTCACTTAGTAAACTGAACAAGAGCAGTATATAATATGAGGAGAAATAAGCAAAGGTTTCTTCATTCAGGCCTAGTACATGCCAAGGAGACATACAACTACACAGGGGGAAAACTCATTCCGAACAACACAGCAAATCAGAACTCAGTAACGATCATAGCATTCTGATTCATTGCAAGAAAACACCTTCATCTCTCCTCTTGGTTGGCTGTCTTACTAATGATGGAATTAACCCTTGGGTTACAAATTGAATGATCCCTGCTCTTTCTCTTCCAACACCTTTAACAAATCAACTTTCTCTCTGTGTGTATTTTAGATATTCTAATTGATTAATTTGATTGGCAGGAAGATGGAGAAAGACAACATCACAGAAACAAAAGAATTCTACCTGATCGAGCTTTCTGATGTTCCAGAAGTGCGGATTTCCCTCTTTCTGGCGTTTCTGCTGATCTACTTGATCACTCTGGCAGGGAATGGGGCAATTATGTTGGCAATAGCAACAGAAGTCCAGCTCCAGACCCCCATGTACTTCTTCCTTAGCAATTTATCTTTCCTGGATATTCTTTCCCCAACTGTCACTGTGCCCAAGATGCTCCAGGTCTTCATGTCAGAGGACAAGACAATATCATTTGCTGGCTGTGTATTACAACTCTTCCTTCTGATTGATTTTGTGGGCACTGAAGTTTTCTTGCTAGCAGTGATGGCATATGACCGCTATGTGGCTATCTGCAGTCCCTTGCACTACACAAACATAATGAGTACACGGCTGTGTATGCAGCTGGCTGCTGGGTCCTGGCTAGCTAGCTTTATCCATGCCTCGGTTCTTACCTCGCTGACCTTCACATTAACTTTCTGTGTGCCCAGCAAAGTTAACCAGTATTACTGTGATATCCCTCCACTGGTTGCAATTTCTTGCTCCTCTACCTACATCTTTGAACTGGTCCTTCTTGTTGTGCCTGGTATTTTAGGAGCTGGTGCTTTCCTGGTCACTCTGATCTCTTATGTCTATATCATTTCTACTGTCTTGCGCATGCAGTCTGCTGAGGGAAGGAGCAAAGCCTTTTCTACCTGTGGTTCCCACCTGACTGTAGTTTTCCTGTTCTATGGGGCGACCATGGGCACCTATGTACGCCCCACCTCCAGCTATTCCCCCAAACAGGACAGAATTGTTTCTATGTTGTATGTGGTTGTTACTCCCCTGCTAAACCCTTTGATCTACAGCCTGAGAAATAAGCAAGTTAAAAGGGCTCTGGTCAAAGCACTTGGCTTGAAAAGATTTCCGTGAATGGGCTTGGTTCATTTTTTCCTGTTCCTCAGTACTATCAAAATGTGTTGTTTAGCCCATTCAGAAATATCTCTCAGACTTGGCCCCAATCCCCAACACTGCACACAGGTCTGTTTTTAAGGGAGAAGGCCACATGGTCTCCTCCCTCTTTCCTTTTCATTTGTCCTGCACAAAGTGAGAAAATCACTTTTGTATGGTGGTCTACATTCCCTCCACGGCTGTAGCAGTAAGCAGGGACAAAGCAAAAGTAGTTAACCTCTCTTTCTTTTACTTTAAGTGGCTATAAGGCTTTAAGCAGGCCTGACACTTGACAAGTCCTCTTGCTCCCTATTGGGCAGGTTGTTGCGGCCTGGCACCATCTCCCTTGCAAAATCCTGTGGCAGTGCTGGGTGCAGGACTTAGTCAGATCATAGCCAGCCTGAAAATTGGCCAATCACAGGCGGGCTGCTGTGCAGGACCTCCCTGGGGGAGGGGCAAACTGCACTAGGGGGATAAATACAGAGCCTGCCCAGGCCTCTTCACGCACTTTGTCTCAACTGTGTAATTCCACTCCATTGGAAATAGGCCAGTTCTGCTTGTTTTGTTATTCTAGAAGTAAAATGTGAAAACTCACCCCCCCGCAGCCATAGGGAATGCAGCAATGGTCTCTTGCTGTTTTAAATGGCACCACCTGTCATGCACAGTAATAATAATAATAATAATAATAATAATAATAATAATAATAATAATTTATTTGTACCCCACCCATCTGGCTGGGTTTCCCCAGCCACTCTGGGCAGCTTCCAACAAAGATTAAAAACACATTAAAATATCACACATTAAAAACTTCCCTGAACAGGGCTACCTTCACATGTCTTCTGAATGTCAGGTAGTTGTTTATCTCTTTGACATCTGATTGGAGGGCATTCCACAGGGTGGGCGCCACTACCGAGAAGGCCCTCTGCCTGGTTCCCTGTAGTTTTGCTTCTCGCGATGAGGGAACCGCCAGAAGGCCCTCGGCGCTGGACCTCAGTGCCTGGGCAAAACGATGGAGGTGGAGACACTCCTTTGGGTATACTGGGCCGCGGCCATTTAGGGCTTTAAAGGTCAACACCAAAACTTTGAATTGTGCTCAGAAACATACTGTTTAAGTCCACAATTTACACAGGGGTTACGCTCCAGGGACATTGCCTAAAGCCAAAATTGTGTATAGTCAAACTCCATTGTGTTCAATGGCAGGTGGGATTGCCAAAGGCATTTTTTCTTGGAACCCCATCTGCCTTCCTTCCCCTTTTTGTTTTTAAAAATTGCCACACACATAAAACTGAATGTGCACAAGTTAAATGCACATAAATTATGGGATTACTGTACTCATTTTTAAAAGAAGAAGAAGAAGAAGAAGAAGAAGAAGAAGAAGAAGAAGAAGAAGAAGAAGAAGAAGATTTGATATCCCATTTTATCACTACCACAAAGGAGTCTCAAAGCGGCTAACGTGTTTCCCTTTTAACCTTTTAGGTACTAATTTGGATAATTTATTGTTGTTCTGTTGTTCTCCCCTTGCTTGCCTCAGTGTGTGTGTGTGTATTTTGCTTTCTCAGAGAATTGTCCAGCATTTTTGTTGTTTATTCTTTTTTTCTGGAGGGGGGGACTAATAAATTGAAACCATGTTCCCTACCAGACCCCCACTTCTTCTCTGAGGGTTGGGGGGGGGGGAGAGAGAAAGAGAGAGAGAGAGAGAGAGAGAGAGAGAGAGAGAGAGAGAGAGAGGAGAGAGTACCCTTGTTAAGATAAAATGAGCTTGCTCCGTCTACCATGTGACAGCCCTTTAAATATTTGAAGATGGCTATCATATCTCCTCTCAGCCTCCTCTTTACAAGGCTAAACATACCCAATTCCCTCAACTGTTCCTCCAAATGCTTGGTTTGCAGACCCTTGATCATTGTGGTCTCCCTCCTTTACACACGTTCCAGTTTGTCAATATCCTTCTTAAATTGTGCTGCCCAGAACAGGACGCAGTATCCCAGGTGTGGTTTGACCAAGGCAGAGCAGAGGGGGACTATTACGTCTATTACACTAGAATGTATTTTTCGCTCTATAAGACGCACAAGACCATAAGACGCACCTAGTTTTTGGAGGAGGAAAACAAGAAAAAAAAAATCTGAATCCCAGAAGCCTCTTAAGGGCAGGGGGAGCATTCATCCCGTTGCCCTGAAGAGGCTTCGCGTGGCTATCCCAGAAGCCAGAACAGCGAGAAGGTACTTCTGTTGAGGCAGCCTAGAATAGCATTATCTTTTTTTTGCCACTGCATCACACTGTAGATTCATGTTAAACTTGTGGTCTACTAAGATCCCTAGATCCTTTTCACATGCACTACTGGCAAGCCAGGTACCCCCCCCCCCACCTCCCATTTTATATTTCGGCAGCTGATTATTCCTGCCTAAGTGCACAACCTTGTTAGTTTTGTTAGTTAGTTTTGCCCCACTTCTCCAATATGTTGAGGTAACCTTGAATTCTGATTTTGTCTTCTGCTGCATTAGCTATCCCTCCCAATTTTGTGTCATCTGCAAATCTGATGATCATCCCCTCCATTCTTTCATCCAAGTCATTATAAATATGTTAAACAACAATGGACCCAGGACAGAACTCACCAACCATTCATCAATCATAGTTTTGTCTTCACTCATTGACTAAAAACATTTAAAGGTGGGGATTTGCTATTTTTTAAATAAAAAAAATAAAGCTTAGAGTATTAGCCCTCAAATAGGCATGGGCCCTGGTGCAATGCTGTTTTTGCTTAGGAAGGGAGGAATGGGAAAGGAGGGCTAGTAAACCCCATTTCACACAAGACCCATATACAAAGAGTTTTGACTCCAACTTAAAACACTTTTAGAACAGATAGTCATTGTGTACTCTGAAGCATCAGTGAATGCAGGTTTAATACGAGTAGAAAAGGATGTGATAGACTTTACTGACTTAAGTAGTTTGGCACCTGAAGCCCTCTTGTCCAGCAGGAAATTTGAGCAGGTCAGCACAGTATGTGGAGCCTCTTATGGAACACCCATGGCTAGTAAATAGAGGGAAGAAATCATCTCCATGACTAGTGGTGGGGGAGAAATACAATTCAGTTTGCATTTAAAGGTGAACCCATCTAATTAGCACTTTCTGAAACAATGAAACACACCGATGTCTCGAAATTTGCACTTCTCTGAATTTTGCAATGTAGTTAAGTGATGTTTACAAAAATGCACAGATTATGGGAAAGTATGCCTACAAATGCATCATTACTGAAAACATCATACAAAAATCCATGAGAGAAAATTGATTTTCAAGTATGTGTACATCAGATATGGGGAAATTCAAACTAGAATGCTGCAGAATTTTCATGAGGACTTTAAAAAATACAAACTGATGTAGAAATGTGGACAACAGGAAATATGAGAAATTTAAATTGGCAGATTCACTCATCTCTATCCAAGGTACATCCTATAGGGGCTTGAATGACCAGTTGGCTGGCCACCCTGCCTCTCCAAAGGTGACAGCTACCTTTCACCAGAAAATCTAATAGATGGATAACCACTTGTGGGTGGTGGAGGCAGTACAGATGGTTATCCTTTTCCCAGAATGCTTCATTCATTAAGAGTGCAGGAACAACAGAATCAGAGACATTTGGCCACAAGTGGCCACTGTAAGGGAAGGTGCTGTTGCTAGAAAGGAGGGAGGAGGAGCTCAGTTTGGAGCAATGCCATTGTTAAGACTTGTTGCATTCTTTTGTCTCTCGCTATTAGTATTGAATAAAACTCATTAAAAAGGACTTTACCTTGTTTTCCCTGCTCTTGCTGCAACTGGGGGAGAAATAGCTTTCCCGTAGCCTTGACAATTCCCTTCCAAGGGAAGCCAACATGGTGCCCTCTCAAAGTTGTAGTTTATATCACCCCTGAGCATTGGTTGATGGGATGTGGGGGGCACCCCATGGGCTCCCTATGGTAAGGTCTTTATCACTAAACACAGCTCTGAAATGGTAATCAGTGTAGCATTTATCTCAGGGTCACAGAATCATAAAATTGTAGAGTTGGTCAACTGTAATACTACTATTTTTTAAACACAGGACCAGGGCTGCACTTTATTTAAACCATACAATAAAAACAATTTCTTCCCATCACTCTCTTCAAGGCCCCCTTCACTTCTTTGTTCCTCAAGCTGTAGATCAGAGGGTTCAGCATAGGGATAACAACAGCATAAAAAACTGACACCACTTTATCATAGTTCAGAGAATGAGCCGAGCTGGGTTGAAGATACATGAAGAAGAGGGTACCGTAGAAAATGATAACAGCTGTCATGTGTGAGGCGCATGTGGAGAAGCCTCTTTGACTCCTACCTGCAGAGTGTTTCCCAAAGATGGCAGACAGAATGTAGACATAGGAGACAATGATTGCTGAGAGGGAACTGCATAAGTTGATAGCAGATAGAGCTAAAAGCTGGATTTCCTTCGGTCGAGTGTCAGAGCAGGACAAAGCAAGAAGAGGTGGGTCATTGCAGTAGAAATGATTGATCACATTTGATCTGCAGAAGGACAGCTGAAAAGTCAAGGCTGTTTGAACCACTGAGCTTGCAAAGCCATAGATATATACACCGGCCACTGCCGCAGTGCAGAACTTCTTAGACATAACTACGTAATAAAGCAATGGGTTGCAGATGGCCACATAGCGATCATATGCCATCACAGACAGTAGGAAGAATTCAGTCATCACCAGACCATCAAACATGTAAAACTGTGCTGCACACCCAGCAAAGGAAATGGTTTTCCTTTCAGCTAAAAGGTCCCATATGGCTTTTGGAGTAACTGCAGAAGAGTAGCTGGCATCCAGGAAAGCCAAGTGACTGAGAAAGAAGTACATTGGGGTTTGTAGCTGTTGATCCATCCTGATCAAGATGATCATCCCTAGATTTGCACCCAGAGTGATGGTGTAAATCACCAGGAATGTGATAAAGAGGATAGCTTGCAATTCTGGATGATCTGTGAATCCTGAGAATATGAACACAGCCACTTGGGTTTGATTTTTTGCGGTCATTTATTCTAGGTCTTTTCACCTGCCAGGGAGAGGCAAAAATGGAAACTTGAAAGGAAGAAAATAGCTAGACTTGAAGATTTATTTGCAGCACAAATTGCATATTTGATCAACTGGAGCTAGCCAGCTTCCAAATTCAAAAGTACATTTCAAACATACAGGATAGAAAAGGATGTGAAATGGACATCGTAGCTTAATTTCTGTTGTCACTGTGCAATGGATCAAAGAGTTGATCTCTGTGCTTGCTTTTCAGCAACTCTAAATGAGAAAAGTACTCTTAAAATCTTTAGTTAGAAGGATAACATTAGAAGCAGTGTGAGCTTTGCATTATCTTTCTTATTACTGCAGAGCTGCAGAAGAGTTCTACATAGCACTGTTACTCTGAAGGTGATGGTGGGACTTTTTCAATATTGTCATAATCATGACAAATGTAGATCAATAATCAAGCTGTTGTGCATATTCAAATTCTGGAAAAATACATTTGATCTAGTGACAGTGAAACAAAACCAGCTTCCATTTCTAATTTTATTTTCACCTACTTTCATTTTATTTTTACTATCCTCCCCTCATTAAACAATACTTTACAATTTGGGCTGATAGGTCTTGCATTATCTCCCTTTTCTTTTACCCCCTTTCTTTTGCTTATCTTTTTCTTGCTCAGGTGTTTTGGAAGCCTGCTTTTTTCTTTTCTTTTTTTTAAAAAAGCTGGGTTTTGAGTGTGCATGGTGCTTTATAAATTGATTATAAAGCTATTAATATCAAAAGACTGCAATGCAATTTGGACCAATTGAATTTCTTTAAGCTGCAAACTGTTGTGAATACTGAGCCTTACTGACTGTTGTGAATACTGAGTCTTACTGACTTCATCTCTATGAATTTTCTCATTTGCTGTGAGAAATAAGCTGCGAACATAGTAAAAGCCCCTTCAAACTTCAACCTTCCACCCAGAGGTTGATTGATCCAATGCCTGAGCCAAAGTCTACCTATATCTGTATTCAATAAAGGTGTGGCCGCCTTTCCAATCCCAGAAGGTTGTCGTATCAAGTTTGTTCCAAGTATCATTGCTCAATATCTTTGTCCATGGGGGTGAGGGGTGCTGTGAGTGGACCTGCAATAAACTTTTTATTTCTCATGGAAAATGTGGATAATATCAGTGGGAGTCAAATGGCATCTTTGGGGTAAATACTAGCAGATTGGAGAGGATTTCCATGGGAAAATAGTGACTAGAGAAAAGGCCAACTCACCTTCCCATGGTCCTGGAAACACACGCATGATAAATACATTGTATACCATGGATCTTACTCCAGCTTATGTTCTAGAGCTTTGAAATGCAAAACTACATAATATATCACCCCAGTATTAATACTACTGTTAAATTACTCCAACTGTGTACATTTACCCTATACAAAAGCTCCTCATATATCCAGATCACCAAACAGACATAGTACTTCTGCTGAAATATTTTTCATAATTTGCAAAAGATGGAAGTAAACATAGAGTTAATTACTGTTGATGACAGAGAAGAACAGAAGGAACCTTTAATTCCTAATCACTGGCTGTCACAAAGTTATTACCCAAAACCCACCTGATCTAAGTAATGCAAGTATTGAGAAAACCAGGTAGGGTAGAATTAGTAGAATGGGATATTTATAATATCTGCTTTAGATAATCTCTTGAGTACTTTATGCCTTGAACTCAATTAAAGGCACACAGCAATTAAAATGAATGCACAGGGCACCATAGTTTATTTTTCTCTACTCCCTTGGGGTTTCCAGTTTATTATATTCTCTTACCTCATATTTGGATCAAACGATATGTTACACATGAATGTATGTCTCAGAACCTTGACATCTGTTTCATTTATGGCAGGGATGGAGAACTGTTTTTGCACTCCAGTTCCCATCATCCAGTTCCCACCCAGTATGACCAATGGCTAGGGCTGGTCCACCCATAAGGTGGGCTGAAGCAGCCACCTTGGGCAGCAGAATCCCATGAGGCAGCACCCATGTGGACAATTCGCCCATCCCGCCATTCTGGTGAGGTCTTGTGGAATTGCGTGCCGAGGCCCCGTGACCCACAGTTCCCTCTGAAAACAAGGGAAAGTTGGGTGTTGTGTCTGAAAAAAGAATGTGACATATTGAGAAACGTTCAGTAGCTAGTGAAAGAGAATGGATAGGATCTTGAGCAACAATGTCGATGGAAGGAATCACAATGAAATAACACTGTGACACAGAAATGCTCTGACTTCCTTGAAGTGATTATCACATTGTAGAAGGTGGTCATAACTGATTCATTGTAACTCAGTTTAAGGATAAGGCTGTCATTATTGAGAAGATATGCATAAAGATACTAGCATCCTAGACGGGGTCAGACTAAGTAAAGGGGTCTAACATTCTTTGTTCATGTAACACAACTATGTAGTTGAGGGAAGAACTGTAATTCTACTGGATTATTGAAAATGGTTTATTTTAAAGTTACTGCGACTTTTTATATTGGATCAGATTGTTACTATTAATGTTTGAATATATATAAAAATAAAAAATTGTCCAGTAGCACCTTAGAGACCAACTAAGTTTGTTCTTGGTATCAGCTTTCGTGTGCATGCACACTTCTTCAGATATATATGTATCTGAAGAATACATATATATATATGTATATATATATATGTACATATATATATGTACATATATGTATAGATATGTATCTGAAGAAGTGTGCATGCACACGAAAGCTTATACCAAGAACAAACTTAGTTGGTCTTTAAGGTTCTACTGAACAATTTTTTATTTTTATATATATTTCGACTGTGTCAGACCAACACGGCTACCTACCTGAATCAATGCTTTTGGAAGGGGGATGTTCTTTCGTTTTTGTTGTGGCTTTTCTAATGGCCTCTTTCACCTCTTTGTTTCTCAAACTATAGATTAGGGGGTTGAGCATGGGTATCACTAATGTGTAGACTACCGAAACCACCATATTTCCATCTAGTCCAGATTTCAGGTTGGGATGTATATACATAAAGGTCCCTGTTCCATAAAGCAGAGCCACTGAGGTCAAGTGAGAAGCACAAGTGGAGAAGGCCTTGTGCCTGCCCTTGATAGAGTGTATTTTCAGGATGGCAGATAAAATGCAGAAGTAGGAGATCATAATGGCTGAAAGAGAGGTCATAGCAACTGCTCCAGATGCAATGACTGACAGTGACTCTGAAAGGAAGGTTTCAGAGCAGGAAAGCTTCAGAAGTTTAGGGATATCGCAGAAGAAATGTTTGATGATGTTGTGTCCACAGTAGGATAATCTGAATATACATATTGTCTGCAGCGCTGAGTTGGCAAAACCAGCGACGTACGATCCTACAACCAGGCAGCTGCACACTCTTTGGGACATGACAGCAGAGTACAGAAGTGGGTTACAAATAGCCATGTAGCGGTCAAATGCCATCACAGCCAAAAGGAAACACTCGGTACTCACAAAGGCAGCAAATGAGCACAGCTGAGCAGCACAGCCAGCATAAGAGATGGTTTTATCACCCACCAAGTAGCTCACCAGCATCTTGGGGGCTATAGCAGAGGTATAGCAGAGGTCTGTGAATGATAAGTGGCAGAGGAAGAAGTACATGGGAGTGTGCAGGTGGGAGTAAGTCCTGATCAGCACAATCAGGCTGAGGCTTCCAGCCACAGTGATAACATAGATGGCTAGAAATAGCAAGAAGAGGGCCATCTGCAGCTTTGGGTCATCAGTGAATCCCAGCAAGATGAATTCTGTCACCCTGCTGTGATTATTCTGCTTGTCCATCTTTTCAGCATCAAGAACCTGGAGAGCAAAGATGGTAATTGAAGAAAGCAAGTAAATAAAGCTGAATAATACCAACCTATCTAATATTTACATGTTATGCTAATTTGTTGCTGTGTCAGTGCTCTGACTGTGTTCCAGGGATGTGTATCTAAGCAGTAAATACTTGGCCTCCTTGTTTTGTTTGACCCCAGTTACAAAAGATGAGGCTGCTGAGGAGACTCTTGGACTGGGATATTGTTTAGTGGGGGTTGGGGGGGTTGTTGCTGTTATTCATGTTAATTTTTGTATTTTTATTTTAGATATTCTAATGATTTATGTGGAAATTGCATATTTTAGTTGTGCACTTTTAAACATTTTATTTACTGTTCAAGCCTACTTTGTTATGTTTGTAATCATGATTCCCCTCCCCCCCCCCAATGCTGTAAGCCACATTGAGCATGGTTTTAACTATGGAAAGGTGGTGTATGTAATGCATGCCTGTATGTTTTGGCCATTTTGCTAGTAGTGAGAAGCCTCGTGGAAGAGTTTTTTTTTTTTTACACATGAGAACTAGCATCACATAAAGCAGAGATGGAGAGCAGGAATGGAGGCTACGAGATGCTTTTGGACTACATCTCTCATAATCCTTGAGCATAAGTCATGCTGGCTGTAGCTGATGGGAGGTGGAGTAGAAGAATATTTTCAGGGTGACAGGTAAGGATGGGGGAGGATTTTGGTTGGTTTCAGAATTTTGGACAAAACTCCATGGTCTACATTTGATGGACTGGATGGGAACATAGACATGCAGATAAGATTGCATGTCTACAGACCTTTCTAATCCTGATCTGCTCATTCCTAGTTTTTTTCTTTTCTTTTATGGCATTGCCCAAGGGCTTACAGGCTCTTTTTCTCCTTTTAAAAACATTTTCCCACTGCTTGGCAGTGATAAGGTTTCTAAGAACATTTTACGTGGGGAGGGTGTGTGTGTACTGGGATGGGGATCAAGTAAAGAAGAGTTCTGGGATGATATTGTTTTATTTCTGGAAACTCAAATAAAGAAGGAAGCCTCGCCTCAATGCTCCACCACAAAACATTCAGTGCTGACTAATGCACAATAATCACCACCTTCTGGTTCTATATTTTGAATCACCAATTCAGTTTAGACTTAGGGTGGGATAAGAATCTTTTTCTTTTAAATCACCCTGGTTGTGAGTATAAGAAAAGGGAGGAAAGAATGCTGAAGGGTAATTAGCCCCCGTCAAACTGATGAACAAGACAGTGTTCTTTAAATGGCACAGTTATCACTGAAGTTACCCTGCCCCACCCTCCCTATTATTTAACTCCCCCAAGTGGCATTTACTGATACCGATTTTCATTATGCTATTCAATAAAGCTTCAGGACAGGTTCCAGAAAACAAAACACAAAAAGGCTTCAATTTGAAATTAATGTAACAATAACAGAGTTCTCCCTATCCTAAAGTTACATGAGTAAAATCCTCCCATCCCATTTTTGTCCCAATAGCAGCTTAAGAGAAGAAGAAGAAGAGTTTGGGTTTGATATCCTGCTTTATCACTACCCCAAGGAGTCTCAAAGCGGCTAACATTCTCCTTTCCCTTCCTCCCCCACAACAAACACTCTGTGAGGTGAGTGAGGCTGAGAGACTTCAAAGAAGTGTGACTAGCCCAAGGTCACCCAGCAGCTGCATGTGGAGGGGCGGGGACGTGAACCCGATTCCCCAGATTACGAGTCCACCGCTCTTAACCACTACACCACACTGGCTCTCCATACTGTACTTTACTTAACCACTACACTATACCGCCTTAACACTCAAGGATATCTCAGGATCAATTAAAAAAGCAGGCACACAATTTTAAAAGCTTGCCTTTTCTGCTGCAGATGCATGCAAGGGGTTGTAAAACAGCCCCCATCAAATTAATGTGGAAACATTACATGTCTGAGAACTTTATAGAATCCATCCTACTAACCTCTTCACTGCTTCCTCTTCTTTCAGTATGGAAAATAGTGAGATTTAGGGCTGACCTTTTGCCCCATGCTTTCTAGGCACAGGTCCAAGCTTTCTTGGTCTGTGTCCAAGTGCTTTTTGTTTTTGTTTCTGTAACTTTCCCCAGGAAAACCCAATCTTTATCACTGAATCAGAGCAATGACATTTTGGGTTCTCTGTGGATTGCTGTTTGCTCCAATTCAGTGGTAAACAGTTTTTCAAGGAGAAAGCGGCAGGCCCAAAATTAAACAAAGAGCTGGGATACAGACCCAGAAAGCCAGAACCTGTCCTTAGAAATGTGGAGCAGAGGTCAGTGTGGACGAGCCTTATGTCTGAAGGCAGGCCTTCTGCAAGTTTACTCAGAAGTAGATAGTAAAGCAGAAGCACTGGAAACTACCTTTAGGGATGGAACCTTCTGAACAACCTGATGCTGAAGTTATCCACATGAGTCTTTCTTTCTTTTCTTGCTCCTTTGCTCTTGTCAAGAAGGAAGGTATTCCTTTCCCCCGGTTCCACTAAAAATACGAACATTTCTTGGGTATTATATGCATATGCACTCCAGGTTCCCTAAAGTAACCAGTATGTAAGCAGATGCATACAAAAAAGCCTGTAACTGTATAAAAATTCTTACATATTAATAGTTAAAATATAGTACCACATTGGGTTTGACTCTTTTACACATATAACATGCTCCCCCCTCTGTGATTTTGTTTAGAATTTTGAATATAATCAGTTGTGCAATTTTTTTTTAAGTGACAATGCACCAGTGGCTTGGTTGTAAGAGAATACGTGATGTAAGAAGTAACCCAGTATGGCCAGAAGTGCCAAATTCCATTGATAAATATGTTTCAAACAGATTTCCTCTCTATCTCTAACTACTTTATACTGATTCAGACCATTGATCCATCTAGGTCAGTTTGGCCTACACTGACAAACAGTGTGTCTCCAACTTTTCACAGCCTGACCTGGAGATTCAAGAGAAAGGACCTGGGGCCCTTTGGGTGCAATGCCTATGCTCATCCACCAGGCTATGAGCTTCTTCAGTTGGGCTATTCTCTGTCATCCCACCCCTCTATTTGTTAGTGAAACACATTATACTTAGGGAATAATTTTGAACTTACTGTATGGAAAGTGTGGAAGAGGGCAAGAGAACACAAACTTTTCAAAGCCTTCTGATTTAATGATCTGTATGCAAGACTTGATTCTCTAATTTTATACATGGAAAATTAATATATTATGGTTGTGTTAAAAACACACACCACACTACGATATCCTGTGGGTAAAGGCAGAGTTCATATTTACTCTAATGAATCCCAGGTGCACAGTCACACCACACAGCAATAGTTCAGTCCTGAAGTTGCAGAGACCTGCACCCCAGAGATTGTTTGCAAATGGCAATCAGGTGCACTAAGAGTTCATAAGATGGAAAATGATTAAACGGAAGCAGAAGAAAAACAAATGGAATGCATTTCTGATTGCACCATGTAAGAGAAAATAGCTTCAGGCATTACACAAGTGTAGGGTATTTCCATGCTAAACTGGAGCAGAGTTGTCATTTTAACACCCGTCCCCCTTCCCTGACACTGCATCTCATTTCTCTAACATCCCTATTTTGAACATCAGTGTCTTCAAAGGAACCCCAATGCATGGCTCTATAGGTGCATCAATCACACACAGAGCCTCTACTTGCAAGCAGGTGCTGGTGCTGGTGTTGGGATTCCATGGCAGACAAGCACACTGAACACACAGATGTCACAGGAAGGAGATGCAAGGCCAGATTCGGCAGAGATAAAAGCATATCCCCAACCTTGCTTTAGCATGGAAATGTCTGACATGTTAATAATACATGCACAGTACAGTCGAACCTCTGCTTACCAATACCTCTTCTTACAGTCATTCCAAGTCACGACCAAGGCAAACCTGGAAGTAACCGGTGAGTTTGCAGCCATTCACGCATGCACAGGAGTGGCGATCGCCATTCATGCATACACAGGAGTGGCGATCGCCATTCGCGCATGCATAGGAGCGACAATCGCTGTTTGCGCATGCGCAGATGTGGGCAATCGTCGCCCGTGCCTGTGCACAACGGCACCTCTCCCGCAACCCATTTTGACCTCCGGACGGACCTCCAGAATGGATTATGGTCACAAATAGAGGTTCCACTGTAATCATCTAGTAATGATCTGAAAATGAAGAATAATGTTGCAATCCTATATATCCACATTTCCAAGAGAAAGCTATAAAATACATTTGTGAATTTACGATCCCAGGACAGCAAACCTGTGTTGAATACTAACAACAACCCCCTGCATTGCAGAGAGTTGGACTAGATGACCCTTGGGGTTCCTTCCAACTCTACCATTCTATGATTCTAACAACAACAACAACAACAACAACAACAACAACAACAACAACATATTTACGGTATATTTATTTATTAGATTTCTCACCCACTCTTCATCATAAGGTTCCAGAGTAAACAATAGTTTAAAATGGAATAAAACCAACCATCAATACAAAGGAAAAACTGATACATTCATTTACCCTTTTCAGGAGGGTCATAATAATACGGTTCAGCTTTCAGAGGCCATTACAAAAAGCTGCATCTTCAGCACTGGGTTGGGTGAATCTGTCAGTTTCAATTCCCCTCCATTTTTCATTTGTTGACTCTTAGGTTCAATTCTTGACATGTCCATGGATTTGCATTTTTTAAAATACTCCTCATGAAAATTCACCTGCATGTTTGTGTGAATTGCTATTAATATTCATATTTTTGCATTCAGTTGTGACCAAGATTTACATTTTGCAAAGCAATTTTTACTAAAATGTCATTTTTATGCACAGTTTACATTAGTATATGCAATTTGTACAATTATTTGGCTGTAGAACCACATCACAAAATTCAGAAAAGTGAAAAATTCAAAGGATTACTGTGTTTCAGTTCTATTATTATTACTGATTTATTAATCACATTTTAAATACCTCCCTCAAGGTGATGCACAATAAAGAGGCATCCTGTTCTTTAATTCAAAGTATGTCTGGTTCCAACCTTGCCATTATTTTACATCTGGCTCCAGTAGTTCAGCCTCAGGGTTAAAGGAAAAAGGAAAGTACATCCTGCAAGCCCAATTCACTTTTCATTTGACTCATCTACATTGCCAGTAAAAGGTCAAGGACCCCTGACTGTTAAGTCCAGTCACGAACGACTCTGGGGTTGCGGTGCTCATCTCACTTTACTGGCTGAAGGGAGCCGGCATTTGTCTGCAGATAGTTTTTCCGGATTATGTGGCCAGCATGACTAAGCTGCTTCTGGTGCAAGTGAACACCGAAACCAGAGCAGCACACGAAAGCCGCTTCTGGCGAACCAGAGCAGCGTGCAGCAATGCCGTTTAAATTCCTGCTGGAGCAGTACCTATTTATCTACTTGCACTTTGACATGCTTTCAAACTGCTAGGTTGGCAGGAGCTGGGACCGAGCAACGGGAGCTCACCCCATTGTGGGGATTCAAACCACCGACCTTCCGATCGGCAAGCCCTAGGCTCTGTGGTTTAGATGGTAAAAGAAAAAGTATCATTGCTTAGGAACAACATTCCAGTTTAATAGGGACAATTATACACAATCCATTCTGTCATTAAAAGATGAAAATGTACATATGTTGGATTTCCATATTATATTCTGTATGAATCACATCCAGCAATTCCCACAGTACAAATCACTGTGTACTGCTTCATTAAGTTAATATTCATCACTCAAGGACAAATACTGATGAACTGGATAGGCAAGCTGTACTAGAGAAATGTGTTATGCTATTCAGGGCCAAGCTACACGTAACGTTAAATGTGTGGATTGGCATTCCATGTATTTTGGAAAACTGTAAACAGCAGTCATTGGGGGATGTGATCAGGACTGGAACCAGAAAATGTGGGTGAGGGGATTTAGTTTCCTTCCAACAGTAAAATGCTCTCAAGCTACCCTCTCATGTTAAGTAGCAGGCCCTGCTGAATCTACTGCATCCTCCATCAGAGCTTGGATGTCCATTAACAAAATGTCAAAATGCCTTCTGTTCATAGTTTCCGACAATAGAATGAGCGCGCTAGTAATTTCTTTATGGCTATTTTAACTTCCCTGTTTCTTAAGGTATAAATCACAGGGTTCAGTAGAGGGGTTAGAAAGACATAAGTCACTGAGATCAATGTTTCCTGATCTAGCGATGAGGAAGACTCGGGTCTCAAATACACAAAGGATGCACACCCAAAGTGTGTTATCACCACTGTGAGGTGGGAGGCACATGTGGAGAAGGCTTTCTGCCTTCCTACACTGGAGGGGATCCTTAGGATGGCAGAAATGATGTAAAGGTATGAGACAAACATCACCATGACTGTGCCCAGCAAAAGAATGGCACTCAAAATAATGATTGCAATGTTAGTCAAATGCAAAACTGATTCATCAATGCAAGCCAGCCTCAGCACAGGTAGGAAATCACAAAAGAAATGCCTGATTCCATTTGGCCCACAAAAGGGCAACCTGAAAATGAGAGTATTAATACTTAGTGATATGATACATCCAATTGTACATGAAACAGCTACCATTTGGGTACAAACCCTTTTGTTCATCAGTATATGGTACTGAAGTGGGCAGCATATTGCCACATACCGATCGTAAGCCATAGAAACAAGCAGGAAACAGTTGCTTCCAGAGAATCCAAAGAAGGAAAATTGCTGCATAGCACACCCAACAAAGGAAATGGATTGACTGCCTGTCACCAGGGTCACCAGCAACTTGGGGATGGTGGCAAATGTGCTGCAGGTTTCTGATGCGGAGAATGCAAAGAGTAGAAAGTACATGGGGCTGTGTAAAGTCCGGTCAAACAGGATGACAGACATGATGGTAAGGTTGAAGACCAGGATCGTGCCATATATAAGAGAGAAACCTAGGAAGAGTAGAGTTGGTTTCTTTCCAAAGACAGAAAAGCCCAGCAAGAGGAATTCAGTCACTGAGCTGTCGTTTCCCTTATTCATGTTACCAATAATGTTATCTGACCTGAAAGAAAAAAAGGAAGTGAAGTCTTATTAGTTTATAAACATGTTTCTGATTTAACCCTTGACATTAACCCTGCCTTGAGGTTTTGAAATACATTGGAATTACTGAAAATGTATGGCTGGACAAATCTATCTATTTCAGTTTCTCATTTTTTAATCTTCACCAAGCAAGTGTTTTTTTAAAGTCATTTTGTAAATTTATAAGCAGTTTAGTATCCATTTGTTCCTAATATGCACAAATCTGTAAGCAAAGTTGCCGAATATAATTAATCTATATATGTTGTCTTTCATACAACATTTGATTCAGAATATTTTTTTCCTTGTTTTCCTCCTCTAAAAACTAGGTGCGTCGTATGGTTGGGTGTGTCTTATAGAGCGAAAAATGTGGTATACTTATGGATATTTATCTCCCTTTATATGCCGATTTATCATGAGAAAGTTCAAAGAAGTGGGAATTTTGAAGGATGGGTATGTTTTGGCCTGTGCATTGCTTTAACAATAGCAAACTATGTCGTTTCGCATTCAAGTGTGAAAAGGACCAAATTTCTCCCTCTTCTCCTGTAGTGAACCATCCCCTGTCACCTATTTTCAGGCTGAGTAGCACTTTGAAAAGAAATGATCTCTGTCTTCTTAGACTTTCTTACATAACACAGGTAAAAAAGATGCTTCGTCTAATCCTAACAGATGGTATAGGACTGAAGAAACCCTCCAATACAAGCAGATTTTCTGACTTGTTCCTCATGCAGCTTCTGTTACTCTCGCAGGCTTTAAGAGCAACTCCATTACTGTTTGTCAATTGTATTTTTACAATGAGCACTGAAACAAAATGGAGACTAGCCTGAATGCATGAAGAGATGGATGCTACCATCTCCTAGTATCTTACCTCCAGCTAGAAGAATGCAGCTTTCCAGTTGTAGGAGACCCCACTTTGATACTATGCTATTAATATAAGCACTGGTTCACCACTTGGGAACATATTCCCCACAGAGTATGCAAAACGTAGATAGAATAATTCTTCTCTGGAGTTAGATGGTAAAGGAAATGGGTTTGGTCAATAAAGTATTGATATAAATTGCTTGAATTTATTTTTTATTTAAAATTATGTTTATTCCCCAAGTTTATGACATTTTAAAAAGAAAGAATGCAAAAATATAGTGTGTCATGTTATTTAGACTGAAATGATGTGTCTTCTTATAGATCATAAACAGTGATAATTTTTGCTTTCTCACTTAAGCTGTAGAAAGATAAATTGCCTTTCTTTTCAATTGCCCATGGGGTTAAAAACTAGGGCTCTGCACAATACTCATAATCTGGCCCTGGCCCAATTTGGAAATCCTGATTTTTTAAACCTTTGTTTTAGAAACTGCTTTGAGGTTTGTTTTTGTTTTTTTACTATGAAACATTAGATACATTTTGTGAAATAAATAATTTCAAGAATCATGATTAGGCTGCAGTCTGACTGAGACTGATCAGAACCCAAGGCAACCTGGACCCTAAATTTAATCAGGAGTTTTATAAAGGCTGTAATTAAAAACATAACAGTTTAAGCTCTAATTCAGCAGTTCTCAACCTGTGGGTCCCCAGATGTTGTTGGACAACAACTCCCATCATCCATGAGCTCTGGCCTTGCTAGCTAGGGGTGATGGGAGTTGTAGATCAACAACATCTGGGGACCCACAGGTTGAGAAAGGCTGCTCTAATTGAACATGTGGTCAGTGTGTCTTCCTGCCCACCCGAGAAGGTGTAATCAGGGTTATACAACTCAGTGTGGTTGGTGACCTTGTCTCACTTCCCCCTCCTAGCCCAGGTTCAACCAGGGTATTAAGCCCTAATGAAACATGTGGTTGGCAATAAGTAGTGGGGAAGAGGGAGACAATGCAGGTGGGATTGTCTGACTACATCATCTCCTTCCCACCTGACTGCATCTCCATTTTGACAAACACTGGATTGCTCCAGGTGGAACCAACCTAAGAGAATCATTTGCTGCCTTGACTCACTCAGCCAGAATGAGTTTGGGATCAAGGATTTGCTCTGAGCAGATGCACAGGCCGAATAAAAGCCACAAGCATCTCCAGTATTTGCAAATTTCATGGAGTAAGTGCTGTTGCAGCAAAAGAACACCTGTACACATTTGGTTCCACCTTACCTTGTCTTACCAGTTTTGTGGCCAGGTGATAAAACTTTTGGGTTTCACTAAGCCTGCTAACACCAAACGTCTGAATGGTAAAATTAAAAGCCACTCTATATGAAGTACAAGGAGGGTTCTAAAATGTACAGTGAAAAATGGGCTGAGTAAGTATGTCCAAGGTCTGTGGTAGGATGAGAGATTGTAGGATGGTAGCGTGGGAGAAGGCGGATGGGTAAAGGATGAATGGTTAAGTTGACATATATCTTACAATACAGGAAATGCTCTCATAGACTCTTTGAATTCTGCCCTGTAAACCATTACTAAATAAAGTCTGACTGCATGGGAATTTTGTTTGAGCCCCCATATTTGAACCCCCAAGGGAAGCTTTAAAGGTGTGTATTGGGCCTCAAAGGATCTTAGGTTTCCCCCTCTCTACCTGAGAAGGGAGGGACGTGGGTGGCGCTGTGGGTTAAACCACAGAGCCTAGGACTTGCTGATCAGAAGGTCTGTGGTTCGAATCCCCACGACGGGGTGAGCTCCCGTTGCTCGGTCCCTGCTCCTGCCAACCTAGCAGTTCTAAAGCACATCAAAGTGCAAGTAGATAAATAGGTACCGCTCCGGCGGGAAGATAAACGGTGTTTCCGTGCGCTGCGCTGGTTCGCCAGAAGCAGCGCAGTCATGCTAGCCACATGACCCGGAAGCTGTACGCCAGCTCCCTCGGCCAATAAAGCAAGATGAGCGCTGCAACCCCAGAGTCGGCCACGACTGGACCTAATGGTCAGGGGTCCCTTTACCTTTACCTGAGAAGGGAGCTCTAAAGGCTTCTTGCACCCAACCTGGACAGCTTCAAAGGATGATTGGACAAATCCATGGAGAAGAAGGCTGTGTGTGGCTACTAGCCTTGATGGCTGTGCTCTGTCTCCATAGTGGGAGGCAGTAATGGTTCTGAATACCACTTGCTAGAAGCTACAAGAGGGAAGAGGGCTCTTGGGCGCAGGTCCCACTTGCTGTTTCCCAGAGGCTTGCAGCTGGCCACTGTGAGAACAGGATATTGGACTAGATGCTCCTCTTCTATTCTTCTGTGTCCATTTCAATTTTTGTTTCTCATTTTTCCAATTTTAAATTCAGCGCTCCATATGTCCATGAATTTGCGATTTATTAAAAAAGTCCTCAATGAAATTTTATCAGCCTGTTTGTGTAAATGTATCTTAATAGTCACATTTTTTATGCAGTTGTGATTATTAGACACAATTTACAATGTATGCATTTTTATGCACCGTTTATACTAGTAGATTCATTCTGAACACATTACCGGGCTGAAGAACCACATTGCAGAATTCAGAGAAGTGTGAATTTCAAAGGATTCCTGTGTTTCAGTATTATTATGAATGATTTACTAATATCCTCATAAACACCTCTCTCAAGGTGATGTATAATAAACTTAGTTGTAAACAGTTATAATACAAAAAAAGCAAATGCATTTCAAACTAAAATATGGTTTTGGAATGTGCAAATTGGATTCACCCTAAAATGTGAACTGAATCATCATCATTGTCAATAATAATAATAATAATAATAATAATAATAATAATAATAATAATAATTTATTAGTTCTACTCCACCCATCTGGCTGGGTTTCCCCAGCCACTCTGGGTGGCTTTCAACATAACACTAAAAACAGAATAAAACTTCAAACATTAAAAATTTCCCTAAACACATCTGCCTTCATATGTCTTCTGAAAATTGGATAGTTGTTTATTTCCTTCACATCTGATGGGAGGGTGTTCCACAGGGCGGGTGCCACTACTGAGAAGGCCCTCTGCCTGGTAACCTGTAATCAAGTTCCTTCCCCCGTCCTTATTCAGGATATTCTGAAACTTGACTGATTGTTATGGAGCCCATGGTGCCAAGTGAGACATGGTGGGTCTGTCACAAGAGGAGACAGAGCATTCAGAAGTTGGGATTTGGGACAGGTGAAGAAGTGACAAGGGAGAGGGTTCTACCCCTTTGCTCCCAGATACCACAGAAAGGGAGGGGATCCTCCTGACATGTTCATTGACAGGTCAAAATTCCTTCTCTTCACAGTTTCTGAGAACGGAATGAGTGCGCTAGTAATTTCTTTATGGCTCTTTTAACGTCCCTGTTTCTTAAGGTATAAATCACAGGATTCAGTAGAGGGGTTAGAAAGACATAAGTCACGGAGATCAATGTATCCTGATCTAGCGATGAGGAAGACTTGGGTCTCAAATACACAAAGGATGCACACCCAAAGTGTGTTATCACCACTGTGAGGTGGGAGGCACATGTGGAGAAGGCTTTCTGCCTTCCTAAGCTGGAAGGGATCCTTAGGATGGCAGAAATGATGTAAAGGTATGAGACAAACATCACCATGACTGTGCCCAGCAAAACAGTGGCACACAAAATAATGATTGCAATGTTAGTCAAGTGCAAGACCCATTCATCAATGCAAGCCAGCCTCAGCACAGGTAGGAAATCACAAAAGAAATGCCTGATTCCATTTGGCCCACAGAAGGGTAACCTAAAAATGAGAGTATTAATACTCAGTGCTATGATACATCCAGTTACACATGAAGCTGCTACCATTTGGGTACAAATTCTTTTGTTCATCAGTACCTGGTACTGAAGTGGGCAGCATATTGCCACATACCGATCGTAAGCCATAGCAGCAAGCAGGCAACAATTGTTTGCTGCAAATACAGAAAAGAAGAACATCTGCATGGCACACCCAACAAAGGAAATGGATTGACTGCCTGTCACCAGGGTCACCAGCAACTTGGGGATGGTGGCAAATGTGATGCAGGTTTCTGATGCGGAGAATGCAAAGAGTAGAAAGTACATGGGGCTGTGTAAATTCCGGTCGAACAGGATGATAGACATGATGGTGAGGTTGAAGACCAGGATCGTGCCATATATAAGAGAGAAACCTAGGAAGAGTGGAGTTGGTTTCTTTCCAAAGACAGAAAAGCCCAGCAAGAGGAATTCAGTCACTGAGCTGTCATTTCCCTTATTCATGTTACCAGTAATGTTATCTGACCTGAAAGGAAAAAGGAAGTGAAGTCTTATTAGTTTATAAACATGTTTCTGATTTAACCCTTGACCTTAACCCTGTCTCGAGGTTTTGAAATACATTGGAATTACTGAAAATGTATGGCTGGACAAATCTATCTATTTCAGTTTCTCATTTTTTAATCTTCACCAAGCAAGTGTTTTTTTAAAGTCATTTTGTAAATTTATAAGCAGTTTAGTATCCATTTTTTCCTAATATGCACAAATCTGTAAGCAAAGTTGCCAAATATATTTAGCCATAGAAGTGAAGTCTTATTAGTTTTAAAAAATCTTTCTGATCTAACCCTTGGCATTAACCCTGCCTCAAGGTTTTGAAATACATTGGAATTACTGAAAATGTGTGGGTGGACAAATCTATCTATATCAAAACAAAAAATTCCTTCCAGTAGCACCTTAAACACCAACTAAGTTAGTTCTAGGTATGAGCTTTCGTGTGCATGCACACTTCTTCAGATACACTGAAACAGAAGTCACCAGACCCTTCTATATAGTGAGAAGGTGGGGAGGGATATTACTCAGAAGGGTGGTGGGAATGGGTGATAGGCAGATAGCTGTGATGAGCCTGTTGACGACTCTTAATGACTGCAATAGGTTCTTACAGGAAAAAGCAAGGGGTGAGAAGGTGAAAAATGGCTTTGTCATGTATAATGAGATAAGAATCCAATGTCTTTGTTCAGACCAGGTCTCTCCATGGTTTTAAGTTTGGTGATAAGTTGCAATTCAGCAGCTTCTCTTTCCAGTCTATTTCTGAAATTCCTTTGTAATAGAACAGCTACTTTGAGATCTTGTATAGAATCTCAAGATCTGGTGACTTCTGTTTCAGTGTATCTGAAGAAGTGTGCATGCACACGAAAGCTCATACCTAGAACTAACTTAGTTGGTCTTTAAGGTGCTACTGGAAGGAATTTTTTGTTTTGACTATGGCAGACCAACACGGCTACCTATCTGTAACTATCTATATCAGTTTCTTATTTTTCAAAACTTCACCATGCCATAATTCCTTGCCAGTTCAAGTATTTTTTTTTAAGACCTTTTGGAAATTCATAAGCGGTTTAGCATTCATTTTTTCCTAATATTCACATATTTGTAAGCAACGTTACTTAATATAATTAATCTATATATGTTGTATTTCATGTACTGTATTTTTCACTCTATAAGATGCACTTTTTCCCTCCTAAAAAGTAAGGGGAAATGTGTGTGCGTCTCATGGAGCGAATGCAGGCTGCGCAGCTATCCCTGAAACCAGAACAGCAAGAGGGATTGCTGCGCAGCGATTCCTCTTGCTGTTCTGGTTTCAGGGATGGCCGCGTGAAGCCTCTTCAACTGTTGGTTTCTGCTTCCTTCACTGAGCAGCGAAGTGCTTGTCACAAGACAATGTTTACATTCCACAGTCAAGTGCTGTTGGGTTTTCTCACGGGAAAGGAGACTGGATGTGACGTACACTGGTTTCCTGTTTTTCACTGTTCTTTGCAGTTCAGTGTGATTTCTCTCCGTGCTTTAGAGGAGAGAGGATGCCTTTCTCTGCTCCGGCAGAGGGAAGATGTTTTTCTGTAAATTACCAGCTTTGAAGTGTAAATAAAGTAATATAGAGCATGTTGGCACGTACTTTTCATCATTCCGCTGTGCACTGGACACTGCTTATCTCCAACATTCGGTTATGGGCCCAGAACAACGCAGTGTTTTGAGAATGGACTCCAGAAGTCGGGCTCCTGGCAAAGGAACAAAGGAGCAAAGAATTGGAGTGCCGGCAAAGGATCGGAATGCAGAGGGACAGATCGGAACGGATATCTCTGCACGTCAAGATGATTTGATGAGGTATGTGCTACAGCTCCGGGCAGCCTGCCAGCTTCTAATTAATGGCTTTATGGCTGGACTTTGAACTTTTATAGCCGGTTTTGCCGTGGCACAGGCAAAAGGCTAGAAGGATAAATTTTTCCTATGCTGGGGGAAATCGAAAGTAAAGCAGCTGCAGCAGTGTCGCAGCATGAATTTAAGACAGCAGAGAGAACTTTCACTTTTGAACTTGCCTTTGGAATGCGGTTTGAAGCAGCTGCAGATAAGCAAAGCAGTTAAGCAGAAAGGCACAGGTTCACAGGCAGAGGCTGTTTTGAGTTTGCTTTTGGATTGAAGCAGCTGTACACAGACGCAGCATGTATAAAGCAGCCTGATTTAAAGCAGCAAAGATGACGCTAAAGGCTAATGCCAAAGTCATGATGGCCCTTCAGGATGCTTGTGGGATTCCTAAGCTCAATAGGAAGAACTATGCGGACTGGGTTCTCTATGCAGAGGCTATTCTGCGGAAAGAGGGTCTGTTTAAAGTTATTACAGAGACCCCCCCAGCTCCAGTTACAGATGAATGGAAAGCTATGGATTCCAAGGCAAGGGGAACTCTTACGTTGATAGTATCCCCAGAAGAGCTCTGTCTGTTGCGTGATAAGACCTCAGCCAGAGAAATTTGGGACGCTTTGAGAGAGGCTCACTTGAGGACAGAAGCTGGGTCCACAATGTTTTACTTTAACAAGCTGCATAATATGGCTCTTGCTGAAGGTGGAGATGTGCGTATACATCTGATGGAGATGCAGAATCTGAGACATGAGCTGCAACAGAGAGGACTCAACTTTCCAGAGGAAGTGTATTCCTTTATGAAACTACAATCTTTGGGTTCAGGTTGGGAGTCTGTTGCGACTCAGATTGCTGTACAGCCAACTGCTCAGCTAACAGTGGACTATGTTACTGCCGTGATATTGAATGAAGCGGATCGCCGGGGTGCTAGCTGCATCAACAAGGGGGAGACTTCACAGACGTCATCCCATAGTGCAGTGGAACCACCAGATGGCGCCAAAGCTTTGAAGGCAGTGAAATGCTACACGTGTGGACGTCTAGGCCATATGAAGAGGGAATGCAGATATCCCAGGGCCAAGACAGAGCAGCGCAGCGAAGGCTCATCGCGTGGAAAAGGCCGAGGCAAAGGCAAAGGTCCGGTGTCCAGGACAACACAGCACAAGGCAATGGTCTCACGCTTCACTCCAAAGGTTGCAGAGGTCCAGAAGACGTCTAGATCTTTCTTCGTTGTTGATTCAGCGGCGACCCACCACATGTGCAACGATAAGCGACTGTTCGTGTCTTTTACACCGCAGGAAGGTGCGATTCACCAGGCGGATGACCACACAATCCCCAGTAAAGGCTACGGAACTGTTGTTCTTCACAGTTTGGACTTATCGATACAGGATGTGCTTTATGTGCCAGATGCCAAGCATAATCTGCTCAGCGTTGGACAGCTGAATGAGCGGAAAATTGACGTTTCCTTTAAGAACAAAAGGTGCATCATCACAAAGAAAAATGATTATGTATTGCATGCTGAATATGTTGATCGTTTGTATGTTTTGTATTTTGATGATGTTGTGCAGGATGACACTTGTTGCATTGCAGGTTCTAACAAAAGTTTGCATGCAGAATGTATTCACGATTTTCATCGAAAATTTGGTCATTTGCATTTTGAGGCAGTATCTAAAATGCCTGCCTTGGTTGAAGGTATGACTATTAAACCCTGCAGGTACCACATGAAGTGCAAGGCATGCGCAGCAAACAAGGTAAAAATGGCTGCGAAAGGTAAGGTGTCTAGTAGGCAAGCTACAGAACCATACCAGGTTGTTCATGCTGATTTGGTTGGACCACTAGCGCCCTCTTTGGGTGGAAACAGGTACTTCATGGTTCTCATTGATGCATTTTCCAGGTATATTTATGTGTACAATCTCAAGCAGAAATCAGAGGCTTTTCCAAGGTTCAAGGAATTCTGTGCTTGGTTGGGAAATGTGCATGGTAAGAAGGTAAAGACTCTTTTCAGTGATCGCGGGGGAGAATTCACTTCTCAGCAGTTTGAAGCTTTTCTGACTGAGAAAGGAATTCAACACGATTTGTCTAGTCCTCGCTCGCCATGGCAGAATGGACTTGCGGAACGAGCAAATCAGACATTGCTTCAAGGGTTAAAAACCTTGCTGCATGATGCCAATCTTCCAGAGAGTTATTGGGCCGAAGCTCTCTCATGTTTCACTTACAGTTATAATCGCAGGTTATCTTCAGCGATTGGTTGTACCCCCTATGAGAAGATGTTTGGCAAGAAGCCATACATCAAACACATGAAAATTTTTGGTTCTGACATGTGGGTTCACTCACCACAAAACTCCAAGTTAGACAAGCGTGGATTGCATGGTATCTTTCTAGGTTATCAGAAAGGGTCTTACAGAATAATGATGACTGACTCTAAGGAAATTAAGCTCACAAGAAGTGTTGAGTACAATGCCAAGTGGGGGGAGAATGTGGGAATTTTCCAATGTTATCCTGATGACAGTGATGAAACTGAGGATAGTCAAAAGCAACCGCAACAACCCACACCCACTGATGAAGGTTCTGAGTCTGAGTCTGAAACTGAATCGGGTGATTCAGAGGATTTCAAGAGTGCGAAAGCCTCTATGCGACCCTCTGAAAGCTCTGATCAAGAATTGGAGGAACCATTGTTCACAATAGGTCACTTTTCTCCTAAGAAGGAAGAGGAGAGTGTTGAAGACTTAAGGCTAATTCGCAGGTCACAGAGAGCAACAAAAGGCAGACCTCCAAAGAGATTTGCTGATGAGTTTGCTAAGATAGCAGTAATAGCTGTTAAAAGCTCCAAGAAGGTGTTTGAACCTTCAAGTTTCCAAGAAATCCAGGATTTGGATTCAAAGGAAGCTGAGCCATGGTTAAATGCCATGAAGGCTGAGCTTGATTCCTTGGAAAGGAACAAAACATGGGACCTTGTTCCAGTAGTTCCAGGAATGAAACTGCTTGGAAGCAAATGGGTCTTCAAAGCGAAGACAGGTCAAAATGGCAAGATAGTCAGACACAAAGCCAGATTGGTAGCCAGAGGTTTTGCACAGGTACCAGGTGAAGACTATCACGAGACCTACTCACCCACCGTGAGGTATGAGAGCATTAGGCTTATGCTCAAGCTAGCTGCAGAAGAGAATCTACACATTAGTCACCATGATGTGAATACAGCTTTTCTGTACGGATCTCTAGATGAATCACTTTATATGCTTCCACCTGATGGCGTACAGGTAAAACAGGGATTTGTTTGTGCTCTGAAGAAGTCCCTTTATGGTCTCAAACAAAGTGCACGGTGTTGGCACACAAAACTCACTGAAGTATTGTTTTCTCTAGGTTTTAAGCAAGGGAAAGCTGATCCATGTGTATTTGTCAAAGAGGAGGGGCAAAAGAAACTGTATTGTTTGTTTTATGTTGATGATCTTTTATTCTTTTGGAAGGATATCACAATGTACAATAATGCCCTAGCTCAATTGAAAGAGCACTTTGACATGAAAGATCTTGGTGAGGTAAACAACTACCTATCTCTGGAAATAGAGAGAGATCAAGATGGTAACATTCTAGTACACCAGTCACGTAAAATTGCTGATGTGTTAAGCAAACTAAACCTGATGGATGCTAACCCTGTAGACACACCGATGACAACAGGTTATCAGGTAGATGACACTGGAGAAGCATTTTCTGATACTACACTGTACAGAAGTGTGCTAGGCAAGCTAAACTTCATTGCCAGATGTTCAAGACCTGACATTGCTGTTAGCTGTAATTTGCTAAGCAGACAAGTCAACAATCCTACTGTTAAGGATTGGAAAGCTCTGAAACGCATAGCGCGGTATTTGAAAGGCACTATGCATTACAGACTGAGATTTAACAATCAGAAGTCTGGTGGTCTTGAGATATTTGCAGATGCAAGTTTTGGAAGTGACACTACAGACAGGAAAAGTACGTCTGGAGTTTGCTATAAGTACAATCAGGGTCTATTTGATTGGTCATGCAAGAAGCAAACAACAGTTAGCTTAAGTACTTGTGAAGCTGAACTGAATGCACTGTCTTATTCACTTAAGGATTGTGAATGGTTGTTACAATTGTGCAAAGACATAAAAATTCCTGTCAAATGTCCAATCCAGTTTTACCAGGACAACAAAGCATGTTTGGCTTTGCTGAATTCTGAAGGTTGTAAGCAAAGCACGAAGCACTTGCAATTAAAGTTGCAACATGCTAGGGAACGTATTCAAAAGGGACTCGTAACGGTGTCCTATATGCCAGGTAATGAAATTCCTGCTGATGTATTGTCCAAGATTGTATCAAGGGATCAACACTGTACCTATGTGCAGAAGTTGGGTTTGTACTGATATTGTACGAACACGCTGCCCAGTGATGTTCACAGAAAGGGGGAGGATGTTGGTTTCTGCTTCCTTCACTGAGCAGCGAAGTGCTTGTCACAAGACAATGTTTACATTCCACAGTCAAGTGCTGTTGGGTTTTCTCACGGGAAAGGAGACTGGATGTGACGTACACTGGTTTCCTGTTTTTCACTGTTCTTTGCAGTTCAGTGTGATTTCTCTCCGTGCTTTAGAGGAGAGAGGATGCCTTTCTCTGCTCCGGCAGAGGGAAGATGTTTTTCTGTAAATTACCAGCTTTGAAGTGTAAATAAAGTAATATAGAGCATGTTGGCACGTACTTTTCATCATTCCGCTGTGCACTGGACACTGCTTATCTCCAACATCAACAACATTTGATTCAGAATATTTTTTTCCTTGTTTTCCTCCTCTAAAAACTAGGTGCGTCGTATGGTTGGGTGTGTCTTATAGAGCGAAAAATACGGTATACTTATGGATATTTATGAGAACCTTCCGTCAATATGCAGCTTTTGCATGGGAAAGTTCAAAGAAGTGGAAATTTTGAAGGACAGGCATGTTTTGGCCTGTGCATTGCTTTAACAATAGCAAACTATGTCGTTCTGCATTCAAGTGTGAAGAAGACCAAATTTTCTCCCTCGTCTCCTGCAGTGAACCATCCCCTTTCACCTAATCTGAGGCTGAGTAGCACTTTGAAAAATAAGAGATCTCTGTCTTTTTAGGCTTCGTTACATAACACAAGTAAAAAAGATGCTTCATCTAATCCCAATAGATGGTATAGGACTGAAGAAAGGCTCCAATGTGAATACAAGCCAATTTCCTGACTCGTTCCTTATGCTACTTCTGTTACTCTCTCAGGCTTTAAGAGCAACTCCTTTCCTGTTTGTCAATTGCATTTTTAAAGTGGGCACTGAAACAAAATGGAGACTAGCCTGAATGCATGAAGAGATGGATGCTACCATCTCCTACTATCTTACCTCCAGCTAGAAGAACGCAGCTCTCCAGTTGTGGGAGACCCCACTTTGATACTATGCTATTAATACAAGCACTGGTTCACCACTTGGGAACATATTCCCCACATAATACAGAGTATGCAAAACTTAGATAGAATAATTCCGCTCTGGAGTTAGATGGTAAAGGAAATGGGTTTGGTCAATAAAGCTAAGTATTGATATAAATGTTTTGAATTTATTTCTTCTTTAAAATTATGTTTATTCCCCAAGTTTATGACATTTTAAAAAGAAAAATATAGTGTGTCATGTTATTTAGACTAAAATGGTGTGTCTTTTTATAGATCCTAAACAGTGATAATTTTTGCTTTCTCACCTCTGTTATAGACAGATAAATTGCCTTTCTTTTCAATTACATAAGGTAAAGGGACGCCTGACCATTAGGTCCAGTCATGGCCGACTCTGGGGTTGCGGCGCTCATCTTGCTTTTTTTTATTACTGGCCGAGGGAGCCGGGGTACAGCTTCTGGGTCATGTGACAAACACGACTAAGCTGCTTCTGGAGAACCAGAGCAGCACACGGGGCTTAAAAATTAGCACTATGCACAGTACTCATAATTTGGCCCAGGCCCAATTTGACAATCCTGATTTTTAAACCATTGTTTTAGAAACTGCTTTGAGGGTTTGTTTTTGTTTTTTACTATGAAATCATCATCATCATCAACTTTTATTTATATCCCGCCCTCCCCGGCCATGACTGCGCTCAGGGCATTTAACATCAATGATATAAAATTAAACAATAATTAAATTACCTCCTAAAAGCAAGTCAGGTTCAAATTGAAATCTAATTAGATGGCTTTCTGCAGGATTAGGGTTGGGAGCCATAAATGTTCATTAGATGCATTTTGTGAAATAAATTCAAGAATCATGATTACCGTATTTTTCGCCCTATAGGACACACCGGCCCATAGGACGCACCTAGTTTTCAGGGGGGGGGGGAATCAAGTAAAAAAAATATGATTTCCCCCCCCGCAGCTCTGGGAGCAGTGGACAGGCTGCACGTAGCCTGTGCGCTACTCCAAGACCTTCTCCCTGCTTTTGTGGGAGGTGGCGGAATTCCCCCACCTCCCGCAAAAGCCCACAGGAGCCCAGCGTGACTCCTGCGGGCTTTTCGACCAGGAAGGAGAAGGGACTGAAACGGCCAGTCAGTCCCTTCTCCCTCCTCGAGGAAAAGCCCCCAAGAGCGATGCGCTCTTTAAAGGGTGCGCGGCTCCTGCGGGCTTTTCTAGGAGGTGGGGGAATTCCCCCCCCGTAGAAAAGCCAGCAGAAGCCGCGGAGCCCCTTTAAAGAGTGTGCGGCCTTTGCGGGAGGTGGGGGAATTCCCCCATCTGCCGCAAAAGCCCGTAGGAGGGTTGGAGAGTAGCGGGAAGGCGTGGCGCGCCTTCCTGCTGCCCCCCATCCTCTGTTTTCCCCACCGCCAGCCTCAAAGCCGGGTTGGAGAGTAGAGGGAAGGCGTCGCACACCTTCCTGCTGCCCCCCATCCTCTGGGGCTGGCGATGGGGGAAGCGCTACTTTCCCCACCGCCAGCCTCAAAGAGCAGACTCTCCTGGCTTCAGCGGAAGCAACGCGAAGCCTCCGGAGCGCAGGCTTCAGAGGCTTCGCGTTGCTAACGCTGAAGCCAAGGAGCCTGCATTCGCCCCATAAGACGCACACACATTTCCCCTTCATTTTTGGAGGGGAAAAAGTGCGTCTTATAGGGCGAAAAATACGGTAGGTTTCAATCTGGCTGAGATTGATCTGAACCCAAGCCAACCTTGGCAATAAATTTAATCAGGAGTTCTATAAAGGCCGTAATTAAAAAGGTAACAGTGTAAGCTCTAATTGAACATGAGGTCAGTGTGTCTTCCCGCCCCACCCAAGAAGGTGAAATCAGGGTTATACAACTCAGTGTGGTTGGTGACCTTGTCTCATTTCCCCCTCCTAGCCCAGGTTCAACCAGGATATTAAGCCCTAATGAAACATGTGGTTGGCAATAAGTAGTGGGGGAAGAGGGAGACAATGGAGGTGGTATTGTCTGACTACATCATCTCCTTCCCACTCTCCTCATCACCTGACTGCCTCTCCATTTTGACAAACACTGGATTGCTCCAGGTGGGACCGACCTAAGAGAATCATGGGCTGCCTTGACTCACTCAGCCAGAATGAGTTTGGGATCAAGGATTTGCTCTGAGCAGATGCACAGGCCGAATAAAAGCCACAATCATCTACTGTATTTCCAAGCTTCCTGGAGTGAGTGCTGTTGAAGCAAAGGAGCACCTGTACACTTTAGATTCCTGTTTATTTATTTAATTTTATTAATTTTACAAATATTTTCATACATGACATTGCTGTTTGCAAAATAAAACATTTGGCTCCCTGGGGCTGTGACTTCTCTCCTCCCTGAATGATGGTTTTCAAACCTAATCTCTGTACATTGGATTTTCCTGTATTTCTTATTTTTGTTAAATCATAACCTTATATACAGTAATACTTACTTAACTACAACACATAATAAGTGATAAAATTAACCTTACAAAACTTTCAATAAACCTGCTAGCGTTGTTAATTGTTTACAGTTGTCTTTCAAATACAACATAAATTTATTCCATTTTTTTCAGAAAAACATGATCCTGCTGGTTCCGGATTTTTCCCATCAGTTTCGCCAGTTTGGCATAGTCCAGTAATTTCATCTGCCAGTCTTCTTTTGTTGATAGATCCCCCTGCTTCCATCTTTGGGCTAATAACATTCTCGCTGCAGTTGTTGCATATAAAAACAATGTTTTGTCCTGCTTGTGTATTTCTCTACCTACAATACCTAATAAGAAATCTTCTGGGTTTTTTTTTATTTTTATAAACGTATATTTCAACATTTTTTTTAAAGTTCACCATTTATCATTTCCCAGAAAGCTTTCACCTCTTTACAAACCCACCACATATAACAAAAGATACCCTCTTATTCTTTACATTTCCAGCATAAATAATTTATTCTATACATTTTTGCTAATTTCACTGGTGTTCGGTACCATCTGTACATCATTTTCATTCCATTTTCTTTAAGCAAGCTGCAAGCAGTAAAATTTATTCCATTTTCCCACAATCTTTCCCAATCTTCTAACTGTATATTATGACCAATATTTTTGCCCAATGTATCATTACTGATTTTACTTCTTCATCTTTCGTATGCCATTCCAAAAGTAACATATATTTTTGACAATATTTTTACTTTATTACTTAATAAATCCATTTCAAACCTAGATCTTGTAAATTCATATCAGTTTTTCTTTTTATCTTCTTTAAAGATTTCATTTATTTGCCAATAATGCAACCGATCATTTACCAAATTTTTTATCTCCTCATAAGGTTTCAATTTCCACTGGTTCTCCATCTCTATCACCAAATCTCCACAGGTGACCCACTTTTCTTCCATGTTTGACTTTTTCACAGTTGTTGCCTTTAGCAGCAACAGCCACCAAAGTGCTTTCCGTTCTAATAAACTCTTATATCTATTCCACACCTCATAGAGTGATTTTCAAATTATGTGGTTCAGAAAACCTTTATGAACTTTTACCGTCTCATACCATAAATATGTGTGCCATCCAAATCTATTATAAAATCCTTCCAATCTAGTAGATATGTATTTTCTAACAATATGCAGTCCCTTAACCAACATAGGCAAGAAGCTAATACAATTTTAAATCTGGTAGGGAAAAGCCTCCTCTCTCTTTAACATCTGTAAGTAATTTTAATTTCAATTTAGGTTTTTCCCCCTGGCCCAATAAATTTCGTTATTGCTTTTTGCTACTCTTTAAAGTTACAAACACCTTTTATAATTGGGATTTACTGAAATAAAAATAACATTTTGGGTAGCACATTAATTTTAATTGCTGATATTCTACCCCATAGAGATAGTTACATCCTTCACCACACTTCTAAGTCTCTTTTAATACCATTCCATACTGGTGTGTAGTTATCTTTAAATAAACACTTTAGATTCCTCTTTAACTCATCTTCCCAGTTTTGTGGTCAGGCCATGAAACTTTGGGGTTTCACTGAGTCTGCTAATACCGAACGTTTGAATGCAGAAATGAAAAGCCACTCTAAATAGAGTACAAGGAAGGTTCTAACATGTACAGTGAAAAATGGGTTGAGTAAGTATGTCCAAGGACTGGCTGGATGAACGATTGTAAGAGACTAGGGTGGGAGAAGGTAGATGGTTAAAGGATGAATGGTTAAGGTCCTAGGTTTCCCCCTCCCTGCCTGAGAAGGAGAGCCCTAAAGGCTTCTTGCACCCTATCTGGACAGCTTCAAAGGATGATTCAACAAATTCATGGAGAAGAAGGCTATGTGTGGCTACTAGCCTTGACGGCTATGCTCTGCCTCCATAGTTGCAGTCATACTGACTGATTGTTATGGACCCTATTGTGCCAACTGGGACATAGCGGGTCTGTCACAGGAGGAGACAGAGCATTCAGAAGTTGGGATTTGGGACAGATGAAGAACAGACTTGGGAGAGGGCTCCACCCCTTTGCTTCTAGATATCACAGAAAGGGAGGGGATCCTCCTGAGTCAGTCTGAGAATGAAGTTCCCATGGGAACCAAGGTCATGGCAGGCCAGTCAGTTCTACCTGATGAGAGTTCTAGTCCACCAAATATATGAAGGGCAAGACATTGACTTTCCCTGATCTAACAGTTATCAACCCTTAGAGTACAAATTACTACATATAGATGTTTTGAGTAAATATTTATTCAGGTACAAATACTGAAACAGAGGACTGGCAAACTGTATTAGGGAACGGTATGTTGTTATTTAAAATTAAGGCCAAACTACCCGTAATATTCAATGTGCAGATTGACATTCCTTGTATTTTTGAAAACTGAAAATGGCAATCACTGGTGGACATGAACAGGATTGGAACCAGAGAGTATGGGAGAAATGGGGTACCCTTATCTCTTACACCATGGTCCCAACCCTAAAACGTATCAAAGTTTATTTCTCATGTCAAATAACAGCCACAGCTTAAACAACTGCATTCTCAATCAGGACTTGCATATGTTTGCATTGGCAAAAAGGTCAAAATATCTTCTCTTCACAGTTTCTGAGAACGGAATGAGTGCACTAGTAATTTCTTTATGGCTATTCTAACCTCCCTGTTTCTTAAGGTATAAATCACAGGGTTCAGTAGAGGAGTTAGAAAGACATAAGTCACTGAGATCAATGTATCCTGATCTAGCGATGAGGAAGACTTGGGTCTCAAATACACAAAGGATGCACACCCAAAGTGTGTTATCACCACTGTGAGGTGGGAGGCACATGTGGAGAAGGCTTTCTGCCTTCCTAAGCTGGAAGGGATCCTTAGGATGGCAGAAATGATGTAAAGATATGAGACAAACATCACCATGGCTGTGCCCAGCAAAACAATGGCACACAAAATAATGATTGCAATGTTAGTCAGGTGCAAGACCGATTCCTCAATGCAAGCCAGCCTCAGCACAGGTAGGAGATCACAAAAGAAATGCCTGATTCCATTTGGCCCACAGAAGGGTAACCTGAAAATGAGAGTATTAATACTCAGTGATATGATACATCCAGTTACACATGAAGCAGCTACCATTTGGGTACAAACCCTTTTGTTCATCAGTATATGGTACTGAAGTGGGCAGCATATTGCCACATACCGATCGTAAGCCATAGAAACAAGCAGGAAACAGTTGCTTGCAGAGAAGCCAAAGAAACAAAATTGCTGCATGGCACACCTAAGAAAGGAAATAGATTGACTGCCTGTCACCAGGGTCACCAGCAACTTGGGGATGGTGGCAAATGTGCTGCAGGTTTCTGATGCGGAGAATGCAAAGAGTAGAAAGTACATGGGGCTGTGTAAAGTCCGGTCAAACAGGATGACAGACATGATGGTGAGGTTGAAGACCAGGATCGTGCCATATATAAGAGAGAAACCTAGGAAAAGTAGAGTTGGTTTCCTTCCAAAGACAGAAAAGCCCAGCAAGAGAAATTCAGTCACTGAGCTGTCATTTCTCTTATTCATGTTACCAATAATGTTATCTGATCTGTAAGGAAAAAGGAAATGAAGTCTTACTAGTTTTAAAAAATCTTTCTGATCTTGCCCTTGGCATTAACCCTGTCTCGAGGTTTTGAAATACAGTGGAATTACTGCAAATGTACAGCAGGAGAAGCCTATCTATTTCATTTTCTCATTTTTTGAATCTTCACCCAAGCAACTGTTTTTTTAAAGTCATTTGTAAATTCATAAGCAGTTTAGTCTTCATTTTTTCCTAATATGCACAAATCCGTCAGCAAAGTTGCCAAATATAATTAGCCATAGAAGTGAAGTCTTATTAGTTTTAAAAAATCTTTCTGATCTAACCCTTGGCATTAACCCTGCCTCGAGGTTTTGAAAATGTATGGCTGGACAAATCTATCTATATCAGTTTCTTATTTTTCAAACTTAACCATGCCATAATTCCTTGCCAGTTCAAGTATTTTTTTTTAAAGACCTTTTGTAAATTTATAAGCAGTTTAGTATTCATTTTTCCTAATGTTCACATATTTGTAAACAACGTTACTTAATATAATTAATCTATATATGTTGTATTTCATGTACCGTATTTTTCACTCCATAAGACACACTTTTTCCCTACTAAAAAGTAAGGGGAAACGTGTGTGCATCTTATGGAGCGAATGCAGGCTTCACAGCTATCGTTGAAGCCAGAACAGCAAGAGGGATACAAGAGGGAATAGTTTCAGGGATAGCCACGAGAAGCCTCTTCAACATTTTATTCAGAATATCTTTTTTCTTTTTTTCCTCCTCTAAAAACTAGGTGCGTCTTATGGTTGGGTGCATCTTATAGATCGAAAGATACGGTATATGTGGATATTTATGAGCACCTTCCCTCAATATGCAGCTTTTGCATGGGAAAGTTCAAAGAAGTGGAAATTTTGAAGGACAGGCATGTTTTGGCCTGTGCATTGCTTTAACAATAGCAAACTATGTAGTTTCACATTCAAGTGTGAAGAACACCAAATTTCTCCCTCGTCTCCTGCAGTGAATCATACCATATCACCTTTTCTGAAGCTGAGTAGCACTTTGGAAAAAAAAGAGATCTCTGTCTTTTTAGGCTTTGTTACATAACACAATTAAAGAAGATGCTTCATCTAATCCCAATAGATGGTATAGGATTGAAGAAAGGCTCCAATTTGAATACAAACAAATTTTCTGACTCCTTCCTCATGCAGCTTCTGTTACTCTCTCAGGCTTTAAGAGCAACTCCTTTCCTGTTTGTCAACTGCATTTTTAAAAACAAAATGGAGACTAGCTTGAATGCATGAAGAGGTGGATGCTACCATCTCCTAGTATCTTACCTCCAGCTAGAAGAACGCAGCTCTCCAGTTGTGGGAGACCCCACTTTGATACTATGTTATTAATACAAGCACTGGTTCACCACTTGGGAACATATTCCCCACATAATAACAGAGTATGCAAAACTTAGATAGAATAATTCCGCTCTGGAGTTAGATGGTAAAGGAAATGGGTTTGGTCAATAAATGTTTTGAATTTATTTCTTATTTAAAATTATGTTTATTCCCCAAGTTTATGACATCTTAAAAAGAAAAATATGCCAAAATATAGTGTGTCATGTTATTAAGACTAAAATGGTGGGTCTTTTTAAATAAATCCTAAACAGTGATAATTTCTGTTTTCTCACCTGAGTTGTAGAAAGATAAATTTTCTTTCTTTTCAGTTGCCCATGGGGTTAAAAACTAGTGCTGTGCACAGTACTCATAACTTGGCCCAGGCCCAATTTGACAATCCTGATTTTTTAAACCATTGTTTTAGAAACCGCTTTGAGGGCTTAGAATACATTGTTTTTGTTTTTTACTATGATACATTAATAATAATAACTGGGCTCAGGGCAGCTAACATCAAATATATAACATTGGTATAAAATCAAACAATAAATATATTACCTCCAAAAACAAGTCTGGATCAAATTAAAATCTAATCAGATGGCTTTTTGCAGGATTAGGGTTGGGAGCCGTAAATGTTCATTAGATGCATTTTGTGAAATAAATTCAAGATTCATGATTAGGCTTCAATCTGGCTCAGATAGTTCTGAACCCAAGCCAACCTTGGCCCTAAATTTAATCAGGAGTTTTATAAAGGCTGTAATTAAAAGGATAACAGTTTAAGCTCTAATTGATCCAGTGGCCAGTGTGTCTTCCTGCCCCACCGAAGAAGGTGTAATCAGGGTTATACAACTCAATGTGGTTGGTGACCTTGTCTCACTCCCCCCTCCTAGCCCAGGTTCAACCAGGGTATTAAGCCCTAATGAAACATGTGGTTGGCAATAAGTAGTGGGGGAAGAGGGAGACAATGGAGGTGGGATTGTCTGACTATATCATCAACTTCCCACTCTCCTCACCACCTGACTTCCTCTCCATTTGGACAAACACTGGATTGCTCCAGGTGGGACCGACCTTTGAATGTTAAAATGAAAAGCCACTCCATATGGAGTACAAGGAGGGTTCTGACATGTACAGTGAAAAATGGGTTGAGTAAGTATGTCCAAGGACTGTGGTTGGATGAATGATTGTAAGAGACTAGGGTGGGAGAAAGTGGATGGGTAAAGGATGAATGGTTAAAATCTTAGGTTTTCCCGTCCTACCAGAGAAGGAGAGCTCTAAAGGCTTCTTGCACCCTATCTGGACAGTTTCAAAGGCTATGTGTGGCTATGCTTGATGGCTAATGCTTGATGGCTATGCTCTGCCTCCATAGTTGCAATCATAATGACTGATCGTTATGGACCCCATGGTGCCAAGTGGAACATGGTGGGTCTGTCACAAGAGGAGACAGGGGATTCAGTAGTTGGGATTTGGGACAGATGAAGAAGTGACAAGGGAGAGGGTTCTACCCCTTTGCTCCCAGATATCACAGAAAGGGAGGGGATCCTACTGAGTCAGTCTCTTCCCCACTTTCTGAGAATGAAGTTCCCACAACAGCCAAGGAAATGGCTGGCCAGCCAGTTCACCCTGATGAGAGTTCTAGTCCCCCAAATATCTGAAGGGAAGACATTGACTCTCTCTGATCTAACAGATACCAACCCTTTGATTACAAATCACTGCCTACAGATTTTTTGAGTACTTAAATATTTATTCAGGTACAAATACTGAAACAGTGGACTGGCAAACTGTATTAGAGAACGGTATTTTGTTAATTAAAACTAATACCAAACTACCCATAATGTTTGAGGTTTGGATTGACATTCCTTGTATTTTGAAGACTGAAAATGACCGTCATTGGTGGACATGATCAGGATTGGAACCAGAGAGTATGGAAGAAGTGGAGTACCCTTATCTTCTATACCATGGTCCCAACCCTAAATCATATTCTAGTTTATTTCTCATGTCAAATAGCTGTCACAGCTTAAACAACTACATTCTCAGTCAGGACTTGCTTGCTAATTGACAAAAATGTCAAAGTGCCTTCTCTTCACAGTTTCTGAGAACAGAACGAGTGCACTAGTAATTTCTTTATGGCTATTCTAACCTCCCTGTTTCTTAAGGTATAAATCACAGGGTTCAGTAGAGGGGTTAGAAAGACATAAGTCACCGAGATCAATGTGTCCTGATCTAGCGATGAGGAAGACTTGGGTCTCAAATACACAAAGGATGCACACCCAAAGTGTGTTATCACCACTGTGAGGTGGGAGGCACATGTGGAGAAGGCTTTCTGCCTTCCTAAGCTGGAAGGGATCCTTAGGATGGCAGAAATGATGTACAGGTATGAGACAAACATCACCATGGCTGTGCCCAGCAAAACAGTGGCACACAAAATAATGATTGCAATATTAGTCAGGTGCAAGACCGATTCATCAATGCAAGCCAGAGTCAGCACAGGTAGGAAATCACAAAAGAAATGCCTGATTCTATTTGGCCCACAGAAGGGCAACCTGAAAATGAGAGTATTAATACTCAGTGATATGATACATCCAGTTACACATGAAGCAGCTACCATTTGGGTACAAATTCTTTTGTTCATCAGCACCTGGTACTGAAGTGGGCAGCATATTGCCACATATCGGTCATAAGCCATAGCAGCAAGCAGGAAACAGTTGTTCGCTCCAAATACAGAAATGAAAAACATCTGCATGGCACACTCGTCAAAGGAAATGGATTGACTGCCTGTCACCAGGGTCACCAACAACTTAGGGATGGTGATAAATGTAGTGCAGGTTTCTGATGCGGAGAATGCAAAGAGCAGAAAGTACATGGGGCTGTGTAAAGTCCGGTCAAACAGGATGACAGACATGATGGTGAAGTTGAAGACCAGGATTGTGCCATATATAAGAGAGAAACCTAGGAAAAGTAGAGTTGGTTTCTTTCCAAAGACAGCAAAGCCCAGCAAGAGGAATTCAGTCACTGAGCTGTCATTTCCCTTATTCATGTTACCAGTAATGTTATCTGACCTATAAGGAAAAAGGAAGTGAAGTCTTATTAGTTTTAAAAAATCTTTCTGATCTAGCTCTTGGCATTAACCCTGTCTTGAGGTTTTGAAATACATTGGAATGATTGCAAATGTATTGCTGGAGAAATTTATCCATTTAATTTCTCTAAGGTTCGCATTTTCCCTTCCTGCAATATTCCATATTGTCATGTCAGTTCGAATATTTTAAAAAAAGCCCTTTTGGAAATTTATCTGCAGATTTGTGGGCATTTTCTCCTAACATGCATATTTTGGCAAACAATGTTGCTTAATATAATTAATCTATGTATATTTCTCTCTCTCTCTCTCTCTCTCTCTCTCTCTCTGCATGGTTATGAACATTTCCCCTTAATATGCACATATGAAGAACTTTGTATTTTGCATTGCAAAATACAAAGAAGTGCAAATTTTGAAGCACAGATGTGTCTTGGTCTGTGCATTGTTTTAGGAACAGCAAACTAGGTCATTTCACATTAAAACAAGAACAGACCAAAAATCCCCCCCTGCCTACTGCGATGAACCACCCCCTACCACGTATTTTTAGGCAGAGTAGCACTTTGAAAACAAATGATCTCTGCCTTTGTTACATAACACAGGTGAGCAAGATGCTTCATCTAACCCTAATAGATGGTGTAGGGCTGAATACAGTTTACTGAATCATTCTTTATACAGCTTCTGTTTCTTTCTCAGGCTTTAAAGGCAACTCCTGTTCAGTTTGTCAATAACATTTTAAAAATGAGCACTGAAATGAAGATGGAGACTAGCAGGGATGGATGCATACATGTAAGAATGAATGAATGAATGAATGAATGAATGAATGAAGCTATGCTACTATCTTCAAGTATCTTACCTCTGGCTAGAAGCAATCAGCACTGCAGTTGTGAGTTACCCCAATTTGATTTTATCTTATTAATTCAAGGACTGGTTCATCACTTGGGAACATATTCCCCTGATAATGTTGGCCATGCAAAACATAAATAAAACAATTAATCTTTGGAGGTAGATGGTAGAGGTGAAGGGTTTTGCCAATAAAGCTGAGTATTAATTTGAATTGTTTGAATTTATTAGCTATTCAAAATTATGCTTGTTCCATAGTATTTTGACATTTCTAAAAGAAAAAAGGGGGAACTATAGTATGTTCATGTGATTCATGTTAAAGTTTTCATAGTTCCAAAATAGCAATTATTATTTTCTTACCTAAGATCTATATATCTAACCCATCTCTCTTCCTTGAATGAAACTTTCCAAGGATAAGAGCTAGGGCTCTGCAAGACATTTCTGATTCTGTTCAGGGCAGGATTAGGATGTATGCCACCTTGGGCTCATTAGAGGAAAGGTGGGATATAAATGTAATAAAATAAATACATAAATAAAAAATATTTTATATAGTGCTGTCTCATGTTTGGGTAATACAACTTGTCAACCAGTCCAATTTTCCACTGTTCATATTTCAGGGATTCCGTCCATAATAAGGAAAAGACAAAGGTTTCATTTGACACCCATTTCCCTTAGTGATGTGGTGATGGAGGCATGGCCAGCAGCTGTGGTCCTACTCTCCTGTTCCATGTGATCACAATCCTATGGAACAATGTTCTTCAACTTTGGCTCTCCAGAATTTGCACTTCCATTGTTCTCAGCCAGTTTAGACAATGGTCAGGGATGATGAGAGCTGCAGTACAACAACATCTGGGGACCCAGGGTTGAAGAGCACTAGTGTGGAGGAGAGCACTTGAAAAGGACTTAATCTATGATTCTGATAGAGGCATGTCCAACTTCAGATAGGTTGTGATATTGTGACTCAGTATCAAAAAATGGCAGAGATCTACCCATTTTCATTCTTCAACTTAAACATACTCATTCCGCCCCCTCCCATAACATGTGTGTTTTAAGCTGTGTAGAAACAGCTTTAGACCCCCTCAGGGCCAAACTGGTCTGTCTGATGGTCTCTTCCGCCCGCCCCACCCCAGAAGGTCACTAGCCGGGTTAGTGGAGTGCGCTGCGGAGCTCTCACCGGGCGATGCTTCTCCTCCGGGTATTAGCTGGGCTAGAGGAAGAAGCTCTGAAGTAGGCCAGTGACGTCTGTGTTGTCTGCTCAGGGGAGCAGCAGCACCATCCAAACCAGCCAAATACAGGGCCAATTAACACTTGGAGGGACGAGGAGAGCGTGCAGGGGGGTGCTTATGTGGAAGGAGGTGGCTAACTGGATGCGGGAGGGGGAGTTTAAAGCAGCACTCTCTCTCTCCCCCCCTCAAGCCCCCACCACAGCAGCAACACACACAACATGCCAGCAGGATGGTTGCTTGGTCCCACCCCGCTGCCGCCGCCACCATCACTTTTCCTGGCCAATAGTGACAAGGGGCAGTGGAGACACATTGCTGCCAAGCAGCCTGGCCCCTGCTGGTGCTGAGGCTCCCCACAGCTCTGGGACCAAGCGCAGGGGACTGGCTCTGGGGAGACAGCACCTTCCAGCAGAGTCAGGGTTTCCCAGACCCGGAGAAAGGGGCTTCGGATGACAAAAGTGCAGAATGAGTGTGCACAGCTGTCTCCTGGGGGCAGAAGGATCTGAACCAAAGAGAAGTGGCCATGTCCATGTCATACTAGCAAACCATTCACTGCTTAGGAAGACATGTTTGCCTCCTGCGATGTTACTTTGGAGTCCTTTCCATCTCACTACTTCGTCGCTTGCTTTTAATGCGCCCTGATCTGTTGCCCGCTTTGCAACTCTCTGGCAGGAAATGGAAAGCTCCAACATTAAACTGCTTTGCTCCATCAATTGCGTCTTTTGGGGGATGGGGCTGAGGGTGCTGAACCCTCCAGTCTCTCCCTCAGTGAGGACCCTCCAAAATCAGCAAGCCTCCAAAGGGAAAACTGACATCGGGCAACATCTTGATGTTGCTCCACAGTCCACCACTGCCACCTGCCCATTGCCAGCCCTCGATTTGTCCTCGCTCAGGAAGAGCCTCTTTCGCAAAGCTCTGTGTATCCACCGGGGGGTTTCGGGTGGGGGGGGGCTCCACTGCTTCTCTCTCTCTCCCTCCGTGAAGGCAACATCCCCCTCCCCACCGCCAGCGCTCTATCCCCCAAGAGCCCAGCAGGAAGGATGGTAAGCTGGCTTCGGAGGAAGGAGGCTGGAGAGAGAAGGAGTAGTACAGAAACAACCCCAGGATCGACTGGGGTCTCAGGATTGACGCGTTGTACACCCGAATGATAGAAGAGAGATATTCATCTCTCCCATAGATGTGCCAAGTATTTCCATCACTTACGTGTTAAAAAGTAAACTCTGTGTTGCACATTAATGTAGTGTCTCATTCCCCCTCTGGTAGAAAACAGAAAGGGAAAGAAATGGAGGCAGTGAGAGATTTTACTTTCTTGGGCTCCATGATCACTGCAGATGGTGACAGCAGCCATGAAATTAAAAGACGCCTGCTTCTTGGAGAAAAGCAATGACAAACCTAGACAGCATCTTTAAAAGCAGAGACATCACCTTGCCAACAAAGGTCCATATAGTAAAAGCTATGGTTTTCCCAGTAGTTGATGTATGGAAGTGAGAGCTGGACCATAAAGAATCACTGAAGAATTGATACTTTTGAATTACGGTGCTGGAAGACACTCTTGAGAGTCCCATGGACTGCAAGAAGATCAAACCTATCCATTCTGAAGGAAATCAGCCCTGAGTGCTCACTGGAAGGACAGATCCTGAAGCTGAGGCTCCAATACTTTGGCCACCTCATGAGAAGAGAAGACTCCCTGGAAAAGACTCTGATGTTGGGAAAGATGGAGGGCACAAGGAGAAGGGGACGACAGAGGACGAGATGGTTGGATAGTGTTCTCGAAGCTGCCAGCATGAGTTTGACCAAACTGCGGGAGGCAGTGGAAGACAGGAGTGCCTGGTCCATGGGGTCACGAAGAGTCGGACAACAACTAAACAACTAAACAACAACAACAATTTGAATTCTCTGTGTTTCAGTAAATTTAATAATCACTGGTCAGTAAAACTTACATTTTATTCGCATATAGTGAAAGGTAACTCACATCTTACACTTCTTTTACTTATGCAAGGAGAGCAGAGGAAATCCACTCTACATTTATTTATTCACCATCACCACCTGAGCATCCTATGATCACAGGTTTACCTGGTATTGGAAAGGTGGAGTTGTAGAGCCCTCCCACTTCCTTCACAAAGCTGAGCAATCACTTACTGGGTTTTGGGAAGGAGATGTGTGGACTCTAGGACCTGGCCAGAGCCCCTCCTTCCCAAAGCTGGGCAAGCAGCCCTCCAACTTGCAGAGCTCAATGCAACTATTTGTAAGCTATGTATAGGATAACAGCATTACCTGGATGTAGCACAAAGTAAAGGCCAAAATTCATAATTTAGACATTGCAATAAAGATAGCAGGAAGGAACAGGATCAAACATAGGACGATGATAGTTACTGTCTCTGAGAAACAACCTTTCCTCCAACCAACCTTTTGAAAGCTTCTTTTACCTCCTTATTTCTCAGACTGTAGATGAGTGGATTCAACATAGGTATCGCAAGGGTATAAAAGACAGAGATGATTTTGTCTTGCTCCACTGAATATTTTGAACTGGGCCTTAAGTACATGAAAATGGCTGTCCCATAGAATACGGTGACAGCCGTAAGGTGGGAGGCACAGGTGGAGAAGGCTTTTCGTCTGCCCTCGGATGAGTTGATCCGAAGGATGGCAACAAGAATGTATGTGTAAGAGACAAGAATGGTCAGGAGAGTTACTGATACAATTGCTGTTGAGAAGGTGAAATGAATTATATCAGTGACACCTGTATCTGAGCAGGAGAGCTTTAGGATAGGGGGCACATCACAGAAGAAATGGTTGATGATGTTGGATCTGCAGAAGGACAAATTAAATATAAATGAAGTCTGGACAATTGCATTCACACAACCTGTTAGATAGGAACCAGCCACAAGCAAATAACAGAGCTTCCTGGACATGAGAGCAGTATACAACAGTGGGTTGCAGATTGCAATGAAGCGATCATATGCCATCACACCCAGCAGGCAGCACTCACAGGATACAGCAATGCAGAAAAAGAAGAACTGCAGGGCACAGCCAGTGAAGGAAATAGTTTTGCTTTCTGCCACAAAGGTCATCAGTGTCCTGGGAGCAATGACACTGGAGTAACCAATATCCAAAAGTGACAGGCTACTGAGGAAAAAATACATGGGAGTGTGGAGCCTGGAGTCAACTCTGATTAATGTTACCATGCCAATGTTCCCCACCAGGATCAACAAGTAAATCAGTAAGAACACAGTGAAGAGAACAAACATCGTATTCTGGTTATCTGTGAATCCCAGCAATACAAATTCAGTAATTGTGGTGAAGTTTCCCTCTGCCATTTATGTAAGGTGTGCTCTCACCTGTAAACAAGAATATGAGAACAATGATGAAAGAGAATTATTTCCATTCTTGACATGACACAGAATAGCATATCACCATTCACATTTCCCCCCCCAAACTGCAGTAGTTTCATGAGGCCACATGCCTAGGGTGACATAGTGCTGCTTAACCTTTTCGCTAGGTGTTACACATGTAACGTGATATTCTCTCCCCCTCCATCTCTCATTTAATCAAAGGCTGTTTTTGGAGGCCACACATTTAAGTGGAGGAATAACAAGGAACACAGAATAGCATATAGCCCTTCACATTTTTTTCCAGCCAGCAATAATTTCAAAGGGCCACATGCTTAAATGGAGGGGGTGACATAGAGCTGCTTAACCTTTTCTCATTCCACCGTTTCCTCCATACCATTCTGGTCAGTGACCGAAATAAATTGATTCATTTTTTCGTTCCTTTTTTCCATAGAAATTTTTTCTCTAATTTGTGCAAAGACAATACAGGAAAAGGCAATTATTCTGGAGTTAGATTCACTCTCTCAAGCAAACAATTTGCAGAGGCCACAGGGAACAGGACTATCCCCAGTTAGGAGACCTTTCCCTATGCTACAGATGTCAAAAGAGCCATATAGATGTTGATTAATATTTACAGTCTGCCATTACCTTAAAACGTATAATAGCACATTTGACTTACCTAGAGATTCCTCAACATTGCCTGCAACATTTCCCACACGACTAAGATTTCCTTTGCATTCTCTTGCATTCTAAAGCAGACATAGAACAAGAAGCCTTATGATGACAAACACAGGTTGTTTTGACAGCATGGTGATCCTAATCTTCAAATAGGAAGGCTGGCAGAATGAGAAGACTGTGGTGCATTTATATCTCTTAAAGCAAGAAGGAGGAAGCCTCAAAGAAGGAGGGAGGTAGATGCCATTATTTGGTCCCAAAGAGATTTGGATTAGGTGAGCATGAGTTGCAAAACATTCCTTTCATAAGTACATTGAAACAGAGTCCCTGAAAGGTCTCAAGGCAATAATCATAAAGCCACAAACAGAAAAACTCATTAAGATTATCTTTATATTCAGTGACAGCAAATGAAGAGTCCCCCTCCTCTTTTCAGATGAACTTCAACAGCCCTGTACCAACAAGGGTGACAATGTACCCCTTTAAATGCATCTTTCTTCCCTCCAGGGTCAGCTCTGTCCTAATAATGTTTGTGTGCATCATGCCCTACATCAGGAATAGCCAATGTAGTACCCTTCAGATGTTGTGGGCTGCAACTCCCATCATTCTTTATTGTTGGTCATGCTGATGGGACTAATGGGAGCTGTAGTCCAGCAGCTAAAAGGTAAAGGACCCCTGGATAGTTAAGTCCAGTCAAAGGCGACCATTGGGTTGCAGCGCTCATCTTACTTACAGGCCAAGGGAGCTGGTGTCTGTCCACAGACAGCTTTCTGTGTTGTGTGGCCAGCATTACTAAACTGCTTCTGTCACAACGGAACACCGTGATGGAAACCAGAGTGCACAGAAATGCTGTTTACCTTCCTGTCGCAGTGGTACTTATTTATCTACTTGCACTGGTGTGCTTTCTAACTGCTAGGTTGGCAGGAGCTGGGACAGAGCAATGGGAGCTCACCCCGTCGCAGGGATTCAAACCGCCAACCTTCTGATCTGCAAGCCCAAGAGGCTCAGTGGTTTAGACCAAAGTGCCACCCTCATCCCCTGTAGTCCAGCAATGTCTGGTTGGCATGATATTGGCTACCCCTGCCCTACAACTTGTGCTGGATTGAGAAACAGGAAATTACATGACACAGCATGTGGATAGAACAATAAATATAAATACCAGCTACAGAGCAACTATTTGTGATGGTGGGATAAATTAGATTAAGTTATGAAAACAAAGAAAGAGGAGAGAATGATTATTCTGAAATCTCACAATAGGGGTGGCAACTTGAATAAAATATTGGGGAGCCCAGCAAACCCTGCCCTGCATCATAAGATGAGGTACACACTCACCATTTGAATGGCAATGGTCAAATATTTTATTGGGGGAGAGGACAAGGGACCTCAGCCCCTAGAAGCTGGCTCCTACGGATGTCTCATAAGCATGTTTGATTCTGTGAATGTGCATTGAAAAGTGCACAATGAGAACATGCTGTGCATAGTCTGTCATCATGATGCATGCCATGATATCATGTGTTAAGATATGAGGGAGAAAACTGATTTTGTTTGCATTTTAATGAGAAATGACCTAAGTCACATGTCTTGCACCAACTATCATTGAATGAAACACAACTATCATTCAAAATTCACACTTCTCTGAGTTTTGTGATGCAGTTCTCCAATAAAATATTGTGCACAAAAATGCATATATTAAGTGAAAGTGTGCATAAAATTCACATTAGGTTTACAGCATACAAGAATGCATTCTCTTGGGTACATCTGCTGACAAATATGTGTATTTTAGTCAAAATTAATGTGTTTATTAGGAGGTAATTGCACTAAAATACTGATGCAGTTCAATGAGGACTTCTTTTAAAACAGCAGCAACAATAATTGCTACTTGCTACAGAACTGTGGAGAACCAAATTAAGATTGAAAACTGAGAATCGGAGGGAATCGGAAATCAACACATTCCTCCGTTTGTCTCTCTGGCCCTCTTATCTGATTGGTTCTACTGCAAATGCTCCTTCTGCACAAGCATATGAGATTACCAAATGGAACAATCTGCCTTCACCACCTGCATGCTATTCTGGGAGTCCTCCCAGGTGCGTTTTCTTTTTTTTGTGGGGGTGGGGGAAGCCCCATTGTGTAAGCTGACCCCTTGTGCAGGGCTTCTTCTGAAAGGATTTGTTAGTTGAATCCTAGCCCAAATCTGCAATCTTGAGAAAACAATGCAGATTAATTCAATCTATGGAAATAACTTGTTCCATTGCTTTCAATGGGACTGCATTAAAATTAGCTTTAGTTGGATTGGGACCATTATTTCTATAGCGAGAATAATGCATCATTTAGATGTTCTATCCAAATATTCCCAGTGCCATTTGCTTCCTGTTGACAAATTATAGAAGAAATTATCGGGGAAAAGATTGTAATGATGCCCCAAGAATTTTATTATTAATCCCCAATAGCTGAGGTTTCTGGAAAAATATTCCCCAAACCCATCTTTAGAGATTTCAAACACAACTGATGCAAGAAATAATGAATTAGCTAGTGGCAAGATCACTCCCAAGGGGTTTGAGATGTGCCAGAATGGCTGCTTACCACACTTTCACGGCAAGCAGCGGTGGTGCCCGATGCAGTTGTCCCTCTCGGCTGGTGCAGAGACTCATGGGTTCCCACCAAACCCTTAGATTTGAATGAGCTGGTGCGTGGCAGCCTAGGGGGCGTGGCTTGGGGAGCAGACCTGAATGAGGCAGTCTTTGCTCAGGTCTCCTGCCCAGCTTTTTATTCTGGCTGGCCCAGCTGAGATTTGCCAGATCCAGGAGAAGCATGAAAAGGGCAGAGGGGAGATTGGTGATGTGTGCACCTTGCATCCTATTGCTTTGAAAAACCCTGGAGTGGAGGGGACTTAGGCACCTGCCAGGAGGCAAGGAACTTCAGTCTCTGCAACTGCTTCATGGGGGCAAGTCCTACCAGAAATGAGTTGCTGTGCCCAGTAGGCCAGACCCTCCTGTGTGGAATGGGTTTTTGCTAATAAAGAGCATGCACAGCATGCACAGTGTGGTTTATTGCTGGCTATCCTTTGACACTTAGTATTAAGCACTGTGGCATTTGCCCTCCTAGGTGGGTCATAAGGAAAGGGTTAAATGAGTTGAGTGTGAAGTGATTGGCCACTGGGAACCAAAGGGGAGGAGTTAGAGTTGGAGTTGTGTGGAAATCTGTTGGGAGTTGGAGAAGGAAGAGGGAGGATAAGTCTGAGGGTTGGTAAACTAAGGATAAGAAAAATTAACTGAAACCATAAACTTGTTCAGGCTTACAAAATAAACTTGATTATTTGTTTTAATGTTAACAACTGTCTGGACTCCATGTGTACCCAAGAGAAGCACGTTGGTGGCAGCGGAAAAGTGATCACAGTGGTGGCACAGGGATCAATAGACCGTCAAATGTCCGGGGACCCTGTGTGATCGCCACAAGCACTATTTAAAAGAAAGGTAGAATCACAGGAATGTGGTGGGTTCTGAAAATAGATATTTCAGCTGTCAAAGACCAGGGCAAAAAGGTGCATCTTCAGCATTCACTGAAAGCTGTATAGTGCAGAAGCAAGATGCTTTCTCCAAATTAATCTGGGAGCTATAATATATTATTATAGTGTGCTAAGAGCTTTTAGGAGACCCCTATTCCTCTGCCATAGCTACAATTCCCAGAGTTCCCCATGAAGAAGGATTGGTTGTCAAACTACTCTGGAGCTGTAGCTCTGGGGAAGGAATGGGAGTCTTCTAAGAACTCTCAGCACCCTTAATAAATTATAGCTCCCGAAATTCTTTCGAAAATGCCATGACTGTTTAAAGTAGTATCATAATGTTTAAAACACATGGTATGAAGGTGGCGTCAAATTCCCCTCTCTCCCCAAGTGTGACATCTTCATGGGCCATTAGTGACTTTGTTTACTTTGAAAAGATAATTCCAAACAAGATGGCAGAATAGATGGTGCTTACTTTGTCCTTTCCTAACTGTAAAGTGCTAAAGGGTTTCAAAGAAGCATATTTGAAGGACATCCTTCTTCCATACAATCCTGTTCCCTGATTGTGCTCAATTTCAATAGGCTTTACAATGGGATGCGGGTGGCGCTGTGGGTTAAACAGAAGGTCGGCGGTTCGAATCCCCACGACAGGCTGAGCTCCCGTTGCTCGGTCCCTGCTCCTACCAACCTAGCAGTTTGAAACCTAGCAGTTTGAAATAGGTACTGCTCCGGCGGGAAGGTAAACAGTGTTTCCGTGTGCTGCTCTGGTTCCACTGAAGCAGCTTTGTCATGCTGGCCACATGACCCCATTAGCTGTACGCCGGCTCCCTCGGCCAATAAAGCGAGATGAGCGCTGCAACCCCAGAGTCGGCCACGACTGGACCTAATGGTCAGGTCCTTTATGTTCAAAAATATGATTGGTTCAGATGCAAGACTGGTTATTTTTCTACTGTTGCACCCAATTTGTAGAATGAATGCTCCCCACATTAAATGGGGGGCGTACTTTGCGTGGATGCACGCAGCACCCATGATCCTACATGGCTCCTAGCAGTATTGCCTGGCATTGCCCCCCCCGCTCCTGAGGCTGGATAACTGGAGGGTTCCTGCCCAACCTCGGACAGTCAACCAATCCCGGTGGGGGAGGCGTTGCCAGGAGAGTGGGCCAGGTAGGGGGTGGGACTTCCCTACCCACACAATAGAGGGTGGAACTTACCTGGGGGATCATAGTCAGCTGCAGAGCTCCTCCCACCCCGCCCTCCCTCGGTTAAGCTTTCTTTTGCAGGTTAACTTCTTCTTCACAGGTATGCCTGCGCTGCTATGTATTGGTCACTGTTAAAGGGCCAGAAAGGAATTTTCCTGCATTGGCAGGTTTTGCCTTCCCCGTAGCAAAACGTTACAACTTTGGTGGTTACAGGCCTTGGGTGGAATCCTTTAGTCTTTCTTCCCTAATTTTGGGGGGGGGCATGAAGCGGTGACACACGCCACCCCCTGTAGCAACGATCCCAGGTTTCCCCATTAAAGGGATTGTTCTGAGGGGAGTCATTGAACTGAGAGGTTGTCATTGGTCTCCCCCATGTAGCGGCAAATTGGGGGGGGGTGGGCTCTCTGCTTGAACAGACGTTCTCCAGAGCCAGTTCAATCCTCACTCAATCTGATGTTCCCCAGATTGGGTCTGGGGTCTGGGGGGCAATAAAGGCCCAAGGTTGAAGCCAAGGTCTCCCTACACCTGAATCTTAAATAAAGTTGTGGCCAATTTTAACCCCATAAGACAGTGTCGTGTGTCTTTATTCCATGCGGGAGCTGGCCTTGGGGTGGGGGGTGGGGGTCTTCACCTGTCTGTGCTATACCCTTCCTGGTTTTGGTTGTATCAAACTTAGTTTTATTTTTATTAAAATAAAACTAAGTTTGATACAACCAAATAAAACATAATAAATAAAACTAAAACTAAGTTTTAGTTTTATTTATTATGTGTAATTCTCTACTCCATCTCCCAGCCTCTGTCAAGTGAAATCCACCTTGTCTCTGCAGGTTCTCTTTTGCAAGAGACAGGGACTCTTACTGGTAATGTGCCACATCCCTAGCAAGCATTGTAACACGTTCCCCACCTAAAACAACACCATTTTGTGTACCTAAAAGTGTGTGTGTGTTTGTGTGTTCAGATCATCCTTAAAGCTCTAATTAGTTCAGCATGGGACAGCTCCATCTAGCTTTTTTGTCCTCCAAAAGCTAAGACTACTCCATCATTTCAGGATTTCTTTCCCTCATTTTTAAAATATTATTACTGCAATACTGCACTATTCAAATCTTGCTCTCTGAGAAACCTGGGATAGCAGAATTTTAAAGCAAAGCAAGAATCTAAGTACAGTGGTACCTCAGGTTACAGACACTTCAGTTTACAGACGCTTCAGGTTACAGACTCCACAAACCCAGAAATAGTACCTCGGGTTAAGAACTTTGCTTCAGGATGAGAAGAGAAATCGTGCGGTGGCAGCGGGAAACCCCATTAGCTAAAGTGGTACCCAAGGTCAAGAACAGTTTCAGGTTAAGAACGGACCTCCGGAATGAATTAAGTTCTTAACCAGAGGTACCACTGTATGCTTGTAATGAACTGTACTCCCTGTAGGAAGGTTATCTTTGACACTGCTGTGAGAAACGAAGAAGTAAACTGCTCTACAGCAGGTAAACTGCCCTCCATTTTCTCCTAAAAATGTTTCTTGGATTGAGGCTATATAGACGGAATGCCAAAATATTGTAACTGAGTGATAACCCACTCCCTTCAATGGTAATGTGTCTCTTAATCTCAATCTGATTCCTTGTGGTTTGAATCCAGCCGCAATGTCAGATAAAAACACATTAAGCAAATAAACTGCTTATCCATTGAATTAAAATATCTGCATTTCTGGATTACAATCACAGGCAATCTGCAAGAGAGATCTCATGCATTGTCATAAAAAGTCAACCTCCCCAGCTTTTGTGAAAAGAAAGCCAAAATAAATTCCAAATAGTTTTTTGTTTTGTTTCCAGAAATATGAAGTGTTCATAGATATCATCTGGCTAATGAAAAATAAAACATCCCAAGCACTCTGAGAATATATCAAGCTAGGAACCTTACCTGTGAAGAGGAAAGATGCCATTCCTAAAGCCCCAAAGTAAGGCATAATGATAGAAAGGCTAATTTTATAGTTGCTTTGATATTGGCTAGAAGTCAAATGCTTGAAACTCATGAGTAAGTTCCATGAGTTTGTATGTCACCTGAGGACATACAGTGTTCCAATTCATTCAAGTTTCTGCTAGTCATTATAAGAAGTTTCAAACAGAATTATTGCCTCACCATTCACATTCCAGAATTCAGTAATAATTCTCATTAGTTATTTTCCTCTATTTTTTTTTTTTACAATAAGTTTCCCAATTGTGGAATTCCCTCCCCTCTGAAGTATGGCTGAATGAATTTTAATCTACATATCAGGCTTAACGTATGCTAATGTCTGAGCCTGTTATTTTGTTTTCTTTTCCTAGGTGTAATATATTATATAATATATAATGTATTGGGGTGAAATTACCATTGGGAGTTCAGGTACAGAGGCTCACATCAAATTCCAAATCAGTCAAACTTTTTTCAGTACTGCATTACTGGCCAGTTGAAAGAGCTTCCAACAGCATTTCAATTATGACACCTGCCAAGCAGGAAATATAGGGCATCTTAGCTGTTTGTTCTTCAACCAATCACCTTCTGCCATCCCAGCTCCTCACCATTTCCCCTCCAACTACAGACCCTGAAATGCAACTTAATCTATTGTTCCCTGCAGGAATCAGAATCCTCATTGCACCTCATAAGGGGTTGTTTTTCACTTTAATATTCAGCCATTAGGTTCCCCCTTAACTATTTCTTACCAGTTTTGAGGTCAGCTTTCACTCTTTCCTATGTGACATTGGCTCCCCCCCCAAAAAAAATAAATAAATTCATACACAGCCCCTTCAAAGGGCAGCTAACCAAAACAGCCAATACTGAATAGGGAGGGAGGGTGTAGCAAAAGTATACAGGAAAGTTTGGTGAGAAGGAGGCAAATAAATTGCCTGGCTGACTGCTCTCCTGCATTGGCCAAACCGCCCTATGGTCAACCCTTTTACTTCTCCCACAGGCAAAACCAAGTGTAGCCTCCTTTCCTGGGGAGCTGGGATGTGGCAAAGGCACACCCGTTTTAAATTGGAGGAGGCACTGTACTTTAGAGGAAAGGTGAATAAGAGGGGATATGATAGACGGTTTGTTACCTGTTGTGTATTTCTGTGTTTTTATACTGTAAACCTCCTTGTGATCCTCAAATGAAGGATGGTATAGAAAATAGATAAATACAAATAAATATGTTTATAAAAGTATGCATGGCATAGAGAAAGTGAATAGTTGAACCCCCCCCCCCTTCTTCTTACACTAGAAGTTAGTTGTGAACATCCAATGAAGCTTAATGGTGAAAGATTCGGGACAGATAATGTCACTCCCCACTACACGGCTCCAAAAGGAGTCCTGGCGGGTGCACCTTTGGGAAGAGAGGAAGTCGGGTGAGAAGCCCCTTCCTACTGATATCACTGGGAACTGTAGCTCTTGGGAAGGAATGGGGGTCTTCTAAGAACTCTCAGCACCCTTAATAAATTATACCTCCCAAAAGTCTTTGGAAGAAGCCACTACTATTTATAGTGTTTAAAATATATGGTATGAAGGTGGCATCAGATTCCCCTCCCTCCCCAAAGTGTGACATCTTCATGGGCCATTAGCTACTTTGTTTACTTTGAAAATATAATTCCAAACAAGATGGCAGAATAGATGTTGCTTACTTTGTCCTTTCCTAACTGTAAAGTGCTAAAGGGTTTCAAAGTAGTATACTTGAAGGGCATCCTTCTTCCATACAATCCTGTTCCCTGATTGTGCTCGATTTCAAGAGTCTTTACTATGTATTCCACTATCTTCAAAAATATGATTGGTTCAGATGCAAGACTGGCCATTTTTCTATTGTGGCACCCAATATGTAGAATACCCTCTTTCTAGTTACTTCATTTGGCCCCATCTCTTTTAACTTCAGATGAAGATCTAATGCCTTTTTATTTCACCAAGTTTTTAGTGCGGGTAGAACTTCCTGGTTTTGGTTGTATCAAACTTAGTTTTATTCCGTGTAGACTTATTGACCTTAAAGGACCTAAGTTTGTCATGTTCATTAGTTTTAGTGGGTTGACTAACGCTGGAGACAATTCTTAAAAAAATGTTATTCTATCCTTCTCTTGTTTTCAGCTTTTTATTCTCAAAAATTACATATAAAAGTAATTACAACAGATTCAACTTATTTTAAAAATAGGTAAAAAATACAATAAAAACAGCCTGTAGATAGAAAATGTAACATTTTTATAAAACACCCAACAATATTTGTGTTTCAACATTTATCTGTGTAATTTTCCACAAACACAGTAAAAGGAGACCATGTCTCAACAAAATGATTATCTACCTATGTACATCCCTTTCCTCTTATCATGTTCACCAATTTTATTATGTGAACATTCTCCCAAGTATTCATGATCCAATTATCCATTATGAGGTGCTTATTTTCCTCTAATGGTAACTAATTGTGAATCAAGCATAGTTAAGAGGTGTGTTACATTTTTTCTATCATCTGACAGGATGTACCATTTTATGTAACCAAAAAGCACCACTACTGGATATCATATCATCATATCATATCATATCATATCATATTATATCATATCATATTTTACATTTCTTTTAGCACAGATGTCCAAAAAGCATTTTTTCTTGGGCGTGAACAGAACACATCCTTCTCTCTCCTTGTTGGGTAATACCACCTTCATTTTTCACACACTGAAGCCAGGATTTTGCTTATCTGTGCTTATCACTGATTACTTGGGTAGTAGCACGCCAAGGAAACCACATGGCTACTCTATCCTTTTCTGATGGGTCAGCATTCAGTGGATGAAAGGCTTCAAGGACACCTCGTTTTATATAGCCTCTCGAGCAAGCTAGAAATGAGAGGTACCTTAGGGTTCTCACCAGGGTAGCCAAGTGTTCTACTAGTATTACAAGAAGGGATTGCACGGTGTTCTAAAATGACTTCTTGAAAACTGGACATAAAAATGGAAAATGCAGTTCAATGAAAGCAAGTTAACAAGATTTACATTTGGGCAAAACCACGTAACTTCGCATGTACAAGATCAGCATCTGAACTGGGCCCTTTGAGATGGACAATTAAAATCCACAAAATCATAATACTTTATATAGATCTATGTTGGAACTTTAATTGGAATACTACGACACAACTGGTTTTGACACCTACATTATTACCATATAATACATTGTCTTATGTGTGCATCTCAATCATACTTGTGCCAGGACCATTCCAAGAGAACTTGTGGCTTTACAGATGCTGCTGGACTCCAGAAGAGCCAATGGTCTGGGCCCTGGGACAATCGGAGCTGTAATCCAGCAACATCTGGAAGGCTGAAGATTCCAGAGATTCTTTAACATTCCTATATGCTACAGGCATGTCCAGGTATTCCAGGCTTCATGTGAACCAATGCATTCCTATTACTGTACTTCACCCCGCTGCCCTTCAATATTTTGGATATGAAGGTCTGCAGAGAGGAATATGCCCTATGCTTATTGATTTCCTGAGTTATTTAGAACCATGACCATGACGGTTTCTAAATTATGCGAGGAGCCTAAACACACATGGAGCACATTCTTCTTTGCACAAATTTGCCCTCTAACATATGATGGGAACTGGGAGTGGAAAAATATTAGATGGGGCAGAACTGGAGAGTGAATCCCTACACTCACCCCATCTGTTTAAACAGGGTGCTTGCCAAATGGTCTTATACTTCCATTGTGATTCCACCTATTTATTCTGGAAAGATAGTCAGATACAATCTTAGTTATTTCAGTGGCTTAACTAAGAGAATCCTCCTTCCTATTTATCATTGCAGAAGGCGCTACAGCTTCCTTCTACATGCTAGCATGATGAGGTGGTCATCATGTTAGATAGCATTATTTGCCCTCTAACATATGATGGGGACTGGGAGTTGAAAAGCAAAGCCTTTTAATATCTTTCTTTAGTCTTAAGAAAAGGTCATGCTTTTACTATTTTTACTTGAAAAATATCACCTTCTCTGCCGTCCTACCAAAAGCATCTTTCACATCTTTGTTCCTTAGGCTGTAGATGAGAGGGTTGAGCAAGGAGATCACAAGAGTATAGAACACAGAAACTATTTTGTCCTGATCCTTTGGGAAACTGGAGCCAGGTCGTATATACATGAAGAAGATGGTTCCATAGAAGATAATGACTGTGATCAAGTGGGAAGCACAAGTGGAGAAGGCTTTGTATCGGCCCTGGGCAGAGCTGATCCTCAGGATGGCAAAAAGAATAGCGATGTAAGAGACCAAAACAATGAGAAAAGTTGTCAGTGCAATTATAGTGGATAAAACGAAATGCACAGTGTGAGTGACATGGGTGTCTGAACAGGACAACTTAAGTATTGGGGGAACATCACAGAAAAAATGATTAATGATATTTGAACTGCAGAAGGACAAAGTAAAAATAAAAGAAGTCTGGAGAATTGAACTTGTAAGTCCACAAGCATATGCAACCACCACCAATATAGTACAATGCTTCCTTGACATAATAGCAAAATAGAGCAGTGGGTTGCAGATGGCTGTGAAGCGATCGTACGCCATCACAGCTAGAAGGCAAACTTCTGTGGTTATGAAAATAGCGAGGAAGAAGAATTGCACTGTGCATCCCTTGAAGGAAATGGTTGTCTTCTCCTCTGCCACAAAGGTTGTCAGCAACTTGGGGGCAATGGCAGTTGAATAACCAATATCAATAATGGAGAGGTTTCTCAGGAAAAAGTACATTGGGGTGTGAAGCTGGGCATCCACACTGGTCACTATGATTATCCCAAGGTTGCCTATTATTGTGGCTACATAGATTATAAGGAACAAGAAGAAGAGTGGGACTTGGAGGTCAGGGTGGTCCATGAATCCTACCAGGATGAACTCTGTTACAGTGCTTTCATTTTGCTTCATTCTATATCCCTCTGTAAGAGAATTAAAAAGAATATGGTTTTTGAAGCTGGATGGCTACCAGACTGCATTAAAATTCGTTCATTCAAGTAAACTGTACGTTTGAGGGGAATGAACAAATACCACAAACTACAGCATTGGGTGTAGAACCTTTGGCCCTCCAGGTTTTTTTTGTCTCCATTCCCATCAGCCCCAGCCAGCAAATCCTATGGTCAGGGCTAATGGAAGTTGGAATTTAATTGCTTCCATTATTGAAATACAGGTGCTGTTATTTCCACATTGGATGGGAATTAGTGGCAAAATTCCCTTCATTTTATAAAACTGGATTTTACCCATAACATTTTACCCATAATGCTTAAAAATATTGCACCCTGTGACCAATTAACATAGTTTAAAGGTACATCTATTCACACTCCACCTTCTCTTAAACACCAGGAAGTAATGTTAGGCCACTGAACTGTGCGTATGCCCTTAAGCTCTAAACTGAAGTACTCCCATCCAGAAAGAAAGAGTTAACACAAACTAAATCAAGTTTTAGAATTTAATTTACTGTACGGGAGAACCTTTTATATTCACATCCAACAACTTAGGCATTTGGGAGCAATTCCTTGAGTCACCTGATATTATCTGGCCTGCAGGAAGTGTACCTATCTACACTGGGATTGTGTGGGTTAATCTGTAGCAGGTTGATGTGTGACAGCTGAGATTCTATGAAACCAAGGCTTTCATGTCTGCTCACTAAGGTGTACATTGCTACTCTGTTAGGGGTACCTGCACCAAAACCTATGTGGATGAGCTCATATTCATTCCACAGGGCTGACCACCAAAGTGAGCAGAGTGGAAGAAAAACCAACATGTGAAGGGTATTCCTACTTATCTCTGAATAGTGTGCACCAACAGGGGCATTTTTTAAAAATTAAATTTTATCTCAGCCTTTTCATCAAAAACTTTCTTTGTGACTTCGTTCTCTCCTGGAAAGTGCGGCCATTTTAAGTTATGGGCATTTCCTGACAAAATGTTGTCTGGGGACAGAGGAAGACTGCTTAAGTGACTCCATCTCCTTGCATGTGTTTCATTTCTGCAGAAAACCCTTTCCTTGTGGGACAACTGTAGCATAGGACCACTTCACTCTCCCTCCCTCTTTCTCACACATATCCTGCCATTCTTTCACAAGCAGTTCAGAGTAATAAATAAAATTGTCAGGATTGTGTAATTCTCTACTCCATCTCTCAGCCTCTGTCAAGTCTCTGCAGGTTCTCTTTTGCCAGTGACAGGGACTTTTACTGGTAATGTGCCACATCCCTAGCAAGCATTGTAACACTTTCCCCACCTAAAACAACACCATTTTCGGTATCTAAAAGTCTCTCTCTCTCTCTCTCTCTCTCTCTCTCTCTCTCTCTCTCTCTCTCTGTGTGTGTTCAGATCATCCTTAAAGCTCTAATTAGTTCAGCATGGGACAGCTCCATCTAGCTTTTTTGTCCTCCAAAAGCTAAGACTACTCCATCATTTCAGGATTTCTTTTCCTCATTTTAAAAATATTATTATTCTAATTCAATACTGCACTTTTCAGATCATGCTCTCTCAGAAACTTGGGCTAGTAGAATTTTATAGCAAAGCAGGAATGTAAGTACAGTGGTACCTTGGGTTACAGACGCTTCAGGTTACAGACACTTCAGGTTACAGACTCCACTAACTCAGAAATAGTACCTCGAGTTAAGAACTTTGCTTCAGGATGAGAAGAGAAATCGTGAGGTGGCAGCGGGAAGCCCCATTAGCTAAAGTGGTAGCTCAGGTCAAGAACAGTTTCAGGTTAAGAACGGACCTCCGGAATGAATTAAGTTCTTAACCAGAGGTACCACTGTATGCTTGTAATGAACTGTACTCCCTGTAGGAAGGTTATCTTTGACACTGCTGTGAGAAACAAAGAAGTGAACTGCTGTACAGCAGGTAAACTGCCCTCCATTTTCTACTAAAAATGTTTCTTGGATTGAGGCTATATAGACGGAATGCCAAAATACTGTAACTGAGTGATAACCCACTCCCTTCAATGGTAATGTGTCTCTTAATCTCAATCTGATTTTTTCCTTGTGGTTTGAATCCAGCTGCAATGTCAGATAAAAACACATTAAGCAAATAAACTGCTTATCCAATGAATTAAAATATCTGCATTTCTGGATTACAATCCCGGGCAATCTGCAAGAGAGATCTCATGCAGAGTTGTAAGAAGTCAACCTCCCTAGCTTTTGTGAAAAGAAAGCCAAAATAAATTCCAAATAGTTTTTTTTTTGGCTTCCAGAAATAAGAAGTGTTCATAGATATCATCTGGCTAATGAAAAATAAAACATCCCAAGCACTCTGAGAATATATCAAGCTAGGAACCTTACCTGTGAAGAGGAAAGATGCCATTCCTAAAGCCCCAAAGTAAGGCATAATGATAGAAAGGCTAATTTTATAGTTGCTTTGATATTGGCTAGAAGTCAAATGCTTGAAACTCATGAGTAAGTTCCATGAGTTTGTATGTCACCTGAGGACATACAGTCATCCAATTCATTCAAGTTTCTGCTAGTCATTATAAGAAGTTTCAAACAGAATTATTGCCTCCCCAGTCACATACCAGAATTCAGTAATAATTCTCATTAGTTATTTTCCTCTATTTTTTTTTTTTTACAATAAGTTTCCCAATTGTGGAATTCCCTCCCCTCTGAAGTATGGCTGAATGAATTTTAATCTACATATCAGGCTTAACGTATGCTAATGTCTGAGCCTGTTATTTTGTTTTCTTTTCCTAGGTGTAATATATTATATAATATATAATGTATTGGGGTGAAATTACCATTGGGAGTTCAGGTACAGAGGCTCACATCAAATTCCAAATCAGTCAAACTTTTTTCAGTACTGCATTACTGGCCAGTTGAAAGAGCTTCCAACAGCATTTCAATTATGACACCTGCCAAGCAGGAAATATAGGGCATCTTAGCTGTTTGTTCTTCAACCAATCACCTTCTGCCATCCCAGCTCCTCACCATTTCCCCTCCAACTACAGACCCTGAAATGCAACTTAATCTATTGTTCCCTGCAGGAATCAGAATCCTCATTGCACCTCATAAGGGGTTGTTTTTCACTTTAATATTCAGCCATTAGGTTCCCCCTTAACTATTTCTTACCAGTTTTGAGGTCAGCTTTCACTCTTTCCTATGTGACATTGGCTCCCCCCCCCCAAAATAAATAAATTCATACACAGCCCCTTCAAAGGGCAGCTAACCAAAACAGCCAATACTGAATAGGGAGGGAGGGTGTAGCAAAAGTATACAGGAAAGTTTGGTGAGAAGGAGGCAAATAAATTGCCTGGCTGACTGCTCTCCTGCATTGGCCAAACCGCCCTATGGTCAACCCTTTTACTTCTCCCACAGGCAAAACCAAGTGTAGCCTCCTTTCCAGGGGAGCGGGGACGTGGCAAAGGCACACCCATTTTCAATTGGAGGAGGCATTGTAGTTTAGAGGAAAGGTGAATAAGAGGGGATATGATAGACGGTTTGTTACCTGTTGTGTATTTCTGTGTTTTTATACTGTGAACCTCCTTGTGATCCTCAGATGAAGGGTGGTATAGAAAATAAATAAATAAATAAATAAAATATGTTTATAAAAGTATGCATGGCATAGGGAAAGTGAATACAGTGGTACCTCGGGTTACATACACTTCAGGTTACAGACTCCGCTAACCCAGAAATAATGCTTCAGATTAAGAACTTTGCTTCAGGATGAAAACAGAAATCGGGCTCCTGCTCCGTGGCGGCAGCAGGAGCCTCCATTAGCTAAAGCGGTGCTTCAGATTAAGAACAGTTTCAGGTTAAGAACGGACCTCCGGAACGAATTAAGTACTTAACCTGAGGTACCACTGTAGATGAAACACCCCCTCCCCTTCTCCTTACACTAGAACTTGTGAACATCCAATGAAGCTTAATGGTGAAAGATTCAGGACAGATAATGTCACTCTCCACTACATGGCTCCAAAAGGAGTCCTGGCGGCTGCACCTTTGGGAGGAGGGTGAGAAGCCCCTTCCTATTGATATCACTGGCATATTCAGTAGACAGGAGGAGTGAGGAGTAGCAGGCAGAGGCTACAAAGGGCTTCCCAACCCTCTCCTCCTCCGCCTTCTCGAGATGCTGATGTGCAGTGAGGAACCAGCACTGGAAGGCCTTGAATAGGAGGCTGTTGGCAGTGCTGCTGTCAAGGCGGAAGTGGGGGGCAGGTCAGCAAAAACTCAAAAGGTTTCAGTGAAAACTCTTTATTCAATGAAACAAAACCAGCTCAGGCTTAGTGAACACAGCAATTCTTCCCAGTTGGTCCTACTCCAATGATGCAATTGTGAGGGCTGACGGTCCCCGCCTTCCTACAGCTCTCTATGTCTCCTCCTCCTCTGGGTCCTTTCCAAGCAATCTGGGACTTCTTTGACTTTGTGCTCTGTCCTCTTCAAACCTCTGCAGTATCTGGGAGACAGCGCGCGGGGGGGGGGGGGAGCTGGTCACAGTACAAGGAGGAGACCCCCTGGCTTCTTCAGCAGCCTGCCTCACCTCTGAATTTTGCCCCCCCTCCTCTCCAGCCTCCACTTCTACCTTTGATTCTGGACCGCTCTCTGCCTTAGTCCCTTCCTGCTCACTAAACCCTGTTACCGCTTCAGCTTCTGACACCACCTCCCTCCAGTTTGTTCCTTCTTTTTCGTCTGAACACTGATCGTCCTCCCACCACCTATCCCCTGGCTTTGAGTAAGTTCCCTTGTGAGTTCCCTTGAGGTCCCCCAGCTGGTGCCTTTCACCACACCTTTGCATCCAGCCAGTCCATGACAGGTGGCAGCATCAGTGGCCTGAGGTGGCTCAGAGTAGTTTATGGGACATATGGAGGGACATGTCAGGGTTGTGGCAGAGAAGTGGGCTCAGCAGAGCCTGACTGGGTTGGAGATGGCAGGGCAGTTGAGACTCTCAGGACAGAGGAAGCAGTGGTCTCAACCCTCACCAATTTGGATCATGGCCCAGTAAGATTCCAGGAGGAACCTTATTGGAGTATCAGAGGTCCATAACACAGGGTCAGTTTCTCACTCCTCCCATGCCAGCCTTGCATATCCCCACTGTTTTGTGATTCTAAAGAAAGCAATCGAGGCAATGCATCATCTGATGTTTCCCAAAGAGGGGTTGATCAATGACCCAGAACATCTGTGCCCAGTACATTATGCATCCTTTGATAGATAGAAAGCAGAAATAAGTAATTGCACAATATTCAGCTTATTTTACAAAGAAACAAGAAACACAGTAAAAAACAGCATGAAGATAAGAAATCATAACATTTTTATAAAGCTCACAATACAATTTGTGGTTCCACATTCTCCTAAATTTTGTATATCCAGCAAATAATAAGAGGATTCTGCCTGTTATTTTCTCTTACTCTTACTCAGGTCAGCCACCTGAACATTCTCCCAAATGTTTGTGATTTGTTTCCTCTAATGCTAACAAATTGTCAATCAAGCAATAGTTGGTGTGTAATAATTTCTCTATCATCTGACTGAATATGGCCCTTATGGAGCCTAAAAGCCCTGTTACTGGATTCATTGGTAGGGCATATCCTAAAATATACCCTTAAAATGAAATATATCAATTGCAAAAGGCACTATACCTTACTTCTACACAGTAGCTTGATAACCTGGCCATCATGTTAGAAAGCATTCGGCTAGCTTATGCACACACAAAACCTTGTTATATCTTTCTTTAGTGTAAAGAAAAAGGCATTTTTACTTGAAGAAAGTTGACTTCTCTATGGTCCTACCCAAAGCGTCTTTCACTTCTTTGTTCCTCAGGCTATAGATAAGTGGGTTAAGGAAGGAGATCATCAGACTATAGAACACAGAAACTATTTTATCCTGATCTATTGAAAAAGTAGAACCAGGACGTATATACATGAAGAAGATGGTTCCATAGAAGATAATGACTGTGATCAAGTGGGAAGCACAGGTGGAGAAGGCTTTGTATCTGCCCTGAGCAGAGCTGATCCTCAGGATGGCAAAAAGAATAGCGATGTAAGAGACCAAGACAATGAGAAAAGTTGTCAGTGCAATTATAGTGGATAAAAGGAAATTCACAGTGTGAGCGACATGGGTGTCTGAACAGGACAACTTAAGTATTGGGGGAACATCACAGAAAAAATGATTAATGATATTTGAACTGCAGAAGGACAAAGTAAAAATAAAGGAAGTCTGGAGAATTGAACTTGTAAGTCCACAAGCATATGCAAGCACCACCAATATGGTACAATGCTTCCTTGACATAATAGCAAAATAGAGCAGTGGGTTGCAGATGGCTGTGAAGCGATCGTACGCCATCACAGCTAGAAGGCAACCTTCTGTGGTTATGAAGACGGCAAAGAAGAAGAATTGCACTGTGCATCCCTTGAAGGAAATGGTTGTCTTCTCTGCCAAAAATGTTGTCAGCATCTTGGGGGCAATGGCAGTTGAATAACCAATATCGATAATGGAGAGGTTTCTCAGGAAAAAGTACATTGGTGTCTGGAGCTGGGCATCCACACTGATCACTATGATTATCCCAAGGTTGCCTATTATTGTGGCTACATAGATTATAAGGAACAAGAGGAAGAGTGGGACTTGGAGGTCAGGGTGGACCATGAATCCTGCAAGGATGAATTCTGTTACAGTGCTTTCATTTTGCTTCATTCTATATCCCTCTGTAAGAGAATTAAAAATAACATGGTAGTTGAACCTGGATGGCTACCAGGCTTCCTTAAAAATAAAATAAACCAGCACTACAAGATTCCTGTGGACTTCCATCAGCACTAGCCAGCAGAGCCAATAGTCAGAGGTAATGGGAGTTGGAGTCCAGTTACCTCCACTCTTGAATTACAGGAGCTGCTATTTACACACTCAATTGGAATTAGTGGCAAAATTCCCTTCATTTTATAAAACTGGATTTTACCGACAGCAACATTTTAAAATATTTCACTGTGCAAAAAATTAACTTTTATCCACACTTCATCTTCAGCTAGGTGGAAAATAATCATACCATGGGCAATTTTTCCTTATGGTGGCCAAATTATTCAGTTGTTCAATGTCATATAGGCACTGTCTATTTAAATTATTTGCTTTGATGAAGCCCAATGTTAATAACTGTTGTATCGATAAACCAAAGGAATAAAGCTTTTGGATGACAATTTTAGTCCAGGCACACTCATGACGGTCTTGCAATACTAGAGGCAGTAGATTGATGGGGGTTAAATTGAGCCAAAGCCAATCATTAAATATTCTATGCCAAATCTGTAATTCAACAGAGGGAAGACTAGCCTCTAAGCACTGAACAGCTTCTGTAGATCCAAAGTTAGTACGTGTCCAGTTCTGAGCCCTGCATAATAACTGTGCTAGGGGTTTACCTTTAAACTCTTCAAGTGCTGAAGGTATTTGATTGCCACCTTTTGTATGGAAAAAGCATGTCAGAATTTTGACACTTTGAAGAGCTTTTTTCTTTGCATATTTCTGATGTGCTGCCCATGACCCTGTTGACTGAAAGACCAAGACCAACAAGACCAAGATATTTAAAGATTTTGGACACAGCTACATTAGTAAAGAAATAGTGATTTGAATGTGCGATAAACATGTTACACCAGACAGCGCCAAAGAGCAGGAAAACGTGATTTTCCAGAGATTTATTTCTTCTGTTATAATGATCTAATTTCTGACTTATTTATAGTGTTTATCCCACCTATGTCTAGATCCAGCCTTTAACTTGTTCAATGAACTCATTATCCATGTAGCAACTATGGGCCCTATTGTTTCTTGAAAACACCATGAGTTTGGTTTTATTGTAATGCACAACCAGCTGTTCTTTTTGGCAACATCCTGAGAGTCCCCTCATCAATCATTTTATGCCCACTTTTGTTTGAGACTAGAGTATCACGTCATCTGCATATAGTAATATAGAGATGGCTTTTTGGTGCAATTTAGGAGCGGCTTTTATGTTTGCCCACTAAGATGTACATTACTACTACATCAGGGGTATATGTAGAACCCATGTGGAAGAACTCATGCTCAATTCACAGGCCAAAATGCCTAAGTGAGTAGAGTGCAAGAAAACCCAAACCTAAGTAAGGTAATCTTACTCCTAACTGAATGGCGTGTACCAAAATCACATTTTAAAAAAGGGGTCCGGCGGAGACAAATGCATTATTTCTGGAAACTGACTTGGCTCTCTGTTGGAGAGTGTGGTCATTGTTATTTACAGGCACCTTTTGACAAAATGCAGTCTTTGGGCAGAGGAAAGCTACCAAAGTGTCCTTGCCATCTCCTTGCACACATTACAGGTGCAATTTCTCTAGCATACAGTCCTTGCAGTTTATGACCACTACATAAAGTCTCCTCCAACACCTAGCCCTTGCCAGCCTTCATTCAGGTTTTGCAGAAAACTCTTGTGCTGGCCATTGGCTCCTACTGGCTACTGTTATATCACTAGTGACTAGTGCAAGGGTCAGCAACCTTTTTCAGCCCTGGTCCAGTCCACAGTCCCTCAGACCATGTGGTGGGCCAGACAATATTTTGGAAAGAAAATGAACAAATTCCTGTGCCCCACAAGTAAGCCAGAGATGCAGTTTAAATAAAAGGACACATTGTACTCATGTAAAAACATGCTGATTCTCGGACTGTATGCGGGCCGGATGGAGAAGATGATTGGGCCGCATCAGGCCCCGGGACCTTAGGTTGCCTACCCTTGGACTAGTGCCACCACTTATTCGCCAAAACCAGCACCATTTGCTGCACCTAATAGCTGTTTTTCTTATTTTAAAAAACATGCTTCAAATGCTGACCTATGCCACTGTAGCAAGGGAGACCCCCATCTAGCCTACTCAATCCCCCTCCAAGTTACAGTTACCCCATCATTTCCCCATTTTTGCCCATTAAAACAGGAATGCACTATTCAAATCTTGTTCCCCCTGCAGCTTGGATCAACAGAATCTAAAGCAAGGTAGAATTGGAACTATGTTCTGCAGTATGCTATTCCCCCTGGTGTCCCCCATATTCATTTGTGAGGCTACTGTGGCAAATAAAAAAGTAAATTGCCCTGCAGGAGGAAAGCTGTCATCCATTTTCACAAAAACCTGTTTGTTGGATCACTGCAAAATAGACAGAATGCAGAGATGCTGTAACCAAGCAAGAACACCCTCCTCTCAATGCTTAGATGATGAGTTGTGTCTCTTAAATTCAGTCTGCTCCCCCGCCCTCCCACGGGTTGAAGATGAAAATATTAAACGAAATAATTGCTCAGGCAAATGCTGTATGTATAAATGAAGGACACCTTATGTACTCCAGAGCAAAATACTTCATTCTTTGAGAAATCAACCTCACAAATGAATGGGAAGATACGCTTTCTACACACTGCAGGAAGTAGACCTCAGGTTCACTAAGATTGTAAACAGACCTCCAGAAAATGTGTATGCGCTTGTAGAAATCAGAGATATTGCAAGCAAGATATAACCTTCCCTCAGTGTGCATGGAATATGCTGTGGCTATTAAATTAAATCTGTTTTTACCCCTTATAGGTCAAAGCTGGCTGTGAAGCCAGATGAAAACACTAGTGAAATAAATTTTTAAGCCAATCAATTTGAATCTGCATTTCTGGAGATGTGTTTATGATCAAAGGGAACATGCTGGAGAGATCTCATGCAGCGTCATAAAATGTGCCAACCCACAAAACCAAATAAATGAACAGGAAGTCCAAAGAAGTTCCAGATAATAAATTTGCTTCCAGAGAAATGCCCCATTGAGAAATTTGACTGCTGCTGGTGAGGGGCAGAATTAACAAGAACTTTGTGAGTACATCTGGCTAGGAAATGTATCATATGGAACCTTACTTGTGAAGATAGTCAGTGTTGATCTGATCTTAGAGCCCCAGAATAAGGCATGCAGAGTGAAATGCTCATTTTATGGTTGTTTTGCTACCACCTAGTGACCAAATTCCTCAAAGGCATGAATTAAAATACTCTGTATGACATCTCTGCATAATCACCCAAGGACATACAGCCTGGGAATTTCCTTTACTTTCTACTATTCATCTTTAATTAGTTTCTAACAGAAGTTTCCCCTCTCCATTCAGCCCACAGTTCAGGAGGAATCTTCACTTGTTACTTTCCTCTATCTTGTTTTAGGGTACTGTCAGTTTGTTGCATATTCCCAAAGCTATTAACAATAACACCAGTTACCAATACCAGCAAGGTCATTGGGACCAGCAGGACTGAAAGGGGCTTACAATCTAAAAACCAGAATTCAAACAGTTCAAACAGATGACAGTAACCGGAAGAGGGTTGGCCCTGAAAGCACATGTTAAGATTTGCTTCTTCAGTTTTCACTGAAAGCTGGGAGTGATGAAGAAAGATGCATCAATGGTATCAAAAGCTGAGGAAAGGTCAAGAAGAGTGAGCAAGGCAGCACTCCCCCAGACCCTCCAAGCATCCCTCTTTTCCAGGGACAGTCCTGGATTTAATCAGTTTCTGATTTTATCCTGGAGTGTCTGCTTTTCCTCAGGACGTCCCTATTTTCATTGGAGAAAAGTTGGAGCTTATGTTCCCCCGCCATCTCTCTTCCAACAAATGTCATGACAGGGTCTGAAGGCAGATTGAAATGGGTCCAGATACCCTGTCTCCTTCAAGCATGCCTGAAGCTAGACTGGCAGAATGCTTTCAAGCATGTTGCCCCCAAAGATACTGGGCGATAGTTATCCAGCAATTCAGTGTCCAGGGAGAACTTCTAAAGGAAGGGATGCACCTGTGCTGGTCCCGGGGGGAAGGTTACTGTTGGCGTAGTCAAAGTCCGGTCCTGGGTCAATAGCCTGGAAACAGTTCCGAAGGAGCGGGGCGAGGTCCGAAGCAGGAAGCCGGGCGGGAACAGGAACACTGGAGGAACAGGACTGGATGCTGGCTGAAACAGCTCTTCATCGACGTTGCTCCCGCAACCTGGGACCGGGCTGACTGGCCTTTATCTTCTCTGAGGCCAGGGGTGGTCCCGGCTCCCTGGAGACTCGCCTCTTCTGGCCTTAAGGCGAGCACTCTTCCTGGGAGAAACCCTGAGTCTCTCCAGTTCAGGAGAGGCTGAAGGGTTACTGGGCCCAGGGGGAGACTCACCTGCAGGCACTGAGTCCTCAATCACCTCTGGAGCCAGAGTGGAATCACCTGGTACCTGCTTCTGAGGATCCGGCACAGGTGCAGGCGCTTCAGAATCAAGGCCCTGCCCCAGTTCAGCTTGCCCTGGAGGTGGGGACTCCTGTGCAGGCTGGGATTCCTCTGGTTCAGCCTCTGAATTGGAATCCCAGGCCATCACAGCACCACAGCCTCTTTCAAGGAAGGTGTGAAGCACCACTGAAGTCCTGGGCCCACCCAGTCAATCCCCAACAGCTAGCTTCAAGAAGCCAAGATGGGAATTGGTGAAGAGGGAAAGTGGTTGGCCACACTTATTCAACAGCTTAACTACATTGCAATAAGGGATGCGGGTGGCGCTGTGGGTAAAACCTCAGTGCCTAGGACTTGCCGATCATATGGTCGGCGGTTTGAATCCCTGCGGCGGCATGAGCTCCCGTCGTTCGGTCCCAGCTCCTGCCCACCTAGCAGTTCGAAAGCACCCTTAAGTGCAAGTAGATAAATAGGTACCGCTTTATAGCGGGAAGGTAAACGGTGTTTCCGTGTGCTGAGATGGTCCTGGCTCACCAGAGCAGCTTCGTCACGCTGGCCACGTGACCCGAAAGTGTCTCCGGACAGCGCTGGCCCCCGGCCTCTTAAGTGAGATGAATGCACAACCCTAGAGACGGACACAACTGGCCCGTACGGGCAGGGGTACCTTTACCTTTACCTTTACATTGCAATAAAAGAAACTGATCCCGCACACATGGGACAAGCAGTGCACTACGCTGTAGTAGTATGGTTTTTAAAAGGGTGAGCTCTTGGGCGTGCACAGTTTGCTGAGTAATACTCAAAATGTAAAATGAGAACCACATGCTTTTGAAAACATACTCATCACACACTGACGTAAAAGTGAGGATTGGTTGCGGCTCCCTGTTCAATGGAGTTTGAGTGGTCAACCTAGGTTGACCCTTATCTGGAATATAAGAGGACCATTGGCGCTGTCTGTTGTAGGTAATGTGACATTTATTCAAGTCCAGGCACTGCACCAGGTAGATCATTGATTGGCGTGATAGTGTTGCCTCATCATATTACTTACCCACTAAAGCTGGTGCCCAGACTCTGATCAAGTATCCATCTCTCTCCATCCCACACCCCAAAATGTCTGAACTATAATTGTTGCAAGTCTGAGGATTGTTAATCAGAGCAGTGTCATAGGAATAGCACCCTATAATGTTGGTCACCATTTGTTGCTCATAATGATGATGATGATGATATGGACTCTGCAATAATGAATGAATTTATAGGTTTGGATTTATTGTTCCGAATGTTAATGTCTCTGAGGGACCACCTTTCCTCCAACCAGCCTTTTGGAAGCCTTTTTTACCTCCTTGTTTCTCAGACTGTAGATGAGTGGATTCAGCATAGGTATTGCAAAGGTGTAAAAGACAGAGATGATTTTGTCTTGCTCCACTGAATATTTTGAACTGGGCCTTAAGTACATGAAAATAGCTGTGGTGACAGCCATATGGTGGGAGGCACAGGTGGAGAAGGCTTTTCTTCTGCCCTTGGCTGTGTTGATCTGCCCTTGGCTGAGGATGGCAACTAGTATGTATGTGTAAGAGACAAACTCAATAAGATTATCTTTCTATTCAGTGACAGCACATGTTAAGATTCCTGCTCTGTATTTGCAGTCATGAGATTGTGGTTTATCACATGACGGTGTATGCTTTCATTCCACAGTGTGGGAAGTGACGGAGACACGATGTTTGTGTTACTGTGTTCCATGAAGTGGGACTATTGTCCTTTGTTTTTTCTATTTGCTGTCTGAGGAGAAAGAGGAAGGAGCTAAAGCAGAATGATCTGAGTGTATTATATGTATTATATGTAAATAAACACAGATTAGCCTAAATGCTGTGCTATTGGTTCTGTTACACAAATTGGGAATACTCTTCGGATCCCTGAGTGTGCTGATGCTTCTGGGCATCAATCTCTGTGATGTTCGGGCTGGAGAAATATTTTGAAGCTCCCGAATGATCGACCAGGAGGGAGAGAACATGCCAGTTGGGATTGTGTCTCTGCCAGGGTCCTACATGAGAGTAGGATGCTCCCAACAGAGTCCCTCCCACATTTTGGATGAACTTAAACTGCCTTGAACTGACAAGGGTGACAATGTTTCCCAAATAGGAGTTGATCAATAATCCAGAACAACTGCACAACATTATGCATCCTTTGATAGATACAAAGCAGAAATAAGTAATTACAAAATATTCACCTTATTTTACAAAGGAACAAGAAATACAATCAAAAACAGCATGAAGATAAGAAATCATAACATTTTAATAAAGCTCACAATACAATTTGTGGTTCCACATTCTCCTAAATTTTGTTACTCCAGCAAATAATAAGAGGACTCTGCCTGTCTATCTTCTCTTACTCTTCTAATGTTCATCAGGTCAACCACCTGAACATTCTCCCAAATGTTTGTGATTTGTTTCCTCTAACGGGAACAAATTGTTAATCAAGCAATAGTTGGTGTGCAATAATTTCTCTATCATCTGACTGAATATGGCCCTTATGGAGCCTAAAAGCCCTGTTACTGGATTCGTTGGTAGGGCATATCCTAAAATATACCCTTAAAAGGAAATATATCAATTGCAAAAGGCACTAGACCTTACTTCTACACAGTAGCTTGATAACCTGGCCATCATGTTAGAAAGCATTCGGCTAGCTTATGCACACACAAAACCTTGTTATATCTTTCTTTAGTGTAAAGAGAATGTCATTTTTACTTGAAGAAAGTTGCCTTCTCTATGGTCCTACCCAAAGCGTCTTTCACATCTTTGTTCCTCAGGCTATAGATAAGTGGGTTAAGGAAGGAGATCACAAGACTATAGAACACAGAAACTACTTTATCCTGATCTATTGAGAAAGTAGAACCAGGACGTATATACATGAAGATAATGGTTCCAAAGAAGATAGTGACAGTGGTCAAGTGGGAAGCACAGGTGGAGAAGGCTTTGTATCTGCCCTGAGCAGAGCTGATTCTCAAGATGGCAAAAAGAATAGCGATGTAAGAGACCAACACAATGAGAAAAGTTGTCAGCCCAATTATAGTGGATAAAAGGAAATGCACAGTGTGAGCGACATGGGTGTCTGAACAGGACAACTTGAGTATTGGGGGAACATCACAGAAAAAATGATTAATGATATTTAAACTGCAGAAGGACAAAGTAAAAATAAAAGAAGTCTGGAGAATTGAACTTGTAAGTCCACAAGCATATGCAAGCACCACCAATATGGTACAATGCTTCCTTGACATAATAGCAAAATAGAGCAGTGGGTTGCAGATGGCTGTGAAGCGATCATACGCCATCACAGCAATAAGGCAAGCTTCTGTGGTTATGAAGACAGCAAAGAAGAAGAATTGCACTGTGCATCCCTTGAAGGAAATGGTTGTCTTCTCTGCCAAAAATGTTATCAGCATCTCGGGGGCAATGGCAGTTGAATAACCAATATCGATAATGGAGAGGTTTCTCAGGAAAAAGTACATTGGTGTCTGGAGCTGGGCATCCACACTGGTCACTATGATTATCCCAATGTTGCCTATTATTGTGGCTACATAGATTATAAGGAACAAGAGGAAGAGTGGGACTTGGAGGTCAGGGTGGACCATGAATCCTGCAAGGATGAATTCTGTTACAGTGCTTTCATTTTGCTTCATTCTATATCCCTCTGTAAGAGAATTAAAAATAACATGGTAGTTGAACCTGGATGGCTACCAGGCTTCCTTAAAAATAAAATAAACCAGCACTACAAGATTCCTGTGGACTTCCATCAGCACTAGCCAGCAGAGCCAATAGTCAGAGGTAATGGGAGTTGGAGTCCAGTTACCTCCACTCTTGAATTACAGGAGCTGCTATTTACACACTCAATTGGAATTAGTGGCAAAATTCCCTTCATTTTATAAAACTGGATTTTACCGACAGCAACATTTTAAAATATTTCACTGTGCAATAAATTAACTTTTATCCACACTTCATCTTTTCTTAAACATCATCAATAACAGTTTCTACCAAAACTTACAATACCTCTTTTGATTTTGATAGACCACCTTTCTGTGCATATGAACTTGGGCTCTCAGCTGAAGCACCCCAAAGCAGAAAAGAAAGAATAAAGGAAAGAAAAAACAACAACCCTCTATTCCACATTGAGTTCTAACAACTGAGGTGACTTGGTGCACTTGTTTGTATCACTGAATATTATCTGGTCTCCAGGAAGCATATTTATCTACACTTAGGCTATGTGGGTTAATCTACATCAGGTTTATGGGATTCTACATCTGTATTTTGGAACTGTTAAATTTTGCAAGTAGGGTGCCAATGTATCAAGAAAACTAGGTGGAAAATAATCATACCATGGGCAATTTTTCTTTATGGTGGCCAAATTATTCTGTCGTTCAATGTCATATAGGCACTGTCTAATTAAATTATTTGTTTGATGAAGCCCAATGTTAATAACTGTTGTATCGATAAACCAGAGGAATAAAGCTCTTGGATGACAATTTTAGTCCAGGCACGCTCATGACAGTCTTGCATTACTAGAGGTAGTAGATTGATGGGGGTTAAATTGAGCCAAAGCCAATCATTAAATATTCTATTCCAAATCTGTAATTCAACAGAGGGAAGACTAGCCTCTAAGCACAATGAAGCATTTGGAACAAAGGATGGAAGGGGGGGGGGGAATGCCTTAGGAATTGGACTTAACAGTTTCTGTAGATCCAAAGTGAGTACCTGTCCAGATCTGTGCTAGGGGTTTACCTTTAAACTCTTCAAGTGCTGAAGGTATTTGATTGCCACCTTTTGTATGGAAAAAGCATGTCAGAATTTTGACACTTTGAAGAGCTTTTTTCTTTGCATATTTCTGATGTGCTGCCCATGACCCTGTTGACTGAAAGACCAAGACCAACAGGCCCAAGATGTGATTTTCCAGAGATTTAGTTCTTCTGTTATAATGATCTAATTTCTGACTTATTTATAGTGTTTATCCCACCTATGTCTAGATCCAGCCTTTAACTTGTTCAATCAGTTGATTATCCATGTAGCACCTATGGGCCCTATTGTTTCTTGAAAACACCATGAGTTTGGTTTTATTGTAATGCACAACCAGCTGTTCTTTTTGGCAACATCCTGAGAGTGCCCTCATCAATCTTTTTTGGCCTACTTTTGTTTTGAGACGGGAGTACCATGTCATCTGCATATAGTAATATAGAGAGGGATTTCGAGGGCAATTTAGGAGTGGCTTTTATGTTTGCTCACTAAGATGTACCTTACTACTACATCAGGGGTATATGTAGAACCTATGTGGAAGAATTCCTGTTCAATTCAGCAGCCAAAATGCCAAAGTGATCAGAGTGCAGGAAAACCCAAAACTAAGTAAGGTAGCGTGTACCAAAATTACATTTTTAAAAAGGGGGTGGGTGGAGAGAAATACTTTATTTCTGGAACTTGCCTTGCCTCTCTGTTGGAGAGTGTGGTCATTATTATTCACAAGCGCTTTCTGACAAAATGTAATCTGTGGGCAGAGGAAATCTACTAATGTGTCACCATCTTCTTGCACATGTTATAGGCAGTGGCGGAGCTTCATGCTCCAGCACCGGGGGGCGGAGAGCAGGCGGCAGTGGGGCTGGCGTGCCTCCTGGGGGTGGGGCGCACCGCCCGCACTCCTCTTTCTCCACCAGTGGTTACAGGTGTCATTTCTCTAGCATACATTTTCCTTGTAGTTGATGAGCACTACATAATGTCTCCTACAACAATGTCTCCTACAACACCTAGCCTCTGCAAGCCTTCATTCAGTTTTTGTAGAAAGTTCTTGTACTGGCCCTTGGCTCCCACTGGCTACTGTTATATTACTAGTGACCAGTGCCACCACTTACTCGCCAAAACCAGCACCATTTTGTGCACCCAATAGCTTTTTTTTTAATTTTTAAAACATCCTTCAAATACTGACCCTTCTTGCTATGCCACTACAACAAGGGAGACCCCCATCTAGTCTTCTCAGTCCCCCCTAAGTTAAGGTTACCCCATCCTTTCCCATTGTTTGCCCTTTAAAAAAAGAATGGACTATTAAAATCTTGCTCTGCCTGCAACTTGGGTCAACAGAATCTAAGAGCAATGCAGAATTGGGTCTATCTTCTGCAGTATGCTATTTCTCCTTGTGTCCCCCATATTCATTTGTGAGGCTGCTGAGCCAAATAAAGAAGTAAATTGCCCTTCAGCAGGCAAGCTATCTTCCATTTACTCATAAACATGTTTGTTGGATTGAGGCCATAAAGAGAAGATGTAAAAATATTGTAACTGAGCGTTAACTCGCTCCCTTCAATGCCCAGATATGGTAATGTGTCTCTTAAATTCAATCTGATTCCCCCCCCTTTGGAGTTGAATCCAACTGCAGTGCCAGATTAAAAACATTAAGCAAATGAACTGCTTATCTGATGATTTTAAATTTTCATTTCTGAATTTCTTATTGAAATCACACACAACTTGCAGGAAAGATCTTGTGCAGCGTCATAAGAAGTCAACCTCCCCAACTTCTGTGAAAATAAAACAATATATATATATATATATATATTGCTTCCAGAGAATTGAGCTGTTCATAGATATCATCTTGCTTCCAAGAATAAAATATCCCAAGCTCATGGAGAATATAGCAAGCTGGGAGCCTTAGCTGTGAAGAGGACAGATGCCATTCCTAAAGCCCCAAAGTAAGGCTTATTGATGGAATGGCTAATTTATAGTTGTGAGGTTGCTGCAGAAGATAACAAATGAATTAGAAATAACCTTCCCTCAATGCACATGCAATATGCTGTGACTATTAAATTTAATCTGTTTTTACCTCTTTGGGGTTGAAGCTGACTGTGAAGCCAGATGAAAACACTAGAGACATAAACTTCTTAGCCAATCAATTTGAATCTGCATTTCTGGAGATGTGTTTACGATAACAGGCAAAATGCAGGAGAGATCTCAGGCAGCATCATAAAGTGTGCCAACCCTCAAAACCAAAGAAATGAACAGAAAACCCAACGAAGTTCCAGAAAATAAATTTGCTTCCAGAGAAATGCACTGTTGATAGATTTGACTACTGGGGGTGGGGGGGAGAATTAACAAGAACTTTGTGAGTATATCTGGCTAGGAAATGTATCAAAAGGAACCTTACTTGTGAAGATAAACAGCGTCAATCTTAGAGCCCCAGAATAAGGCATGCTCAGAAAAATGCTCATTTAATAGTTGTTTTTGTATCACCTAGAAACCAATTTCCTGAAGGGCATGAATTAAAATACTCTCTGCATAATCACCTGAGGACATACAGCCTGGGAATTTCCTTTACTTTCTTCTGTTCATCTTTAATTACTGTAGTTTCTAACAGAAGTTTCCCCTCTCCATTCAGCCCACAGTTCAGTAGGAATCTTCACTAGTTACTTTCCTCTATCTTGTTTTAGGGTACTGTCAGTTTGTTGCATATTCCCAAAGCTATTAACAATAACACCAGTTACCAATACCAACAAGGTCATTGGGACCAGCAGGACTGAAAGGGGCTTGCAATCTAAAAATCAGAATTCAAAACAGTTCAAACAGATGACAGTAACCGGAAGAGGGTTGGCCCTGAAAGCACATGTTAAGATGTGCATCTTCAGTTTTCACTGAAAGTTGGGAGTGATGAAGAAAGATGCATCAATGGTATCAAAAGCTGAGGAAAGGTCAAGAAGGGTGAGCAAGGCAGCACTCCCCCAGACCCTCCAAGCATCCCTATTTTCCAGGGACAGTCCTGGATTTAAAGAAGCCATCCCAGATTTTATCCTGGAGTGTCCGCTTTTCCTCAGGACGTCCCTATTTTCATTGGAGAAAAGATGGAGCATATGTTCCCCCACCATCTCTCTTCCAACAAATGTCATGACAGGGTCTGAAGCCAGATTGAAATGGGTCCAGATACCCTGTCTCCTTCAAGCATGCCTGAAGCTCGATTGGCAGAACGCTTTCAAGCACATTGCCCCCAAAGGGGATATTAGATACTGGGCGATAGTTATCCAGCAATTCAGGGGCCAAGGAGGACTTCTTAAGGAAGGGATGCCCCACAGCCTCTTTCAAGGAAGGTGACACTCTCCCCTCTCTCAGTGAAGCATCATTCAAGTCCTGGGCCCACCCAGTCAATCCCCAACAGCTAGCTTCAAGAAGCCAAGATGGGAATTGGTCAAGAGGGAAAGTGGTTGGCCACACTTATTCAACAGCTTGACTACATTGACATAAAGGAAACTGATCCTGCACACATGGAACAAGCAGTGCACTCCGCTGTAGTAGTATGGTTTTTAAAAGGGTGAGCTCCTGGGCGTGCACAGTTTGCTGAGTAATACTCAGAATGTAAAGTGAGAACCACATGCTTTTGAAAACATGCTTATCACACACTGACATTAAAGTGAGGATTGGTTGTGGCTCCCTGTTCAATGGAATTTGATTGGTCAACATGGGTTGATCCTTATCTGAAATATAAGAGGATCATTGACACTGTCTGTGGTAGTAAATGTGACATTTATTCAAGGCTAAGCACTGCACCATGTAGATAATTGATTGGTGTGTTATTGTTGTCTCAGAATATTATTTACCCACTGAAGGTGGAACCCAGATTCTGAACAAGTATCCCACTCTTCACCCCACCCCCCAAAAACTATTATGATGGTTGCCAGTCTGCGAATTCTTAATTAGGGCAGTGTCATAGGAATAGAATCCTATAAGGTATATTGGTCGTCATTTGTTGCCCATAATGTTGACGATGACGACGACGACAACGACGATGACAACAACAACAACAACAACAACAACAACAACAACAACAACCCTGCATTAAGGAATTAAGTAAGATATAGGATTGTGTTTATTATTATGAAAATTAATATCTCTGAGAGAACACCTTTCCTCCAACCAGCCTTTTGAATGCCTCTTTTACCTCCTTGTTTCTCAGACTGTAGATGAGTGGATTCAACATAGGTATCAAAAGGGTGTAAAAGACAGAGATGATTTTGTCTTGCTCTATGGAATATTTTGAATTGGGTCGGACATACATGAAAGCTCCTGTTGCATAGAATATGGGACAGCCGTAAGGTGGGAGGCACAGGTGGAGAAGGCTTTATGTCTGCCCTCAGCTGAGTTGATCCGAAGGATGGCAATAAGTATGTATGTGTAAGAGATGGAAATGGCTAATATCGTTACCAATACAATTGCTGTTGCGAGGATGAAATGAATAATATCAATGACTGTTGTGTCTGAGCAGGACAGCTTTAGGATCGGGGGCACATCACAGAAGAAGTGGTTGATGATGTTGGAACTACAAAAGGACAAATTAAATATAATGGAAGTCTGGACCACTGCATTCACACAACCTGTTAGATAGGAGCCAGCCACAAGCAAATAACAGAGCTTTTTGGACATAAGAGCAGTATACAACAGTGGGTTGCAGATAGCAATGAAGCGGTCATATGCCATCACACCCAGCAGGCAGCACTCACAGGATACAGCAATGCAGAAGAAGAAAAACTGCAGGGCACAGCCAGTGAAGGAAATAGTATTGCTTTCTGCCACAAAGGTCATCAGTGTCCTGGGAGCAATGACAGTGGAGTAACCAATATCCAAGAGTGACAGGTTGCTGAGGAAAAAATACATGGGAGTATGGAGGCGGGAGTCAATCCTGATTAATGTTTCCATGCCAATGTTCCCCAGCAGAATCAACAAGTAAATCAGTAAGAATAATATGAAGAGAATAAACTGCAGACTCTTATTATCTGTGAATCCCAGCAAAATAAATTCAGTAATTGCGGTGAAGTTTCCTTCTGATATTGCCACAAATTGTATTCTCCTGTGAAAATAAAAATATGAGAGAAAAGTTGAAATAGAATTAGCTCCACACTAACATTTACATGGCAAGGAACGGTGGTGTAGCATGAGTTGCCAGTACCCGGGGCCACATGGGGATGTGGGGGGGGGGGAGAGAAATGGAAATGGACAGAGTATGCATGCACATTCAGCTGCCTGACAGCATCTGCATCACTCAGGAGATCACAGCCACAGAGATAAGAAAAGAAGAGTCATTCCATTGTTGGGAGAGGTCACTTCCTTTTTCACATGGGGAAGCCATTTTCAAGGGAGCCCAGCAACAGAAGTGCACAGCTTTATTGAGGCAGTACAGGGTGATGACATTTTGCACCTCTAACAATTTTGCACCCAGGGCAACTGCCCCTGTGGCCCTCCACACACTTTGCCGCTGGAGAGGAATGTCAACGAGATGCTTAGGTTTTCCTCCTCCGATCAAAATATCCTAGATATAAGCTTCAGAAACTCCTAATGCTTGTCCAAAAGAAGATATGGGCATTCCTGAATTCTTCTCTGGCTCTTGCCCCAAGGGCCCTGTATGTAAACTGGGATTCCTGCAGAAAGTGTATCTTCCCATTAATTTGAGAGGCTGATGTCTCAAAGAATGAAGTATTTTGCTCTGGAATACATAAGGTGCCCTTCATTTTACATACAATATTTGCCCAAGCAATTGTTGGGTTTAATATTTTCATCTGGCATGGTTGTCAACCCACAGGGGAAAAAAACCAGACTGAATTTAAGAGACACACCTCATTATCTAAGCATTGAGGGGAGGGTGCTCTTGCTTCGTTACAGTATCTCTGATCCAGCAAACATGTTTATGTGCAAATGAAGGACACCAACATACTGCAGAGGAATTCAGTTTTTATCTTCTGCAGCAACCTCACAACTATAAAATTAGCCATTCTATCAATAAACCTTCCTTTGGGGCTTTAGGAATGACATCTGTCCTCTTCACAGGTCAACCTCCTAGCTTGATTTATTCTCAGAGTGTTTGGGGTATTCTATTTTTGACAGCCAGATGATATCAATGAACAGCTCAATTCTCTGGGAGCAAAAAAAATAAAATAATAAAAAATATGGAATTTATTTTGGCTTATTATTTATTTTGGTTTCATAGAAGTTGGGGAGGTTATGATGCTGCATGAGATCTTTCCTGCAAGTTGTGTGTGATTGTAATAAGAAATTCAGAAATGGAAATTTAAAAACATCAGGTAAGCAGTTTATTTGCTTTTTTTTTTTTTGTCTGGCACTGCAGTTGGATTCAACCAAAAAACGAGAAAAATCAAATTGAATTTCAGAAACCACTCAGTTACAGTATTTTTGCATTCTCTCTTTATCACCTCAGTCCAACAGACATGTTGGAAGACAGCTTTCCTCCTGTGTGGCTGTTAAATTTAATCTTTTTTTACCCTGTATGGGTGGAAGGTGGCTGTGAAGCCCAATGAAAACACTAGAGAAATAAACTTCTTAGCCAATCAATTAGAACCTGCATTCCTGGAGATATGTTTCGATCACAGGTAACATGCAGGAGAGATTTCATGCAGCATCATAAAATGTGCCAACCCACAAACCCAAAGAAATGAACAGGAATTCCAAAGAAGTTCCAGATAATAAATTTGCTTCCAGAGAAATGCACTGTTGATAAATTTGACTGCTGCTGGTGGAGGGAGAATTGACAAGAACTTTGTGAGTATACCTGGCTAGGAAATGTATCATACAGAACCTTACTTGTGAAGATGATCAATGTTGATCCTAGAGTCCCAGAATAAGACATGTCCAAAATTGCTCATTTTATAGTTCTTTGGGTATCACCTAGAAACCAATTTCCCGAAGGACATAAATTAAAATACTCTCTGCATAATCACCCAAGGACATACAGCCTGGGAATTTCTTTTACTTTCTTCTATTCATCTTTAATTAGTTTCTAGCAGAAGTTTCCCCTCTCCATTCAGCCCACAATTCAGTAGGAATCTTCACTAGTTACTTTCCTCTATTTTGTTTTAGAGTACTGTCAGTTTGTTGCATATTCCCAAAGCTATTAACAATAACACCAGTTACCAATACCAACAAAGTCATTGGGACCAGCAGGACTGAAAGGGGCTTACAATCTAAAAACCAGAATTTGAAACAGTTCAAAGAGATTACAGTAACTGGAAGAGGGTTGGCCCTGAAAGCAGATGTTAAGATGTGCATCTTCAGTTTTCACTGAAAGTTGGGAGTAATGAAAACAGATGCATCTCTGTGAGGAAGGAATTCCACAACTTAGGGGCTGCCAAAGAAATTTATCTCTCCTGGGTCACTGTCACTTGACATTTTTAGGGAGGTGGAACGGCCAATAGAGCCTCCTCTGCTGATTTCAACACCCAAGAAGGTCTGTAGGATGCTGATGTTCAGATATTTGGGGGCTAAAAAGTAACATGTGCCCCTTGAATTGGGCCTGGAAACAAACCAATGTAACTTTTTTTGGAAACAGGACTTCTATGTTGTCTCAATCAATCCCCAGCCAGTAGCCTGGCTTCTGCATTTTGAGCCAATTCAAGTTTCTAAGTCATCTTCAAGGGCAGCCTCGTATATAGTTCATTGTGTTAATCTAATCTAGAAGTCACTAGATATCACCATCAATGGTATCAAAGGCTAAGAAAAGGTCAATAAAAGTGAGCAAGGCAGCTTTCCCCCAAACCCAATTGCAATAAAGGAAATTGATCCTGCACACATGGAACAAGCAGTACACTCCACTGTAGTAGTATGGTTTTTAAAAGGATAAGCTCTTAGGCGTGCACAGTTTGCTGAGTAATACTCAAAATGTAAAGCGAGAACCACATGCTTTTGAAAACAGGCTCATCACACACTGATGTGAAAGTGAGGATTGGTTGTGGTTCCCTGTTCAATGGAGTTTGAATGGTCAACATGGGTTGACCCTTATTTGGAATATAAGAGGACCATTGACACTGTCTGTTGTAGGTAATGTGACATTTATTCAAGTCCAGACACTGCACCAGGTAGATCATTGATTGGCGTGATAGCGTTGCCTCATCATATTACTTACCCACTGAAGCTGGTGCCCAGACTCTGATCAAATATCCACCTCTCTCCATCCCACACCCCAAAATGTCTGAACTATAATTGTTGCAAGTCTGAGGATTGTTAATCAGAGCAGTGTCATAGGAATAGCATCCTATATTGTTGGTCACCATTTGTTTCCCATAATGATGATGATGATATGGACTCTGCAATAGTGAATGAATTTATAGGATTGGATTTATGAACTTTTGTGAACCTAATGGACTGAGAGTCAGTCATGAAAATTCTGTATGCACCTTTTTCGTACCCCATTAACAAACCATGTGCCCCACGCTTCCCAAGCTTGCTGCTCTGTGGGGTGTGTACCCACATGTCAGAACCAAAGATTCTCATATGCTTGACGTAAGGTTTCTTATCTAACATATTCTCATAGGGAGTACAACCAATAGGTGATGACAGTCTCCTGTTATAGAAATAAATGAAACACAATAGAGCTTCAGCCCAATATTTCTCAGGGAGACTGGCATCATGCAACAAGGTTTTTAGGCCTTGCAGCAAAGTCTTGCTCGCCCGCTCGCAAAGTCCATTCTCCCATGGAGATCTAGGGCTTGAGAGGTCGTGCTGGATTCCCTTCTCAGTCAGGAAAGCCTCAAACTGATGAGAAGTGAATTCACCGCCTTGATCAGAAAATAAACAGCTAATGCATTTATTGTGAGCATTCTCCAACCAAGCACAGAACGCCTTGAACTTCGGGAACGCTTCTGACTTCTGCTGGAGCATAAACACATGAATGTACCTGGAAAAAGGATCAATTAAAACCATGGAGTACCTTGCTCCACCCAAAGAGGGTGCAAGTGGACCAACCAGGTCTGCATGGACTAGCTGATAGGGTTTGGAAGCCTGTCTGCTAGACACTTTTCCTTTCGGATCAACCGTCTATGAGTCAATTCCTGTCTGAGATGCTGCAAATGCAAAACGTGGGCTCCAAGGTCTTCCCCTGGCTCCAAATGCTTCCTGTGCAGCTTTTTGAAGTAAAGCAACACAGACCCAGCCTCTTGTCAGGGATGACAGGCCGGAAGCCCTTCCCACATCTCATGCGAGCTGGCCTTGCCAGCCAGGGTGATTAACTCTTCAAGAACTACTGAGAGCAAAATCACTCCCTTGAATCTTGAATCTTGTGCCACCCATTCATCTGTCAGAGGCACAGGGGGGGTCCTCAGAAACAGTGTGCCACAGACCAAGCCTTCTCATCTGGCCCTCACTGTACCTTGCCCAGGTCTGATAATTGTGGCCATTAAGCTTTGGGCACAGAGCCCCAATGGAAGCTTGTAAAAGATCCATCCCAGCTCTTTACTTCAGCCGTGAGCCTTATTCCCTTCAAGGGCTCCTTATCTTTAGCACGTAGTAAATCAGAGGTAGCTTGCTTCCACGGCACAGAAAAGCCTCGCTTTTCCACATACCTCTGTTGCTATTGCTGCCAGGATCTCAGCAGGCATCAGCAGTCTTACTCTCCTGTAAGCGCCGTGAATCTGGGCCCGAAACCTATTGTTGGGATACTGCCAGGGAGACGGAGGCATCAGGCAGGCCCCCAGTTGTCTCTGGACAATCACCGGTCTCCCGTGGAACAGCATCAGTCAATTAGCGACACGAGCCTCAGAGATATTCCAAGACCCGTGCACACCCTTTGAGCAGAGTCACCGTAATGAAAGATGGAGACAGAAGAGCATATTTACAGCTTTATTCAATGTAGTTCAGAACAAAGGAAAAACATGACAGCTTGCCTCCGTGTCCAGGAAAAACAGCCAGAATACAAAAGCTATGTACAACAGAAGTTCCCAGCAGACAGTGCTTGGAGTAAACAGGCATGTGATACACAACAATCATGCCTGACCCTTTTAAGGTGAAATGGAACTATATCCTAACAGTTAACAGGAATTTTGGGTTATATCTGGCTACGAAATGTATTTTAAGAAACCTTACTTGTGAAGACGATCAGTGTCGATCCTAGAACCCTAGAATAAGAGATGTAGAGAGAAATGCTCATTTTATAGTTGTTTTGCCACCACCTAGTGACCAAATTCCATAAAGGCATAAATTAAAATACTCTGTATGACATCTCTGCATAATCACCCAATGACATACAGCCTGGGAATTTCATTTACTTTCTACTATTCATCTTTAATTAGTTTCTAACAGATGTTGCCCCTCTCCATTCAGCTCACAATTCAGTAGGAATTTACCTAGAGACCACCTTTCCTCCAACCAGCCTTTTGAAAGCCTCTTTTACCTCCTTGTTTCTCAGACTGTAGATGAGTGGGTTCAGCATAGGTATTGCAAGGGTGTAAAAGACAGAGATGATTTTGTCTTGCTCCACTGAATACTTTGAACTGGGCCTTAAGTACATGAAAGCTCCTGTTGCATAGAATATGGTGACAGCCGTAAGGTGGGAGGCACAGGTGGAGAAGGCTTTATGTCTGCCCTCAGCTGACCTGATCCGAAGGATGGCAATAAGTATATATGTGTAAGAGATGGAAATGGCCAATATAGTTACCAATATAAGTGCTGCTGAGAAGGAGAAATGAAAAATATCAATGACTGTTGTGTCTGAGCAGGACAGCTTTAGGATCGGGGGCTCATCACAGAAGAAGTGGTTAATGATGTTGGAACGACAAAAGGACAAATTAAACATAAGGGAAGTGTGGACCACTGCGTTCACACAACCTGTTACATAGGAGCCAGCCACAAGCAAATAACAGAGCTTCCTGGACATGAGAGCAGTATACAACAGTGGGTTGCAGATAGCAATGAAGCGGTCATATGCCATCACACCCAGCAGGCAGCACTCACAGGATACAGCAATGCAGAAGAAGAAAAACTGCAGGGCACAGCCAGTGAAGGAAATGGCTTTGCTTTCTGCCACAAAGGTCATCAGTGTCCTGGGAGCAATTACAGTGGAATAACCAATATCCAAAAATGACAGGCTGCAGAGGAAAAAATACATGGGAGTGTGGAGCCTGGAGTCAACCCTGATTAATGTTACCATGCCGATGTTCCCCACCAGGGTCAACAAGTAAATCAGTAAGAACAATATGAAGAGAATAAACTGCAGACTCTTGTTATCTGTGAATCCAAGCAAAACAAATTCGGTTATTGTGGTGAGATTTCCTTCTGACATTTTCACAAGTTGTATTCTCCTGTGTAAATAGAAATATGAGAAAAAAGTTGAAATAGTATTAGCTCCACAACCAAAAGTAGTTTCAGGAGACCCTACATTTAAGTGGCAAGGAACAGTGATGTAGCATGGGTTGCCAGTACCTGTGGCCACATGGGGAAGAGGTGTGTGGAGAAAGGGAAATGGATAGAGTATGCATGCACATTAACTGCCTAACAGCATCTGCATCACTCAGGAGATCACAGCCACAGAGATAAGAAAAGAAGAGTCATTCCATTGACTGGAGAGGTCACTTCCTTTTTCACATGGGGAAGCCATTTTCTTTTTTTCTTTTATTAATTTTATAATAACAAAAAGAAAAAAACCCAATCATAAAAAAATCACAATCAAAATCATACATTTTAATTGACTTCCCTGCAACTCCCCCTCCTGGTTCCATTTTCTATACTTATTTATACACGTATCCCTTTTTTAAGGTAAAGGGGGGGGGGAGAGAAATTGTCTGCTTTGTCCAGTTATGGTTTATTAGTTTGTTTTGCCAATCTCTTTCATCTTCTTTGGCGGTGGCTTCTTCCTTCTATAGGGATGGGCTGGTTTTGCCCTGGTGTCCGTTCTCAGATGCAGGAACAAAGTCTTTTGCATGAGAAATCTATTAAGTCCTGTACCTTCCAGGATCTTAGCTTCATTTTTTTTTTAAAGAACAGTCATTTTCAACATTTTCTTCAAATCTTTATATACCACTTCCCAGGCTTTCTTAATAATTTTACATTGCCACCACATACGGTGGGCTCTCATACCCTTTACCCACCCTTCTTGCATCATCTCCATCACTGTCCAAGCTTCCCAGATCAATGTACACATGGTATCATTTTTGTAATAGGCCGTCCTTATTCTTCCTTGCATTTCCCTCAAACCTCGCACAGCCACATAGCTAAGAAAAGAAGAGTCGTTCCATTCTCTGGAGAGGTCACTTCCTTTTTCACATGGGGGAGCCATTTTCAAGGAAGCCCAGTGACAGAAGTGCACAGCAGTACTGAGGCAGCACAGGGTGTTGAAATTTTGCACCTCTAACAATTTTGCACCCAGGGCAGCCATCCCCGTGGCCCTCCACACACTTTGCCGCTGGAGAGAATTGTCAATGAGATGCTTAACGTTTCCTCCTCCAATCTAAACACCTCAGATATAAGCTTCAGAAACTCCTAATGTTTGTCAAAAAGAAGATATGAGCGCTCCTGTATTCTTCTCTGGCACTTGCCCCAAGGGCCCTGTATGTAAATTGGTATTCTTCCCATCACTGTGCAGTCTGCTTGTGTCAAATTGCCAGGAGAGGTTTGGTTCTCAAACACATGGCCTCTTTCAGCCTTCATTCAGGTTTTGTAGAAAGGTCTTGTGCTGGCCATTGGCTCCCACTAGTGACCAGTGCCACCACTTACTCACCAAAACCAGCACCATTTGATGCGCCTAATACCCATTTTTTATTTTTAAAACATCCTTCAAATGCTGGCCACTTCTTGCTATGTCACTGCAGCAAACCTCCTCAATCCCCCTTAAGTTAAGGTTCCTGCATCTTTCCCCCATCTTTCCTCTTTTAAAAAAAGAATGCACTATCAAATTTTGCTGCAACATGGGTCAATGGAATCTAAAAACAAGGCAGAATTGGGTTGATGTTCTAAAGTATGCTGTTTGCCCTGGTGTTCCCCATATTCATTTGTGAGGCTGTTGTGGAAAATAATGAAGTACCGTCATACCTTGGATCTCAAACGCCTCGGCTCCTGAACAAATTGGCTTTTAAACAATCAAAACCCATAAGTGAGTGTTCCGGTTTTTGAATGATTTTTGGAAGCCGAACATCCAGCACGGCTTTCGCGGCTTCCAATTGGCTGCAGGATGCTCCTGCAGCCAATCGGAAGCTATGCTTTGGTTTTTGAATGGTTCCAGGAGTCAAATGGATTCTTTTCGAGAACCAAGGTACAATGCAAATTGCCCTTCAGCAGGCAAGCTATCTTCCATTTGCTCATAAACATGTCTGTTGGATGGAGGTCATAAAGAGAGAATGCAAAAATATTGTAACTGAGTGTTAACTCTCTCCCTTCAATGCCCAGATATGCAAATGTGTCTCTCAACTTCAATCTGAGTTTCCCCCCTTTTTGGTTGAATCCAGCTGCAGTACCAGATAAAAAAACATTAAGCAAATAAACTGCTTATCTGGTGATTTTAAATCTCCATTTCTGAATTTCTTATTACAATCACACACAACTTGCAAGAAAGATCTAGTGCAGCATCATCAGAAGTCAACCTCCCCAGCTTTTGTGAAAAGAAACCAAGCTAAATTCCAAAAAAATTCCTTGCTTGCAGAGAATGGAACTGCCCATAGATATTATCTGGCTGCCAAAAATAAAATATCCTAAGCACTCTGAGAATAAATCAGGCTAGGAGTGTTACCTGTGAAGAGGACAGATGTCATTCCTAAAGCCTAAAGTTAGGGATATTGATAGAATGGCTGATTTTATAGTTGTGAGGTAGCTGCAGTAGATAAAGAACTACTTCCTCTGCAGTATGTTGAATTCCTTCATTTGCACATAAACCTGTTTGCTGGATTGGTGCAAAAGAGGTAGAATTCAGGGATACTGTACCCAAGCAAGAACACCCTCCCCTCAATGCTTAGATTATAAATTTGCTTCCAGAGAAATGCACTGTTGATAAATTTGACTGCTAGTGGGGAGATTAACAGGAATTTTGGATTATATCTGGCTAGGAAATGTATTCTAAGAAGCCTTACTTGTGAAGATGATCAATGTCGATCCTAGAGCCCTAGAATAAGGGATGTAGAGAGAAATGCTCATTTTATAGTTGTTTTGCTACCACCTAGTGACCAAATTCCTCAAAGGCATAAATTAAAATACTCTGTATGACATCTCTGCATAATCACCTGAGGACATACAGCCTGGGAATTTCTTTTACTTTCTACTATTCATCTTTAATTAGTTTCTACCAGAAGTTGCCCCTCTCCATTCAGCCCACAATTCAGTAGGAATCTTCACTAGTTACTTTCCTCTATCTTGTTTTAGAGAAGCCTTTCTCAACCTGTGTTTCCCCAAATGTTGTTGAACTACAACTCTCATCACCCCAGCTAGCAAGGCCAGAGCTCAGGGATGATGGGAGTTGTAGTCCAACAACATCTGGGGGCCCACAGGTTGAGAACCGCTGTTTTAGAGTAAGTTCGTTGCACATTCCCAAAGCTATTAACACCAGTTACCAATACCAACAAAGTCATTGTGACCTGCAGGACCGAAAGGTGCTTGCAACATGATGATTGTTAGACAGAGCCATCCAGAACAGTTCACTTGGTAGGGCTGAGCTGCTACATTAACAGTGCAGGTCACTCCTGAGTACATGGACTTAGAATCTCACAGTTCAGTATAAATTTGTTATGCTGTCTAATTGCCCTCACTCAGGCATTGAGTAGGTACTATCTATGTCCAGAAAATGTCAGGGGGCAGGGAAATGAATTTAAATTTAAATTTAAAAGTGAATATCTATAGTGGTCAAAAATGGGCAGTGAAATCCAGATGGTTCTACAGTGGTACCTCTAGTTATGAACTTAATTCGTTCTGGAGGTCTGTTCTTAACCTGAAACTGTTCTTAACTAGAGGTGTGCTTTCATTAATGGGGCCTCTTGCTGCAGCTGCGCCGCCAGCACACAATTTCTGTTGTCATCCTGGGGCAAAGTTCTCAACTCAAGGTAACTCTTCCAGGTTAGCAGAGTTTGTAACCTGAAGTGTTTGTAACCTGAGGCGGTTCTACTGTATCCATTTTGATAAAGAGACTAGGACTTGAACTGAGGAGCAGTAATAAAATTCAAATGAACAATCTTAAATCTATTACCTGGGAATAAGTCCAGCTGAATTCAACGGGCCTTACCTCTGAGTACACAGAAGAAGAAGAAGAAGAAGAAGAAGAAGAAGAAGAAGAAGAAGAAGAAGAAGAAGAAGAGTTTGGATTTGATATCCCGTTTTATCACTACCCGAAGGAGTCTCAAAGTGGCTAACATTATCCTTTCCCTTCCTCCCCCACAACAAACACTCTGTGAGGCGAGTGGGACTGAGAGACTTCAGAGAAGTGTGACTGGCCCAAGGTCACCCAGCAGCTGCATGTGGAGGAGCGGAGATGCGAACCCGGTTCCTCAGATTACGAGTCTACCACTCTTAACCACTACACCACACTGACACACAATTAGGTTTGCAGTGTCTTAGTGTACACCTGCCTTTGGCAAGAATGAAATATTGCAAAGCAATTTATGTTACTATTTGAGAAAGAACAACATTCCTTGCAGAGAACTGAAGTGCATAGCTTTCACAGCAGGTGTTGTTGAACGGGCGGATGGAAGAAAATCTGCTTGATAGCCTCTTTCCAAAGGTTTCTTCTGACATTGTGCTCAAAATCTTAGGCTCTGCTAATCTGCAGGGCATGTGTGCACCGCTCTGTGCACCTGAGCAGCTGTCCCGCACCTGGGAGGGCACCCTCCTTCTCCCGCTCCCCTCGGGAGTGCGCCTGCCCTGGGCAGTGCAGGCATAGGCTCCACCTCAAAATAATGCCTTGCTGAGGAATGAGCCCATTGTATATGGTGAATGGCTTTTTAAAGACCTACATTATTAATCAGTGCTATTTTTCTAGAAAAATAGGAACTCTTTTGGAACTCAGAATGAACACCCCCTTGTTCACCTGAGGTGCCAGAACTGAGTTCCAGTAAATTCCAGGTAAAAAAAAGTCCTGTTATTAATACATGCAAATAGATAATGGTCATGCTTTTCACCCCCTCCTGTGACAGATGAGGTAGCATCAGAATGACTGAACCTCTAAAATATTTTGAGTGAGCGTTCACTGAATGTTCACTAACCTACCGCCAAGCCAAATGGAAATGGCTTAGTTAAATGAGCTGAAAAACTAAAGAGGCTATGTGTGTTCCTAAATAGACATGGTAACAAAGGATTCAATTTTTTGGTTGTTAAAATTTATTTATTTATTTATTTATTTATTTATTTATAATATATGTTCATTGCCTTTTTACAAAAAATCTGAAAAAGTGACTTACAACATACTAGAAGACAAACAGCTTGTTAAACATTTAAAATTCATAACATGGAATAAAACATAAGAGTAAAAGTGTTCGTCCAGCAATGCTAATAAAGAGATGAACATCGTTAAAGGCCACCATTAAAGGCCAAGCCAGGCCACTTTAATACCACATTATGAGTAAATGACAGAGAGTTCCATGCAAACCTGTTTCATTCATTTATTCATGTATATGTGCATATACCATTCCATCACCCCCAGGCATTATGACACGAGACAGTAGTGGGGGGAAAGCCAATGAATAATAACTTCTAAACATTGTGATAAGATGTGCGAGGGCGAGGGTAGCCTATTTTGGGGAGAGAGATGGCAATACTTAGTCTCCTTACTGGGCGTGACCACCATAGTTTATGCACTCGATCAAAAATGTTAATGATCCATACCTATCTCTTAGAACTCACACACATTTCAATGGGACTTGATATAAATTAATGTACAGAACAATACAATAAGTGCCTGCTGAGAAATAAACCCTGTGGAGTTTAGTGTGAACTACTCACATTAAGAATAGAAGTGTAGCTTTAGCCTGGATCTGACTCACTGGGAAGGAAATAATAGTAATAAGGACTTTGTAATAAAGGATGAAGTAAGCTGTAGGATTGGATTTATTGTTTTGAATGTTAATGTCTTTAAGAGATAATCTTTCCCCCAACTATCCTTTTGAAAGCCTCTTTTACCTCCTTGTTTCTCAGGCTGTAGATGAGTGGATTCAGCATAGGTATTGCAAGGGTGTAAAACACAGAGATGATTTTGTCCTGTTCCATGGAATATTTTGAACTGGGCCGTAAGTACATGAAAGCAACTGTGCCATAGAAAATGGTGACAGCTGTAAGGTGGGAGGCACAGGTGGAGAAGGCTTTTCGTCTGCCCTCGGCTGAGCTGATCCGAAGGATGGTGACAAGTATGTAACTATAAGACACCAGAATACCCAGGATAGGTATTGATACAACTGCTGTTGAGAAGCTAAAATGAATCATATCAATGACTCTTGTATCTGAACAGGAGAGCCTTAGAATAGGGACCACATCACAGAAGAAATGGTTGATGATGTTGGATCTACAAAAGGACAAAGTAAATATAAATGATGTCTGGACCGCTGCATTCACACAACCTGTTAGATAGGAACCAGCCACAAGCAAATAACAGAGCTTTTTGGACATGAGCACAGTATACAACAGTGGGTTGCAGATTGCAATGAAGCGGTCATATGCCATTGCACCCAGCAGGCAGCACTCACAGGATACAGCAATGCAGAAGAAGAAAAATTGCAGGGCACAGCCAGTGAAGGAAATAGTTTTGCTTTCTGCTATGAAGGCCATCAGTGTCCTGGGAGCAATGACAGTGGAGTAACCGATATCTAAGACTGATAGGTTGCTCAGGAAAAAATACATGGGAGTGTGGAGCCGGGAGTCAATTGTGATTAATGTCACCATGCCAACGTTCCCCACCAAGATGAGCAAGTAAATCAGTAAGAACAAAGCAAAGAGAAGAACCTGCAGATTCTGGTTATCTGTGAATCCCAGCAAAACAAATTCAGTCATTGCGGTGAAGTTTCCTTCTGACATTTTACTAAGGTGTGCTATCTTCTGCAAATAAAAATAGAACAGTGATAAAATAGTATTAGATCCAATATTACACTGAGTGCTATGTCCATCACCACCAAAAGCTTCAGGAAACCACATGTTTAAGTCTTGAAAGAGGAGCGCAACCATTCCATTGCAATTGTCAAGTACAGACAAATGACACCTTATAGAAATGGTGTTTCAGGGTCAGGGGAAACAAAAAGATCATGTGTGTTGATTGAATACATCCCGGTACTCTCTCTGATGTGAGCAACAGTATTCAAATGTGTCATGAGAAATGACATTGCTAAGAGCTACAAATGTGTACGTACCAAACGGCCCTCCTTGATCATGTGCTTTTTTAAAGCTTGACCATGAACCTATGAAATAATTCAGTGTTGTGTTGCCTTGTTTTATTGCCTTCCACACATTGGAGGAGAAAGATTTCCAGGAAGAAATCTGTTCTATGTGTGTGGGCTGCTTGCATCATTTAGAACACTGATTGTGCAAAGTTCAAATCATGTATGGGGACTACATGCATACAGAAGACTCCTCACTGCAGATATTTGCCTCCAGCATGCAAGGGGCGGTGATACAGTAATGTAGCAGAGGAGCCTGTAGTCTAGGAGTTATCTCCACTCTCTGCTCCTCATATACTTGAACAGGGCTAGGCCAAAGAATCAACACTCATTAATACGATTATCACAATGCTCAGCACTAGTATGGCAACATAGATTACCAGAAATGTTGGAAAGTCTTATAAATGAAGTGGGGCACCTGAAGCCCTGGGTGATCAATGAATGCTACAAAACTGAACTTGTTCATAATAGTATAATTTTATTTTACTGCATATTGCTCTGTAATGCAACCCAAAAGAATGCCTGCAGCTGGATGACTACCACACTACGTTAAAATGAATCACCACAATTATGGCAACAATATCTCATAGGAGAACACTGTAGGAATGAATCAGCCTCACAAACTACAAGCATAGATTTTTGCACTATCTGTTGATATTATTGGCAACATTCCATTCATTTTATGGAACTGGATTATGTCACAAACCTCTGAAAATGAACTTTGACTTTTGACTCCACACTCCCACAAAAACAAAATAATTAATGGAACTAAGCCAGTGATGGCTAAACTTGGCCCTCCAGCTGTTTTGGGACTACAACTCCCATCATCCCTAGCTAACAGGACCAGTGGTCTGAGATGATGGGAATTGTAGTCCCAAAACAGCTGGAGGGCCAAGTTTGACCATCACTGAACTAAGTCTTGGTGTCACAAACCCTGCCCACCTCTTGGAGGGGGTGAGTGGTAATTTATTTTCAATACAGATCCACATTCTACCAATATGGGAAAATCTTTCACACCAAGGTCCAGCTACTTAGGCATCTTGAGCAACTTGCTTTAGCTGTCTGGTACTATCTGGTCTTCATGAAGCGGAATTTTGATTGTCAATGCTGTTCACTTATTTACAGCAGCCTGAGGTGTGAAGGAACCTGCTTTGGATGGTGTTCCTATTTTACACCATCATGCCCTTTCAATATGTAAGAGTTTATGACTCTAAAGGTTTTTTGTCTGCCTACCAAGGTGATTCCTGCTCTTGGGAAAGGGGAGTACATGCTCCAAAACCTATGTGAAAAAGCTCACATAGATTCCCTTCCTCCCAAAGGCAACAACAATGAAAACAACTATGGAGGGACATATTCTCTCCTTTGGAACTGTGTAAGCTAACAGGAATATTTTTTTATAAAACCTCTTGCCCAATATTTCATATTTGTTATGTTTTCTACAACAAGCGTCAATGCAGAAAGACTGCCATCTGCATTTCTACAGATCTCCATGATCCGCTGCTGCTTACAGTCACAGGCAACTAGCAGGCTACATCACATACAGAGAATAAAAAAAGTCTTTTGTCAAAGAAAAAGGCAAAATAAATTCCAGGTAATTGATTTGCCCCCAGAGAACCAAGCTGTTGCTAGATCTGACTGCTAGACATAAAAATTCACAAGCACTCTGAGAGTCTATCAGGTTAGTTAACATAGCATATCTCACCTTACCTGTGAAGACGATGGATGTCATTCCAAGAACACCAAACCAACAGTTGTAGATAGAATCTCTCATTTTATAGTTAGTTTAGCATCAACTAGAAGCCAAATCCCTGAAACACATGGGTGAAGCCCATATCATTAAAATGCTCTCCATGACCCCTCAACATAATCATCTGAGAACATGCTATTTGGGAATTCGTTCTTTCCATTCTTCATCTTTAATTGGTTCCAAGCAGAAGTGTTTCATCTCCATTCAGTCCACAATTCAATGTAAATCTTTATTTATTACTTGCCTCTATTTTCTGTCAAATTAAGTTTGTTGATAAACTTGTAAGACAACCTGATCCCAATCTTGCCAACTCAACTGTGCAAAGCTATTTCTCATGGGGAAATTTGCAGTATGCCTTTCACAAGAATAGGCTCTTCAAGTATATGGCATGCTGTTTCATACTGAAAATGTGAAGTGTGAGCTTCCAGTGGAACATCTTGCATTTGCAAACATTTCCATCACCATCCTCACATACACACACGTCAGCAATTGGGAACTTTGAGATTGCAGAGTCGTCAATGTTCATGACACCTACATTCCCCCCCCCCTTTCCATTATCTTTTCTGGTCAAAGAGGTTTTGAAGGGCTTCAAAACATTTCAGAAACAAGCCCAATCTTTTTGACCAAAGATTGCTGAGTTAGTTTGGAAATCAGTACGGCTATTGAGGTGGAATGGGTTTTGCACTCCCACGTTCCCGACACAGAGGGTTGCTAGGAGAGGGCGAGGGCAGGTGCAAGGTGCAGGGAATGGGTTTGGTGCAGCGCATCATGGCAGGACCTTCTGGTTCACTCTGCAGCCATATTCTTCTCTGGGTTCAGCTCCCTATGTAAAGAAGTGCACGTCTGAACCCACAAGCATGCCCAGCAATCAAATCTTCCCTTTACAAGATCCCAATATGTTGTTGGAGTCAATGTTTCTTTCCATTAAGAACATGTTTTTTCTACCTTAAATCTTATTCTCAACAAGAAAGTAGAATAATGTAGAATAAAGAAAGTAGAATCTTTATTATGTTTATTACGTGAAATGTCAGACAGAATATATGGGTGCTGCTTCAGACACCTTGATTATAGAGATATCAATAGGTAACAAATCCCCCAGTACAGTTGCTCCTTGATCTTAAGAGCATCCCAAGCTACCCAAAGCCTGATGAGCAGGTACTGCAATTTGCCACAGAGCCACACTCTGAAAGTAAAGAGAAAAAGGGAGGGGTATAGTTTTTCTGAAGAAAGAGGAACTGAAGTCTGGGATCAGAGATGTGTGCCTTCCATGTGAGAGTTAAGCTCTTCCCATTAATATCAGCAAGGCTCCAGCCGTTCCCTCACTCAACCCTAAGTCTGCAGTTCAGCAAAGAGGGTAGCTGGTCCTTGAGAATGTAAGGCAAAAAGGTGGTCCCATTGAAGTGTGTGAGCTATCCAACCATGGAAATCTGTGGTTTAAATACTATTTGGAGCCAATGTAACATGATGAGTAGGGGAGGGGTCTTCTTGGAATGAACATTATAACATACTTATTCCTTTCCATCATAAATAATTTATTTTTGTCGCCGAAGTACACTACAGGATCCTGGAGACCCATGGAGATGAAATAGATTGCTTGCCTCTTCTTCCCTTTGGCAAATGACTGTACTGTTGAAATTGCGATGAGATTGCACTGGCCTATTTATTCTGAATTTTTGTATGTGATGCCAATAAAGGTTTGATGATGATGATGATAAATAATTTCCATTTCCCCCCCTATTTTGTATAGTTTGTACAGTCTGAAGTTGAAAGAGCATGACCTCCATAAGAAATGACTAGCTGGTTATATTTTTTCTAAACCATTACTTTTTGAGGAAGAGCCTACTGTGTAAGCAAAACAGGGCTTTTTTCATTAGAAGAGGTAATAAGCTTTGCTTGTAACAGCAGATGAGTGCACTGCTCTTTACATTAATGATTAGGAGGTCTGGATATGTACTCATACCTTCCCGGTCACATTTAAGATAATATATACAGTAGTGAACCATAGAAAATGTATAGTTTGGCACCATTGTTTCACCCTCCCTTGTCCTACCCCTTTCTCTTTCTGCAAGTGCTGGCAATGAAGCTTATCGCCTCTGAGAGATAATCTTTTCCCCAACCATCCTTTTGAAAGCCTCTTTTACCTCCTTGTTTCTCAGGCTGTAGATGAGTGGATTCAGCATAGGTATTGCAAGGGTGTAAAAGACAGAGATGATTTTGTCCTGTTCCACAGAATATTTTGAACTGGGCCGTAAGTGCATGAAAGCAACTGTGCCATAGAAAATGGTGACAGCTGTAAGGTGGGAGGCGCAGGTGGAGAAGGCTTTTCGTCTGCCCTCGGCTGAGCTGATCCGAAGGATGGTGACAAGTATGTAACTATAAGACACCAGAATACCCAGGATAGGTATTGATACAACTGCTGTTGAGAAGCTAAAATGAATTATATCAATGACTCTTGTATCTGAACAGGAGAGCCTTAGAATAGGGACCACATCACAGAAGAAATGGTTGATGATGTTGGATCTACAAAAGGACAAAGTAAATATAAATGAAGTCAGGACCGCTGCATTGACACAACCTGTTAGATAGGAACCAGCCACAAGCAAATAACAGAGCTTTTTGGACATGAGAGCAGTATACAACAGTGGGTTGCAGATTGCAATGAAGCGATCGTATGCCATCACACCCAGCAGGCAGCACTCACAGGATACAGCAATGCAGAAGAAGAAGAACTGCAGGGCACAGCCAGTGAAGGGAACGGTTTTGCTTTCTGCTACAAAGGTCATCAGTGTCATGGGAGCGATGGCAGTGGAGTAACCGATATCTAAGATTGACAGGTGGCTCAGGAAAAAGTACATGGGAGTGTGGAGCCTGGGGTCAATTGTGATTAATGTTACCATGCCAATGTTCCCCACTAAGATCACCAAGTAAATCAGAAAGAACACAGTGAAGAGAAGAACCTGCAGGTTCTGGTTATCTGTGAATCCCAGCAAAACAAACTCAGTAATTGCGGTGAAGTTTCCTTCTGACATTTTAGTAAGGTGTGCTCTCTGTAAAAAAGTAAAAAATGAGAATATTTAAATACTCCTAGCTCAACAGTAGATGTTGCACATATTAACTTGTCCACTGATTTGTCAAAAACAAGAACCAAAAGCATTTTCATGAGGCCTTGCATTAAAATGGAGGGGAATGGCAAGGAACTGTTGAACACTTCCTCCTCTGATCAAATCGTCCCTGCTATAAACTTCAGAAATTATTGTTCCCCACATCAATTTTTTTTTGTAATGAGGTGCTTTGCAGGCTGATCCATTTAGCTCATAAATTTTACTTTCTGTAGGGTAGGGTCACCCAGTCAACAGCCATAGGAGCCTGATAGAGTTTGGGGATATTTCCTGCACAGGGCTTTCTGTAGTTCATAAGTTCATTGTGCTCCAACATTATTTTTCATAAGGTGATTCTAGTTTACTCCAAACAATGTGTGTTGCTTCATTATAACTAGCCTCCTTACACAAATACTACTTTTGCTTGCAGCATACATTTCTCTCTTTTTATATGATGTCTGCATTACCGAGGCACCAGGGACTGGCTGGATGAGGAGGAGTGGTGGAAGCTGCCTGACAGGAGCCCCCCTTAGAAGTCTCTGTGTGTCCTCTTTTCTGCTTTCTTAATACAGAAACTAAATGTAAGTTAGCTGGCATGTCACTGTTTTTCTCTGTTCTGCAAATGACCTGTTCTCTCTGTTGGTTCCTTAACACAGTACAGTAGTACCTCGGGTTAAGTACTTAATTTGTTCCGGAGGTCTGTTCTTAACCTGAAATGGTCCTTAACCTGAAGCTCCACTTTACCTATTGGGGCCTCCTGGTGCCGCCGTGCTGCCGGAGCACAATTTCTGTTCTTATCCTGAAGCAAACTTCTTAACCTGAAGCACTATTCCTTGGTTAGCGGAGTCTGTAACCTGAAGCGTATGTAACCTGAGGTACCACTGTACAAAGGGTGGAAAAGGTTTGGATGCTTGCCAACTATTCAAACAGAATGTCATTCCATTGCCAAGGGCTGATGGGAATGAAGAGTCAATCCTCACACTACTGCCATGCCAACCCCACTTACCTGCTGTATAATCAATAAGGTTGTAGCTTTATTTAACCAAACACTTGTCCAGCACGTGTCATTCCCACAGCACCCACAAGCCACAAACCTGCAGCTGTCTGGGAAATATTGCCTTTGTTTTATGGAGCTGCAGTTTACCAACTGCATTAAAAAAAGTGCTCTGTGGCAAATATGACATGCTTGGAATAAGGAGCACTCATTTTAATCTAGAAACCAAATCCCTGAATCACATGAGTGAAGCCCATATCATTAAAATGCTCTCTATGGCCTCTCTGTATAATTACCTGAGGACCTGCTATTTGGGAATTTGTGGTTCTTTCCACTATTCTTCTTTAATTAGTTTCAAAGAGAACTGTTCCCTATCAATACAACTGTGCAAGTGTGCAACTGAAGCCCCATTTTGTGTCCACCACCCATGTGTTCCCTATATACTCTACACACGCCCGATAGGTTAAGGATATTTTGCTGGAGTTAATATGTGTGTTTCTACTCCGTGTTTCTATTCTTAACTTCATGCCCAATAAGAAAGATAGCACACCAGCAGAATAAAGAAAGCTTGGTTTATTACATGGAATGAAAAAGACAGTGCATATATGTGTTGCTTTAGACACCTTGATTACACACATACTCAACACAACCAGGCAGCAAATCATTCATGTTCATCTTAATAGCAAAAGGATCCCTAACTGCCTCAAAGTCTAATGAGTAGGTGGAGCAATTTGCCACCTACTGGGGCGGCAAGCGGTGGTGGCATGTGGCGGAGGTCGGGCACCCATAGCAAAAAAATGTGGGTGCCCAAGCTCCCAGGGCCCACTGGAGCTGGCGCCAGTGCTCAATATACAGCACATCAAGAGCATGACTGGCTGCTCCAACCCACCCCTGTGGATCAGCATGCAGTAGACGAAAGGCTCTGAGGGCAGTTCCTTTCTGTGTTCCCTTGAGCTGGCCAAGCATGAAATGTATGTTAGCTTCCACCCCTTCAGGGTGATCATCTTGGCAGGGGTGTAGGAATGGGGGTGCGGGGGGTGCGGTCTGCCCCAGGTGTCATCCCTGAGGGGGTGACAAAATGGCACACTGCGGGGGGGGGGGTGGCACTTTACTGCAGAACCTGGCCTGTAGCACGCCAGAGCCACACGTCTCTCCTGGGAGTGATGCGGTGGCTTGGGCCCCCGCACTGCCCGAAACGGCAGTGTGGGGCTTGGGTCCGCCAGGCGGACTCCGTGGGCAGCTCATCGAGGCACCCCCCCCCGGGCAGATCGCCACAGTGCCTCTGTGAGTAGATCACCCTGCCCCTGTGGGCGGATCGCCCCGCCCGCACTGGTCTGGGTGCCAGAGCAGCTAGCTACGCCCCTGCATCTTGGTAGAATAGTATTCCAAAAAGGGATTGTCAGGTGCTCTAAAATAATCTCTCCATATTTGAACATCAAAATGGAAATGAAATTCAATGTAAGCGAGTTTAAAATGAGACACATTCAGGGGGGGGGGGAGGATCTAACTTCACATATATTAAGGTCTCAACTGGTGGTGGCAAACCAGAAAAAAACTATTCAATTGGAAAAGAGACTGGCCATGTTGTAATGACTTTTACAAAGAGATTGTGAGAGAACCTGGTCACAAATAACTGATTTTGACAATTAGAATGTACAGAATGATACACTGGCCAATATGTGAAACATGTGCTTCTTCATGAAACCTGTGCAAGGACCTTAACTCATCTAGAAGAGAAGCGATGGGAACCTATAACCTTCCACACATTGTTGGACTCCAGAATGGCTGGGATGATGGGAGAGATAATCCAGCAACATCTGGAAGGCTGCAGATTCTGCACCCCTGTAGCAGAGAAACTATAAGGCCAACACTTTACCTCTGCCAGTCCTCTAGATAGACCTCTTTGTGCTTGAAGGGCCCCTTTCATTTCATATCTCCCATGTTTTATGGCATGTCTAATAGCAAACTCTCTGTTGCTATTCAGTGCAGTGCCCAGTCCTCCCTCTCTCTCTTTCTGATGGAGAACAGACATTTGAATTCCTCTGTTTCATTTGATTAATATATTATAAAACTTAAACTCCAGCACTTTGCTTGAAATCAATAAGCTGCATTCAGCCTAAATTAGTTATGTTTAAGTCCAATCTGAAAAAAAATCTTTATTAGAATTCATTAATGTCATTACACATTTAACTTCACACATACACATACATACAATTATGTGTGTGTGTGTGTGTGTGTGTGTGTGTGTGTGTGTGTATAGTATGTATGTGTATGTGTTTAAGAATATATATATATATATATACGAAAGCAAATATATATATATATATATATATATGCAGGTTTTGGTGTCCTCGGGTGTCTTCCCGTGTAAAAGTTGGGGTGTCTAGGCGACGTTTCGACGAGGTCTCACTCGTCATCTTCAGGCTGGTGCTTTCGGCTTCTTGTTACTGGAAACAGAGCGGGATCTCAATGTTTGAGTTCCTATAAATACTGTAGAGGGGGTGTGGTGTCTAGCCTCCAATGTTCTGGGCAGAGAGGAAGTTCCCAGGCTAGTGTGCCTTTTCTTCTTTTGTTCCTTAATTACTTGAGAGATACCTTGAGTGATTTCTTGAGTGATATCCTGAGTACCATTTAGGTGGGTCATTAGGTGTGGATTAGTTGCTAAAGTCTTTGTGTCTTGACCTCTTGAACTTTGTGAAGAGTTTTCCTGAGAAGATGGCTGTATTGCACTTAGTTGTGCTTTGGCTTGGCTTCGTGTATAGGGGCGAGCTGTGGTTTTGTGGCTTGTGTCAGCCAGATCTGTGTAGGGATTGCAGGGGGGTGCAGCATCCGGAGGTGCCACCATGGATTGGCTACTGGATGGTGTCAGTAATTCATCTGTGGAGAGGGTCTGGGTTTGGGTCTGGTGTGGTTGATTGGTGTTGGCGTTCTGTGTGCCTCTGGATCTGGTGTCAGTTTTTGTGGGGAGGGCTAATTTCCAGATGTCTGGCAAGCGGGATGTGTCGTCACGCTTGTTCATGTTGTGAGGGTGTTTCTCTATCTCGATGGCTTCCATGATTATTCTCTTGTGGTGATGTTCCGTGTTAAAGAGCAATTTGGAATCTGCAAAATTAATTTCGTGTCCTGTTTCTTTCATGTGTTGGAAAAGAGAGGAAGTTTTTTCTTCTTTTTTGACGGCATTCTTGTGTTCTGCGATACGTGCATTTATTCGTCTGTTTGTTTGTCCAATGTACGTGGCTGGGCAGACTTTGCAGGGTATTTCATAGATCCCTTGGTTTTCCAACTGGATTTTATCCTTGGGGTTTCTGAGGATATTGGCTATTTTTTGGTTGGTGCAAAAGGCTGTTTTGATATTGTGTTTATGGAGGATTTTGCTAATTTTATCTGTAGTGCCCTTGATATAAGGATATATATATATTATATCAAGGGCACTACAGATAAAATTAGCAAAATCCTCCATAAACACAATATCAAAACAGCCTTTTGCACCAACCAAAAAATAGCCAATATCCTCAGAAACCCCAAGGATAAAATCCAGTTGGAAAACCAAGGGATCTATGAAATACCCTGCAAAGTCTGCCCAGCCACGTACATTGGACAAACAAACAGACGAATAAATGCACGTATCGCAGAACACAAGAATGCCGTCAAAAAAGAAGAAAAAACTTCCTCTCTTTTCCAACACATGAAAGAAACAGGACACGAAATTAATTTTGCAGATTCCAAATTGCTCTTTAACACGGAACATCACCACAAGAGAATAATCATGGAAGCCATCGAGATAGAGAAACACCCTCACAACATGAACAAGCGTGACGACACATCCCGCTTGCCAGACATCTGGAAATTAGCCCTCCCCACAAAAACTGACACCAGATCCAGAGGCACACAGAACGCCAACACCAATCAACCACACCAGACCCAAACCCAGACCCTCTCCACAGATGAATTACTGACACCATCCAGTAGCCAATCCATGGTGGCACCTCCGGATGCTGCACCCCCCTGCAATCCCTACACAGATCTGGCTGACACAAGCCACAAAACCACAGCTCGCCCCTATACACGAAGCCAAGCCAAAGCACAACTAAGTGCAATACAGCCATCTTCTCAGGAAAACTCTTCACAAAGTTCAAGAGGTCAAGACACAAAGACTTTAGCAACTAATCCACACCTAATGACCCACCTAAATGGTACTCAGGATATCACTCAAGAAATCACTCAAGGTATCTCTCAAGTAATTAAGGAACAAAAGAAGAAAAGGCACACTAGCCTGGGAACTTCCTCTCTGCCCAGAACATTGGAGGCTAGACACCACACCCCCTCTACAGTATTTATAGGAACTCAAACATTGAGATCCCGCTCTGTTTCCAGTAACAAGAAGCCGAAAGCACCAGCCTGAAGATGACGAGTGAGACCTCGTCGAAACGTCGCCTAGACACCCCAACTTTTACACGGGAAGACACCCGAGGACACCAAAACCTGCATTCCTGTACCCGTGAAAATCTACGAAAGCATATATATATATATATATATATATATATATATATAATTTTCATATAATATATATATATTAAATTAGTTTAACTTAGAAAGTTAATTTAACCTTCTAATTCCACTTAGATATCAGCTAAGCTAAAATCATATAATGGTACATAAAATAAAGTAAAACAACAACAACAAACTAAAGTAAAATAAATATAGACTTCCCATCATTTCCTGATATAGTTGACATTTGTGATTTTGAATGTACTTATAATTATTACCTTACCCTTAATATACGTTCTAATACTTTCTTACAACCTAGCGTACCAATTTTTCTTTATTTCTTAATATTTTATGTACACAAGTGTCATTCAAACACTACCATAGGTAATATGTCGCTGTTATTTTTTTGTAAGTATCTCTTAAACGTTTCTCATTTTTGAGAAAATAATTGTTTGGTGTTACCTCTTAACCTATTTGTTAATTGAGCCATTTCCACATAGTATAATAATTTATTTTGCCATTCTGTTAGTGTTGGTATCTTTTTCCCTTTCCAGTTGGATGCTGTCAATAGATGGGCAGCCGCTGTTGTATATAAAAATATTTCTCTTATATTTTTCAGAATGTCTCTACCTAATATTCCTAACAGAAAGGCTTCTGTCAAAACAAAAAAAATTCCTTCCAGTAGCACCTTAAAGACCAACTAAGTCAGTTCTTGGTATGAGCTTTCGTGTGCATGCACACTTCTGTGTATCTGAAGAAGTGTGCATGCACACGAAAGCTCATACCAAGAACTGACTTAGTTGGTCTTTAAGGTGCTACTGGAAGGAATTTTTTTTGTTTTGACTATGGCAGACCAACACGGCTACCTATCTGTAACAGAAAGGCTTCTGGTTTCTTTAAAAATGTTAATTTGAACATTTTTTTCCATCTCATCATAAACAATATTCCAAAAATCTTGGACCTTTCTGCATGTCCTCCGCATATAATAAAAATCTCCATTTTTTTCTCCACACTTCCAACAGTTATTCAAAATATTTTTATACATTTTGAAGATTTTTGATGGTGTAAGGTACAACCAAAACTGCATTTTCATCCTATTTTCTTTGATGGTGTAACATGCAGTAAAATTCATGTTAATTTTTCAGTTAATTTTAAAGGGAACTGAGTTACGACCTTTTTCATCCATTTCAGTGGGAGATAAATAGAGTTAATGAACAGAGCAATTACATACATCTCTATGCAGAAAAAAGACTCTCAGAGTTCAAAGTAAGTAGTCAGGACCAAACCCAAAATGTAGACAAAAAATAATAATATGGACACTGCAGTTAAGGATGAAATAAGGCCTCTTAACATGAAGTTCAATGGCTCTGAGTGATAGCCTTTTCCCCAAGCAGCCTTTTGAAAGCCTCTTTGACCTCCTTATTTCTCAGACTGTAGATGAGTGGATTCAACATTGGTATTACAAGAGTATAAAACACAGAGATTATTTTGTCCTGCTCCACAGAATATTTTGAATTGGGCCGTGAGTACATGAAAACAGCTGTTCCATAGAATATAGTGAGAGCTGTAAGGTGGGAGGCACAAGTGGAGAAGGCTTTACGTCTGGCCTCAGCTGAGTTCATCCGAAGGACCGCAACAACTATGTATATGTAAGAGATCAGTATGGTCAGGATCGTTACTAATGCAATTGCTGTGGAGAAACTAAAATGAATTATATCAATGACTCCAGTATCTGAACATGAGAGCCTTAGGATAGGGGGTACATCACAGAAAAAATGGTTGATGATGTTGGATCTGCAAAAGGACAAACTAAATATAAATGAAGTCTGGACCGCTGCATTCACACAACTTGTTAGATACGAAACAGCCACGAGCAGATAACAGAACTTTTTGGACATGATGGTAGTATACAACAGTGGATTGCAGATAGCGATGAAGCGGTCATACGCCATCGCACCCAGCAGGAAGCACTCACAGGATACAGCAATGCAGAAGAAGAAAAACTGCAGAGCACAGCCAGTGAAGGAAATGGTTTTGCTTTTTGCTACCAGTGTCATCAGTGTCCTGGGAGCGATGACAGTGGAGTAGCCAATATCTAAGATTGATAGGTTGCTCAGGAAAAAGTACATGGGAGTGTGAAGCCTGGAGTCAATCCTGATTAATGTCACCATGCCAACGTTCCCCACCAAGATGAGCAAGTAAACCAGTAAGAACACTATGAAGAGAAGAAACTGCATACTCCGATTATCTGTGAATCCCAGCAAAACAAATTCAGTAATTGTGGTGAAGTTTCCTTCTGACATTGTCACAAGTTGTATTCTCCTGTGTAAATAAAAATATGAAAAAAAAGGTGAAACAGTATTAGCTACCAGGAATTCTTCCCTTGCTCTTGTCCCAAGGGTCCTCTGTGGATGTTCGGATTCTTCTCCACAGCCTACTAATGGCAAATGACCAGGAGAGTTCTCGTTACCAAATGAGGATCAAGGAGCAAAAAACAGATTGGCACATAACTGTTCAGTCTACTTTCCCCCATTTTTTTGGGTGTGTGTGTCTAATTTATTTCTGAGCCAAACCAATGGAAGCCATGGTCATTTCACTCATAATTCATAACGTGCCATTCATATTGGCGACCTCAGATGTTATGCACTGATAGTCAGCTTTACTTTATTATATGCTGTTTTCTGTGGACGATAATATTTTGACCTAGCATAAGTGCAGGTTTGTCACCCATTCCTTATTTTCACTGTTCACATTTTAGGACTTCTCATCATAATTAATAAAATATATAGCATGGGCAGAGTTTTCCCATATTTTAAAGGAAGGTGAAAATTTTCAATCCCATGTTATCTTGTTTTACTGAGGCATTAGCTACTCTGACATCAGTAGATTTTATGCCCAAATACATGTACATAATATTGCAAACTCTGAGCTGAGGTTTCAATGTAATGCAACTGCAAGTCAGTACAGGAAAGACTTATGACCTAAGAATGCAGGTTGTGTCAAAGATTGGCACAAAACGGCAGGGTAGGGAGCAATTTCAAATGAAAGGCAAGGGGGAGTGTTGAACCCTATCTCTGCTCTCCACTTTTCCACTGAAACTGCTCTCACACTCTGAGATGCAATTTGAGATTAGAAATTCAAGGCAGGATTCACCTAACCAGCCTTGTCAGAGGAAGACACAGACTTACACCTTTACACTTTCCACCCTCTCCTTCCCCCAACACCGCAGAAATTGACTCAAGGGGGTTGGGTAACCAGTACACAGAGGAAAGAGACAGGGGTCATTTTATCTGACAAGCTGTAATGCTTGCACAGACAGAATGGTTAGAAAAGTGTGGCACTGAATGGATTGCCTAATTCCTTTTGCCCTTTCACTAACTAGGATTTTTTTTAAATGGCTATGTGTTTTGACAGGAGTGGATGATATCTGCAAGCATAGTACCCACTTTCCCCAAGCAGCTTATAATGATAAATGGAAGTGTTCGGATTCTGTAATTTTTTTTCTTGGTTAGGCAAAATACCACCAAAAATTGACATGTATTTCTCCACAGTTGTTTTTTTTTAAATAAACCTTTGCAAACTGCTGTTTTGTTGACAAAAAGTTGATCTTTTAGACCATCCTTAATCAGCCCTTGTAGTACGCTACTACAGCAAAGTCCATCTAGCCTTTCCAAATCCATCAAATTTTAGGCTTCCATATAATTTCAGGTTTCTTTTTTCTCATTCTTTTTACTTTAATGTCATCATCTCTGCCACTTGAGTAAACAGAAATTTAAAGCTGGGAAGAATTGTGCTATTCTTCCTACTGAAAGGGTGTCTTCCCATTCATTTGTTAGGCTGCTGTGCCAAATAAAAAAGGAACATGCCTGCAATGTTTAAGCTGCAAATACATAGAACCAGAGAATTTTGGAGTTGGATGGGACCACAATGATCATCTAGTCCAATCCCCTGCAATATGGCCGGAACCAACAACCCTCAGATTAAGAATCTCATGCTCTACCAACCGAACTATCCCTTCCCTTTCACAGAAAGAAAGCCAAGATATTGCATTCACCCACTGGTTATCTGCCTTCAGATAACCAACCTGTTCATTAATCTGAAGGTTAGAAATTAAAATTCACAAGCACTTTGAGATTTTATCAGGTTAGTCAACATAGCCCAAGTAACTTTACCTGTGAAGATGATAGATGTCATTTCTAAAGCCCCCCAATTCAAGATGCATAGATAGAACTGCTCATTTTATACTTCATTTGGTCTAGAAACCAAATCCCTGAAATATATGAATGAGAGCTGTATCATTAAAATGTTGTGTTGGACCTCTCAGCATAATCACCTGAGGACATGCTGTGTGGGAATTTGTTCTTGTTCCCACTGTTCATCCTTAATTAGTTTGAAACAGGACTACTGGCTTTCCATTCAGCCCACACAATATGGTCCCAATCCTCATTAGTTATTTTTCTTTACCTTGTTTTCAAATAAGCTCATTGATAAAGAGTATGGTAGAATCAGAAGACTCTTTATTTGCATCAGCCACTAGCCATATCAATAAAATAAAATGGAATATACTGAAGACAGGGATAAATACTTAACGATAAAAAATACGTTCTGGAAGTATACATCAATAATCAAATAAAATATCTTATTCCAATTGCCCCTGCTAAAAAAATTGCAGTTTTTACTGTCACCTTATTATCTGGATTTGCCAGAAGAAAGGACACAGTAGCAATGGTTGAACAACCTAGTATGGATAGTAGTAGAGGGGTAATAACCTCACTCCTCAAAAAGGGGTATCATTGTCTATTCCCAAACTCATGAACATTGAAGCCAACTCAACAGTGCCAAAATACTTATCATTGGAAAATGTCTTATGAGTTCTTTGTATTTTGAGTGTGCATTGTTCTCTTGGAAGATATTTAATAGGGTTCTAGGGTTGCTTCTAATACCTGTTTTGTTATTTTGCAGATTTCTTGTAGGACTGATGTCCAAAAGTGTTGAATTTTAGAGCATTCCCACCAAATGTGGAGGTATGTCCCTATAGTGTTGGACCTAGTGGTGCAAGCAAAGCTTGCAAGATCTTGCTTGCTGATCAGGGTGAGGATTCCAACCAGGAATTCAACGTCTGAGCGTGGGGTGCCATGGCCAATCCCCCTCCTCTGACCCCTTATGAGGAGCCCCCTTTACTATGTTGATCCTGCCCTATGCCATTTTTGCATCTGTTTAAACAACCTTCTTTTCCAGAACTCAGAGGGAGATCTTCTTCCTGTGAAACCCCACAAGAGCATGACATGGGCAGAAGTCTGCCCCTCAGTTGAAGCTCCTCTAGTCCTTACCCCACCAGGCAACAGGGTGCCCTGCCTATTTTGGCCTAAAATAAATTCCACTGTATTAGTGGCAATTCACACGATCCTGTGCACCAATTGTGATCAAGCTCAGATGTTCTTTTATGTGTCTCACCATGTTGAGAAGCATAACTGATTGGGATGCAAGACACGGCCTTTTCTTTCACCCAGATTGTAGAATAACCTCCTGAAAGACATTCATCTGATCTCCCCACTTTAAACTTCAGATTAGCAGATAAAACCATTTCACTCTGCTGAGTTTTAGTGTGGCTTTATTTTACTCTTCTGTTGTTGTAAACGGATTATTAAAAATGAGTACAAAAATAGATTTTAGCAGCTTGGACTATTTAGATTGGCTTTTTTAGATGGGAGCCACTGTGAATTAATCTGATAAATAAGGTGAGGTATAATTTTTAAAATAAATAAAAGAGAGTAACATAGAGCAGGACAAAGACCATTCATTCACAGTCTAGTTGTTCCATTATTTAGATCACTGAGTACTGCTGTTGTGTCCTGATGGCTGAATAAAAAGTCAGACACTTTATGTTGGCTTTCAAGCAACTTTATTGATTCTGAAAATGAACCAATCAAAACATGCAGAAGGAAATTTCTGTAAGTGCAGAAATCAACTGTAAACTCTTAGGGGAGCCCCTGGGCCAAAGAGTCCAAAAAGCCAGCCTTGGGGCCAACTCCTAAGTAAATCACTTAGGCCAACCCTGCTTCCTGTACCTAACCACCAAAAGTGAATGAATCAACCCATTTACACACTATGCACAACTGCCACTCAACAGGTGTAGAAAAACAGGCAACTCACCAGGCTGCTCACAAAAAAAATTACACATTTTCTTTCTTGGTTAATATCTATTGGAAACTCAAACTCATCTTGAAAAGGAACTGACTTAATTTAATGAAATGTTCCCTTTAATCCTTAGGAAAGCATTCTTCACATCTTTATTTCTCAGACTGTAGATGAATGGATTTAGCATCGGGATCACAAGAGTATAGAACACTGAAACAATTTTATATTTATCCTTTGAGACCCCAGAATTGGGCCTCAGATACATAAAGGTGATGGTCCCATAGAAGCTTGTAACGGCCATAAAGTGAGAGGCACAAGTGGAAAAAGCTTTGTGGGGTTTTTTTGGCACTTCCGGTTTCCTGCTAATAGGAAAAAGCAGCGCAGAACTGATCGTCTGATCATTCTGAGACCTGCAGGGGAAAGAGGGGAAAGCGCCAAGGTAAGGCTACCCCCCTCCAGAAAGTTCCACTAGGGGTTGTGGAATGTCGAAGGGTTGCAGTTTGAAAGTGCAAGTAGATAAATAGGTACCGCTCCGCCAGGAAGGTAAACAGTGTTTCCGTGCACTGCTCTGGTTTGCCAGAAGCGGCCTAGTCATGCTGGCCACATGACCCAGAAGCTGTACGCCGGCTCCCTTGGCCAATAAAGCGAGATGAGCGCTGCAACCCCAGAGTCATCCACGACTGGACCTAATGGTCAGGGGTCCCTTTACCTTTAAGCACCCATTAGGCATAGAATTAACATTCTTTTTTATATGTGCATAAAAGCAGTGCAAGATTCGAAGCAATGTGGGTCTCTAAAGAATTAGAATTAATAGTTTTAAAAAAGAAATAAGACCAAGAACAATATCAGATCACAATCCATTAATTAAAGAATTACAAAATGAAAACATTCTACTTTCAGATGGAGATTGAATGAAGATTTATTAGATGATCAAAATTTAGTAGAAAAAGCAGAGAAAACGTTATGGGACTATTTCAAGACAAATTTAAATAAAGGAACAGACATTCGGATGGTTTGGGATGCCAGTAAAGCTGTGATGAGAGGTTTTTTTAATTCAACAACATGCATACCAAAAGAAATTGAGAGAACAAAAGACAAGGGAAATCTTAGAGGCTCTGATAAATAAAGAAAAAGAGTTAACATACAAACCAAACAAAGAGAGTACAAAGCAAGCTATCAAGCTATTACAAACACAATATTCAATGATTATCAGTAAAGAAGTAGAGTGGAAATTTTTTAAAAATGAAACAAATATATTTTGAGCATGCAATTGTTGGCATGGCAATTCAACAAAAACGAGATGAAAAATACTGTAAGTAAAATTAAAGTAAAGGAAAAAATTCTAGACAATCCAAAAGAGATTAGGAAAGAATTTGTCAAATATTTTACAGATTTATATAGAACTGGATCAGAAAATAAAACAGAGATAGAGGAATATTTGAAAGTAAGTAAACTATCAAAAATCATAGATGAGAAAGTAGCAATTTTAAATGCCCTGATAACATCCACAGAGCTGTTGGAAGCAATCAATCAGGCAAAAACAGGGAAATCTCCAGGACCAGATGGACTGTCAGCTAAATACTATAAAAAATTAGATAAACAATTATTAACACCATTGCAAGCTACAATGAGTGAAATGTAAAGTAAGGGAAGGTCCCAGAGGCTTGGAGAGAGGCATATATAACTCTAAACCCAACACAAGAGACAGATTTGACCTCAATAAAAAATTATAGACCTATTTCATTATTAAATAATGATTACAAACTGTTTGCTAATATATTGGCTAATAGGATGGAAATAATACTGAATAAATTTATATATCATGACCAGGCAGGCTTCCTTCTGGGGAGACAAATGAAGGGTAATATAAGAAATATTATAGATATCATAGAATACTTGAAAATAAGAAATGAAAAGCAGGCAGCATTAGTGTTTATAGATGCTGAGAAAGCATTTGATAACATTTCATGGGAATTTATGAAAAAAGTCCTTGAAGAAATGGATTTTGGAGAAAATTTTAAGAAAGGGATTCAAGCAATATATTCTGAGCAAAAAGCCAAATTAATTGTAAATGAGACACATACTGGAAGCCTCTGAAGTTGAGCATAGTCAATGCACAGGATTGTGTTTCTTTGCCACTAACAGCATAGAGCAATATTACAATCTCATCTTGTTACCATCCTGCTCAGATATTACTAGGAAGGTTGAAGAGGGAGCTTGCAAGCTTCATCCCAGCTGGAGCCAGATCCAAAGTTGAACAGACTCTCTGGGGAGTCTGCTTTCCTCTCCCCTCCCTATTAATTTCCATTTCTGCAAAATATTGCATAGACTGTCCAGGGAGGGTTGCATCTTTCCCTCCCAGTTGACCTCAGTCTCCAGGGTGAGAGCAGGTGGAGGGAAAGAACTGGGCTGGTCACAAGGGGAGTAAGAGGGTTTTTTGAGTGTTCATGCACACCTGGCATGAGATGCAGGGCTGTAAATCAAGGAGAGCACATTGAAGAACTGGAGTGGTAGGAGCCTAGGACTCCTGCCTTCACCACCTACAGCATCTCCAGGATGCCTTGTGGAGCAGGAGAGAGAGACAGGAGTGGAGGCTGGAGAGTCTGCACTGGAAAAGGTGTTTATTATTTATTTTTATTTCAAGTAGAGACTAGAGGGATCATTTAAAGAAGTGCATGGGGTAGAGAGGGGACAGGGGGCTGCGTCAGAGGCAGAATAAAAAAATTCTGGAGTGAAAGAAAGGAGTGGTGAAAGGGGGGAGTATGTTTAAGAAAAATGGATGAGTTTTTTAAACTAAAACCAGGACTGAAAATAGAGCGATATTGATTCACGAAGGGGGCTTCAACTGGCCAAGTGGTATTTTGGGGGGTAATAAATTGTGTTGTTGTGTAATGTAGAAAGTTGAAATGTATGATTTGGTGTGAAAAGAGGTCCTTGCCATTGTTATTTTGGTGGACTACAATTCCCATCTTAAACACTGACTTTGAGAAATAAATGCTGTGTGTGTGTTTCAGTTTAAAGCAGAGGCTGGGTAGGAGTGCTTTAGTTGAAGTGCAGTACTTGGAAAATCCTGTTTTGATGTGCAGTCTTCCAGTTGTTTAATACACTAACAGAGAAACTTCCAGTATTTTCCCTTTAAATTTTGCTAAATATATTTAGCAAAAACAGATGTCACTGGATACCGATTCCAGCCAGGAGCATTTGTTGTTCCAATTACTGTTAAACATTTCGTTCCTGGTTTCAGCCAACAGGAGACTGAATCACTGTGACATAGTAACATGCAGAAACTCTTTGTGTATACAGGCAGTAAAGAATGTCAGGACTGTGACATTCAGGACTTTGACAAATGTGGTCATCATGTAACTCTAAGTCCATAGGACACTTCCAAGGTAACACTTCCTCACTAGACAATGCCTTTCATTAGCCTACCCTCCTCAAGGACTTTGGCCTGCCAGGAAGGTGATACTGAATTCTCCCACTGGGCTTAAGGTCATGGGAGGTGATAGGAAGAATCAGTCCCAGATTTTGGAGTGGATATTTGAGGTCCACTAGCCTTGGAGGTTAAATTGAATTTTGTTTGCATTTTAGTGGAAATGACTAGCGATGGAGGTTAATAATAATAATAATAATAATAATAATAATAATAATAATAATAATTTATTATTTATACCCCGCCCATCTGGCTGGGCCTCCCCAGCCACTCTGGGCGGCTTCCAAAAGAATATTAAAATACTGTGATACATCAAACATTAAAAGCATCCCTAAACAGGGCTGCCTTCAGATGTCTTCTAAAAGGTAGTTGGTAGTTGTTGTTCTCTTTGACATCTGGTGGGAGGGCGTTCCACAGGGAGGGTGCCATTGAATTTTGTTTGCATTTTAGTGGAAATGATTTAATTTGTACTTCTTGAACCAATATGCAAACCAAAATTCAGCTATCCTTAGAAATGTGAACTTCCCTGAATTTTATGATGCCGCTTTCTAAAAAGAACATTAGGTACAAAAATGCATATATTAGTGAAAATAATCTTCAAAACTGGATTACATTAGGGAAAATCACTTCAAAAAATTCATATTAGTCAAAACTGCATAGAAAAATGTGCTTATTAGAAGAAATTTGCACTAAACTGCTACGAAATTTTCATGAAGATTAAAAATATATACAGTACTTGTTTCACAATTTCATTTTCTTCCTCCTAGGGAAACTTTGGGGTAAATAATGGAATACACGAATCACAGCATTGTGACTGAATTCATCCTTCTGGGCTTCATGGACCATCCAGAGTTGTGGACCATTCTCTTCCTGGCATTTATCTTGATCTACATTGTCACAGTCTCAGGAAATCTTGGCATCATCATCCTAGCTGCTCTTGATGCAAACCTTCATACCCCAATGTACTTTTTCCTCAGCAACCTATCCTTGGTTGACGTTGGCTATTCCACCACTATTGCTCCCAGGTTGCTGATGACCTTCCTACAAAAGAATAGCACTATTCTGTTCACAGAGTGTACCGTGCAATTCTTCTTTTTCTGTCTGTTTGTCACAGTTGAAACTTGTCTTCTAACTGTTATGGCTTATGATCGCTTCACTGCCATTTGCAACCCATTACTCTATTTTGTTGCCATGTCTAAAAAGCTCTGTCTGGTGTTAGTAATAGGTGCATATATTTGTGGCTTTGTAAATTCAGCTGCTCAGACTTTCGTGATATTTAGCCTGTCCTTCTGCAGCTCAAATGTTATCAATCATTTCTTTTGTGACCTTCCTCCCATCCTGAAACTTTCCTGTTCAAGCACCGCAGTGGCTAACACTGTGCATTTCATCTTTGCTACTTCAATAATCATGACCACTTTGTTGATTATCCTCATCTCTTATACCTACATCATTTTTGCCATCCTGCGGATTCGCTCTGCCCAGGGCAGACACAAAGCCTTTTCCACTTGTGCCTCTCACTTCATGGCTGTTACAATCTTCTATGGGACTATCATCTTTATGTATCTGAGGCCCAATTCTGGGGTCTCAAACGATGAAGATAAAATTGTTTCAGTGTTCTATACTCTTGTGATCCCCATGCTAAATCCATTGATTTACAGTTTGAGAAATAAAGATGTGAAGGATGCTTTCATAAGGACGAGGGGGAGGATTTCATTCAATTAATACATTTCCTTTTCAAGATGAGTTTCAGTTTCCAATAGATATTAACCAAGAAATAAAATGTTTATTTGCTTCATTTGTGTGTGTGTGTTTGTGTGCGCGCGCGCGCAATTGTCCTACTGCAGTGGTGGCAAACCTTTTAGAGACTGAGTGCCCAAACTGCAACCCAAAACCCACATATTTATCATAAAGTACCAAAATGGCACTTAGGGGATAAACAAAAGAATATACTGCAATTTCATGTGTATACCATGCCCCCAGAGTTGTTGAGCTTTTTGGGGGAGGATTGCTCAGAGTTGTTGAGTTGTTAAAGCTTTCTTTTTTTGGGGGGGGGGTTGCAGAAAAACACTCACATGCAGGAAAGAAGCAGAAGCAACCGATAGTCTCAACGTTCGCCGTCAGGGAGCAATCAACAAAAAACCTTGATGCAGCAACCAATCACGTGCACCTTTTCATTTTCCTACACAGTTTCACACCCACAGTGGCATGGCGGCAGCGACGCAGCCAGAAACCAGCTGCTTGGTGGAAACGCTACTTCCCCCAACGCTGCTGCGGGCGGAGAGTGCTCTAGGCAGCATTTCCACCCCACAACGGCATGGGGGGGCAGATATACACCTAAAATGGCACTGCTGGGGCAATGGCGCGCGTTCCCACAGAGAGGGCTCTATGTGCCCATTCTGAAACGCTGTCAGGAAAAGGGAGACAGCTAGAGAGACGAGGGGGAAGAGAAGCAATTATTGAGAGCCGAAAGCACTCATTAGCAGTTTGTCTTCCGACTCAGAAGAGGAAATAGGGAGGGGGCAACCAGTCCCCGGAACTAGCTACTCACAGAACAAAGGAAATAGGAGGCGTGCCCTGCACTGATGGGCATGCTGGGGAAAAAGACGTCACAAATATTCAGTCGAGACACCTGATTGACTGAAGCATGAACGCGTTTGTTTGATCTCTTGTAACTGCTTTGAACTTTTAGTAATAAATCAACAAGACAGAAATGTCTGTGTGCCAGGAGTGTTATCTCTACTAGTTTGGCAGCAACAACTCCTTACACACGCGTGCCATAGGTTTGCCACCACTGTCCTAGTGGGTTGCTTTTTTTTGCCTATTCCTCTCTGAGTAGTCAATAGGTGGCATTAGTATTCCACAGCATGATTGGCTGTCTTCTGTCAGCCCTGGGAAACAATGGATGAGTGTGCCTTCATGGGTGAAGTCAAAGTGCTGGAGATTTATAGCACCTTCTTTGGCTGTAGAGACTGATACAGGCGAGGCATGTTTTGCTGGTTCTGGGGCAGATGAAGGCATCTGGTTTTGCTGCTAAAGATGCACCATGGCGTTCCTTCTTTCTGCACTCCATTCAGCAGTCCTTCCTCCTCTCATCACTGCTGTGAATACACAACCTGACTGTCTCCAGGCACTATGGCCACCTGCAAGGGATTCCCACACAACGGAGTTAATGTTGCCAGCCTTCCCGTCCTGCTTACAGACATCTTTCACAACACAGAGTTGGTCTGCCAATTGGCCTGGTGCCAGAAGCCAGCTCCCTTTGCAGCATGTCCTTGGGGATCCTGTCGTTTTCCACTCTGTGGTCATGACCAAGCCAGCATAGATGTCACTGAGAGATTCTGGGAGAGTGAACGTGATGGGAATGTGGGTTTGGAAGACCACATCTTTGTTTGAGACTCTGTCCTGCTTTGCTATGCCCCAAATCTTCCTGGCGCATGGCATTTGGGAGGTGTTGAAGCCTTGCTCCTGAAGTCTATAGGTTGCCCTCCGCTCTCGTGGCATATAAATATGTTGATTCAGTCACTTTGGACGGTTAGGTGTAGGAAGGAGCTTTAACCTAGGTGATCTCCTTAGGCACCTTTTGGGGTGAGGGGATGTCCCTAAAGCTGAATCTTGGGACTCTGGGGCCCTGGAGCTGGATAGGGAACACCTATGAGACCAACTTGCCTCATCTGCTAGGAGCTCTGGGACCCTGGGCTGGAGTCACGCAGGGGAAACCTGCTTATTTGCCTTCAGGTTGTGGCCAGGTAAAGTGGGTAGGTGGTACTACTGCCACATCTCCAATTCCCACAGGCAGGGGTTGGGTTCCCTTATGGGTTTCAGGCTTTGCCTGGTGTTTGTAGTTAATTTCTGCACTTAGAGGGGTTTTCCCTCTGGAGGTTTTGATTGGTTTGGCCATCAGGTCACCATCACAATACTCACAGATATAAATGGTGGAATGCTTGAGCTGGGAGGGAGTGCTTTATTTCCTGTTCAATGTTACCTTCTTTTAATTATTTTTTAAAAATATACTTCTTTCATTTATTCAAAAATTTATACTTCACTTTTGAAATATAAATCAAAGCCGTCATGGTTTGCAGAGAATCATAAAATTGTTAAAAGACAATGAAAACAGTTCAAACTACTGAAATCATGGTTAGCACTCAATTTTAGTAATCAGTTAAAACCAACAGAGGGACCAAATAAAATTAGTATAAAAACTAGGCAACCCAGACTAAAACACAGTAGAATAAAATGGATTGGCTGCTAATCTGAAGTTTAAAAGGCCCTGTCTTGCATTCCCAACCAATCATTCTTTTGGATATGAGACACATATTGAAAGCCCTCAAAGCACAGTCAATGCACAGAATTGTCTTTCTTTGCCACTGACAGCATGGGTGACATTACAGTCTCATCATGTTACCACCCTGCTCAGATAACATCAGGTATTTTATAAACAATCCTTTGGAGTATATCACACACAGCACACCACTAGCAGAATGATATTGCACCTTGAGTGCGAAGCTGAAAAATGCAAGGTGCATGTAATAGATTATTCAATATCCTCCATTGAGACTGGGAAGAATGGAGGGTGGGAAGAATTTTAGCAAAGGAAATTCTCCACCCACATCAATGACTGGGGAAACTGAGCCATTTTGTTTTGACTAATATGAATTTTTTGAAGTGATTCTCCCTAATGTAATCCAGTTTTGAAGGTTATTTTCACTAATATATGTATTTTTGTACCTAAAGTCCCCCATTTTTCTTAAATACACTTCCCTTCTTTTCTTTCCCAAATCCAAACTGATTTATTATACCCATTCCCAGGGTTGCCAACTGGATTATTTCAAGGATGAGCTAGTGTGGGGACTTCCATGGAGATGAAAAGGTGAAAAGCCCTGTAGTGGGATTGGGAATTTCTCAATCCAGCATTTTGTTTTATTCAGCCTCTGATGCAGCCTCCCACCCCATCAACTTTGAGAAATGATCCCTCTTGTCTCCACTGCACTGCAAATGAACATAAATAATAAACACCTCCTCTGGTCCACACTCTCCAGTTTCCAGTCCTGTCTCTCAGCACTCCAGCCTCCACAGGCCACCCCCAAAAATACGGCAGGTGGTGGAGGCAGCAGTGCTAGTCTCCTGCCACTCCAGCTCTTTAGTTTGCTCTACTTGGTTTCCGGCCCTGCATCTCACGCCAGGTGTGCAAATTGACTCAAAGCCCCATCTTCCTCTCGAGGCCAGCCCAGTTCTTTTTCTTCATCTGCTCTTCCTCCCACCACTGAGCCCTGGAGACTGAAGCTAATAGGGAGGGGAGGACGCAGCCCCGTGGAGATCCTATGCAATATTTTGCAGAGATGGGAGTTAATTGGGAGAGGGAAGGAAGGCAGACTCCTCAGAGAATGTATGCAATAATTTGCAGTTGATTCCAGCTGGGCTGAAGCTGACTAGCTCCACCTGCAGTCTTCGTTTAAAAAAAAAAAATTAAGACACTCCTGCCCACCAGTAGATCCAGGCTCTCCCACTGCCACCTGGAAAAACCCAGGCAAAACTAGAGACTTCAGGTCAGCCCTTGGGGATCATACAGCCCCAAATCTTCCCCTGTATATTTTCAAATTCTATACCAACACAATGAGTTAAGCATTTTACTATTCCCCTATATTATAGAGTCATGGAACTGTCAAATTGGAAGGGAAGTCAATCCTGCCCAGTGCCATTTCTGCATCTGTACAAACAAACTTATTTTCCAAAATTCAAAGGGAGAGCTTCTTCCTGTGAAACCCCACAGAAGCATGACATGGACAGAACTCTGCCGCTCAGTTGACGCTCCACTAGTCCTTACCCCACCAGGCAAAAGCGGCCCCAGCCTATTTCAGCCTAAAATAAAACCCATTGCAATTCACACAATACTGTGCACCAATTGTGACCAAGCTCAGAGGTTCTTTTCTGTGACTCACCATGCTGAGAAGCATAACTGATTGGGATACAAGACAGGGCCTTTTCTTTCTAAGCACTCTCCTGAGAGACAATCATCTTATCTCCTCACTTTTAACTTCAGATTAGCAGCTAGAACCATTTTACTCTGCCTAGTTTTTGTGTGGCTTTATTTTACCCTTCTGTTGGTGTAAACTGTTAATTAAAAGTGAGTACAAAAATTGATTTTAGCAGTTTGGACTATTTATATTGGCTTTTTAAGATGGGAGCCACTGTGAATTAATCTGATAAATAAATGTGAGGTATAATTTTTAAAGTAAATAAAAGAGAGTAACATAGAGTGGACAAAGACCATTCACTCACAGTCTAGTAGTTGTTCCAGTATTTAGATCACTGGGTACTGCTGTTGTGACCTGATGGCTGAATACAAAGTCAGACACATTAGGTTGGCTTTTAAGCCACTTTATTGATTCTGAAACCGAACCAATCAAAACCTGCAGAAGGAAACTTCTGCAAGAGCAGAAATCAACTGTAAACTCCGAGGGGAGCCCCTGGGCCAAAGAGTCCAAAAAGCCAGCCTTGTGGCCAATTCCTAAGAAGATCGCTTAGGCTAAACTTGCTTCCTGCACCTAACCACCAAAAGTGAATGAATCAACCCATTTACACACTATGGACTACAACTGCCACTCAGCAGGTGTAGAAAAACAGGGAAGGCTGCTCACAAACAACAAATACACATTTTCTATCTTGGTTAATATCTATTGGAAACTGAAACTCATCTTGAAAAGGAAATGTATTAATTGAATGAAATCCTCCCCCTCGTCCTTATGAAAGCATCCTTCACATCTTTATTTCTCAAACTGTAAATCAATGGATTTAGCATGGGGATCACAAGAGTATAGAACACTGAAACAATTTTATCTTCATCGTTTGAGACCCCAGAATTGGGCCTCAGATACATAAAGATGATAGTCCCATAGAAGATTGTAACAGCCATAAAGTGAGAGGCACAAGTGGAAAAGGCTTTGTGTCTGCCCTGGGCAGAGCGAATCCGCAGGATGGCAAAAATGATGTAGGTATAGGAGATGAGGATAATCATCAAAGTGCTCATGATTATTGCAGTAGCAAAGATGAAATGCACAGTGTTAGCCACTGCTGTGCTTGAACAGGAAAGTTTCAGGACGGGAGGAACGTCACAAAAGAAATGATTGATAACATTTGAGCTGCAGAAGGACAGGCTAAATATGAATGAAGTCTGAGCAGCTGAATTTACAAAGCCACAAATATATGCACTTGTTACTAACACCAGACAGAGCTTTTTAGACATGGCAACAAAATAAAGTAACGGGTTGCAAATGGCAGTAAAGCGATCATAAGCCATAACAGCTAGAAGACAAGTTTCAACTGTGACAAACAGACAGAAAAAGAAGAATTGCACGGTACACTCTGAGAACGGAATAGTGCTATTCTTTTGTAGGAAGGTCATCAGCAACCTAGGAGCAATAGTGGTGGAATAGCCAATGTCAACCAAGGATAAGTTGCTGAGGAAAAAGTACATTGGGGTATGAAGGTTTGCATCAAGAGCAGCTAGGATGATGATGCCAAGATTTCCTGAGACTGTGACAATGTAGATCAAGATAAATGCCAGGAAGAGAATGGTCCACAACTCTGGATGGTCCATGAAGCCCAGAAGGATGAATTCAGTCACAATGCTGTGATTCGTGTATTCCATTATTTACCCCAAAGTTTCCCTAGGAGGAAGAAAATGAAATTGTGAAACAAGTACTGTATATATTTTTAATCTTCATGAAAATTTCGTAGCAGTTTAGTGCAAATTTCTTCTAATAAGCACATTTTTCTATGCAGTTTTGACTAATATGAATTTTTTGAAGTGATTTTCCCTAATGTAATCCAGTTTTGAAGATTATTTTCACTAATATATGCATTTTTGTACCTAATGTTCTTTTTAGAAAGCGGCATCATAAAATTCAGGGAAGTTCACATTTCTAAGGATAGCTGAATTTTGGTTTGCATATTGGTTCAAGAAGTACAAATTAAATCATTTCCACTAAAATGCAAACAAAATTCAATGGCACCCTCCCTGTGGAACGCCCTCCCACCAGATGTCAAAGAGAACAACAACTACCAACTACCTTTTAGAAGACATCTGAAGGCAGCCCTGTTTAGGGATGCTTTTAATGTTTGATGTATCACAGTATTTTAATATTCTTTTGGAAGCCGCCCAGAGTGGCTGGGGAGGCCCAGCCAGATGGGCGGGGTATAAATAATAAATTATTATTATTATTATTATTATTATTATTATTATTAACCTCCATCGCTAGTGGACCTCAAAAATCCACTCAAAAATCTGGGACTGATTCTTCCTATCACCTCCCATAACCTCAAGCTCAGTGGGAGAATTCAGTATCACCTTCCAGGCAGGCAAAAATTCTTGAGGAAGGTAGGCTAATGAAAGGCATTGTCTAGTGAGGAAGTGTTACCTTGGAAGGGTCCTATGGACTCAGACTTACTTGAGGACCACATTTGTCACAGTCCTTACACAGTCCTGTGACAGTCCTGAATGCCACAGTCCTGAAATTCTTTACTCCCTTACATGAAGAGTGTCTGCATGTTACTATGTCACAGTGATTCAGTCTCCTGTTGGCTGAAACCATGAACAAAATGTTTAACAGTAATTGGAACAACAAATGCCCCTGGCTGGAATCTGTCTCCGGTGACATCTGTTTTTGCTAAAGTCACTTAAAGGGAAAATACTTTCTCTGTCAGTGTTTTAAACAACTGGAAGACTGCACTGGATATCAAAACAGGATTTTCCAAGTACTGCACTTCAACTAAAGCACTCCTACCCAGCCTCTGGTTTAAACTGAAACACACACAACATTTATTCCTCAAAGTCAGTGTTTAAGATGGGAATTGTAGTTCACCAAAATAACAATGGCAAGGACATCTTTTCACACCAAAAGCAGACATTTCAACGTTTCTACATTACACAACAATACAATTTATTACCCCCCAAAATACCACTGGGCTAGTTGAAGCCCCCTTTGTGAATCAATATAGCTCTATCTTCAGTCCTGGTTTTAGTCTGAAAAACTCGTCCATTTTTCTTAAACATACTCCCCCCTTCCACCACTCCTCTCTTTCACTCCAGCATTTTTTTTATCAGCCTCTGATGCAGCCCCCCATCCCCCCTCTACCCCATGCACTTCTTTAAAGGATCCCTCTAGTCTCTACATGAAATAAAAATAAATAATAAACACCTTTTCCAGTGCAGACTCTCCAGCCTCCACTCCTGTCTCTCAGCACTCCATGCTCCACAAGGCATCCTGGAGATGCTGTAGGTGGTGAAGGCAGGAGTCCTAGGCTCCTACCACTCCAGTTCTTCAATGCACTCTTCTTGATTTACAGCCCTGCATCTCATGCCAGGTGTGCATGAACACTCAGAAAACCCTCTTCCTCCTCTTGTGACCAGCCCAGTTCTTTTCCTTCACCTGCTCTCACCCTGGAGACTGAGGTCAACTGGGAGGGAAAGATGCAATCCCCCCCTGAGTGTCTATGCAATATTTTGCAGAGATGGGAGTTAATTGGGAGAGGAGAGGAGAGGAGAGGAGAGGAAAGCAGACTCCTCAGAGAATCTATGGAACTTTTTAGTTGCTCCAGCTGGGCTGAAGCTTGCAAGCTCCCTCTTCAACCTTCCTAGTCATATCTGAGCAGGATGGTAACAAGATGAGATTGTCATATTGCTCTATGCTGTCAGTGGCAAAGAAACACAATCCTGTGCATTGATTATGCTCAACTTCAGAGGCTTCCAATATGTGTCTCATTTACAAGTAATTTTGCTTTTTGCTCAGAATATATTGCTTGAATCCCATTATTACATTTTTCTCCACAATTCATTTCTTCAAGGACTTTTTTCATAAATTCCCATGAAATGTTATCAAATGGTTTCTCAGCATCTATAAACATCAATGCTGCCTGATTTTCATTTCTTAGTTTCAAGTATTCTACGATATCTATAATATTTCTTATATTATCCTTCATTTGTTTCCCCGGAAGGAAGCCTGCCTGGTCATGATGTATAAATTCCTTCAGTATTATTTTCATCCTATTAGCCAATATGTTAGCAAACAGTTTGTAATCATTATTTAATAATGAAATAGGTCTATAATTTTTTATTGATGTCAAATCTGTCTCTTGTTTCGGCTTTAAAGTTATATATGCCTCTCTCCAAGCCTCTGGGACCTTCCCTTCCCTAACTTTTAGATTTCGTTCATTGTAGCTTGTAATGCTGTTAATAATTGTTTATCTAATTTTTTATAGTATTTAGCTGACAGTCCATCTGGTCCTGGCGATTTCCCCATTTTTGCCTGACTGATTGCTTCCAATAGCTCTGTGGATGTCATAGAGGCATTTAAAATTGCTACTTTCTCATCTGTGATTTTTGATAGTTTACTTACTTTCAAATATTCCTCTATCTCTGTTTTATTTTCTGATCCTGTTCTATATAAATCTGTAAAATACTTGACAAATTCTTTCCTAATCTCTTTTGGGTTGGCTAGAATTTTTTTCTTGACTTTAATTTTACTTAGAGTATTTTTTTGTTGTTTAATTGCCATGCCAACAATTGCATGCTCAAAATATATTTGTTTCTTTTAAAAAAAAATCCACTCTACTTCTTTACAGTGGTACCTCGGGTTACATACGCTTCAGGTTACATACGCTTCAGGTTACAGACTCCACTAACTCAGAAATAGTACCTCGGGTTAAGAACTTTGCTTCAGGATGAGAACAGAAATCATGCAGCAGCGGCGCAGCTGCAGCGGGAGGCCCCATTAGTTAAAGTGGTGCTTCAGGTTAAGAATGGACCCCCAGAACGAATTAAGTATGTAACCAGAGATACCACTGTACTGATAATCATTGAATATTGTGTTTGTAATAGCTTGATAGCTTGCTTTGTACTCTCTTTGTTTGGTTTGTATATTAACTGTTTTTCTTTATTTATCAGGGCCTCTAAGATTTCCCTTGTCTTTTGTTCTCTCAATTACTTTTGGTATGCATTTTGTTGAATTAAAAAAACCTCTTATCACAGCTTTACTGGCACCCCAAATCATCTGAAGGTCTGTTCCTTTATTTAAATTTGTCTTGAGATAGTCCCCTAACATTTTCTCTGCCTTTTCTACCAAATTTTGATCATCTAATAAATCTTCATTCAATTTCCATCTGAAAGTAGAATGTTTTTCATTTTGTAATTCTAAAATTAATGGATTGTGATCTGTTCTTGGTCTTATTTCTTTTTTTAAACTATTAATTCCAATTCTTTAGAGACCCACATTGCTTTGATTCTTGCACTGCTTTTATGCACATATGAAAAAAAGTGAACTCTATGCCTAATGGGTGCTTAAAGGTAAAGAGACCCCATATCATTAGGTCCAGTCGTGGATGACTCTGGGGCTGCGGCGCTCATCTCGCTTTATTGGCTGAGGGAGCCGATGTACAGCTTCCGGGTCATGTGGCCAGCATGACTAGGTTGCTTCTGGTGAAGCAGAGCAGTACACAGAAATGCTGTTTACCTTCCCGCTGGAGCGGTACCTATTTGCACTTTGACGTGCTTTCGAACTGCTAGGTTGGCAGGAGCAGGGACCAAGCAACGGGAGCTCACCCCTTCATGGGGATTCGAACAGCTGACCTTCTGATCAGCAAGCCCTAGGCTCTGTAGTTTAACCCACAGCACCACCCACGTCCCAAATGGGTGCTTAGTTCTCCATATAGCTGTCAAATTTAGGTTCTCTACCATGTCACAGAATCTTGTTGGGAGTCTCCCTTCTTTAGTGTCTTTTTCCATTTCAAGTGAAAACACCCTATTTAAATTGCCCATTAAAATCATTTTCTGATCTGCAAATTCCAATAATTCTGTCATTCATATATATATATATATATATCTATCCTGCTTTCTTTTCATTTGGGGCATAGATTCCAACTAATAGATTTTTTTCACCTTGTTCTACAATCTGTACTATGATCACTCTTCCTTGTTTAATTCAGGATTTGTTTAGGCTCTAATTTTGGTTTAATGTACAAAACCACGCCTCGTTTTTATTTATTTATCTGCTGTTATAATTTCCATTCCTAATTTTTTATTGATTAGGACTCTTTTACAATATGTCTACTTGCTATGTGGGTCTCTTATAAGCAAATTACATCTAAATTTTGTTTTAGAATTATATGTTCAGTATTTTTCTTTTTACTTTATAGTTCAGGCCATTTACATACTTTATAGTTCAGGCCATACCTTTAGATCTGTCATTTTATTTATCTGTTTTCTTTCCCCCTAGTCTTATCTTTCCCTCCTCTTGGTTATTTTAATTATCTACCCCCCCCCCCCGTATCTCCTTCCCCTGTTTCCCCTGTTTATCCAACTTTTCTCCAACTTTTCTGATGGTGTATATGGGTTATCAAAATCTCTGTCATATCTTTGGCAGAAGTCCTGTGCCTGCTCTGAGTTTGTAAGTCTGTGTCTTTGTTTCTTGTATGTAAAGGAGATTTATTCTGGAAACTCCCATATGAATTGTATGTTAACTCTAGTCAAAACATTTGTCAGGAATTTGTACTTTTGGCATTTTTGTAACAAACGTGGAGGGATTTCTTTCACCATGAAAATCAGGTTTCCATCAATCTGGAGTCTGTTTTCATAATTATTCTGGACTATAGCATCCTTCAGCTTTTTAGAATTAAATATCACCAAACAGTCTCCAGGCAACTCCCTTGCTTTAGTAGATTTAGTCCTTACCTGATAACAGCTGTCCATTGCTTCTGCAATGTAATCCTGTTCTTCACCCAAACATTCAGCAATTACGTTGGCTAGGTAGGTTTTAAGATCCAATTCCCCCTTGTCTGGGACACCCCTCATTCTTACCACCTGGGATTTCTGCCTCATCTCTAAAACCGCTACACAATCTTCAAATTGATCTGGTCTACCAGACAGTACCACAATATCAGCCCTTATTGTCTCCTGTTCCTTCTTTATGTCTGCATTCTCACTTGCATTTTTTTGAGATTTAGCCTCTAATCCTTTCACGGAAAGGTCCAAAGCTTCTGTTTTGTTTGTTTGTTAAATTTTCCAGTTTGTTGGAGATTTCTGTGACCATCTCAGTATTTTTTCCCAATTCAGCTACCACCATTTCAGACTGTTTTCGCATTTCTTTTAACATATCTTTTTAAAATTCTGTCAGAAAATCTGCCATTTCTGGAGAGACAGGTCTATCAGGTGTCTCCTGCATAGATCCTCTTCTAGCCACAGGAGCCTGTTTCTTAGTTGTTGTCATTCTGAGTTGCACTACTTCTATACCAACAAAACCTCTTTTCCCCCTCAAAGCAATAATTCTTTTAACACTATCTTATCACCCCTCGAAGGTCATAATTCCCCTTGTTTTGTTCCTACTGCCTGACCTTAGTTAGAGCACACAGAGTGAAAGAAAAAGAGAAAGTATCAAACAAAGGAGAAGGAGCAGTTCAGTAGTACAAATACCCTGAATTACAAAGACATCTCCAGAATGTAAAAGTAGAGATTGAAATTTTGATTAATCCTCTCAACATCAGTCTGTCGCCATCTGTTGGAGCTGTTAAAGAAAAAGGCCACAAGAGTAAAGATTAATTTTCTCCAGTCCAAGTAATGTCCTCTGCCTTCCTTTTGTAGTCAAATGTAACTCTCATCCAAAATTCTAAATGTTCTGGTCTTCACTAATCAATTTATTTAACTTGACAATGTGCAAAACCTCCAGCTATTTCCAAGCACTCACCCCTTCCTCCTTGTTTCCAAGGTTAGATAAGTGTTCCCCTGCATAGCTTTGGTTTAGATTGTGAAGATCCAGGTATTTTCAAATAATTCCAAAGAATCCAGTAATATGTTGTCCAAATAAAAGGAAAAAGGAAAAAAAAAGAAATGAAAAGAAAAAGGGAAGAAGATTCCGGTGCTCTGGTCTTCACCAATCGTTTTATCTGGCCTGACTACAAGCCAAACCTCCAGCTATTCCCAAGCATTCACTTTCCCCCCAAAATTAGATGAGTGTTCTCCTGCGTAGCTTTGGTTTAGATTGTGAAGATCCAGGTATTTTCAAATAATTCCGGAGAATCCAGTAAGATGTTCTCAAATCTAGGAACTGTCACTTCAACTTCAAGATCATTATTATATCCAATAGAGTTGAAGATCAAGATCAATATTATATCCAATAGAGTTCAAGATCAGCAATCAAGTTCAAACAGTATTAGCCTCACAGAAGGTATTTCTCACCAGATGGATTAAGGTAGCCTATAAGTCTTCCACTTACAAATCTTTCCCTAGCAGTTGGCAGATAGTCAGAAAACAGAAGTTGACTTCCTTTTTGATTTCCGTTTTCAACAAATTAAAAGAAAAAAAGGAAATTAAAGTAAAGAAAATCCCATGATGTTTCGGCTTAGTGAAATTAGAATAAAAATCTCCTGCTTACCATGGCAGTCTGAGACTTGGACTCACAGGTTTCGATGCAACCGCGAGAACTCTTAACCGCCCCCCCACTTGCCTTTCATCAGTGTTTTATCGGGGTGGTGGTGGTGGTGGTGGCAGAAAATCGCGCTCTGCCGGACCCTTCGACGTTCCACAACCCCTAGTGGAACTTTCGGGGGGGGGGAGCCTTGCCGTGGTGCTTTCCCCTCTATCCCTTGCAGGTCTCGAACTGATCAGACGATCAGGCGATCAGTTCTGCGCTACATTTTCCTATTAGCAGGAAACCGGAAGTGCCAAAAAACCACAAACTTTTTCCACTTGTGCCTCTCACTTTATGGCATTACAATATTTCATTAAATTAAGTCACTTCTTTTTCAAGATGAGTTTGAGTTTCGAATAGATATTAACCAAGTAAGAAAATGTGCATTTGTGTGTGTGTTTTTGTGAGCAGTCTACTGAGTTGCCTGTTTGTCTACCCCTGCTGAGTGGCAGTTGTAGTCCATAGTGTGTAAATGGCTTGATTCATTCACTTTTGGTGGTTAGGTGCAGGAAGCAGGTTTAGACTAAGTGATCTTCTTAGGAGTTGGCCACAAGGTTGGCTTTTTGGACTCTTTGGCCCAGGGGCTCCCCTCGGAGTTCACAGTTGATTTCTGCTCTTGCAGAAGTTTCCTTCTCCAGGTTTTGATTGGTTCAGTTTCAGAATCAATAAAGTGGCTTCAGGTCACAATAGCAGTACTCAGTGATCTAAATAATGGAAAAACTACTAGACTGTGAGTGAATGGTCTTTGTCCTGCTCTATGTTATTCTCTTTTATTTAAAAATTATACCTCATATTTATTTATCAGATTATTTCACAGTGGCTCCCATCTAAAAAAGCCAACATAAAAAAGTCCAAACTGCTAAAATCAATTTTTGTACTCATTTTTAATAAACAGTGTATACCAACAGTAGGGTAAAATAAAGCCACACTAAAACTCAGCAGAGTAAAATGGTTCTAGCTGCTAATCTGAAGTTTAAAGTGGGGAGATCAGATGAATGTCTCTCAGGAGGGTATAAATCTGGGTGCTTTGAAAGAAAAGGCCATGTCTTACATCCCAATCAGTTATGCTTCTCAACATGGTGAGACACACCAAAGGACCTCTGACGTTGATCACAATTGATGCACAGGATTGTGTGAATTGCAATGGGATTTATTTTAGGCCAAAATGGTTCGCCAGTAGTGGCTTAGTCATGCTGGCCACATGACCCGGAAGGTGTACGGCGGCACACTCGGCCAATAAAGCAAAATGAGCACCGCAACCCCAGAGTAGGCCATGACTAGACCTAATTGTCGGGGTTCCCTTTACCTTTACCTAGGCTGGGCCCCCTTTTGCCTGGTGGGGTAAGGACTATCATAGAATCATAGAATCATAGAGTTGGAAGAGACCACAAGGGCCATCGAGTCCAACCCCCTGCCAAGTAGGAAACACCATCGGAGCACTCCTGACTAGAGGAGCTTCAACTGAGGGGCAGAGTTTTGACCATGTCATGATACTGAGGGGTGTCACAGGAAAAAGATCTCCCTCTGACTTTTTTTGGGGGGTGGAGTTGTTTGTACAGATGCAGAAATGGCATTGGGCAGGATCAACATAATAAATGGGGCTCTTCATAAGGGGTCTGAGGAGGGGGATTGGCCATGAAACCCCAAGCTTAGGAGTTGAATTCCTGGTTGGAATCCTCACCCTGGTCAGCCAGCAAGATCTTGCAAGCTTTGCTTGCACCACAAGGTTCAACACTAAAGGCACATGCCTCCACATTTGGTGGGAATGCTCCAAAATTCAACATTTTTAGACATCAGTCTTACAAGAAATCTGCAAAATAACAAAACAGGTATTAGAAGCAACCCTAGAACTGATCCTATTAAATATCTTCCAAGAGAACAATGCACACTCAGAATACAAAGAACTCATAAGACACTTTCCAATGATAAGTATTTTGGCACTGTTGGGTTGGCTTCAATGTTCATGAGTTTGGGAATAGACAATGATACCCCTTTTTGAGGAGTGAGGTTATTACCCCTCTACTAATATCCATACTAGGTTGCTCAACCATTGCTACTGTGTCCTTTCTTCTGGCAAATCCAGATAATAAGGTGACAGTAAAAACTGCAATTTTTTTAGCAGGGGCAATTGGAATAAGATATTTTATTTGATTATTGATGTATACCTCCAGAACCTATTTTTTATAGTTAAGTATTTATCCCTGTCTTCAGTATCTTCCATTTTATTTTATTGCTATGGCTAGTAGCTGATGCAAATAAAGAGTCTTCTGATTCTACCATACTCTTTATCAATGAGCTTATTTGAAAACAAGGTAGAGAAAAATAACTAATGAGGATTGGGACCATATTGTGTGGGCTGAATGGAAAGCCAGTAATCCTGTTTCAAACTAATTAAGGATGAACAGTGGGAACAAGAACAAATTCCCACACAGCATGTCCTCAGGTGATTATGCTGAGAGGTCCTACACAACATTTTAATGATACAGCTCTCATTCATATATTTCAGGGATTTGATTTCTAGGTAATACCAAACCAAGTATAAAATGAGCAGTTCTATCTACGCATCTTGATTTGGAAGGCTTTAGAAATGACATCTATTATCTTCACAGGTAAAGTTACTTGGGCTATGTTGACTAACCTGATAAAATCTCAGTTATACAGATTTTATTTTCATTTTCTGTTCACAAAAGTTGTATGGCTGGCAGACCTTGCTACATGTTGTCTCCTGCATGTTTCCTGTGACTGTTAAGAGACCAACAGATAAAACAGATCTCCGTAAATGTGGTCTGAAAGAATTAGCCAGGCAGTATTTTCATGAGGCTTTGCAGCCAAATTTCCAAACTCAGCTCAGATAAAACATTTAAGTTTCAAGTTTAAGAGACCTGTCATATTAGTTGGGCATTGAGGCCAGTGGGTTAATGCAATATCTCTGCTTTCTTTCTGTGAAAGGGAAGGGATAGTTCGGTTGGTAGAGCATGAGATTCTTAATCTGAGGGTTGTTGGTTCAAGCCATATTGCAGGGGATTGGACTAGATGATCATTGTGGTCTCTTCCAACTCCAAAATTCTCTGGTTCTATGTATTTGCGCTTAAACACTGCAGGCATGTTCCTTTTTTATTCGCCACAGCAGCCTAACAAAATGAATGGGAAGACACCCTTTCAGTAGGAAGAATAGCACAATTCTTCCTAGCTTTAAATTTCTGTTTACTCAAGTGGCAGAGATGATGACATTAAAGTAAAAAGAATGAGAAAAAAGAAATATGAAACATGAAACTACATGGAAGCCTAATATTTGATGGATTTAGGAAGGCTAGATGGACCTGTCCCTTTGCTGTAGTAGCGTGCTACAAGGGCTGATTAAGGATGCTCTAAAATATCAACTTTTTGTGAGCAAAACATATGGGTGATGTGGAGAAACTTGTGACACTAGTCAGAATTAGACTAGTGAATCTGTCAATTTCAGTTTCTCTTAGTGCCTCATTTTTCCAGTCACTAATTCTGTTTTCCCCGTTTCCACAGCAGTTTGCAAAGTTTTATTTTTTTAAAAAAAAATATCTGTGGGGAAATACATATCAATTTTTGATGGTATTTTGCCTAATCAAGAAAAAATATAGAAACCAAACACTTCCATTTATCATTCTAAGCTGCTTGGGGAAAGTGGGTACTATGCTTGCAAAAAGCATCCACTCCTGTCAAAAAATATAGCCATTAAAAAAAATTCCTAGTTAGTGAATGGGCAGAATGAATTAGGCTAAGACAGTGCCATTCAGTGCCACACTTTTCTAACCATTCTGTCTGTGCAAGCATTATAGCTCGTCAGATGAAATGACATCCCCCCTCTTCCCTCTGTGTACTATTCTGCAGGTTACCCTTGAGTCAATTTCTGGGGTGTTGGGGGAAGGAGAGGGCAGAAAGCCCTGTTGTAAAACTCTAAGTCTGTGTCTTCCTCTGACAAGGCTGGTGAGGTGAATCCTGCCTTTAATTTCTAATCTCAAATGGCATCTCGGAGAAAAGCAGGTGAGTTTGCAGTGGGAAAGTGGAGAGCAGAGATAGGGTTCAACACCCCCTCTTGCCTTTCATTTGAAATTGCTCTCTACCCTGCCGTTTTGTGCCAGTCTTTGGCACAACCTGCATTTTTAGGTCTGTCCTGTACTGACTTGCAGTTGCATAACATTGAAACCTCAGCTCAGAGTTTGCAATATTATGCACATGTATTTGGGCTTAAAATCTACTGATGTCAGAGTAGCTAATGCCTCAGTAAAACAAGATAACATGGGATTGCAACTTTCCACCTTCTTTTAAAATATGGGAAAACTCTGCCCATGCTATATATTTTATTAATTATGACGAGAGGTCCTAAAATGTGAACAGTGAAAATAAGGAATGAGTGACAAACCTACATTTGTGCTAGGTCAAAATATTATCTTCTACAGAAAATAGCATTTGATAAAATAAAGATAACTACCACTGCATCACATCTGAGGTTGCCCACATGAATGGCACATTGTGTATTATGAGTGAAATGACCATGGCTTCCATTGGTTTGGTTCAGAAATAAACTAGACACACACACGCACAAAGAATTGGGGGAAAGGAGACTGAACATTTATGTGCCAATCTGTTTTTTGCTCCCTGACCCTCAATTGGTAACAAGAACTGTCCCGGTCATTTGCTGTTAGTAGGCTGTGGAGAAGAATCCAAACATCCACAGAGGACCCTTGAGACAAGAGCAAGTGAAGAATTCCTGGTTGATCACCTCTTCTGTGAGGTAAGAACTTTGAGTTCCTAAAGCTCATTTCTGGGGTGAACTTGCTAGGGTGGGAGCGGGTTAAGCAGTTCCTTGTTATTCCTCCACTTAAATATGTAGCCTCCAAAACAGCCTTTGATTAAATGAGAGAGGAAGGGTGAGGAGAATATTACTTTACATGTTGCTATGTGTTACACCTAGAGAAAAGGTTAAGCAGCTCCATGTCACCCTAGTCATAAGCATGTGGCCTCATAAAACTACTGTTGTTTGGAACAAAATGTTAAAGATGATTTGCTATTCTGTGTCATATCGAGTATGGAAGTAATTCTCTTTCATCATTGTTCTCAAATGAGAGCACACCTTTCTTAAATGGAAGAGGGAAACTTCACAATTATTGAGTTTGGGATTCACGGATAATCAGAATAGGCACTTTCTCCTCTAGCAAGCTGATTTACATGTCATGACAGAACATTCAGAAGAACCTAGCACTTAATTCCTCCCATTGTGCTTCAAGTCATGGAAAGTGATATTTTAAAAGATTGTCATGGTTTCTGATCCCTTCTGCAATTTTCATACAAGTCATCACTTGATTGTGCATTAATTAGCCCCAATGCTGGTAAAGATAGACATAACTAGGGGTAGATGAGAATTTGGTTTGGATTTTAATGAGAAACCACCCAGTTTGCACTTTTCAAACCAATATGATAACCCAAATCTTTCAACCAAATCTAGATTTCTCTGAATTTTTTGATGCAGTTCTCCCACCTAATAATATGTATATATAAAAAAATGCATATATTTCGCAAAGGGTGCACAAAAATGAATACATTACTGGAAATAACGCAGAGAACTGAATAACTGAATTAGGTGAAATCACATGCCAATATGTATATATTAATTGAAACTTAATGCAAAAATGTATTTATTGAAAGAAATTCACACTAAAATGCTGACACATTTTCATGAGAATTTTAAAGAATAAATAAATAAAATTACTTGCTTTTTATTTCATTTCTGCTTTTCCTCTTAGGGAAACTATGGGATTAATGATGGAGTACACAAATCAAACCATGGTGACTGAATTCATCTTCGTAGGCTTTATGGAACATCCTGAGCTGTGGGCCATTCACTTCCTGCTGTTCCTCTTGATCTACATTGTCACAGTGTCAGGGAATATTGGCATCATCATACTAGCCACCCTTGATGCAAACCTGCACACTCCCATGTACTTTTTCCTTAGCAACCTATCCTTGGTTGACGTTGGCTATTCCACTACTATCGCTCCCAGGTTGCTGATGACCTTTCTGGAGAGCAATAATGCTATTGCATTCACAGAGTGTACCGTGCAATTTTTCTTTTTCTGTCTGTTTGTCACAGTTGAAGCTTGCCTTCTAGCTATTATGGCTTATGATCGCTTCACTGCCATTTGCAACCCATTACTCTATTTTGTTGCCATGTCTAAAAAGCTCTGCATAGTCTTAGTAACTGGTGCATATATTTGTGGCTTTGTGAATTCAGCTGTTCAGGCTTCGTTGATATTTAGCCTTTCTTTCTGCAGCTCAAATGTTATCAATCATTTCTTTTGTGACATCCCTCCCATCCTGAAACTTTCCTGTTCAAGCACAGAAGTGGCTAACACTGTGCATTTCATTTTTTCTACTGCAATAGTCACAACCACTTTGTTGATTATCCTCATCTCCTATATCTACATAATTTTCGCCATCCTGCGGATTCGCTCTGCTCAGGGCAGACACAAAGCTTTTTCCACCTGTGCCTCCCACCTCACGTCTGTCACAATCTTCTATGGGACCATTATCTTTATGTATCTGAGGCCCAATTCCAGTGTCTCAATGGATGAAGATAAAATTGTTTCAGTGTTCTATACCCTTGTGATACCCATGCTAAATCCATTGATCTACAGTCTGAGAAATAAAGATGTGAAGGATGCTTTCATAAGGATGAGAGGGAAGATTTCATTAAGATCTCATTAAATTAATTCAGTTATTCTTCAAGATGAGTTTGAGTTTCCAGTATATAATAACCAAGAAAGTGTGTATTTGTTCTATCTCTCTGTGTGTGTTTCCTGGTGTGTTGCTTTTTTTGACCATTCCACACTTAATAGTCAGGAGGTGGCATTAATAGTACATAGCATGGTTGGCTGGCATCTGTGTGTCTTGGGGGAGAATGGATGAGTTTGTCCTCACGGGTGAAGTCAAACCATTGGAGAGTTACATTGGGTGGTTGGACATTGGGGGAACCTTGATATTGGGTAGAGGGCATCTTGTAGCCTCTGCCTGCCCCTCCTTGGTTAAGGGTATTTTGTTAAAGGGATCCAGTGGGTGGGGTGGCCTAAGACTGATGCCCAGACAGGGACCAAGGTCATATCATACCTCTAACAGGGACCTGCCAGGGGGACCCGCTATTTGATGTAGGTCATAGGCCCACTCCCCATAGGCCCATCATTAGATGCATTCCCAGCAGTCAGGCTGAAGTGATTTAAACTGGCTTCACCCAATGTTTATGGTCTTTCCTCCTTTGGTCACAACTGTAGATACATGATCTGTTTCCAGGCATAAGTTGAAATCTCCTTTCTTGTAACTTAAATCCATTGATTTGGGTCCTAGCCCCCAGAAAAGGACAAAACAATCTTGCTTCACATTCACTGAAACCTGGTGGGATAAGTCCCACGACTGGAATGTAATAATGGAGGGATACAATCTATTTCAGAGAAACAGACCAGTCAAGAAAGGAGGAGGAGTGGCGTTATATGTCAGGGATGTGTATACCTGTGAAGAGATCCAAGATTTAGAACCTCAAAGCCAAAGTGAGAGCATTTGGGTCAAAATTAAGGGAGAGAAGAATAACAGGGACCTCATTGTGGGAGTTTACTATAGATCGCCAAGCCAAACGGAGGACATAGATGATGCCTTCCTGGAACAGATGGCCAAGCATGCAAAAGGAAGGGAGATAGTAGTAATGGGGGACTTCAATTACCTGGATATTTGCTGGATGTCAAACTCAGCCAAGAGCATAAGGTCAAAAAGATTCCTCACTGGCCTTGCAGACAATTTCATTGTCCAGAAAGTGGGAGAAGCAACAAGAGGAACAGCCATTTTAGATCTGGTCCTAACCAATGTTGATGACCTGGTTAGTGGGGTAGAAGTGGAAGGATCATTAGGCGCGAGTGATCATGCTCTTCTGAAGTTTACTATACAGTGGAAAGGAGCAGCCAAGCATACTAGGACTCAATTTCTTGACTTTAAGAAAGCCGACTTCATAAAACTTAGGGAAGTGCTGGGTGAGATCCCATGGACAGTAATACTAAAAGGAAAGGGAGTTCATGATGGCTGGGAGTTTGTTAAGAGGGAGATAGTAAAAGCACAACTTCAGGCAATACCAATGAGACGGAAACATGGAAGGTGCCTAAAGAAGCTAGGGTGGCTATCTAAAGAACTTTTAACTGAGTTAAGATTAAAAAAGGATGTGTACAAAAAATGGAAAAGGGGGGAAACCACCAAAGAGGAATTCAAACAAATAGCCAGCACGTGTAGACACAAAGTCAGAAAAGCTAAAGCACAGAATGAACTCAGGCTTGCTAGAGAGGTTAAAAGCAACAAAAAAGGCTTTTATGGGTATGTTCGTAGCAAAAGGAAGAACAAAGAAACAGTGGGGTCTCTCAGAGGAGAAGATGGTGAAATGCAAACAGGGGATACAGAAAGGGCTGAACTCCTCAATGCCTTCTTTGCCTCAGTCTTCTCTGATAAAGAAAACAATGCCCGACCTGAAGAATTTGGAGCAAATGATTCAGCAGAGGAAACACAGCCCAGAATAACTAAGGAGATAGTACAAGAATACTTGGCTAGTTTAGATGTATTCAAGTCTCCAGGGCCAGATGAACTGCATCCAAGAGTATTAAAAGAACTGGCAGATGTGATCTCAGAACCACTGGCACTCATCTTTGACAATTCCTGGAGAACAGGCGAAGTCCCGGCAGACTGGAGGAGGGCAAATGTTGTCCCTATTTTCAAAAAGGGGAAAAGAGAGGACCCAAATAATTACCGCCCAGTCAGTCTGACACCAATACCAGGGAAGATTCCGGAGCAGATCATTAAGCAAACAGCCTGTGAGCACCTAGAAAGGAATACTGTGATCACCAATAGTCAGCATGGATTTCTGAAAAATAAGTCATGTCAGACTAACCTGATCTCGTTTTTTGACAGAATTACAAGCCTGGTAGATGAAGGGAACGCAGTGGATGTAGTCTACCTTGATTTCAGCAAGGCATTTGACAAGGTGCCCCATGATATTCTTGTAAAGAAGCTGGTAAAATGCGGACTTGACTATGCTACCACTCAGTGGATTTGTAACTGGCTGAACCCAAAGGGTGCTCATCAATGGTTGCTCTTCATCCTGGAGAAGAGTGACTAGTGGGGTGCCACAGGGTTCTGTCTTGGGCCCGGTCTTATTCAACATCTTTATCAACGACTTGGATGATGGACTCAAGGGCATCCTGATCAAATTTGCAGATGACACCAAACTGGGAGGGGTGGCTAACACCCCAGAGGACAGGATCACACTTCAAAACGACCTTGACAGATTAGAGAACTGGGCCAAAACAAACAAGATGAATTTTAACAGGGAGAAATGTAAAGTATTGCACTTGGGCAAAAAAAATGAGAGGAACAAATACAAGATGGGTGACACCTGGCTTGAGAGCAGTACATGTGAAAAGGATCTAGGAGTCTTGGTTGACCACAAACTTGACATGAGCCAACAGTGTGACGCGGCAGCTAAAAAAGCCAATGCAATTCTGGGCTGCATCAATAGGAGTATAGCATCTAGATCAAGGGAAGTAATAGTGCCACTGTATTCTGCTCTGGTCAGACCTCACCTGGAGTACTGTGTCCAGTTCTGGGCACCACAGTTCAAGAAGGACACTGACAAACTGGAACGGGTCCAGAGGAGGGCAACCAAAATGGTCAAAGGCCTGGAAACGATGCCTTATGAGGAACGGCTAAGGGAGCTGGGCATGTTTAGCCTGGAGAAGAGGAGGTTAAGGGGTGATATGATAGCCATGTTCAAATATATAAAAGGATGTCACATAGAGGAGGGAGAAAGGTTGTTTTCTGCTGCTCCAGAGAAGCGGACACGGAGCAATGGTTCCAAACTACAAGAAAAAAGATTCCACCTAAACATTAGGAGGAACTTCCTGACAGTGAGAGCTGTTCGACAGTGGAATTTGCTGCCAAGGAGTGTGGTGGAGTCTCCTTCTTTGGAGGTCTTTAAGCAGAGGCTTGACGACCATATGCCAGGAGTACTCTGATGGCGTTTCCTGCTTGGCAGGGGGTTGGACTCGATGGCCCTTGTGGTCTCTTCCAACTCTATGATTCTATGATTCCACGTGACAGCTCTTTATTTATTTGAAGTTGATTATCATATCACCTCCCAGTCTTCTCTTTTCCAGGTTAAAAACACCCAGCTCCCTTAACCATTACTAATAAGGCTTGGTTTCTGGACCTTTTATCACCTTGGTTGCCCTCCTCTGCACACATTCTGGGGATCACGTAAAACCTCCAAAAGTGGCATGTCTGGGAATTTCCAGAGGTATGGCAACCCTACCATTAACTCATGTTCACCAGGGCCTTTTAAACGTCAGATTAGCAGCCGATCCATTTTATTCTACTGTGTTTTAGTCTGGGTTGCCTAGTTTTTATACTAATTTTATTTGGTCCCTCTGTTAGTTTTAACTGATTACTAAAATTGAGTGCTAACCATGATTTTAGTAGTTTGAACTGTTTTCATTGTCTTTTAACAATTTTATGATTCTCTGCAAACCATGACGGCTTTGATTTATATTTCAAAAGTGAAGTATAAATTTTTGAATAAATGAAAGAAGTATATTTTAAAAAAATAATTAAAAGAAGGTAACATTGAGCAGGAAATAAAGCACTCCCTCCCAGCTCAAGCATTCCGCCATTTATATCTGCGAGTATTGTGATGGTGACCTGATGGCCAAACCAATCAAAACCTCCAGAGGGAAAACCCCTCTAAGTGCAGAAATTAACTACAAGAGAACCCATAAGGGAACCCAACCCCTGCCCGTGAGAAATGAAGATGTGGCAGTAGTACCACCTACCCACTTTACCTGGTCACACCCGGAAGACAAATAAGCAGGTTTCCCCTGCGTGACTCCAGCCTAGGGTCCCAGAGCTCCTAGCAGATGAGGCAAGTTGGTCTCATAGGTGTTCCCTATCCAGCTCCAGGGCCCCAGAGTCCCAAGATTCAACTTCAGGGGCATCCCCTCACCCAAAAGGTGCCTAAGGAAATCACCTAGGTTAAAGCTCCTTCCTACACCTAACCATCCAAAGTGACTGAATCAACATATTTATATGCCATGAGATCGGAGGGCAACCTATAGACTTCAGGAGCAAGGGTTCAACACCTCCCAAATACAATGCATTAGGAAGATTTGGGGCATGGCAAAGCGGGACAGAGTCTCAAACAAAGATGTGGTCTTCCAAACCCACATTCCCATCACGTTCACCTCCCAGAATCTCTCAGTGACATCTATCCTGGCTTGGTCATGACCACAGAATGGAAAACGACAGGATCCCCAAGGACATGCTGCAAAGGGAGCTGGCTTCTGGCACCAGGCCAATTGGCAGACCAACTCTGTGTTGTGAAAGATGTCTGTAAACAGGACGGGAAGGCTGGCAACATTAACTCCGTTGTGTGGGAATCCCTTGCAGGTGGCCATAGTGCCTGGAGACAGTCAGGTTGTGTATTCACAGCAGTGACGAGAGGAGGAAGGACTGCTGGATGGAGTGCAGAAAGAAGGAATGCCATGGTGCATCTTTAGCAGCAAAACCAGATGCCTTCATCTGCCCCAGAACCAGCAAAACATGTCTCGCCTGTATCAGTCTCTACAGCCAAAGCAGGTGCTGTAAATCTCCAGCACTTTGACTTCACCCATGAAGGCACACTCATCCATTGTTTCCCAGGGCTGACAGAAGACAGCCAATCATGCTGTGGAATACTAATACCACCCACTGATGACTCAGAGAGGAATAGGCAAAAAAAAAAAAAAAAAAAAAAAGGGCAACCCACTAGGACAGTGGTGGCAAACCTATGGCACATGTGCCAGAGTGGGCACATGGAGCCCTCTCTGTGGGAACATGCACCATCGCCCCAGCATTGCCATTCTAGGATTACATCTGCCCCCCATGCCATTGCAGGGTGGAAATGCTCCCTAGAGCACTCTCTGCCCACAGCAGCGTTGGGGGAAGTAGCATTCCCACCAAGCTGCTGGTTTCTGTCCGCGCCGCTACTGTCATGCCGCTGTGGGTGTGAAACTGTGTAGGAAAAGGAAAAGGTGCACGTGATTGGTTGCTCCGTCAAGGTTTTTTGTTGATTGCTCCCTGATGGCGAACGTTGTGACTATCGGTTGCTTCTGCTTCCTTCTTGCATGTGAGTGTTTTTCTGAACCCTCCCCCCCAAAAAAGCTTCAACAACTCAACAACTCTGAGCAATCCTACCGCAAAAAGCTCAACAACTCTGGGGGCATAGTATACACAAAAAAAATGAAGTATATTCAAGTGTTTATCCCATCCAAAGTGACTTAATCAACATATTTATTATTTTTTTAAAGATATTTATTAAAGTTTCAAAGATTATATAAAAATAAAACAAATATGTGGGCTTTGGGTTGCAGTTTGGGCACTCGATCTCTAAAAGGTTTGTCACCACTGCAGTAGGACAATTGCACATGCACACACAAATGAAACAAATACACATTTTATGTCTTGGTTAATATGTATTGGAAACTGAAACTCATCTTGAAAAGGAAATGTATTAATTTAATGAAATCTTCCCTATCATCCTGATGAAAGCATCCTTCACATCTTTATTTCTCAGACTGTAAATCAATGGATTTAGCATGGGGATCACAAGAGTATAGAACACTGAAACAATTTTATCTTCATCTGTTGAGACACTGGAATTGGGCCTCATATACATAAAGATGATGGTCCCATAGAAGATTGTGACAGACGTGAGGTGGGAGGCACAAGTGGAAAAGGCTTTGTGTCTGCCCTGGGTAGAGCGAATCCGCAGGATGGCAAAAATAATGTAGATATAAGAGATGAGGATGATCAACAAAGTGGTCACGACTATCACAGTACATAAGATAAAGTGTACAGTGTTAGTCACTTCTGTGCTTGAACAAGAAAGTTTCAGGATGGGAGGGATGTCACAAAAGAAGTGACTGATAACATTTGAGCTGCAGAAGGACAGGCTAAATATCAACGGAGCCTGAACAGCTGAATTCAGAAATCCACAAATATATGCACCTGTTACTAAGGCTATACAGAGCTTTTTAGACATGGCAGCACAATAGAGTAATGGGTTGCAAATGGCAGTGAAGCGATCATAAGCCATAATAGCTAGAAGGCAAGTTTCAACTGTAGCAAACATACAGAAAAAGAAGAATTGCACGGTACACTCTGTGAATGGAATAGTGCTATTCTTTTGTAGGAAGGTCATCAGCAATCTAGGAGCGATAGTGGTGGAATAGCCAACGTCAACCAAGGATAGGTTGCTGAGGAAAAAGTACATTGGGGTATGAAGGTTTGCATCAAGAGCAGCTAGGATGATGATGCCAAGATTTCCTGAGACTGTGACAATGTAGATCAAGATATATGCCAGGAAGAGAATGGTCCACAACTCTGGATGGTCCATGAAGCCCAGAAGGATGAATTCAGTCACAATGCTGTGATTCGTGTATTCCATTATTTACCCCAAAGTTTCCCTAGGAGTAAGGAAATGAAATTGTGAAACAAGTACCGTATATATTTTTAATCCTCATGAAAATTTCCTAGCAGTTTAGTGCAAATTTCTTCTAATAAGCACATTTTTCTATGCTGTTTAACTAATACAAATTTTTTTGAAGTGATTTTCCCTAATGTAATCCAGTTTTGAAGGTTATTTTCACCAATATATGCATTTTTGTACCTAATGTTCTTTTTAGAAGGTGGCATAATAAAATACAGGGAAGTTCACATTTCTCTAAGCATAGCTGAATTTTGGTCTGCATATTGGTTCAAGAAGTACAAATTAAGTCATTTCCACTAAAATGCAAACAAAATTAATTTTAACCTCCATCGCTAGTGGACCTCAAAAATCCACCCAAAAATCTCGACCGATTCTTCCTATCAGCTCCCATGACCTTAAGCCCAGTGGGAGAATTCAGTATCACCTTCCTGGCAGGCCAAAGCCCTTGAGGCGGGTAGGCTAATGAAAGGCATTGTCTAGTAAGGAAGTGTCACCCTTGGAATGTCCTATGGACTTAGAGTTACATGAGGACCACATTTGTCAAAGTACTGAATGTCACAGTCCTGACATTCTTTACTCCCTGTATACATAAAGAGTGTATGCATGTCAGTATGTCATAGTGATTCAGTCTTCTGTTGGCTGATATCATGAATGAAATGTTTAATGATAATTGGAACAATGAATACTCCTGGCTGGAATAGTCTGTCTCCGGTGACATCTGTTTTTGCAAAATATATTTAAAGGGAAAATACTGGAACTTTCTCTTTTAGTGTTTTTAACAACTGGAAGACTGCACTGGATATCAAAACAGGATTTTCCAAGTACTGCACTTCAACAAAGCACTCCTACCCAGCCTCTGCTTTAAACTGACACACAACATTTATTCCTCAAAGTCAGTTTTTAAGATGGGAATTGTAGTCCACCAAAATAACAATGGCAAGGACCTCTTTTCACACCAAAAGCAGACATTTCAACTTTCTACATTACACAACAACACAATTTATTACCCCCCCCTCCAAATACCACTGGGCTAGTTGAAGCCCCCTTTGTGAATCAATATAGCTCTATCTTCAGCCCTGGTTTTAGTCTGAAAAACTCATCCATTTTTCTTAAACATACTCCCCCCTTCCACCACTCCTCTCTTTCACTCCAGCATTTTTTTATTCAGCCTCTGATGCAGCCTCCCCCCCTCCCATCCACTTCTTCTTGAAATGACCCCTTTGGTCTCCACTTGAAATGAAAATAAATAAGAAAACCTTTTCCAGTGCAGACTCTCCAGTCTCCAGCCCTGTCTCTCAGCACTCCATGCTCCACATGGCATCCAGGAGATGCTGTAGGTGGTGAAGGCAGCAGTCCTAGGTTCCTACCACTCTAGTTCTCCAATGCACTCTCCTTATTTAAAGCCTGCATCTCATGCCAGGTGTGCATGAACACTCAAAAAACCCTCTTCCTCGTCTTGTGACCAGCCCAGTTCTTTTCCTTCATCTGCTCTCGCCCTGGAGACTGAGGTCAACTGGGAGGGAAAGATGCAACCCCCCCTGGAGAGTCTATGCAATATTTTGCAGAAATGGGAGTTAATTGGGAGAGGAAAGGAGAGGAGAGGAGACTCCCCAGAGAGTCTATGCAGCTTTGGATCTGGCTCCAGCTGGGATGAAGCTTGCTAGCTCCCTCTTCAACCTTCTTAGTAATATCTGAGCAGGATAGTAACAAGATGAGATTGTAATATTGCTCTATGCTGTCAGTGGCAAAGAAACACAATTCTGTGCATTGATTGTGCTCTACTTCAGAGGCTTTCAATATGTATCTCATATCCAGAAGCCTAATTGGTTGGGATGCAAGACAGGGCCTTTTCCAATGTGGCACCCAGGTTGTAGCATTATCTCTCCAGAGAGAAACACCAGACTCCCACATTTTAAACTTCAGATTAGCAGCCAATCTATTTTATTCTACTGTTTTTTAGTCTGGGTTGCCTAGTTTTTATACTAATTTTTTTCGGTCCCTATTTTGGTTTTAACTGATTACTAAAATTGAGTGCTAACCATCATTTTAGTAGTCTGAACTGTTTTCATTGTCTTTTAACAATGTTATAGTTCTCTGCAAACCATGATGGCTTTGATTTATATTTAAAATGTGAAATATAAATTTTTAAATAAATAAAAGAAGGTAACATTGAGCAGAAAATAAAGCAGGCCAACTGGAAGACTAGCTCTGCATTACAAAAGATTTCTGCAAACGTAAGATGAATGCTAGCAACATTAACCCCATCATGTGGGAATTCCTGGCAGACAACCACAGAGCCTAGAGACAGTCAGATCATGTATCCATAGCAGTGACCAAAGGAGGAAAGACCACTGGGAGGACCACAGAAAGAAGAAATGTCATGGTGCATCTGTAGCAGCAAAACTAGATGCCTTCATCGGCCACAGATGCAACTAAACATGTCTCTCTTGTATCAGTCTCTACAGCCACAGCAGCTGCTGTAATGGTATGCCAGGACTCCTGGACCTGCAGCTTCCTAGGGGTGAATAAATAGACAGGCAACAGTATATATGATTTGTGGATCAAATAGGTCACCACTTTTATTAGTTACAGATGTGAGTGGTTTTTCATAAATATTGGGTGAAGCCAATTTAAATCACTCCAGCCCATCTGCTGGGAATGCATCTAATGGTAGACCACCATGGGGAGTGGGCCTATGACTTACATCAAATAGGGGATCCCCCTGGGCAGTCCCTGTTAGATGAGTGATATGACCCTGGTCCCTGTCTGGGCATGGGTTATAGGCCACTCCTCTGCCCCGGATCCCTTTAACAAAATACCCTTAACCAAGGAGGGGCAGGCAGAGGCTACAAACTGCCCTCTACCCAATATCAGGGCTTTCCCAATGTCCAACCACCCAACGTAACTCTCCAACGGTTTGACTTCAGCCATGAGAACAAACTCATCCATTGTCTCCCAAGACACAAAGATGCCAGCCAACCATGCTATGTACTATTAATGCCACCTCCTGACTATTAAGTGTGGAATGGGCAAAAAAAGAAAAAGAAGAAGAAGAAGCAACACACCAGTAGGACAATTACACACACACACACAAATAGAACAAATACACACTTTCTTGGTTATTATCTACTGGAAACTCAAACTCATCTAGAGCAATAACTGAATTAATTTAATGAGATCTTTCCATTCATCCTTAGGAAAGCATTCTTCACATCTTTATTTCTCAGACTATAGATGAAAGGATTTAGCATGGGGATCACAAGAGTATAGAACACTGAAACAATTTTATCTTCATCCAGTGAGACACTGGAATTGGGCCTCAGATACATAAAGATAATGGTCCCATAGAAGATTGTGACAGACGTGAGGTGGGAGGCACAGGTGGAAAAAGCTTTGTGTCTGCCCTGGGCAGAGCGAATCCGCAGGATGGCAAAAATGATGTAGATATAGGAGATGAGGATAATCAACAAAGTGGCCGTGACTATTGCAGTAGAAAAGATGAAATGCACAGTGTTAGCCACTTCTGTGCTTGAACAGGAAAGTTTCAGGATGGGAGGGATGTCACAAAAGAAATGATTGATAACATTTGAGCTGCAGAAAGAAAGGCTAAATATCAATGAAGTCTGTGCAGCTGAATTCACAAAGCCACAAACATATGCACCTATTACTAACACCAGACAGAGCTTTTTAGACATGGCAACAAAATAGAGTAATGGGTTGCAAATGGCAGTGAAGCGATCGTAAGCCATAATAGCTAGAAGACAAGTTTCGACTGTGATAAATAAACACAAAAAGAAAAATTGCACGGTACACTCTGTGAATGCAATAGTGCTATTCTTTTGTAGAAAGGTCATCAGCAACCTGGGAGCGATAGTAGTGGAATAGCCAACGTCAACCAAGGATAGGTTGCTGAGGAAAAAGTACATGGGAGTGTGCAAGTTTGCATCAAGGGTGGCTAGTATGATGATGCCAAGATTTCCTGACACTGTGACAATGTAGATCAAGAGGAACAGCAGGAAGAGAAGGGCCCACAGCTCTGGATATTCCATAAAGCCAAGAAGGATGAATTCAGTCACCATGGTTTGATTTGTGTACTCCATCATTAATCCCATGGTTTCCCTAGGAGGAAAAGCAAAAATGAAAGAAAAAGCAAGTAATTTTATTTTTTTATTCTTAAAAATTCTCATGAAAATGTGTCAGCATTTTAGTGTGAATCTCTTTCACTAAACACATATTTGCATGCACTTTCAATTAATATCCACATATTGGCAAGAGATTTCTCCTAATTCAGTTCACTTTGTTGTTTTCAGGAATGTACATATGCATTTTTGTACATATTATTTGGTGGAAGAACTGCATCACAAAATTCAGAGCAGTGTAGATTTGGTCTAAAGTTTTTGACTATCATATTGGTTTGAAAAGTGTAAACTAGGTGGTTTCTCATTAAAACCCAAACCAAATTCTCATCTACCCCTAGTTATGACTATCTTTACCAGCATTGGGGCTAATTAATGCACAATCAAGTGATGACTTGAATGAAAATTGCAGAAAGGATCAGAAACCGTGACAATTTTTTAAAATATCACCTTCCATGACTTGAAGCACAATGGGAGGAATTAAGTGCTGGGTTCTTCTGAATGTTCTGTCATGACAAGTACATCAGCTTGCTAGACAGGATGTTCCATTACCTTCTCCCAATGTGTGCAGTTTGGGGTTTCTCCTTACCAAGGCTATAGGGGAGGAGAAGGAGAAACTCCCGTTGTGAAGTTGGAAGTCATCAAATGGGCTCCTGTTCATGAGAGTTGTTCATTGAATCCCACCAAATAGTTTTAAATGTCAGCCATTCTTGAGCTTAGGCATGAGTCATCAGGTCATAATCAACACATGATGAAAAGGACCCCTGGATGGTGCAAGTATGAGAAGGATTTTTTCCAAGTGAGATGCACATTACCTGGTAGACAGCCTTCTGGAGTATACATGGCAGTTGGGTGGGATCAGATCGGCACACACCCACGAAATCAGAAATCCTCAACTGAAGCCCATTCATTTCTCATGTAAGCATAGTACTCAGAAACAACCAGCTCAGGCATAAGACTTTGAAGAGTCTGGTGCAATCATCAACTGCATGTTTCATATCGTTACATACCCATATTGCTGCTTCCTAGAAAGACTTGCTTCCAATATCTTTTTCAGCAGCTTTCATCCATACCACCTGCTATTCTTAAATCTTGGACAATAAAACAAGCTTCAGTAATTAAGGCTGCAGTTAATAGGGGGAGTATATATGGCTGAACGCAATGAGATTTACTTCTGAGCATAATACTCCATATTCTATTATGTTTAAGCAAATACAACTGGGCACAGGTTCTTTCTTTTGACTCCCCCCCCCCCCGATTTTGTGTCAGATTGCTGCAAATGTCAAAATGAAAGGCTTTTAAAGAGTTGGTACAATTGAATGCAATATCTCTTACCGACATAACAAAAATGCAGGAAAAAATGATGATGGTATCAATTTCAGCTTTATTAGCCAAGCTGGTAACTCTTACCAGTGGAAAGAAAAGTCATTTCATGACTACAAGTGTATTACTGTGTGAATTAGCAATATGTGTTTATATATGATTCCTTGGAAACTAGGGACATAGACACCCTGGGACTTTCTAAGTAAGATATAGCTAGGATTGCAACATTCCCTTCAGGTCCACTAGGGAATAGTAGATGACTACAAAGTAATATATTGTCTCAGATCTAGAGCACCAGTTCACATCACTTCTTGGTTGTTGTTGTTTTTATTTAACCAGTATACATTCCAAGAATGCATGAGTAGTGTACAAAAACAGAATATCAAACAGGATACAAATCATAAAGCAATGATAAAAACATGAAGCCAACAAGAATTTGAAACTGCAGAACTAGAATGCACTAATTCAGGAAGTTATGGGAGAAAACAAAAATTCTCAACACATTTGGAAACATAACAATGGGTGGTATCCAACTAACATGTCTCATTAGTGCATGGATTTTGACTTGCACAATGAGACTTTCCCCCTCTCCTCTCCCTGTGCATCTCCTGTGGACTCCCCAAATCTGCTCCAGAGGGCTGAGAGAACCTCAGAACATATTTAGGGGGCATGTGGAAGGAGAAGGGGGGAGTCCCATTGGGCAAGCCTCAGCTGACAATGCATCAAAGTGAGTTAAACATATGTGATAACCAGCTGTGAGGCTCGGGGGGAGGGGGAGGGGAGGGGGAGGGGAGGGAATCCAATACCACCCAAGGCCATGGATCAAAACTTTCAGAATAAATGGAGAACATGACCAACAGAGAAATCATTTTTAAAAAGGTCAGTGTATTTCATCCCAAGAGTCATGTATGTGTGGTGAAACCGACCATGGCTTTTCATAGTTCACACAGATGCCCAAACACAAAGAATTTAACTGAACATCACTGGCTCAAAACAAGTCCCTAAAGTACAGGTAGCATCAACAGTAACAGGAAAAGTGGCTTGCTTGTAGGAACCATCGGACACTGCTGTGGGGTAACTGGACAGGGGGAATTCATGCCCTTATGGCAATGCTGGTGGAGGCAGGATGAGCCTTAATCAGTACTGTGGCAATGAGCAGTTGCAGAGTGGCTACTTCAGAAATGCCACCTTGCCTACTATCCTGCATGCAGCATCTTTCACATCTTTGTTCCTTAGGCTGTAGATGAGAGGGTTGAGCAAAGATGTCACAAGAGTATAGAACACAGAAACTATTTTGTCCTGATCCTTTGGGAAACTGGAGCCAGGCCGTATATACATGAAGATGATGGTTCCAAAGAAGATAGTGACTGTGGTCAGGTGGGAAGCACAGGTGGAGAAGGCTTTGTATCTGCCCTGGGCAGAACGGATCTGTATGATAGCAAAAACTATGGCAATGTAGGAGACTAAGACAATGAGAAATGTCGTCAGTGCAATGACAGTGGATAAAATGAAATGCACAGTGCGAGTGACATGGGTGTCAGAACAGGACAACTGGAGTATAGGAGGAACATCACAGAAAAAATGATTAATGATATTTGAACTGCAGAAGGACAAATTGAATATAAAAATAGTATGGATAGTTGAACTTGCCAAGCCACAACTATATGCAACTACCACCAATATGGCACACAACTTCTTTGACATAACAGCAAAATAGAGCAGTGGGTTGCAGATGGCTGTGAAGCGATCGTACGCCATCACAGCAAGAAGGCAGCCTTCAGTGGTCACAAACAGACAAAAAAAGAAAAACTGCACTGTGCATCCCTTGAAAGAAATGGTTGTCTTCTCTGCCACAAAGGTTGTCAGCAACTTGGGGGCAATGGCAGTTGAATAACCAATATCAATAACAGAGAGGTTTCTCAGGAAAAAGTACATTGGGGTGTGGAGCCGAGCATCCACACTGGTTACTATGATTATCCCAAGGTTGCCTATTATTGTGGCTACATAGATAACCAGGAACAAGATGAAGAGGGGGACTTGGAGGTCAGGGTGGTCCATGAATCCTACAAGGATGAATTCCGTTACAGAAGTGAGATTTTGCTTCATTATTATTCCTCTATAATGGGATAAAAATAATTATTAGCATAATGTGACAATCAAGGTCAACCACATCTTTGCTTTTCTACATCTCTCAGGAGTATATTGTGAAAAGGCAATAGAGATGATCCCTGCTTGATGTGTAATAGGAGGAAGTTCAAAAGGGTAGGTACCACCACACTGATTCCTATGTCATATGGTATGGACTTTCTAGTAAGATGGAATCTGCAGGAGGCCCTCTCCTGAAGTGTGAGGTGATTGATCTGGTACATAATGAAACATTACAATTTCATAATACAGCATCAAACAATTGCAAAACAGGGACAGGGCCACAATTTTTAAAAAATAAATCATAAAAATAAAACGATTTCAGGGTTCCCTAACCTGGGTGCAGCCACTGGGAATACCTTCTCTTTTGTCCTAAGTGGGACACTGAGAAGAGTCTCTCATTATTATTATTATTATTATTATTATTATTATTATTATTAAATTGTTTTGTCAGAAACAGTAACTCAGTTTCTGCTTTGATGAATTTGTTCACTAGACATTGATGTGAAATGAATAGGAAAATTCACTGAAGCAGCCTTTATTTGGGGGAAGACCAGTCTCATAATGACTGGATTGCTTGGAAAAGCAGCCTCCGTCATTTCATGTAAAGAGAGGTTGAGAAAGCCTTCGTCAGACATTTTCTAGAGCACAGTTTCAAGTCTACCAACTTTGCTTTAAATAACCAGAATAAAAATCCATTAATGAAAAAAGAGCTATAACCAGTGCCTTTTTTCTGGGGGTATGCATACCCCTAAACATTTTGTGAATCTAAGTTTGGCCTCATTGGGGGGCAGTATTTCAATGTGAGCAGGAAAATGAGAGTACCCCTAAACATTATTTTAGAAAAAAAAGCACTGGGTACAATGGAGGTTTTGACTGAGTAGTTCTCTACCTACTGCATTGAATGAGGGGGTTAGCATTCTTACCACCAGTTTTGAAAGGAATAGCTAAAAATGTCTTTGTTTCCTACCTTTTCCTCTCCCCCCTTTCTTTGTGTAGAATTCAGGTAGACTATTTTGAGTAGCAAATCAGTTTGACATCAGAACATATATTTAGAATTAGGTATAATAAGCACTCAAGTAGGCTTGCCAACATGCATTCTAACTGTAATTTCCACAGCAATGTCCTTCCTTGTGGGAGGATGAAGTCTCTCTCTGTATCTTTCTGTATCTCCTTGTCTCTCTCTTTTGCACAAAATTTGCTAAAACTGAATTGCTGGCATTTTGAAATTCTCTCACCCCCCACATGTAGAAGTGCAATCTATTGTGCCTATATTTTGTGGGATGTACTTCTGGATGAATAATGGGCACCTATTGGCTAGTGCTCACAACATCATTAATGCCCAGTGATGCATCTTTTCCATCCATATACCAACATTCTTTTACACATAAAAAAGTAGGTATTAAAAATTATGTTATTCTATGAATTTTAGATTGCAATCCTTAAACACATTCACATCAGAGTAAGTTCCATGCTCCCAAATTTTACAGTGCAAATATAAGATGCCAGTCAGAACTTGTTGCACCATTGCAGCTGGGCAGTGTGGATAATCTAGCCTTTCAAAATATTTCTGCACTGGTTGCACCCAGCACTTTTTTTTTAAGAAAGCCTGGATTGTGGCTGTGAGTCCCAGAATGGTTTCTCTTCTCCCACCTGTGAAAAGACCCTCCCCATTTATTGCCAAGGCAGCTGTAGACAATAAATAAATAAATAGCCCTGCAGCACCCAAACAGTCCTTAGGGTTTGCTGGGTCACAACAAATATAGATATAGGCGATATTATAAATGGATGATTAAAAAGATAATGCACCAACAATGATCCCCTTGACTTTAAAGTGGTTTTGCATGGGTTGGAGTTTGGCAATGCCAAAAGGATTAATAAACTTCTAGATTAAATGGATGATAATAAGTGGATGAATCTATGTGATGTTCGTACCTCACTCAATGTTTCTGAAGATCAGCTTTGGCTGCGTAGATCCCTAGGAAACCTGCAAGAGATTTGTAATGCAGCATCACAAAAGGGCTTTCAAACCCTGCCCAACTTTGGTGGCTACTGAAAACCTGTTTAGCTTCCAGACAATTTAGCTGCTTATACTTCTGAATGCCAGAGAACATTTTTTATTGGCCAATATTTCATGAGTCAACCATAATAAGAAGAAATAGTCTAAGAACTCTTACCTGTGAATCACAAAATGTCATTCCCAAAGCTTAAAAAGCAAGGAAATGTGGATAGAATTTCTCGCTTTATAGTTGGTTTGGTATTGAGCTAGAAACAGAATTGCTGAAATTCTCAGGAGAGAAACCCATATCATTAAAATATTCAGTATGACCTCTTCGCATAGTCATCACCTGAGGACCTACAAGCTGGGAGTTTATTTCCATAATTGGTTTGAAACAAAACTGTCCCCATGCCGCTCATTTCAGTACATATTTTCAACCATTAATCTACTCCATGTCACTTTAATGTAAGCTTGCATACAGAAGACATTTACTCTTTGCTTATTGCTGCTTATTGCTGCACTATTTCTGCCAGTGCAATACTCACAATGCAGTAGATCAGGCTTCCTCAGCCTCGGCCCTCCAGATGTTTTGAGACTACAATTCCCATCATCCCTGACCACTGGTCTTGCTAGCTAGGGATCATGGGAGATGTAGGCCAAAAACATCTGGAGGGCTGAGACTGAGGAAGCCTGCAGTAGATTCAGCAGCAGCTGCAGTATATCTTATCCCCCAAATAATGAGCAATGAGGCCAACCTAACAATAGCAACATATTTGGTATGTTGGCCTTTGGCTAATTAATCACTATATGGCCATTTAAACTATATAGAAGGTTTATTGTTTTGGTTTGTTACTATGTGTTCTGTTGAGGAGGCCAGGTGGGAATTTTCCCACTTGGCAAATTGGCACCGGCCATGTGGTTTCCGCCTGCCTCGTAACAATCGTCACAAATTTGTAAGGTTTGGCAGTTAGGCATTGGTAAAACCTGGTTTATGGGAGGGGAGGTTGTGGCCATCACCTGCCCCTCCTCTTTAAGGGTATTCCATTAAAGGGATCCTGGGGTGTGGATCTTGTCCAAAGCCCGGGTAGGGGCTAGGGCCATGCCATGACCCCATTGTAGACCCTGGGGGAGCTCTCAGTTGATGTACATCAACAGGGCTCCCCCTACTGGTGATTGACCCTAACTGGACTACCTGCATGGTGGGCAGGAGTCAGATATAGTCAATTCATTTCCAGTGACTAAGCCAAAACCACTCACATTCTGTAAGCAATAAAGTTGTGGCCTTAATTATCCCATTAACCTAAAATACTGGTGTCTTATGTGTTTTATTATTCAACAAATGGGGGAGGGCTCAGGGCCTTGACATGCAACTGTGTTGTTGTTGTTTAGTCGTTTAGTCGTGTCCGACTCTTCGTGACCCCATGGACCAGAGCACACCAGGCACTCCTGTCTTCCACGGCCTCCCGCAGTTTGGTCAAACTCATGCTGGTAGCTTCAAGAACACTATCCAACCATCTCGTCCTCTGTCGTCCCCTTCTCCTTGTGCCCTCAATCTTTCCCAACATCAGGGTCTTTTCCAGGGAGTCTTCTCTTCTCATGAGGTGGCCAAAGTATTGGAGCCTCAGCTTCATGATGTGTCCTTCCAGTGAGCACTCAGGGGCTGATTTCCTTAAGAATGGAGAGGTTTGATCTTCTTGCAGTCCATGGGTCTCTCAAGAGTCTCCTCCAGCACCATAATTCAAAAGCATCAATTCTTCGGCAATCAGCCTTGTTTATGGTCCAGCTCTCACTTCCATACATCACTACTGGGAAAACCATAGCTTTAACTATATGGACCTTTATTGGCAAGGTGATGTCTCTGCTTTTTAAGATGCTGTCTAGGTTTGTCATTGCTTTTCTCCCAAGAAGGCGTCTTTTAATTTCGTGACTGCTGTCACCATCTGCAGTGATCATGGAGCCCAAGAAAGTAAAATCTCTCACTGCCTCCATTTCTTCCCCTTCTATTTGCCAGGAGGTGATGGGACCAGTGGCCATGATCTTCGTTTTTTTGATGTTGAGCTTCAGACCATATTTTGCGCTCTCCTCTTTCACCCTCATTAAAAGGTTCTTTAATTACTCCTCACTTTCTGCCATCAAGGTTGTGTCATCTGCATACCTGAGGTTGTTGATATTTCTTCTGGCAATCTTAATTCCGGCTAGGGATTCATCCAGCCCAGCCTTTTGCATGATGAATTCTGCATATAAGTTAAATAAGCAGGGAGACAATATACAGCCTTGTCGTACTCCTTTCCCAATTTTCAGTGATCACTTCATGGATCACTGCCTTGCCGTGGCAAAGGGGCTTGAATAACTCAGAGAAGCTATGAACTATGCAGTGCAGGGCCACCCAAGATGGACAGGTCATAGTGGAGAGTTTTGACCAAATGTGATCCACCTGGAGCAGGAACCGGCAAGCCACTCCAGTATCACTGCCAAGAAAACTCCATGGACAAAGACAACAGACATGCAACTAGCCTTCCTCATTGATATCAGCAGCCTCTGCTCATGTGTTGCATCTAACTAATCAGACCTAGGCACTTGAACAATTCTACTTCTCCCATTGGTTTCTGATAAGGGTGGAAATGCCTCTTTTTGATTGCACCACAATGGAATCTAGAGGTTACTACTGGACGGCACTGCTAGAGTACACCATGGGCAACAATGCATCTGTTACAGCATTTTCCATGGTATAAAAACACACCCATTTTTTCCTTCCTGAATTTTCAAATGTATCTTTACCTCTTAGGAAAGGTTAATGGTGGTGATCCCTTTAGCAGCTTTAAGTTAGGTGCCTGACAATGATATTAAGGATTTGTTTCAGTTTTCATGTCAACATTTGATCTGCTGATGATGGGTCCTAGTCAAGGTCTCTACTTCAAGGACACAGTGGAACAATCCAGCAGTTGCATTAAGGAAGAAGCTGCACTGAAAAAGAAAAAGAAATATGGAAACATGCCTTTCTTTTAGGAAGGCGCATAAGGCTGCAATACATACCTGGATTGTGAAGATTCTAGTCCTTGTGTCAGAAGACCTTTTGGCAGATACAGGGAGATACAAAAGTGGTATAAATAAAGCAATTTTAGATAAAACAGGTATCTGGCAATTTATTTAAATGCTCAGTGGTTAAACATATGTTTAACTCTTGTATTGAGTTCACTGCTGCTTAAGTGTGGTTGTCTTGTATCCTAAATGTTACAGACATCAAAGCCACAATGGTAAATATATGGTGTGTAAGTAAATCCCACTGATATTTTGAATGGACGTGCTGTTGGTTATAACTTTGATACATGTACTAGTGGTTTCAGATGGAGCACCGTATTTTCGCCCCATAGGACGTACCTAGGTTTTTTTTGGGAGGGGGAATAAAGAAAAAAAATTATTCCTCGCCAGGCGCAGGGCTGGTGCGGGGGAAGCCCGAGCTTCCCCCGACCCCAGCCCCCAGAACAGCCTGCTATCCACAAGCCTAGGGAAACCGGTGGGAAGTCGCGCCAGTCTCCCGAGGCTTGCGGAGAGCTGTGCGAAGCCCGGGCACACTCTTCAGCGCACCCCAGGCTTCAGAATGCAGGCAGCTCTGCGCAGCCCTCGGGAGCCTGGAGCGACTTCGCACCGGGCTCCCTAGGGTTGCACAGAGCTTTCTGAAGCTTGGAGAGCGAGAGGCGTCTGTGCCCACCGAACCCTCTCGCTCCCCAGGCTTCAGTGAAAGCCTGCATTGGCCCCATAGGACGCACACACATTTCCCCTTCATTTTTGGAGGGTAAAAAGTGCATCCTATATGGCGAAAAATATGGTAATTTCATAGCTCTATAAATACTTGAAGAGGAACATTTCACAAGTTTTTGCTCAAGACAGCTACATTTCATTAAATAAACAAGGTTGTTAAACAGATAAAACAATAGCAAATAGTGTGATGGGCAGATCTAACCATGTCCAGGAAAACTGACATTTTGGTGACACTATATTTATTGATCATGATGAGAACTGTAATCTGCTATATTGGTCATTGAAAGGTGACCAATCTTTAACAAGATGCAGAAGATGGACATATATTTAGGTATGCCTAGATTTACATTTTTGGATCATATCAATTGACTGTGAGTGACAAGGAAATAGAGTTCCTGAAACTGACATGGTAAAAGGGCACATGCATGTGGATGCAAGCCCACACCCATTACTGATTTTGAGAGTTGATAGCGGCTAACTTTGCAAGCTTGAATGACACATAAAAACTGTTCAAGTTCAATATCACAGTGCTGATAGCTTTCTGTTACAGAACCATTTATTTATTTATTTTTACATACCAGTCCCTAAGCAAAGCTTTTATTGAGAAGAAAGTTTCCTTTGTATAGACCTCTTCAAAGCAACCTTCACTTCCTTGTTCCTTAGGCTGTAGATCAGGGGGTTTAGCATAGGAATTACTAGAGTATAGAACAAAGAGATGATTTTGTCATGGGCAACTGCAAACCTGGAATCAGGTCTTACATACGCGAATATGGCAGTTCCCAAAAATGGTCACAGCAGTCAAGTGGGAAGCAATAGTGGAGAAGGTTTTGCATCGACCTTCTGTAGAATTGATTCAGAGAATGGCTGCCAGGATGTATATGTAGGAAACAAGAACGGTTAAGATGGTGCTTGACAAAATAATGGTGGAGAAGATGAAATGTACAAGATGGATAAAATAGGTGTTAGAACACGACAGTTTCAGAATGGGGGGCACATCGCAGAAGAAATGGTTGATGACATTAAAGCCACAGAATATCAAACTGAATATGAAAATTGCCTGAACAACTGCATACACAATGCCATAGGTATATGCAACCATAATCAAGAAATGCAGAGTCTTCTGGACATGATAACTGTATACAGCAATGGGCTGCAGATGGCTGTGAAGTGATCATATGCCATTGCAGCCAGTAGGTCACACTCCCTGGACACAGAAATGCAGAAAAAGAAGAACTGAATTGCACACTCATTGAACGAAATAGATTTGCTTTCCATCACAAAAGTTATCAACATTTTGTATTCTGTATTGTTGTATTCTGTTGTATATTCTGATTTGGTGTGGGATGTTGTGTAATTTAATGTTGTCTGTCAAATAAAGTTTAATGATGATGATGTTGATGATGATGATGATGTTATCAACATTCTGGGAGCAATGGTCATTATATAGGCAACATCCAAGAGAGACAGGTTGCTGAGGAAGTATGGAAGTACATGGGAGTATGAAGTTGCCAATCCATCCTGATCAACATAATCACCCCAAGATTTTCCACAAGAGTCACAACATAAATGAACAGAAACACCAAGAAGAGGCGTGCATCTGGAACTCTGGGTGCTCTGTAAAGCCCAAGAAAAATTCTGTCACAATGGTCTGGTTTTTTGTCACCATTTAGCCCAGATAAGGTCTCTTCTGTATGTGAATACATATAGGATCTACAGTTATATAGTAAGCAGATGATGGTTGGATTTGCTTTCTTCACAATTCCAATATGCCAGGGATTGGCAACCTTCTTGGGCACATTTGCAAATCAGGAAAATTGTCACGAGTGCCACACACGCTACAACCAAGCACACAATACAGCTTATCCTATTGGTCAAAATAGGATGCTTCTTTCAAGCCCAGAAGGGCAACCTGTGGGCAGCAGAGAAGGTCCATGGCCACCTGATTGATGATATTTTCTATACACCTTTGCTAAAGTAAGCTCTAGTTGATTTCAGCTGCAATATCTGTGAGCAGGATAGCAACTTTAGGTTCTAGCCTTGCACTAGTTTCACTTAGCTGAGTAAGAGCAATGAAATCCTAGCAATGCCTATGCAAATCTCTGCATACTCTTTATTTGAAGAACCCATTCATGGGTTACTATCCATAAAGTATCTCAAAACAATTTCACAATAAAAATGGTTGGTTTTTTAAAAAATAGAATTCCATATGTAAAACCATTTACACAGCCGATATAGATAGAGACTGAGATAAAGGGTGGTTGGAAAAGGAAGGTCTTCAGTCAACACCAAAAAAACCCAATAGAGACAGTGCCTGTCTGCATTCCAAAGGATAGATGATGCCACAGTAAAGATCTGATTCCTATGTCATACATCATCCTGACGCGATGGTATCATCAGGTGGCTCTCTTCTGCAGAGAAAAAAAAGATGAATTTGGGATATTAAATTTCTCATGAGTCCCAAGGAGATATCCCTCACTGCGAGAAGCCAAGTTACAGGGAACCAGGCAGAGGGCCTTCTCGGTAGTGGCGCCCTCCCTGTGGAATGCCCTCCCACCAGATGTCAAAGAGAACAACAACTACCAGACTTTTAGAGGACATCTGAAGGCAGCCCTGTTTAGGAATGCTTTTAATGTTTGATGTATCATAGTATTTTAATATTCTTTTGGAAGCCGCCCAGAGTGGCTGGGGAGGCCCAGCCAGATGGGCGGGGTATAAATTATTATTATTATTATTATTATTATTATTATTATTATTATTATTATTATTATCCTGGAGAGTCTAGTAGAATGAAAGGAGCTGAAATGAGCTTAGGTATCCCAACGGACTGGGGTGAGCCTCATCAGGGCCCCAAAATCATCTGAGTTAAAATCATCTATGATTAAAACATTAGAAACTGGCTGACTGATGATTGACTTAAACTTGAGTAAACCAAGATTGATAATTGCTAGCATTACTAACTCTCAGGAATCATTATTGATGAAAATGTGTTGTGAGAGACCTTTAAAAGTTAAACTATTTCAACAGTTCATGAGTTTTCTTTGAAACTCATTAAAGGTGATGCGTAATAATCTTTGGAGGAGGCATGCATTCATGTGATTAGGTCCCGAAGGCATGAACGATAACTGAAGAGCATCATGTGCCTCATCCAAAATTCATATTGTTCCGAATCGCATCCTCAGCTAACCATTAAACTATATCAAATACAAATGCCTCATGGAAATAACACATTATGCTGTATTATGCAGGAATATTTTGAGAACAGATACTCTTCCTGGGTAAGTTACCGTAGTTTATTCCAGCTTTCTTGAAATGGAGTTGAAAGTGAGAGGGCTGGGTCAATTGCCAGGAGAGGATGCGTGTAGAAATCATTCAAACAAATTTTACTCAGGCTTCCTTCACCTACCGCTGGCTATCTTCCCAGACTCATTATAACACAGGGATATCTTTTCTTCTAAAAGAAGGACAGGCAACCTGTGGCTTTCTAGATACTGTGGGACTCCAACTGTGTTCAACGTGACCCAGCATGCTCAATAGTCAGGGATGTTTTATGTATTACTTTATGTCCTATATGAATATTTTTGCTACAGGAGCAGGGGGAGCTGCAAGCAGGAGGGGGAAGCTGCAATCAAATAGATTGCAATAATACTTATTCTCATTTCATTTCTTAAGAACAACCTTGAAGTCATTTATCATTGCACTGAGTACAATGTTCCACTAAATTGGAAATATTAGGAGTGGTAGTCAACTAAATATTTGAATACAAGGATTAGCACTAGCGCAATGGGACTTTCCTTTCTCCATGTCATCCCGACATCTGTGCTGGGGCGTTGGGAGAAATCCAAAACAGATATAAGGAGCTAACAGAGGGAACAGATGAGGAGAGTGTTCCAATGTGCAGGGAGAAATCCTTTTGCTAGTAGAATAATTTCCTTAGTGCTATGTTGAACTTCATTTAGTGCTACTTCTGTAAGTATCCCAGCTCAACATTTGTGTAAAACTCCTGGATTAGAAACATTATATGGATATTTCTATTGATACTTAAAACTTTTCATTAGCAAATGGGACAAAGAGGGGTAGATGGCAAAGGAGGGGAGTACTACATATTATTTGTTTTAGGAATAAATAAGCAGTAAGAATAGAAATGCTGGATTAGTATTGCATCCTTGTATGGACATCATGTTGGTATTTTGTAGTTATACAATCTTAGAAAATACATGGTCATTATTAAGATTTATTTTTTTAAAAAAAGATAAGATGTATTTCAAACATAGCTTCAGCTTATTTCAATGGGGCAGGTAAAATGGAATGTAACATGGAATGTAAAAGAGTTTAACTTCAGTAACACTGTACTAACTATAGTAGAACTGTAATTCTAAGCAGAACTCAATGAGAATTAAAGACGTGGGGAGGACTGGGCTGTTGGTTTGAAGACCATTTGCCAAGCAGCATCACACTAACTCAATGAAGGATGTTAGGGAGCAACTAATATACTGGGGTGCCTCTGTATTTCTCATCTAAATTTCTCCTCAGGTTTTAAAATTTCAGAACTGGAGAATTTCCCCACTGTTTTATACTTTATTGTTTGTATTTCTGAATGTTGCACAGTGCCCTGTACATGCACATTTTACCACAGATCTTTGTGCATTTAATGCCTTCCAGGGGCATGTCCAGTAAATTTATCTTTGTGGGGCCCCATAAAGTTTGCTGTAATGTGCATGTGTGCAGCAAACTATCATAACATGCATTGTAATCCATGCCCCACTACAACACACCTGCACATCTTTGTGTGTGTGTGTGTGTGTGTGCGCGCGTGCGCGCGCGCGTGTGCATTGTTGCTTAGAGCCACATTCAGTAGCTTAAAAAAACAGCCCAGAATGGTGAATGCAGAAGAGTGTTCCATCTTCAAACTTGTTTTCTAGCCACATGAAGGCTGGCCCATGCATTCCACCATATTGATGAAATAATTCCTATCTGCTCAGTAACAAATAGGGTGTGAATCTCTTTCCCCATTCCTTACCTCTATTTGTGATCTTTCCATACTGTTTGCTATACTATAGCACCTATTGTATTTACAGCACTTTTTTTTGCTCTCCAAAGCAGTCTTCCAGGTGTTAAAACCACTGACAAAGAGGATTCATTTCCAGTATTTATCTTTGAAATATATTCTACGAGGGTAGCAGAGAACAGTGTCACTAGAAACAGAGTATTTCGGCCAGGTGTTTCCATTGTGCCAATTACTCTCAAACACTGCTCTCTGTTTTCAAGTGAGGCTTTTGGGTGGCTGAGGAAGATACAGTTGTAAAATGTGCTGACAATTTTGGAATCATTTTCCTATAAATGTGACTGTGTCAGAGACTGGGCAGAGGAGGAATGGTGGTGACTGCCTCCCCAGGGAGGAGGAGGAGGAGGAGGAAGACAGCTTAGAATTACAACAGGGGTTTGAGGGAGGTCACAGCTCAATGGCAGATGAGGGGAAAAGTTGGGAAATAATGGGATAGGAGGAGGTAGCACCAGGAGGCAGTGCCAGATTTATGTATAGGCTAAGTAGTCTGAAGCCTAGGGCCTCTAAATCTATGGGGCCTCGCCAGCCTGCCCACTCCCCAGTGCCACAGTCTCCCCTCTCCCAAAATTGCAAACCCAAGACTTCATGCAAGGGCAGGGCAACTCAGCCCCAGCAACTATGAGACTCAGGGCTAGCCAGTGGGGCCCAATTTGAAGCAGTGGGGTGCAACTTGATTTTTTTTTTTTGTAGGGCCTCAGTTCACAGCCAACGTCTGCAAAATCTTATAGATAATAATAAAAATAGTAATAATAATAATCACATCACATGCTTTTGGGCATGCAATCAGGCAATCACATCACATGCTTTTGGGCAGCATGTCATCACTGCTACACATAGGTAATGCTGGGGGGGGGGAGAGACTCAAATGAGCTCATGGAACCTAAAGTAGCAAACATTGCATATTCCAATGCTAGAATTAATTTTAGGAATTATTCTACTGAGAAATATGAATCTATAATAACAACTTTGTGTCAGTCCATATATAAGATTGAGAACTGTGAATTGGGTAGCTTCCCATTGAAATGCAAACAAAATCAAATTTCTGACTCATCCCTAGACTTCAGAAAGCACACCTGCAAATTTGGTTAAACTGTGTTGGAAATGTTTATTTTCTTCCAAGCCTTCCTGAATTGGTCTTTTCTATTTCTGCAACTTTTAATTATTGTTGGCTTCATGTTTTTAACATTGTATTATGCTTTGAATTATATTTGATATTCTATTTTTGTACACCAGCCATGCATTCTTGGATTGTAGACTGGTTAAATAAATAAATAACCCAAAGAAGAAGTAATGAAGGTATGTGAACTGGTGCTATATCTGAGACAACATGTTACTTCACAGTCATCTACAAATACTCAGTAGCCCTGAAGGGAATGCTGCAATCCCAGCAATATCCTACTTAGAAAGGTCCATGGGGTCTATGTCCCTAGTTTCCAAAGAATTATATATAAACAATGCTTGCTAATTCACACAAGACTCTTGTATTCATGGACGAAATACCTTTTCTTTCCACTGGTAAGATTCATCAGCTTGACTAATAATGTTGAAAGAGTTGTTGTTATTGACCTTCTTCTGCATCTTTTTAAACTGTGTGCAAAATATTACGCTCATAGAATCATAGAGTTGGAAGGGATCATGAAAGTCATTTAGTCCAACCTCCTACAGTGGAAGAATCTTTTGCCCAATGTGGGGCTCGAACCCATGAACCTGAGATTAAGAGTCTCACGCTCTACTGACTGAGCTATCCCAAGTTTGTTGGATCAGCTTTTTAAAGGCATTTCATGTTGTCATTTACACCATACTGATACAAGATCTGGGCAAGAAGTGTTAGAAGAAAAAACAGCGTCTAATTGAATTTTTGAAAACATACTATAACGTGGAGTTTTATGCCTAGAAGTAAATCTCACTGAATTTACTCCCACTAGTAACTGTGGATAAGGCTGCAGCCTTAAATGGTGAAACTTACCCAATATTCAGGAATAATCAACTGGAGTGGTGATGGTGTAGATCAAAGCTGATGCACAGAAGATATTGGACATATGATGTTCATATGTTACCATATGAAACATGTATACAATGATTGCACTGCACTATTTAAAGTCTCATGTCTCAGTAGGGTGTTTCTTTCAGAGTACTATACTTAAATGAGAAATTAATGGGCTTCAGTTGAGGATTTGTGCTTCTGTATAATGTCAGAACGATTCTTCCTAGTTTCATCCAGTGTGGAACTGGGAATCTATCCATCTCCTTTCTGTTGCTCCATAAACTTTTCAAGGCAAGGCACAGTTTTCTTATTTATCTTTGGATAAAAGGAGTGGAAAGGTTTGTATGTACCTTCACTGAGGGAGGCAGTAGGCTTCTAAATACCAAAGCTGGGAATCAAATAAGAGAGTGCTGTTGCCTTCAAGACCTGCTTCTTGGCTTCCAACAGCCATGTGGTTGACCGCTATGAGAACAGGATGCTGGACCAGATGAGTGATTGGCATGTTCAAGCAGTCTTTTCATATGTCCTTACTTAAAGCTTGCTTTGAATGCCTATTGGCAGGATAAATGAATACATAATACCAACAAAAACAATGGGCTATATCCGCTCATGCACTTCCATTTGCAGAAGGCTCTATGATTTAGCAGAAGCCTTGACTAATGGAAGCAGTTTCCTTCTATTTCTCCCTGCAACCTTCTCTACCACTTGCAGTGCTGATTTGGGGTGCCCCCAATCTTTAGGAGCAGAGTTTTGGAAGGCAAAGGGAGATGCATGGAAGATTTCTGAAAATCACTTCCCACCCTTTTTCTGTTCGTGGAAGCCTCATTTGGATCAGAAGCCCTTCTATAGTGAAAGAGCAGCATTTTATTTCATTTATTTTAGCGGAACGTTTAGACTACACCCTTCTTATGTATTAAGAACATCCCTCAGGCTGATAACATAAAACATCTGTTGAACTTTCTATATGTAAAACAATTATGAAAAAGAGAAACATTGGAACAACATATTATCCAATGTATTGAACATTTTTCAAGGTACTGGAAATGTAGAACAGAAGAAGGACCTGGTTGGCTGAGATCAGAGGACCATCAGCTCCAACATATTGCTTCAAACAGTGACCAGGTAGATGCCTCTTGAATGCTCACAAACAAGGCATGCATGTGGCAGACCTCACCTGTTCTTCACCCCAACATGCAGTATTCAGAGAAACAGCCTCTCACTGACTTTTTAATGGAACTTAATTTCCCTTCTCCTTTCTGCTGACTTGCCTCAGATCAGTAAAATGTTGTTACAGTTCCATCCCAATAATATTTACTCAGAAAGAAGACTCATTGCAACTGATAGTACTGGAGACTGCAGTTAGGTGTGATGCTTGAGGCTCTGGTGGAGGAGTGGCTATTTTGTTTTGCCCTGAGGGTAACAGTCAACCTTGGCCAATCCTCTGAGGGGTGCATGCCAGTGATGGGCATGGATACCCATGCTCTTACACCTGCTGTTGTGTGCATAAGAGATGCAGGACATTGAGGACACATGCACAGCCTCTCCTCAACTGATCTGTGCAGAGAGGGCGGTTATCAAAGCTCAATCAAATGATCAAACTGGATGCTGGGTTGGATGAAGAGATTTAAATTTCTTTGCTTACCCCTGTACCATGTCTACTTACCCCCCCCCTTTTGATAGGGTTGGATAGAATAAAGTGTTGGAGGACTGTACCACTAGGACCATCCCTGCTCTAGTGGAAGGAACAAAACTGCTGCTGTTAATGAGTGTTGTGGAGCCTATTGAGGTGCATCACGCAGTAGGCATTTGGGATGCAGTCAACAAAGAAGGGGCTGGAATTATTCAAAAATGGGGGACCAAGCAAGTGTGCATGAACTTGTCTTGAAGAACTATTAATGTTGGTGCTCATTTAATTGTAAATGCTCCTTCTCTCTTTCAGTGGAGAACAAAGGAACATAAATGGAAAGAAAGAATCATACCAGTGTGACAGAATTCATTTTTGTGGGATTTATGGATCACCCAGAGCTGCAGATTCCTCTTTTTGTGCTGTTCCTTGGTATTTATATCACCACCCTGGTGGGGAACTTTGGGATGATTATTTTAATCCGGATTGATGCCCGACTTCAGACTCCAATGTATTTCTTCCTCAGTAACCTGTCTCTTGTAGATGTTGGTTATTCAACAGTTATTGCCCCTAAGATGCTCATGACCTTTGTATCTGAAAACAGAACCATTCCCTTCATTGAGTGTGCTGTGCAGTTTTATTTTTTCTGTATCTTTGTAACAAATGAATGTTGTCTTTTGGGTGTGATGGCCTATGATCGCTTTGTAGCTATTTGCAATCCATTACTTTATCACACCGCAATGTCCAAGAGACTTTGTATCTCGCTTGTCATTTTGTCATACATAACTGGTTTTGTGAACTCCACTGCACAGACAATTTTTATATTTAGTTTGTCTTTCTGTGGCTCCAATGTAATTAACCATTTCTTCTGTGATATCCCTCCAATCCTGAAGTTGTCCTGCTCTGACATCCACAGTACAGACATTGTTCATTTTACCTTGTCCACAATAGTTGTCATGAGTACTATCTTGATTGTCCTAGTGTCTTATGTTTCCATTGTCACCACCATCTTAAAGATCAACTCTGCTGAGGGTAGGCGCAAAGCCTTCTCTACCTGTGCATCCCATATCATGGCTGTCACTATCTTCTATGGAACTCTGATCTTTATGTATTTGCGGCCTACCTCGGGCTACACAATGGACCAAGACAAAATTATCTCAGTGTTTTATACACTGGTGATCCCTATGCTAAACCCTTTGATTTATAGTCTGAGGAACAAGGAAGTGAAGGAAGCTGTGAAAAGGGCAATTGGCAGAAAGATCTTTGCTTGTTGAGCAGTCAAACTTCATTTGAGATAAAACTGATTTGCTAAGATAACTTTCTGTACCCATTGTTAGAGTATCTATTAAAATCTCTTTGATCCTGTTACACTTTACAGTCTTTCCTCAAACTCATCCCTTTTGAGGTTCCTCAGAATCCCAGACCATCTTTGTTTAAAAGTAGACTTTGTGAGCCCTTTGTCTCCAGAACTCAGGAGCCTGGTTCATCATAGGACCCTCCTATGAGCTTCTCCTACATTCTTATGATCAGGTTTCCCCCTTCCTTCTCTTAGTCTAACATAAACAGTATTACTGCTTCCTTTCTCCCCCTAGAAGCCTTCCCCTTGGCTCCCTCGGAAGCTAGGTTGCCAGCCTCCTCCTTGGCCTGTCAGCATTTGGGTCATCTGTGGCATTGAGGCAAAGGGATCCACCATCTTCCTTGCCTGTCTGTGCCTGTCTGTGTTCCTGTTGGAAGCACCAGATGCTGTGGGAGTTTTACCCACAGGACTTTTAAAAAGCCTTTCATAAAGTCCACCACCACTGAGTTCTGAGTAAGTCATGGGATAAGGTGACCAGTGCTTTTATTGATAAGAAACTGGAAAAAAGTATAGGAGGCAAAAAGTAGAAATAAATGAAGTTTTCACAATGAAGAGAAGTAAGATGTGGGGTTCCACAATGATCTGTACTGGGACTGATGCTTTTAAATCTGTTCATAAATGAAATCAGAGGTAAGCAGTGAGAAGACCAAATTTGCCATTGTTGGTGACACCTAGTTATCAGGGCTGGTAAAAACAAAAAACAACGGTTCAGAGGTTCTTGTGTAGCCAGGGATATGAGCACAGAAGCCCACTTCTTCATGGGGGAAATCACCACATAGATTGGTGTGTTTCCTTCTGAAAATTGTTCTTTTGAGCCTGAGTCCACCAGCTGGAATCCATGAGAATCCAAGACACTTGACCTGAGCACCCACACACAATGTCAGGGGCTGAACTGAGGAGGAATGGTGGGGGCTGTCCCCCTCCTTCTGAACCTTCCTGAGGACAGGAGGACAGTGTAGATTTAGAACAGTGCTTTGCAGAAGGGCACAGGCTGCAGAGAACAGAAGCTGGGAAATACTAGCAGGACGAAAGAGAAGCACCCGGAGAGAGGCAGCCAACAGACACTGTGTCTTTGGAGAGCATTCCTGAGCCCCCCTCCCCCAGGATTAGGAGTGCTGCGAGAGTAGCCAAACAGAAAGCTCAGAGACAGAAAGCCCAGACCAACTGGCACAGGGATGGCGTAGTATGAGAGAGATGCAGGGGGGGGGGGGACACACATTACTTGGAACAATGTCATTTCTAGGAGAGAGATGCATTATTTTGTCTCTCGCTGTGATTACTGAATAAACTAATTGCTAAGAACTCTTCTTTTACCTGCTTCTTTGCTGCTGCCGTGGGAGTGATAGGATTCACTGAAGCCTTGACATCCAAGCTGAATGAGAAAGAATGAGAAGGCTGTGATATTTAATTATCTGTTAGCCAAAAGAGCACTTGGGAAAGAAACAAGGCACCCCAAGAGTGCTATCACTCTGCTTTCTGCTTTCACTGTTCTCTCACAGCCAAAACGTAGGACAAGGTTGCTCCACATAAAGAACGACTGTTTATTTCTCCCTTAAATCACTGTGATTGGAACAGACTGTATTTTTCTAATGGATATTTTAGATTAGAGGGTTGTTGTTCTTTAAATCAAGTAAACAGTAGTATTACACACACACACACACACACACTATCCCATGTGATGTTAGGTAGGTTCCATTACTGGCTGTAAAAACTATATTTCTGCCTTGTCTTTCAGAAACAAATTGTGTCTGGGTTTCTGATTGTGTGGCCTGGCCTTGGTGGCTTTATTATGCTGCTTTTCTGATATTATGTTGGACAGCTAGATTTTAAAATATGGGATTGTTTCACTGGTTTGTTTTGAAATGTTATTGATGTGAATTTTGCTTTTGTATTTTGTGTGTATTGCCTTGGGAAGCATTTTATTCCTGGGAGGAGATAGCCAAATGAAATGAATAAACAAAGGCATTTTCTACACCAGCTTATTTTCCCTCCATTTTATTTTATTTGTACATCATATTTGTATATCAGACAAATTAAGACAATATCTGCTCTCCCCATTTGACCTCCAACTCATTCAAAAGAAATGACTGAATATGGGGTTGGGAATCTTTGACTTTGAATCTTTGGATATTGTTGGACTCCAACTCCCATCCACTCCAGTCAGCATGCCCAGTGGCCACAGATATGAGCTATTGTCCAACATCTGGAGGTCCACAGATTGGCCACCCCTGCAATCTAAACCATCCTAAGGCGAGGAGACTCAGATTATTTCTTTTGACAATTGATCACTTGCTTCAAAGCATCCTTTACCTCTTTGTTTCTCAAGCTGTAGATTAATGGGTTCAGCATTGGGACCACCAGGGTGTAGAACACAGCTGAGATCTTCTCCTGTTCTACAGAGTACATAAAACTGGGCTGCAAGTGACTTAAGCTTACTGGTCCATAGAACAAAGTCACAGCTGTCATGTGGGAAGCACAGGTGGAGAAGGCTTTGATTCTGCCCTCAGAAGTGCGCATCTTTATGACAGAGGAGAGGATGTAGAGGTAAGAGATTACAATGATCAGGAGTGTAGAAATAGCAACTGTTGCAGAGAAGGTTACCAACAAAAGTTCATTAATATGGATATCAGAACATGCAACTTTCAACATAGCTGGGGTATCACAAAAGAAGTGGTTGATTATACTAGGGGCACAGAATGACAGTCTCAGCAATCCAGAAGTATGTGTGATGGAATTCAATATCCCCCCAAAGTATGCCCCTGCTACTAAGTAAATGCAGACACTTTTGGACATAATAGCAGTATAGAGCAGGGGATTACATATGGCAATATAACGGTCATATGCCATTGCAGCTAAGAGGAAGCCTTCGGTACTTACGAACACTACAAAGAAGCAATGCTGAGTGATGCATCCCGCATAAGAAATGATCTTAGATTGTGCTAAATTCATCAACAGCCTTGGGGCAAAGATGGAAGAATAGCAGAGATCAACTACAGAAAGATTGCTAAGGAAGAAATACATAGGGGTGTGAAGCCGGGGGCTAATCCTGATCAGTACTATCATCCCCATATTCCCAGCCAATGTCAGAATATAGATCAACAGGAATAACACAAAGAGAGGAACTTGAAACTCCAGCCGATCTGTTAGTCCAAGAAGGATGAATTCAGTCGCCATAGTGTAATTGTTTACAGCCATTTAGTTGTGATGACATGATATTTGCACCTGGTTAACACAATGAAAAGAAGAGGGTCATCACTTCTGATAGGTAGCACAGTTACCAAGCCACTATAAAGATTTAATGAGTTATATGTTGTTATATCACATTTAAATGTGAGCTTACCTAATCAGTAAGCCAGAACACACACATACTTTGGCATTTGCACTTCTCTGAATCTTGCAATGAAGTTATCCAGTCAAGTACTGTGTAACAAATAAATCCTATACTAGGGTGTTGTGTATAAAAATCCATATATTTGTTAAAGTAACATGCAAAAATCATAATAGCAAGGGAAATGGCTTTGTAAAAATGTTTACATATATATATTAGGAGGAAATTGCCCAGAAACGTGTGTATTAGGAGAAATAATGAAAATAAGACTTCTCGTTTTAGAGGCCTCCCAAATTTTTGTTTGTCGGAGCTACATGTTATGAGGCAAACAGAAGGTACTCAACTATTGTCTTCTTCCTAATACTAATTTACAGGGGGAAATAAGCAGGAACTGGATATGGGACAGCAATTTTATCCTGGTTTCCCTTCAGCTGGACTACATGACTGGAAATTAATCCAGGGGAATGACATATTGGAAGGGCACTTGAAGGGAAGAATTGGGGGTAGGGCACAGAAATCTCTATCTTCTGATTTACCCCTATAAATCCCCACCACCACCATTTGCATTATTTCATCAAATTAGGGAACTCACATTTGCTGATGGGTACTTATGTTTTTGGGACACGGGTGGCACTGTGGGTTAAACCACAGAGCCTAGGGCTTGCTGATCAGAAGGTTGGCGGTTCAAATCCCTGTGATGGGGTGAGCTCCCTTTGCTCGGTCCCTGATCTTGCCAACCTAGCAGTAGATAAATAGGTACCGCTCCTGTGGGAAGGTAAAGGGCGTTTCCATGTGCTGCTCTGGTTTGCCAGAGGCAGCTTAGTCATGCTGGCCACATGACCCGGAAACTGTCTGCCGGCTCCCTCAGCCAATAAAGTGAGATGAGTGCCTCAACCCCAGAGTCGGTCACGACTGGACCTAATGGTCAAGGGTCCCTTTACCTTTACCTTTACCTTTACTTATGTTTTCAGGCCCTTGTAATTCTAACATTACATTCCCGTTCAAGGAAAGTATTTTTTAAATGAACAAACTAAATAAATGTTTATTATTACGGCTAAACAGCCAGCATAGTGAAACCAGAAATTCAGAATATTTTTTACATAAACATAAAAACGGTCAAAATGGAATTTAACAGTCAACATACTAATTGAATAGATTTAAAATATGTGTCCAAGGAAATGTAAACTCCAATTAAATAGGCAAACAAACTCTGTTCTTACCAGCACCTTTGTTGGATTTGTCAGGTTCAGGCATGAATCACATACATCTTCATTACCAATCAGTTTGCAATGGAAAACGAAACATTGAATGCAATTTGCTTGCTGCTACCTTAAAACATGCAAAGGAAACCTGGGAGTCCCAGCTACAGCCGACACCATCTGCAAATAATAGAGGAAGGCAGTCTACCTTTACCAGGAGGCTGGAATGAGTGCATGGCAGCATCACTGCACAATTTTTACAGGACAGTTGATCCCAGATTCAATGGTTTATGATGGGAGAGGGATTTTTTATTATTATTAATGAAATCCCTGAAGCCACTCTAGTCTCAGAGAAAATAATTAAAAATTACACTTGTGGGAGCTCTAAAAAAAGCTCTGTTTTTAAAGTTAATTAAAAACTGAAATATTCTATTTGAATATAAATAATGAACATACTTTTCCTCATAATTTATTTTGTTCATGCTTCAAGTACAAGGAACACCATAATCAATATTTGAGCTAGCCCAGTCTTCAGCATGACATATAAATAATTTTATCAGTTTTATATATGCCATATGGGCAGTGGCGGAATTTGGTCTCTCAAATTCCAGTGATGTCCTGTGCAACATTAAAATCCAGCACCCTCTGCCTCTTGTGCTTCTTTCTACAGCATTGTTGTGGTGCCCAGTGTGCCCAAACTGGTCATGCTAGCAGTTTGAAAGCATGCCAGTGCAAGTAGATAACTAGGTACTGCTGCAGCGGGAAGGTAAACAGAGTTTCCATGCACTCTGGCACTCGTCACGGTCCTCCGTGTGCCAGTAGTAGTTTAGTCATACTGGCCACATGACCTGGAAAACTGTCTGTGGACAAACGCTGGCTCCCTCTGCCTGAAAGCAAGATGAGCATCGCAACCCCATAGTCACCTTTGACTGGACTTTACCATCCAGGGGTCCTTTACCTTACTACCATAAAACTGCCTTTGATATGGGGAATGTACAGTGGTACCTCTAGATACGAACGGGATCCGTTCCGGAGCCCCGTTCACATCTAGAAGTAAACGTAAGTAGCGATGGCACATCTGCGCATGTCGCTTTTCGTCGCTTTTGAGCATGCGCGTGACGTCATTTTGAACGTCTGCGCATGTGCAAGTGGTGAAACCTGGAGGTAACGCGCTCTGTTCCTTCTGGGTTGTCGAGGAGCGCAATTCGAACGCGCTCAACTCAAAGCCTATTCAACCCGAGGTATGACTGTATTCCATTGCACTTGAGCCAGAATCCAACAATGGCAGAGCTGGACCCTTTCCACCTGTCTGAATTACACAGATGGTGGTGGTGTGTGTACTCCAGTGTCTTGAATCAGACACAGTCTCCACAATACAATTTGACTGGGCATTTTGTACTTTTTTGTATCTAATTGGCCTAAAGGGCTGTAAAGGATAGCATGAAGTTTAGGACTGGATAGGACTTTTGCTTCTCTTCCTTCACAGATTCAAAAAACTCTCCTTGCCTGTCATATCTACCATGTCCATGTAAGGATCTCCCATGTATCACTACAAGGGAAATTTTCTCAACACACACAGGGGTATTGCAGTACATTCAGTCATTCAAATCCTGTATGATAGATACATTCTTGGACGGGTTTTCTGTGAACATATGCAACCTCCCACAGGTGTTGCTAAAGACACTGATGTGTGTCAGCATGTAGACCCCCCAATACCACTACATTGCTTGACCAAGACCTGTTGAACATCTAAAGGATTCACTTTAAATGGCATTTTCAATTGTGTGCAGTGTTTCATTTTGTTAATTAAGCTGCACTAGTTTTTGCTGTCTTCTAATCTTTACAACCTTTGGCACATTCCTACATGTCTGTAATGGAGAGCTTAACTTTTGTGCTCCTATTCCAACCATAGGGTGTTAGCTGAGGCAGTCAAGTATGCTGCTTTTGTTCTTAGCAAGGATGCGGGTGGTGCTGTGGTCTAAACCACTGAGCCTTTTGGGTTTGCCGATTGGAAGGTCGGCAGTTTGAATCCCCGCAGCAGGGTGAGCTCCTATTGCTCTGTCCCAGCTCCTGCCAACCTAGCAGTTTGAAAGGATGCCAGTGCAAGTAGATAAATCAGTACTTCTGTGGCAGGAAGGTAAATGGTGTTTCCTTGCGCTCTGGTTTCTGTCACAGAGTTCCATTGTGCCAGAAGTGGTTTAGTCATGCTGACCACATAACCCGGAAAGCTGTTTGTGGACATACACCAGCTCCCTTGGCCTGAAAGTGAGATGAGCGCCGCAACCCCATAGTCAACTTTGACTGGAATTAACCATCCAGGGGTCCTTTACCTTTTACCTTTTTTGTTCTTAGCAATGCAGCTGCTACTTTCATGGTCACTTGTTTTGGTCTAGTTTCTGCTCTGAAGTAACCTGACCATGTCAAGTTCCCCAAACACTAAGGGCAGAATCCCATTGGTGATAGCAAATGATCTGCATTTGACTGGCGTGGAAGGACTGTGTCATGCTCCCATACCAAAACACAGTAACGGTGCTTCTTAACTGAGAATAAGGAAGATATCTTTATTCAAGCTAGTAACAGAAGAGGCTCAGCAGCAATCACAGGGCCCAGAAATCATGATTCCAAGGTACAACGGTTAGACAAGAGGTACACATTTGAATAGAAGCAATGAAGATGTCCCAACAGTTACCACACTCCTCCCACCACGATTTTAAAGACAGGGCGAGCTCACACACATGACTTTCTTGCTTTACAAGATTTCTGTGAGCACAAACATAAGCTCCGTTTGGGCTGATGCGTGGGCTCACTGTGTCTTGCCCTCAGGCTCTGGATTCACTGCCACCTCTTTCTGCTCAGTCCCTCCTATAGGCTGGCCGAAGTGCTCCCCCTACCCCAGTGAAACTCTGTGCTTCACAGGAGGGGCACTGGAGAGAGCCAGGAGATTTGCTTCTCTCTCCCCCTGATATCTAGAATTGCAAGAGGAGAACCTCCATCTTCCATCCCCTTGTGGCAGCCTTCAAGGTTCAGCCTCCACCACTTCTTCTCTCTGCCAAACCATGCTAGATCCTGATGAAACTGAGAGGCCTATGACTGAACAGAGAAGGAAAGCACAGTGTATGCATTTAACATATCCAGGGAATTCTGAAATACACACCTTCTCAATTCCCTCATCTCCTGACAAGACAATTGGCATTTAATTCGTTCTTTGTAGGCTAATGCTGGACCTGAAGTTCCATGTCCCTTGATGTCCATAGACAGGAAGGTTTAAGGTATATGTGGTGGGCTGGAAAAAGATGCAGTTGCTAGGATATTCTGGAAAAAGATGCAGTTGCTAGGATATTCCACTGGTATAGATCACCAAAATACATTTGGAAATGTTCCAGTATGTTCAGTTGATATAAGGCCATGCCATAAGATTATATTGGCATATAGGTGGCCCAGTCCACCTATACTTGTAACTCTTAAAAGAGATATTTATTGAAATACCACTTTTCTCTGAATCACTTTTCTTAGAGCACATTTTACATCCTTGTTCCTCAGACTGTAGATCAAAGGATTCAACACAGGTATTATCATTGTGTAAAACACAGAAGCTACCTTGTCTGTGTCAAGAAAGTAGCTGGAGCTGGGTCTGAAGTACATGAAAAGAATGGTCCCATGGTATATGGCCACTGCTGTGAGATGGGAGGCACATGTGGAGAAAGCTTTATGCCTCCCCTCAGCAGAGCGAATCCTGACTACAGCTATAATAATGAATACATAAGAGATTATAATGACCAGCAAGGTGCTCATTTCAAACAGGCTACCAAAAATGAATACCAGCATCTCATTGATGTAGATATCATTACAGGCCAGTTTCAGAAGGGGTGTGAGATCACAAAAAAAGTGATTGATGATATTGGAACCACAGAAGGACAGTCTCAACAAGCCACCTGTCTGAATCAGAGAGTTCACAATACCCAAGAGGTAGGATCCTGCTATCAGACCTGCACAAAGTTTCTTGGTCATCACAGAAGCATAGAGCAGAGGGTTGCAGATAGCCACATACCGGTCATACGCCATGGCTGCCAGAAGAAAAAACTCAGTAGTGGCAAAGATTGCAAAGAAACAATATTGTGAAATGCAGGCAGCATAAGTGATGCTTTTGTTTTCTACTAAAAAATTCACCAGCATATTAGGTGTGATGGTGGTGGAATAACAGGCATCTAGGAAGGACAGGCTGCTGAGAAAAAAATACATTGGGGTGTGCAGTTGAGGATCTATGCCAATCAATATAATCATCCCAAGATTCCCCACCAGTGTGGCAATATAGATTAATAAAAAGACCACGAAGAGTGGAAGACACAGCTCCAGATTTTCTGTTAGTCCAAAGAGATTGAAGCTGGTTGCCATGGTGTAATTTTCTTTAGCCATTCTGATTCATTCACACTTTCCTGTTAGGAAAAACAAAGCAAGATTTCTTTATTAGATATGGGACACCATAGCATTTTAACCTCTTTTTGTCTCCTTTTCTCTAACCTCAGTAGTTGAACTGTGTGAGCTACAATTGTTTGGCTGGGAGGTCCTCTTTGATGGACCTTTATTAACTGGAGACTTTTTAAAAAGTGAAATCTGGTGGAGGGTTTTTAATCTGGTTTTGCCATTGCACCCATCAATCACCTGGACAGACTGTAAATTCCACAAAATTAATTATTGCAGCTAAAGTGAGCCATTAACGCCCTTAGACCTCTTGGCTACTTCACAGTCCTGCTTCAATTAGATGGAATCACAACTCAAATAAAATGGAATTTGGCAAGAGCAGTGGTCTCTATATGCTTGCTCAGAACTGAGTTTAGGTTACCATGTACAGATTTCACCACATTAGAAGTACATAAAATGTCAAACTGGAAAAAGCAGAATGATACCATGTCCTCTGTGGGCTGCTGGGGAAAGTTCCATGTCATGCCAATTCCCAATACCCTCAAATGATACAACTCTGACACCATTCTAGCTCATAACAATTTACTGTTTTAAGTTACAATAGTGAGCCTGGTGGAATCTGCACACATTTTTTTAAAAAAACGCAGTGAAAATGCTTTAAAAAAACGTTTTGAAAAATACATTGAATTTGTCATAGCTCACTCTCACCATCTAGTGTCACATTTGTATATTGCACATTACAACACACTTAAAACATTTTATTTGCAGCTGTATAGCTGGGTCCCCTACCCCCAGTTTCCATAGTCCTCTAGGTCTGGAGTGTTAGAGCCACCTTAAATGTTGGGCTACCCATTCCCTTATCTTCTAGTTCAACACTCCCTGCCTCTGAATTTGACACTGCTCTGGAAGGTGAAGTTCTCTCCACTGTTGACTATGGACCCTTACCACACTGGCATCAGCTGCACTACTCCTCTTTTGATGCTCCCAGACTCTCCTCTTTTCTCCCCCCACAGCTCTTCATCCCATTTCCATTCCTCAAGATCTTCTACCTAACTCTTCCCTTTGAGCATTATTCTTTCTCTTAGACAAGTGTCTCCATCATGGACCTGGATCACTCTCCCTGACTGAACCTCACTTCTATGTCTCCTCACATTTACATAAATAGATATGTCAAAGTTAGTTCTAGTCTGAACAATGTTGCCCTTTTCCCAGATCACTCCAGTGAACGTTAGGAACATTCTCTTAAGTTTTCAAAATTGGAACATTAGAATAAAAGAACCACACATTCTTTCCCCAGATCTGGCTGGAACCACTGTCCTAACGACAAGAGAAATGGAAAGTTAATTCATGGCTATAGGTTTATTAATTGATTGGCTTTTATATTCAATAAAACTACTAATGACATCATAAAACTACTGATGACACCACAAAACTACTAATGACACCACAAAACAAATTTATTCATCTTTATTTGGAAAATATGAATCTTGGATTAAATATAACAGACCTTATTCTGGAGGGCACAAATCAGACTATTTCTGGTATATCAGTCTATTTCAGGAAACCTGCCAGCATCACCCAAAGTCAGGAACGTTGTGAGCTGCCATATGAGATGGGTAAACAGAACTGCTATCCATGAGGCTCAAGGCAGCCATCAAATGACCAGAGCAATTGCTGTTATATGACTGGGGGTGGGGGGCGGATTCATTCTCTGGGACATGGACCAGATTGCACAACTTAAGACACACGGACCATGAACACAGAGCTTCTCCTATGTTGTTGTTGCACCTCCCATTTTAGAACTCAAAGGCAGCCAACAAAACCAGGTATATTGATCCTCTGATGCGTCACCACATTTTCCTAGTGAGTTTGACAGGCCCAAAACAGACCTGAGATATTGTAATGATTTTCTTTATGCTTTTCAGAAATTTGATAAACAAAGTGAAGAGGAATCCACGAATAAATATTTAGCAAGCTACGAAAAGAGAAAAGTCACTAATGCTATGAGAATTACCTGTAGAAGAAATGGAAGATATCTAGTTGCTTAAGAAGTCATTCCTGAAATGAAGTTGTGCTTTTCTGAACGACTTATGTGTATCATAGAGAGATTTGAGGCAAATTACATGACGTTTTCAAAAATATCTCTAATACCAAAACAACACAATTAAAGTTTCTCCCAGTGGTGTGTTCTCCAAGAAAGGTAATTGATCTCAAAGGTATTTGTGAATATTGTCCCTGTTTGTCAAATGCTTCTTTTACTCTAAAGTAATTTTTGTACTTTTCGTACTTTTGCTTTGCAGTTCTAACCACGTGTTTATGCTCAACAGCACTGTTGGCAACAGACGTCCCACCCATCCAACTTGCATGTTTTGCCCCTGCCCAAAGGTAAGCAGGAAATACATGTGTATGGCATTGCTGTGGAGTTACTCAGACACCATATTTGGGGCCAGACAAATTGGGCTGGTATGGAGGTTTTGCTTACCTCACAACAAATGTGAGGTAAACTTGCTGGTGGATAAAGGCATTGAGCTGAATCCTTAATCTAAACAGAGGGGGTGGAAATGAGCCCAATTCCCTTCTTATCAATCAAGAAGGTTCACAAACCTGCAGGGACGCCACTTAGCCCCATTGAAACAAAATTAATATAGCATAATTTCCTGTAATGCCTGTCTCCATAATGGAGGTGGAAGTACAGCCTTAAAGTAGGAAGCACAGGAACATAAGATGGTGATGTACTCAAACCATTGGCTCTTCTAACTCAGTATTGTCTACACCTACTGGCAGTAGCTCCATAGGGTTTCAAGCAGGAGTCTCTGCTACCCTCCCTCAAGATGCTGAGGATTAAACCTGGGACCTTCTGGAAGCAAGACAGATGCTCTACCACTGAGCAGTGGCTTAATAATATTCACCCCTGGAAACAGAGCTAGAATATATCCCTGAAAAACGTAAATCAGTACAACTTATGCTAGCTTTCCATGCTTAGGATTGCTCCCTAAACCAGCCTTTTCAGTGGAAACACATCCCAATATCAATTCCCAGTGAAATAATGCCATATAACTGATGAGATTCATTATTTTATTGGACCAAACATGGGCATTTTCTTGTCCCTGCCCCCGGTTATAAGCACCATGATTCTATGCATGTTTAATTGGAAATAAGTACCATTGGATTCAATAGTCCTTATTGTCAAATAAGTGTGTATAGGATTGCAGCCATACTACCCAGTCCTAGTGTTTTCTGGTAAGTGTGCCCACAATGTTATAGTTGTTCAGTGGAATTCCTGATCTGCACCTTGTGTAGAAGTAAATGAGAGTTCAACCCCAAGAATGTGTTTTAATGTTTTACTGTGGAACAGTTTTAAATGCTAGTCAGGTATAAACATTACATGAACTGAATAGTAAAGTAGCACAACTGCAAACAAGCAATGTGGTTCAGTTCTTTATGTTGTTCAGTAAACTTTCCTCTCTCAAGTCCCATCTTTGACTTCCGAAGTTTCATTTCCTGCTGTAAGAGTTTCAGCTCTGATTTCCAGGAGATGAGTCATCAGGTAGTTTAGCTCCTTGAAATCGAAAAACACCAGCCTTCCGCTTTCACCCAGAGTGGAACCTCTCGTTTAAGGTAAATGTCTTTTTATAGCATTCCAAACACAATGTGTTCAAACACAACATTTTATGTATATCAAACTTACAACTTTAACACAGAAGAGGACTGCAGTCTTGCCCTAAATTCCTAATGAGTGAAGAGGTCATAATGTTTTACGCTCAAGTTGAAGTCACATTCATGTTCATATTGGAAAATACAACTCCTACTGGCTTGCACTCTGCTCAGTCCAATATGCTCTGAGATGTCTGGCTTCTAATCACCCTTCAATATGTGTGCAAATATTCCTGTCTAAAACTCAAGGAAACAGTAGTTTTATTCCTATCATCCTAAAGCAAGCATGTCTGGAAGTTTCACATCAAAGAATACTCAAAGATATTTGGGTGCAAGTGTAGATAATGAACATTTTGCAAATGTGATATGAAGAAATAGCTCAGAAAAATATCTGAGGGAGGATAAACCCAGTTTCATTGGTGCTGAATAAATAAATTTGTTATTATTGTGAACTTATTTTCGCTCTTTCTAAAATCATTTTGTTCTTCTACCAGTCTTATCACAAAAGTGAAATTTAAGCAAAAAGATCAAACACTGAAATGCCACTAAACTATGTTTTAATAATCATCATTAGCATATTATTAATTACTATCATTATATAAGTCACCTAATGCAGGAAAGGTAACTTATAGAATAAAAATGCAGAGTTAAAACCATCAACCATCAATTCACTAACAAAAAAATAACCTTGATAATTACAGCAACACCAGCAACAGTACCTTAGTCATATGTGGGCCACAACAAGCCTGTCACAATTAACCAAATGCCTGGGGAAATGAAGATGGTCCTAACTTTTTGCCAAAAAGGCATTGAAATCAGTAGGAGATTTTTCACTGGGGCCACAACGGAAAAAAGAAAAAACCCTTCTCTTTCTTTACATGTGGTATTGATGGACAGTCTATATGTATGTAGGGGAGCATGGTTGTGCCTGTTGCCCTGCCAATTTCTATATGCATTGCACAAAAGCCTATTCATCCACACACTTTTTATTTGTTTTATTTAATTTACATAATTTTGGAACCATTTGTTATGAAACATCTCAAAGTGACGTAACAATAAAAACAACAAAAGTAAAACTATATATGAAACAATCATACATTAAAACAAGTTCAAAACCAATAAAGGTAGAGACTGGAATTAAAATCTCCACAGAAAAGGATTGTTGATGACATGTACTCTTCCCACCCAATTTACACACCATTAGCAGGGCATGGATTTGTACATAAGGAGGTACACTCTGTCTGTGTGACATGCTGAACTTGTGCAGAATGAAGAGGAGGAGACCCTATGGGTGAGATCCTGCGACGTCTTTGTGTACGTCGGTGGCACGTAGATGCACAGTGTGGACTGAAGTGGATTTATCCTTTAAGTTCATAGGTAAACATTGTGCAAAGCTGTCTGCTGTCGATTCCACTGTAAATGGGTTTACAAAATGGGCATCATGTGTCAGAGAAGGTCAGATGTGGTGCTGATCAGATCTATTCTTTTATAACAGAAAATAGATTTGCTTGTGTTTCTTTCTTCATTAATGTAATAATAGCCTTCTCTGTGCCACTCTCCTCAGGGCATCCTTAACCTCCCTGTTTCTCGGGCTATAGATAAGGGGATTGAGCATGGGAATGACCACGGTATAGAAGACTGAAGCCACTTTGTCTGTACCCAGGGAGTAACTAGATCTAGCTCCGAAATACATGAAGAGAACTGTGCCATGGAAGACTGTGACTATCGTGAGGTGGGATGTGCAAGTGGAGAAGGCTTTTTTCTTTCCCTTAGCACAGTAATCACAATGAAAACATAGGAAATAATGATTGTGACAATGCTGCTCATTTCAGCAAAGGTACCCAGTAAGAAAACACATAGTTCATTGATGCAAGTGTTTGTGGAAGAAAGTTCCAGCAAAGCAGTGATATCACAGAAGAAATGGTTGATGACGTTGGATTCACAGAAAGACAATCTGAGCAAGTAACCGTTGTGTACTGAAACCACACACACACACACACGTTGTGTCATGAAACCACATATGAATGTTACTGTCAGCAGCTGTATGCACCTTTTCGGGGACATGATAACTGCATAGAGCAAGGGGTTGCAGACTGCGACGTAATGGTCATATGCCATCACAGCAAGCAGGAGGCACTCTGAGGTCGCCAAAAAGATGGAAGTGTAGTATTGAAGAACGCAACTTACATAGGTAATGGTGGCTTTTCTTACTAAGAGGTCCGCCAACAGCTTTGGAGTGATAACTGTTGAATAAAAGCTGTCAACGATGGACAAGCTCTGTAGGAAGGAGTACATGGGAGTCTGAAGGTGGGCATCAGCATGGATCAAGACTACCATCCCACGATTCCCCACCAGGGTGACCAGGTAAATCATTAGGTACAGCTCAAATAGGAAGCTGTCAATCCCGAGAAAACAAATTCAGGGTAGCTGTAGTGCAATTCATGTTCACCATTCATTCAGTTCCAAGAGTTACTGCACCAGAATAAAAAAAGTAAAAATTAAACCAGGATAACACAGAGAGCAATTTTTGCAGCCTTCCCCTTGGTTCACCACTGTAAGCACAAAGTGCTGGACTAGATGGGACATTGGCCTCATCCATCATGGCTCTTTTATGTTCTTCTGAAAATATATGTATTGTTCTATGTCTGTGTTCTGCTATCCATGCACATATGTAGCAGATTCCAATGCAACCAATCACCTTTTAATGGTCAATGCTGTCTATTGCTGAAAGCAGCAAAGCAAGTTGCTAGACTGCTTCTGTGTGCCATCTGTCCTCTACTCTTACCCTGTGTGACAGTTTACCAGGACCAAGAAAGACATCTGCTCTTAGCCACAAGAGTCCTGTCAGAACAATGAGTGCAAATGAACGGTCTTTCTCTATGTATATGACCCATGGATTGGAGGCCGTGACTTATTATTCTTTGCATTGCTATCTCCCCACCCTGAGGAATTCTTGAACTATTTTAACATATGACTTCAGAAAGAAATGATAGGTGATCAATAGATAGATGACAGATAGATGACAGACAGACAGACAGGATAGATGATAGATAGATAGATGATAGATAGATAGATGATAGAGATAGATAGATGATAGATAGATAGATTAGATATAGATAGATAGATATAGATATAGATATAGATATAGATATAGATATAGATATAGATATAGATATAGATATAGATAGATATAGATAGATAGATGATAGATAGATAGATATAGATAGATGATAGATAGATAGGTATCACATATGATTATACTGTAACCTGATTTCTTTTCTGGCAACCTGAAATCCATTTGGATGCACAGCCATACTTACGGGATGGGATTTCCTTCTTGATTCATGGAATCACAGATTTGGATGGAAGATCTAGGTTTTTGTGTGTAGCATGCTATTGCTATGGAAGAGAATGCACTGCAGAACTGTTCTGGGTTCACTATAATGCCTTTCACCACTTAGGAGCAGCATTAATCACATAAAGATGAGCATTCTTGGGGAAGAGTAGAGAATTATGTGGCATGTTAGTGGTGCTACAAGACATCTCCCTACCCACCCTCTGCAGCTGATGAGCATGTTCACTCCTCTAGAATGTAAACTTCTTGCAATGTTGTGTAAACATTTCTCATTTATTGTTTCTTAATTAGTTACAGTTTACAAATGGAAAATATCAAACTTGCTTCCTGGTGATGGAACACATCATACAGCAAATGTGCTTGATGCTTGGAACCTGCTGCAATAGGTTGTCCATTTAGCTCCCAATGTCTCCCATCAATGAACTAAGTCAAATTAATGGGGTAGGGCAAACATTTCAGCCTAAAGGCCACACTCGCCTTAGGGCAATTTTCTGGGGGCCACATGTAAGCGGTGGGAGGGGAAATGCCCTTAGGCTTCTGATTTTATTAAAATGTTAAACTAGCATTTTAACCACCTTCTCTGGTTGGGGTTTTTTAGTGTCTGTGTGTGCTGGCATTTTTAGTAATTGGAGACATATCCAAATGCTTCATACTCAAAGCAGACCCATTGAAATAAATGGTTTTAAGTTACTATTATGAGTTTTGGGAGGTGAGCTCCTCCCCCCAATAACCTCTACATTCAGTGAAGGGTTAGAAATTCATGAGGAAACTCATATATTCATGAATTTAGCAAGGGCTGGAAATAATACTAGCTAGCTTCCTCATGAGACTCACTGTGGGCGGTTCATTGAAGAAACAAAAGGCTGATAAAGGCCTGCTTTTTTTTGATAATGACAAGGCATTGGCAAACATCAGACTCTCTGCCCAGTAGCGTTTGGGGTTGGTAGGATTACCATTGGCCTGATGTAAGCAATAGCAAAAAAGAAGAAAATATCCTTTTGTGGTGGACTTGAGAAACAGAGGTTGCCATGGTTGGGGCAACAGAGGCTGGGGATGCTGGAAGCGGAAGGTTTGTTTTTTGCAGGTGCCACTAGGAAACAGGAGGAGGAAGTGGGCAGAACTCCATGTCAGGACTGAAGAGCAGCCGCCATGCTGGCTGGCTGGAGCAGGCTGTTAGACAGACACAGCTTTGGTGCTCAGGATGCCTCTGAATCCAATGCTGCGCTGTTGGGAAGGACAAGCCCCTCTAGAAATGCAAATGCTATGAGCTCTCCATAAAACTCAGGTGTACATATGTGTGTAAAAACCATACTTCATAAAGACCCTAGCCTGTGTTGTGCCTCATTTCCTCCAAAGAAACACAAACTCTGGTGAAGTGTCAAGAACCCTGGAATCTCTTGCTACTGCTCGACTGAGATTGGGGTGGCTTGATTCAATAGTTCTACTCTGAATACAACTAATGCTGGATACAACCCTGGAAGGGGTGGGGAACCTCCAGCCCACAAGTCTTTATACGTACTCTGATCATGTAAACCACCCTGCGATCTTGGGTGAAGGGCGGTATAAAAACTTAATGAATAATAGCAATAAGTCAAGTGCAGAGTCAATTTACAATGGTCCCAGGGTATGATCGGGAAAGCACATGGAGCCATTTGGTAAAGCTGAACAGGTCTGGATTTGGTCAGTACCTGGACAGGTGACCTCCACAGACCACATTTATGCCAAATACAAATGTAAGAAAATAGTCACAAATAATTGAATAAAGTGCAAAGTAAATGGGATGTCATTGGTAGGACTCCTCAAACTCTCATAATGCCAATCGCTTGCCTGAAAGAAAGATGGAGCAGTGTATGGTTGGGTGTGTAGAAGTTTACTACACAGAGTGAAGAATCATATCCACTGCTCTGCGCACTTTTGCCTCTGTTTCCACCCACCACAGGCATATGGTTCCCAGAAGCTTGTCAGTGAGGGAATGTGGCCTTCAGATTGAAAAAAGATTTCCCATCCCTGTTCTACATGAGCAGGAATTCTGAGTACACAGGTAAGGAAATAAGTTTCAAGAGACCATTGTGATGAATATAAGATCTGGACCCCAGCATGCAATACGGAATAACCTATTCAAAGGGACCTTATATGGTGTCTCTCTCTCCCACTCACCAACCAACTTGACAACCAAAATGACAGGTATTATTTCCCTTTTAACAAAATTAAGTGCTCAGGTTATTCCATCAAAATGGGTTCTTGACTCATCTTCATGTCAGGCAACAAACTTCTGTGCTTTTAAAGAAAGTACTGTGTTTTTGTTTTTTGCAGTTTGCTAAGTTTTCCTACCAAATGTTAGTCAAAATACTATGAACTTTATTTAACTTTTCAAGGCCACTTTTCTGCATGTCATTAATCTACCCCCCAGGAGATGCAAAGGGCATTTTAATTTTCCCAACAGGTCTTGTCTTGAAAGACAAAGATATGAGATTATCTCTCTTTCAAAGTGGCATTATGTTGGATGGAAGGAAACCATCAACTCTGTCTTGCATATCCTCAGGAATAGAGAATGGCTGTCATTCTTCTTATCTAACAGGTATGACCATTTCTCCAATGTAAAGCGAAAAAAGGGCTGGTGATGAGTTGTTCAGAGAAATTAGAAGCTTTGAGTGAAGCACGTGTGTCAAAGTGTGAGAAAGTGATGAGAAAGATATTCTCCTTTGGAATATTTCAAAACAGTACTGTTGCTTTCTTAAAGTATCTTTTGAAGCTTTTGTACTAACGCAAAATATAATTTCAATAAGACTGAAGGCTTGATTGCTAGATATATCAACTAAAGTTTGTTAGTTGATTGAGTGAAGGTTGGTGACTTGAATTAGCAAGAGCCAAATGTGGCAGAGGAGCCAAGAGGTTTTTAGGGGGTTATTACGGTTTCTATAAAAGGGAATCAATAAAAGTTAAAGAAAACTTTTTCTTCTAACATTAAATTCAAGTTACATCACACTTTAAAAGAATATATGAAAAGGAACCTGTGTTTCTTGTAAAATCACTATGGGATGTTTTATGGGAAGCAATACATAAACAAAATGTTACAGAGGCTTGACTGACCTCACTCAGAAGCCATGAATTTAGTGTCATTGGTCCTATGCTGTAAAACAGGGACATGCAACTCCCAATAGACTGTGATCTGCTCACAGTATACAAAAACTGGCAGTGATCTACCCATTGTTGTTCAGCTTTTTTGGGAACGGCAAAGTTGTTGAGCTTTTTTGTTGTTTTCCCCCCTTTGGGTGGGGTGGGCAGGGGGAGGAGTTCATTGAGGGGCCCAAGATCTACCAGCCTCTACCAGGAACACCCCACGATCTACCAGTAGATCACAATCTACCTGTTGGACATGCCTGCTGTAAAACACTCCCCAACAGAGACTGGGCAGGCATCCTCCCTTTTGACTTTTCAGATGTCTCTTAAAGACCTTTCTGTGCCAACAGGCCTATGAAGTTGTTTAGAATTTTATTGAGTAGCTAATCATTATAATAATTGCTCTGTATTACCTTTAATGGTTTTTATGTTTTTATATTGCACCATACTGCCCTGATATTTTATGAGATGGTGATATATAAATACATCAATTAATAAATAAGAGTAAGAATAAGAATAAAGAATCATGAGGTATGGGTAACATTACATTATTTTAATGAAACTGACTAATTGGTTAAAGAGCTAAAATTATATTAAATTCATTGATAATCCTATATTAAAATTATGCTTACCTATATTAAAAGGCAGACAAGGTTTTAAAAAGCATTTAGGCACCCTTTAATCATGATTATCATGCCTCTCTCCCCCTGCTCTGTCATTGCTATACATTTATATATTGTGATAGTATAGTAGTGAGTGCCTCATCATTTAACATATAGCACTTTTAATTTGCACAGTGTTTCATAATCTTACAATGAGCAATGACACTTTATGGAATAGATTACTGCTCCCACTTTTTAGAGGCAGTGTGTTTTCCAGTGCCAAAGATGGAGCATGAGTCTCTTAATCTCAGGGCTGCAGGCTTGAGAGCCACATTGAGCAAAAGATTCCTGCATTGCAAGGGGTTGGACTGGATGATCTTCGCGGTCCCTTCCAACTCGACAGTTCTATGATACTATGATGCAAGTTCTCCAGGCCATAGTTCCAACCCAATCCGACAGGTTTGGTGTGAATTCTTATGAGAGCATTGCATGGGTTAGTTATCCCCAAACCCTGCACTTTCTCTCTGTAAACTGCTCTGTGAAGTAAAAATGCTAATCTGCATTCTTAGTAGACATTGAAGGATATGTGCCTCCTGCTACTGAATTCATGCTCCTCACAGTGCAGATGGCAATGGAAGCAAAAGCCTGTCACAGGGCAGAAACTAGCATGGAAAAGGCCAGAGGGAGCACCTTAGTCATATTATTTTCTCTGATAATACTTGAAGCGTTATCCCCAAGTTTCTTCAGATGCTGAAGTGCTAAAACATTTTGCTCAGGCTTTTAAATATATACAACCATCCACCCACCCATATGGTTGGAGCCCGTTATGACTGAATTCCCGTTTTTATAATATTCTTTTACTGGTTCTATGCTGTAGTTTGTTTTTATGTATTCACTATTTTATTGTATTTTGAAATAATAGGCAGCTCAGAAATGTTTATAAACAAACAAACAAACAAACAAACAATATTTTATATCCCCTTTCCACTGAAGTACACAAGGCAGCTTACCTAAAATCAGCACAGTACCAAAATACAACCCCAAAGCAAAATGACATGTTTTCCCTATGTACCCCTCAGCTAAGTTAGTGAAACTCTTCACAACGAACTCCTCACAGAAACTCCTCACAATGAAGCAGATTTACCTTCGAGTTTTTACACAGTGGCTGGATATGGGGGTCCTCCCTTATGAAGTAGTCTATGTAGCTACGGTGGAGCAGGTGAACAGGGAATCAAGAAACAGAAATGGCTCTCTCGATTGGTTAACCTGGATATTTTTTTTAAAGGTGAACTTGTGTATACATTCTTGGACTGTTACATGTACAAAATGCTAAAACGGTCTCTTTCTTGCAGATACCCCCCCCCCCAAATTGTCACCCCTCCTTACATTTTTCTAGTGATAGCCATCATGTCATGGAAGTAAGTACTGTACATATCATCATGATTTGTTTTATCATCATGATTTGCTAGCAGCTTTGGGGGGCAGGGAGGGATTATTTAAGGAACCAGAAAACAGCTCAGCCTGCAATCCTAACCCTGCTTACTTTGGAGTGAGCTCCACTGAATTAAGTAGGACTTCCTTTTAAATACACATGGTTAAGATTGTGCTGTAACGCTCTCTTGTTCTGAGTTTTATATAAAAAAATAAAGTATTATATGTGCATAATTTGCTTATATACTGAGAGAAAGATAGGGCAAAGAAGGGAGCAGGGAAGTACCATAGTATTAAAAATACTTTAAATGCACACACATATATACACACACCTCTCTGTCCCCATTAGTTTTTCACCGATTAAATATTTGTATAAGCTGTTGTTTTATTGTTATAAAGCTGTGACTGTGTAAATATCTTCCTGCTGGTTTATAGTTTAATGCAGAGGTAGATAACTTGTCGGCCCCATAGGTTGCTGGCCTCCTAACACTCATCAACCCCAGTGAGTCAGTTGTCAGGCATGATGGGAGTTGTAGTACAGCAGCATCTGGAGGGCCACAACTTCCCCAACTCTACTCTACTGATTGGTGTTCTTTATTCTGAAAGTTTTATTCTGTTTTAATACAAGTTTTAAAACTAATATATTGCATTATGGAGCATTGCATTGTTGTCTTTTATAGTTATATTCCTGTTCACCATCTTGAGTGCAAGTAATGCAGAAAGGTTGTGTGTGTGTGTGTGTGTGTGTGTGTGTGTCATAGGACATTAATGGCAGACATTGCAGTTACATGAGGCACATGGAGACTGATCTCCCTTTTGCCTTCGGCAGGCAGGTTTATCAGGATTTGTAAAGTTACTGATTCTCAATTTATTCACATATCCAAACACTATATGCACAAGTTGGATATCTTCATATTATGCCAAATAGAGCCACTCATTTATATTACCCTTATGACAACACTTGTGAAGGTTTTCAGCTGGATAAATGGTGATTATGCAAAGCAGCGTTTCAAAATGTGTGGGTTGTTAAGCACATTCACCTTCTCTTTCAGATACAGGTAACAGACGAAATCTGAGGGGAAACCTGCTCTTAGAGCAACTTCTCTGCTGTCTCCCTACTTGAATCGGCAAGTGCTGCTTACGCATATATGAATATGAAAACAGAAGCAATGGTCAAGGGGAATCAGACAACAGTGACTGAGTTCATTCTCCTTGGTTTCACAGATCATCAAGAGACACAGGTAGTCCTCTTTGTGCTCTTCCTGGCCATCTATGTGGCCACCCTGGTGGGGAACATCGGCATCATGACGTTAATCTGGATCAGTCCCTCTCTGCACAGTCCGATGTACTTTTTTCTCAACAATCTGGCCTTCCTAGACCTCAGTTACTCCTCTGCCATTACTCCCAAGATGCTGGCCAGTTTCTTAACAGGAAGGAAAACTATTTCGCTTGCAGGATGCATTGCGCAAATGTATCTGTTTGCTTCCTTTGCAGATGCGGAATGCCTCCTGCTGGCTGCCATGGCGTACGACCGCTACATGGCCATTTGTAACCCGCTGCTTTATCCGGTTCTCATGTCGCACAAGGTTTGTGTCTGGCTAGTAGCTGGCTCCTATCTCACAGGCGGCATGAGCTCATTTATGCACACTTACTTTACCTTCCGCCTCTCCTTCTGCAATTCCAATGTCATCAATCATTTCTTCTGTGACATCCCTCCTCTGTTGGCCCTCTCCTGCTCCAACACCCACTTCAATGAAATCCTGCTCTTTGCCCTTTGTGGATTCATCCAAACCAGCACTTTCGTGTTCATCCTTATCTCTTATGCCTGCATCCTTTGCACCATCCTAAGGATCCACTCAGCAGAAGGCCGCCACAAAGCCTTTTCCACATGTACCTCCCACTTGACGGCTGTCACTTTGTACTATGGTACTCTTCTCTTCACATACTTGCGCCCAAGCTCCAGCTATGCTCTGGACACAGACAAAATAATCTCAGTGTTTTACACTGTGATTTTCCCCATGTTGAACCCATTGATCTACAGCTTGAGAAATGAAGAGGTGAAGGATACCCTCGGCAAAATATTGCAAAGGAAAGTGATGGTACTCAGAGGTCGATAGCAAGATTTCCATTTATTATTGGCGGCATAAACATCACCACTTGCCATACAGATTTGAATCTATGGATCCACAACAACAGAATGCTACACCCCTTACAGTACTTGTGGTTGTATTATATTTAAGGTTGCCACACGTCCAAAATTTCCCGGACATATCTGGAATACTGCATTCGGAAGCAGTGTCTGGGTAGGAATCGCAAAAATATTTAGGAAAATCCAGACGTATGGCAACCCATGTCAACAATATTGTTTTTGGCTATTTCCCTTAAACTTCAAAAAGGTTTGCCCAACAAATTTGGCTAAAACTCAAAAAAGCTAAACAACTTTGGCAAAGGAAGAAGAAGAAGCTCAGCAACTTTTTTGGCTGGATTTTCACCATTTGAAATATGGTGACCCTAATTATATTGCTTCAATTCAGTTCCGCAGGTGATCATTACTTCATTTAAAACCATTTGCTTAACCAGTGATATTTAGATGTTTAATGGCTGTGTGGGACATAGCAGCTTTCTAATGGAATAGTTGGAGAACATTACATCTTTTGGAAGAGGTGACGAAGACATTTTCAAATAGATACACTGTGAGTCATATGATTTGTGGATCACGGTCATAAAGTTTCTCTCAGTTATAAAAACAATGTAAATGCTCTGGATAAGAGTTCCTATAAACAATTTATTGGGACAGTATAAAATAGTATTTTCACTGAAGCTTTATTAAGAAATTGCTCTCTTCATGCTCAGAAGCATCTTACTGAAAACACAATACTGGAATAGATGGACCTGTAGTTTGTACTGCCAGTGATCACCTTCTAGACCTGGAGACACATTTCTAATCATTTTCTGAATTGCCATGAGTGCATCATGATTATATGTCGCACACAGTTAGGAATGGGCCTAATGTTTCCCAGTGGACAATTCAGTGTAAAAGGGGGTGTTTCAGGGGGTTGAGAGATCCCCATATGAATATATTTAGGGTAGGCCCTTATGCATCATCAAAGAGGCGGGCAAAAGAGGGCACATATTTGCATAAAATTAGCATCGGCTAATGCACACAGATAGAAATAATTACTATAAATAGAAATATGTCTCGCCGTAGTGAGAAGGAATGTGACCTGTGTACCTGCTCAATCTGTTGTGGTTCAGGTGTTGTTGATGAGGAGTTTCAAGGCTTCCTCACCCTCTCCCTCCTTGTGGTTCCTTAAGTTGGACTCGACAGCTTTAAACAGTGGACTGTCCTCTGTAAAAGTAGGACACACAACCACCCTAAGTCATATTTGCCACGCCCAACAGGTGTTCCATGGACATTATTTTTGTTCCCCTTTAAAATTGCCCTTTGCAGTCCTAGTAATGGTGATGTTGCTGCCCAGCCAATCAGATTTGGTTATTTGAGGGCAAGCAAGTAAAGGTCTGAATTAGTTTGCTTTGCTTTTGGTGACATCGTCACGTAGTCAGATCAGAGTGGCATTGCTGCTGTTACTGGTGGGAGATGGGCACTTTGATGAAAAGTGCCACAGCAAAGCTGCAGCCATTTTCAGTAGCAGTAGCCACCAGTTATAGTGTTGCCATTGGAACAGGGAGCACCGAGCTAAGGACTGCCTCCTCAGTGAGTGGGGCCTGCCTAAATTGCTGGGACTTCTCTCTGTAATGGCCTCAGGAGAAAAGGGGCCCTGATCACAAACGGTGAGTGGGATTTTTGCCAGGGGAGGAAACCACATACACCCCCATTATAACCCAGCCTTAAGGTAAAGAGACCCCTGACCATTAGGTCCAGTCATGCCCAACTCTAGAGTTGCGGCGCTCATCAAGCTTTATTGGCCGAGGGAGCCGGCGTACAGCTTCCGGATTATGTGGCGAGCATGACTAAGCTGCTTCTGGTGAACCAGAGCAGTGCACAGAATGACCGCTCCCCACTTAAAACGGGGGGTGCCCTTTGCGGGGACGCGTGCAGCCCTGGATCTGGAGTGGCCCCATAAGCATAGGCTTTGCCTTCCCTCAGGTGGGATACCTGGAGGTCCCCGCCTACCCCAGTGAGTTGTCCAATCCCACCTGGGGGAAGCGTTGCCAGGGAAACCAGGCCAGGTAGGGGGATGGATTACCTGCCCACACAATAGAGGGTGGATCTTAATTGGTAATCCTCACTTGGCTCCAGAGCTTCTCCCACCCTACCCACCCTCAGTTAATGTCTTATTTTGCAGGTTAACTTTTCTTCATAGGTTTTGCAGGTTAACCTGTCTCCACAGGTATGCGGGCGCTGCTACGATAAGGTCGCTGTTAAAGGGCCGGAAAGGAATTTCCCTGCATTGGCAGGTTTCGCCTTTCCCGTAGCAAAACGTCACAACTTTGGCGGTATCAGGCCTTGGGCGGAATCCTTTAGTCCATCTTCCTCTTTGCGGCGGCGATACCAGGGTTCCCCGTTAAAGGGGTTTTTGAAGGGAGGCTTTGGCCGTACCCGAAAGGTCGTCATTGCTCTCCCCTGCGGCGGCGTAATGGGGGCGGCTATCTCTGCTTGAACATATGTTCTCCAGAGCCGGCCCATCCCCCCCCCACACACTGGATAACCCTGATGCTCCCTAGGTCCCCGGCTAGGGACTAGGGAGGGAGAACGCCCAATGCCTGAGCCAAGGTCTACCCACATTTGAAATTTAATAAAGTTGTGGCCAATTTAATCCCATAGCACGTTGTCTAGAGTCGTTATTCCACATGACGGGGGGGACCACTCGGGATCTGGGGACTCTGCCTGTCCACGCAAACACCGTTTACCTTCCTGCCGGAGCAGTACCTATTTATCTACTTGCACTTTGACATGCTTTTGAACTGCTAGTTTGGCAGGAGCTGGGACCAAGCAACGGGAGCTCACCCGGTTGCGGGGATTCGAACCGCTGACCTTCTGATCGGCATGTCCTAGGCTCTGTGCTTTAACCCACAGTGCCACCCACGTCCCTAATCCAGCCTTAGATAATAAATTATTTGAAGGTTGGTTGTGAGTGCTCACAGAAAAGGACAAGAAGCCCAATTCATTTAATTTGTGTTTCAGTGACTGAGCCTGGTCTTCACTAATCTCCACCTGCTGTGTGTGTGTAATCCCCCCACCCCAAAGGATACAGTGTGCATCTCCAGACATACAGTGAACATGTACCTGGAAGCATAGGTGCCAACTCCCTGGAGCCCTGGGTGCCTGAACACCCACAAGATTCCCCATGAAGGGGCCGGGCACCCACAAATTTCAGTGCCAGGGGCATGTACACTGCATGGCACCCACAGCCCCGGCGACCCATGGTCACGAGGCCAAGCTGGCACTCCTGCCTAGAAGCCATAGTTATTATTTCATTTTAGCATGTGTTTATGGAAATGGACATCTCTACTTGACATTGTATGATTTTGCCATAGTAAATACCAGCAAATCTGTTCTGCAACCAAAAGCATGAACTGGCCCCTTTCATGTTGTATTCCTGCGCACAAAGAGTAGGGAAGGGGGAGAAATTTTATTCAGTTCTCCTTTAAAGAGGGAATCTAACTAAACTGCACTTTCTGAAACAACACAAGGAGCAAAACACAGACATCCTTCAGAATTTACAATTCTGAAAATTTCGCAATGCAGTTCCCCAGGCAAGTAATCTCTCTCTCTCGCTGTGTGTATGTGTGTGTGTGCGTGTGTGTGGTGAGGTATGCATGAAACTGCATATACTGGTGAAAAGCATACAAACGTGCATTATATTAAGGGAAATTGCTTTGCAACTATGTGTGTATTCGAATTAATTCACACTAAAATGCTGATGAATTTTCATGAGGACTTTAAAAACTAATTCACATTAAAAAAACAAAACCTTCTACATCAATTTGTAAGTGTGGAGAAATGAACTCCAGATTGGAAAAACGAGAAACTAAAATCAGCAAATTTGCCCATCATCACATGGGTGTAAGCTCAGTTGGAAACTGCATGGCTGACCCATGAGGAAACATGTATAGGATTCTTCTCTCAGTGAAGCAATGCTGGTTTTTCTGCTGTTGATGTTCAGGCTCACTGGTTGAATTGGCTCATTTCTGCTACCTGGTTTTCTGCCAATTTCTATCTCACGCTTCAACTTACTCACTGGGAAGAGAAAGTGAAAGATGGCACTAAGAAGCAATGAAGAAACACTCCTTTTCTCTTGAGTCAGTACTATTCTGTACTAGGGGATCCTCAGATTCTACTTCTTTCTCACATTACATCAGCCCTTTAACAAGCACAAATCAAATTTCATGCCAAAAAGAAAAGAAAGGAGGATGAGATGAATAATGGAGGATGTGGGGGAAAGAGTCAAGTAATTCTTTCCCTATTAAATATGCAAGAATACGGTACAGGGAAACACCAATTATCAATGAATAGGTTTTAAAATGTTTCCACATTTATGTAATGTGGTTTCAGGGTTGGGGCTGCTTCCTTCTCCCTGTTCAGAACCCCTCCCCCTGCAGTGTCAGATGAACAAAGATATCACTGAGAAAATGACATTCTTCCATTCAGAATAGGAATCATGGAAAGATGCTATATATCCTAAGTCAGACAATTGGTCAATCTAGCACAATATTTTTTTACTCTGACTGGCAGCTGCTCTCCAGTATTTCAGATGGGAATCTCTCCCAGCCCCACCTGGGATCTTCTGCATGCAAAGCAGATGCTCTACCAGTGAGCAACATCAAAACAACATAATACATTAGAACCAAACCATGTAGAAGTGTGGCTTCTTCATACTCAGGTGTCTCTGACCAGGTTTATATATTCTTCTAGACCACTCCTTTACAAGTCTATCTATACACAAAGTAGATAACAAATGGACTAAGAAGAGCTTGTGTTCCCTTTTCTCTGCATTTCATCACTAACAGCAGCACGCATTTCTCTCCAATGTTCTCTTCAAAGCGTCCTTCACCTCTTTGTTCCTCAGGCAGTAGATCAAGGGGTTCACCATGGGAAACACCACTGTGTAAAACACTGAGATTATTTTGTCTGTGTCCATGGCATAGCTGGAACTAGGACGTAGATACATGAATAAGAGGGTGCCATAGAAAAGGGCAACAGCTGTCAAATGGGAGGTGCATGTGGAAAAGGCTTTGTGGCGGCCATCGGTTGAGGGGATCCTCAAGATGGTGCAAAGGATGCAGGCATAAGAGATGATGATGAGCACAAATGTGCTCATTTGGATGAATCCACACAGGGCAAAAAGTAGGATTTCATTGAAGTGGGTGTTGGAGCAGGAGAGGGCCAACAGAGGAGGGATGTCACAGAAGAAATGGTTGATGACGTTGGAACCGCAGAAGGAGAGACGGAAGGTAAGACAAGTGTGCACCAGTGAGGTCATGCTGCCTGTGAGATAGGAGCCAACTACCAGACATATGCACACTTTGCGTGACATGAAAAGTGGATAGAGGAGTGGGTTACAAATGGCCATGTAGCGGTCATACGCCATGGCAGCCAGCAAGAGGCATTCTGCATCAGCAAAGGCAGCAAACAGATACATTTGAACAATGCATCCTGTGAATGAAATGCTCTTCCTCTCTGCTATGAAGTTGGCCAGCATCTTGGGAGTAATGGTGGAGGAATAACTGAGGTCCAGGAAGGACAGATTGTTTAGGAAAAAGTACATTGGACTGTGCAGAGAGGGACTGATCCAGATTAATGTGATGATGCCAAAGTTCCCCACCAAGGTGGCCAGATAGATGGCCAGGAAGAGCACAAAGAGAATGGTCTTGATCTCCTGACGATCCGTGAAACCAAGGAGAATGAACTCTGTCACTGCCGTGAAATTCCCCTTGCCCATTTCCTCCCGTTTTTGTTTCATTGCATCTGGATCTATGGTAGGTGAATCAAGAAGAATGAGCTGTGGGGACAATGAAATGGTTTTAGACAGTAGTTTCCTCTGCCTCTCTCTTGAAACTAGAAGAAGGAGAGTAAATATTCTCAAAAGCTGCCCTGTATATTTTATAGGAAGGTGTGCGATATATGGCAAAATTAAATAAACAAACAACAACAAATATATAAATAAATATTATCCTTGTGAGAACATATTGGGTGTGGTTGCAGTTGCTTGAAGGAGCAGTGTGGGAGGGCTCTTTGCAGAGAACAGTCTTCTTTTTGAAAGATGTCCTCTATTTGAAGGGCTACCTGGTTCTCAGTCAGGCTATCACATGACGGCTCCTGAGGCTGCCTCACCAGTAGTGGCTGGTGAAGAGGGCAGGGCCCATGCTCCTGGCCTCCTGTCAGCAGAGCTGCTACTACTTACTGGGAGTCTGAGGCAATGAGGGGGTTAATGCTGTGCAAGTGCACTGGTGGAGCCACTATTAGTTTAGTAACTTGGGCCACAGCTTAATTGGGCATTTCACAAGGAGATCTACAGAACTCTGATTGTGGTGTAAACTAATGCTAGAGTGTGTAAAAGTACCTTAAATGGTTAATTTGTAAATGCCATGGCTCAAGTGTGATTAGAAACCTCACTTGCTGACCTGAATTTGCCTTCTCTCTTTGATGATAAAGGACACTTTGCACGTGCTCAGAGCTACTGTATCTTCCTTATTGCCATGTATTTCTCAGAGTTGAGCCTTGGCATTAAAATATTTTACAGGGCTTCAACCTCATGAACCCTAACTGAAATTAAGACAAAAATACCACTGCATAATAGTCAACATGCTTAGAAATAAGTTGTCTCTCTGTGTGTTTATTGACTGCTCAGAACAACTTGCTGCCAATAGGCGTCTGTTTATAGAACTTCATTCTGTATAACCACTTGCTTATTTTTTTAAAAAAATACCCAAAGTAGTATATGCAAAAGCAGTAAAATGCAAAAGCAGTACAAGCAGAACACCTAAGTGCCCTCATAACATTATTGGAAAGAATAGGTCACTTATAATATTGTATAGTTTCTTTTCACCCTATGCAAATTATAAGAAAACAAGATTTCTTACTTTTGGAGGTTGTGCTTTCCTGACATTTTTAAAGGAAAGCAATAATTTGATGAATTAACGCAATTTGAGCTCAGAAAACCATGTAGAAGAAAATACAGTAAGGTGCCTTTGTGAAGCGTTTATGAAGAATAGTCTTTGAAGTGTCTGCATCAAGGAAGACAGCAATTTACCACTGTGTTGCAGCTGCTAAGATAGCAAAAATTACCATATTCAGGTCAAATTCTCCTTAAATGGTTCTCATTTGTGGTAACTTACCTGTGAAGCACGTAATGGATTATGCATTGTCTCATTGCAGGAACTGTTGCTTTTGAAGGTTTGCCTTAACCATCATGCTGTTGAGGCCAAGTCCCTGGAGAACTTGACAGCAGCTGGGGAAGGGTCCAGGAGGAAAGGGACTGTTGCATATCCAAACCAAAGAGTTACAGGTATATCACAATACTGCAAGGGTAAAACATGAATCCATGAAGGTTGGTGTCCTAAGTTTTTAGGATGGAGACACCAGTGCTCATATTAACCAGTGCTCAGAAAGCTTTTGAAATGCTTTCCCTTGTTTCCACTACAGGAAAACAGCCCTAAATGGCTCAGGCGCCAAATACCTGAAAGACCTTCCCAAAAGACCCTCTCAGGTGCTGAAATCAGCAGAGGAAGCCCTCTTGGTAGTTCCTCTGCTCTCAGAATCTCAGGTGGTGGTGGCATTCTCTGTGGCAGCCTTTTAATTTTATTGGGGTTTTTTTATTTGTTTATTTTGTATTGCTGTTAGCTGCCCTAAGCCCGGCTTCGGCTGGGGAGGGCGGGATATAAAGAAAAATTTATTATTATATTATTATTAATTTGTGGAACTCTCTCCTCACAGAGGTGTGTCTGGCACCTTCATTATACAATTTCTGGAGAGTGCTGAAGACGTACTTCGTTACTCTGGCCTTTGAAACTTGTGGTGTATGTTTTCAGGACCCACCTTATTTTTATGATTGTCATCTTTTTTTTAATGATGTTGTGCTTTAATGTGATAACCCACCCTGGAAGCTTAGGATGAAAGGTGGGTAATAAATAAATAAATAAATAAATAAATAAATAAATAAATAAATAAATGTGGACTTCGGATATGTGAATGTGACACAGGTATCTTGGCCCTACTGTCCAGCATTCACCAAGTAAAGTTTGCTTCTGGCCTAGATTGGAGTGGTGGTAGATGTTCCTCACTGCAAGGGTGATGGAACACATTGGGTAGCTCACCCCCAGAGACTGATGGAACCTGTTGGATTCCTGAATGCTCTGCCAGGCTTTCCAGTGGAGAAAGCTGTTGATCATGGTCTCGCTGTGGAATGGGAAGATGAGACAGGTGGTTGATAGAGTCACTGCTATATTCATATTTTGAAGTCAACCCAACACTGGTTAGTACACAGAATCATGTCTCCCATGTGGCAGGTGTCCTGAGCACACCCAGCCCAAAGATGACAAACGGATGGTAGTTTAATTCTTTATTGACAAAGCACACACAGTAGGTGCACTAAACACACCCTCTTCTGGTGCCTAAGTAGCTTGCATCCTCTCCTCAGACTTGTGCTCCAAGCTGGACCGTTGGAGCAATAGCATGGCCATGCCTCTGCCCAAACTTATGTACCATCATCTGATGGCGTGCACACAAGCAACCTGCGACTTCGCCTACACAGAAGTTGCCGCTGTGCCTGCTTCTTCAAGCCCTTTGTGGTCCTGCAAGGAAGGGACAGAAGGCAACCAACCCCCTTCCTTTGGCAAGTGGTCAAGAGAGGAACTGCAGGCATTTTGAATGTCATGCATTATCTAGATCATTCTAATCTGGGTCCACACCTGGCCATGAGATGGAGCCAGTCTTGGTTGCTCTGATGGATGACCATTACCAAGAGTGGGACATAGGAAGTTCAAGCTTTCTCCTGCATCTCTGTCTCTCTGTGACCTTGGATTCCTCCATCTTGGGCTGGCTCTGTGGGATGGGAATTGAAGGCACTGTGTCCTGGTAGTTCTTTTTCTACCTACTGTACATGGTCATGTCCAGTAGCATTGGGGAAGTGCTTTTCAGCACCCTGGCAATTATGCTTTGGAGTGCTGCTGGAGCACTGTTGTATACCCAGAGTGTGTGTGTGTGGGGGGGGATGGATCTAGCCTTGAAGACATAGCAAATATTTCTAGAAGATTACAGATTCACTTAAATGGAAGTTAAGTACTTAAGTACCCCATGTCACCAGACTAGAATACTTGAAAATATCTAAAATGTAATCCATATCAGTGGGTAACTTACAGAGAATTGCTGGACTCTACAGGGGATTACAATACCATCAGTTACATGAAATGTTTAAATTAGATAATAAAAAATGTTTTTCACACCAAAGCTCACAATTCGAAAAAGAATTTCTACAAAACAAAGAGAAACTTTTGTACAAAATATGTAAATTGTTATTAGACTGGGAAACAAAAGACGGGCGTGTTAAAGCACACTGGGCGATAGATATAGGACAAAACATAGATTTTAGCTTCTGGGGGAAACTGTGAAAAAGTGATTTGAAGTTTACAGCATGTTATTATTTGAAGGAGAACTACTTGAAAATGATTTAAAGATAGTATCTAACTCTGAGTAGGCTTGCAAAAATGTATAAGGCTGAATCAGATAAGTGCTAGAGATGCAAAGATGTGGAGGGAACATTCTTTCATATGAGGTGGATTTGTAAAAGGGTAAAAGAGTATTGGGAAATGATCCATAATAAACAGAGTCTTTTCTGTTGGGAGTAACTCAGACTGAAATTCCCAAGTGTCAAAAAAGGTTATTTATGTATACTACTACTGCGGCCTGTGTTTTGTTAGCCCCAAAATGGAAAACGAGCGAGGTCTCAACCAAAGAATGGCAACTTAAACTGACAGAATATAAGCAGCTTGGATACTTAACATATAGAACAAGAGAACAAGAAGAACACGTGTTTAGAGAATATTGGAAAACATTTATTGAATATATGGGAAATAATTGTGTGCAGCTGAAAATGTTGGCAGCATTAAGATAAATTCAACAGTATAAATAGTTGTGATGGATGCAATAATGGAATACTGAATGGTATAGTTTTTGTAAAATATGCAGGGATTTATGATATGTAATGGACCATGGAAAGGGAAGAAGGAAAGTCATTGATATTTTAAGGATGTAAAAATGAGTATTTTAATTGTAAACCAGAAAATTTAATAAAAATTATATACAAAAAAATAAAAGCTCATCCGTATGACTTGAAAACCTTTTAAAGTAGCAAGCTATAGTAAGTGAGAAGATGCACTTTTACCTGTTACTCTCTTCATTGCCTCCTTTACCTCCTTGTTCCTCAGACTGTAGATTAAGGGGTTGAGCATTGGGATGACAAAGGCATAAAATAGAGAGGCCATTTTATTTTGATCCCCTGAATAGTTGGAACTGGGCTGTAAATATGTAAATAGGCCAGTTCCATAGAATATGATCACAGCAATCAGATGGGAGAAGCAGGTGGAAAAGGCTTTCTTGCGGCCCTTGGCTGACTTTATCCGGAGCACGGTGAAAAGGATGTACAGGTAAGAACTCAGGATTATCAAGAGAGAGCCCAATATATTGATTCCAGCACACATGAAAACTAGTGTTTCAGCTATGGATGTATCAGAACATGAGAGCTTGAGTAGTGGGGGGATCTCACAGAAGAAATGGTTGATTTCATTAGACTGGCAAAAAGACAAAGTACCTACCAAAGTGGTATGAATGATTGAGTTCAAGAAGCCGGCTGTGAATGCTCCACCAGCCATCTTGACACATCGGGTGTGTGACATGATTGATGTGTACAACAAAGGGTTGCAGATGGCCACATAGCGGTCATAAGCCATCAGCCCAAAAAGAATGCATTCTGTACTTACCAGAGCAACAAAGATATACAGTTGGATGAAGCATCCCAGGAACGAAATGGCTCTCCTCTCTGATAGTAAAGTTCTTAAGGCTTTGGGGGTGATGTTGGAAGAATAGCAAAAATCTAAGAAAGCCAGATTACTGAGGAAAAAGTACATGGGGGTGTGCAGCTGAGAGTCCATTCTGATCAGCAAAATCATCCCTACGTTGCCCACCACAGTGATAACATAGATCAGCAGCAACAATGTGAAGATGGGAATCTTCAGTTCCGGTACATCTACAAGTCCCACAAAGATAAATTCAGACACAACACTGGTATTTTCTGTGGACATTTTTGTAGCTGATTTATTCCTGCTATTTTTATTTCAAATGAAGATGGATCTTTATATGATTTCATTTGGGTGAGAGAATGGATTCAGCTGGGAAGAGCGAATGATATACCTTCAGTAGTCATAACCAAAAAAGTCTGGTTGTACTAAGTAATGCATTTCTTGGTTGTCAATGTGTACAGACAGCTTGTGTGCCTTAGGTTGTAGAAGATAATTTTTCTTTTTCTTCTCAATCTGCAAATAAAAAATAAAGTAAGCCTTTTCTGTCTGGATTTTCACTGTTTGAAAAATGGCAACCCTATGTCAGAGATCTCCACTGTGCATGAACACAGATGCAGAAATTCCCAACTTTCTTGTTTATTCACTGATTAGAAATGGAGTTTCTTATTGAACTGAATGCAATTGTATTTTCTCAGGGTCGTTTTTTTTAAAACCCTCAGTAAATTATATGTAATTAGTTACACATTTATTACGTATGTGCTGTGCTACTACACTAACAGATGATTCATTTCCCTAACACTCTGAATTATATGGCCCATATAAGCAAGTAGTTGTCCACCCATGAATGATGGGCAATACCTCCATCATTCATGGATGAACAACAGTTACTATGGGGGGATGATGGTTTTGTGATTGGCCTTTACCTGCATCCCTAATGTTAAATAGAGCGATAGGGGGCAGGTCTGGATAAGATAATGAGTCTGTGCATGACACAAGTATGTGTTGATTGCTGAGGGACTGCAGCTATCATCAACGTGGATTTGGGGGGTCCTGTCTGGATAATGCCCTTAGACCCTTCCAATTATTGGGCTCCTGTACCCAGTAAGGGTTGGAATCTAACAGAGGAGATTGCTGAACTAGTCAGAGAAGTTTCCTTGTAATAGAATGGCTTTAGCTGACCCCTTAAGTGTCTTCTTTGGCATCCAAAACAAATGAGCTAGGCTAGCACTAGGTTTTGGTGCCTTCCAGACTAATAGGGGGGCCTTTCATCCACTTGCGCTCACCTAGCTGCTAGAGAGGAAAACAATAATCTGGTGGGTGGGTGTGAACTGAGCTGGAAGCAGGCTGGAAGCTGGAGAGACAGAGACATGCTGGAATTGTGCTATATCCAAAGCTGGGACTGATAGAGAAACAAGATCTGGTGGGGTGTCAATGCTGTGAGCTCCTCCATCTGATGCTCAGATTATATACTGTATGTGTCTAAATGAAACTAGATATCTTAAATGCACCACGGTCTTCGCTGAGCTTCATTCCAAGGAAAACGAAACCTGAAAAAGTGCTGGAACCTCTAAAAACCCCCACCACTTGGAGATTGGGGCTGCCTGGAACAGTATTAACATTTCTTTGGAGGATGATTCCATCTGATACCTGCACTGAAGTCCTCCCATTTCACATATATACACTGTTCACTCTCCTTTCCCTCCCCCCACATCTCACATTCTAACTACCCAAATGCCCCATTTACACATCAAGCAGTACTTTGTTGTTGTTGTTGTTTGTCGTTTAGTCGTGTCCGACTCTTCGTGACCCCATGGACCCGAGAACGCCAGGCACCTCTGTCCTCCACTGCCTCCTGCAGTTTGGTCAAACTCATGCTGGTAACCTCGAAAACACTATCCAACCATCTCATCCTCTGCCGTCCCCTTCTCCTTGTGCCCTCCATCTTTCCCAACATCAGGGTCTTCTCCAGGGAGTCTTCTCTTCTCATGAGGTGGCCAAAGTACTGGAGCCTCAGCTTCAAAATCTGTCCTTCCAGTGAGCACTCAGGGTTGATTTCCTTCAGTATGGAGAGGTTTGATCTTCTTGCAGTCCATGGGACTCTCAAGAGTCTCCTCCAGCACCATAATTCAAAAGCATCAATTCTTCGGCGATCAGCCTTCTTTATGGTCCAGCTCTCACTTCCATACATCACTACTGGGAAAACCATAGCTTTAACTATACGAACCTTTGTTGACAAGGTGATGTCTCAAGCAGTACTTACCCATCCTAAAAATACACAACCCATTCTCTCATGCACACAACCTTTCATATTAACAGTGAGCCATTAACAGTGAGCCAGTGTGGTGTAGTGGTTGAGAGCGGTAGTCTTGTAATCTGGGGAACCGGGTTCTCGTCTCCGCTCCTCCACAAGCAGCTGCTGGGTGACCTTGGGCCAGTAACACTTCCTTGAAGTCTCTCAGCCCCACTCACCTTACAGAGTGTTTGTTGTGGGGGAGGAAGGGAAAGGAGAATGTTAGCCGCTTTGAGACTCTTTAAAGGGAGTGAAAGGCGGGATATCAAATCCAAACTCCTCCTCCTCCTCCTCCTCCTCCTCCTCCTCCTCCTCCTCTTCTTCTTCTTCTTCTTCTTCTTCTTCTTCTTCTTCTTCTCATATAGACGCGTGTGTGTGCTGCACACAGAGAAAGTACACACACACACACACACACACACACACACACAGCCACCATTCATTCTAGTCAGAAGCACTGTAAAAGGGCAATAATGGTAGAACACTTGGAACTTGATGGGATCAGAAACTACCTACCTGTATGACTACAAAGAAAGTCACCTGACATTGGAAGTGCCCCACCACCAACCTTCAGAAGTCTTTTCTTTCTGTGACTCAGTGATTCACCTACCATGTACCTTTAAGTCCTCAATACAGTAATCATTCTAGTAAGCAAAGAGTGTGTGACTGATTTCATTCAGCGTCAAGTCTACCAAATCTGCTAAGGTTAACAAAAGAACTATATCTTTCTGCCACTGTGCCTTAAATTCCTTTTGCAAGTATACATATGGGAACAAACATGTTTATACTAATTAGAGCATACATTATTTTTTTATCAGGGAATTTAATCTCCAAGGAATAAGAAAAATCCAGAGACTCAGAAGTTGTTATTTCCATATTATTGGACGAGGTAAAAGGTAGACCATTAACAGACACAACTTTATTCACTGAGCTTGCAAGCAACACAGACCACATTACCAAGGCAAGGATGAACTCAGCTCAGCTACTTCTCCACATAGTATAAACTCTTTCCATATCCCTTTAGCCCTGCAGATAAATGCTTGTAGTACCACGTGAGGTATGAAACCAACCACCCTAGTTCTTTAGATTCTTTCACAAATGTATATTCTATCTTTCTGAATATAAGGGCACTTTTGTACAACCAGCTGAGAAAAGTCTGTGTACTTCCTCCAAGATCATTAAAATGGCCAACCAAGATTGCTTCTGTCCTTCCTTGATTACATTTCAATTGATTTTCTTCCAAAACTATGAAAAGTTTAGAATTTGCAGTGCCTGGCCAGGATTGAATCGTGGAAGCAATAAGTAAGAGCTGGGTGGCATCAGCATTGTGATGACATCCCACCCCCAAACTACAGGTGACTTCTTCAGGTAGATGTCAAAAGCATGGGAGACAAGATACAACCATTCAGTGCCTACCTGTCAATGATCACATTTTAGGGAAACAGTACCCAGCACCATCTTGTATTTCAAGAAGTAGCTTAACCACACAGAACAATGTCTTTTTCTTCTTCCCCAAAACCTTCTTACCCTTATGGTCAAGAAGGATTCTACACTGGGTGTGGATGAAGGAAATCAGAGTCCAAATACATCTGGAGGACCCCAGGATTCCCACCCATTTTAATCAATTTGGGAACACATGCATTCAGCTCTACCATCATTTTTGCATTGCTTCTTTCTTGCAAATTTTGAGGGCCTCTTTTTGGGGTATGTTTTCTAATAGCTCAATGCTCATTGTATCAGGGTGAATACTTGACTATCAACTCCAAATACAATGGGGATCCATATGTTCTCTAAAATGTTTAAAAATATGGCAAAGAACATAGACAGTTCTGTTGCATTACAGATATGTTTAAATGAAGAACATGCTTAAGTACTTTACATAACAAGGCTAGAGGATTTGAATAAAATCTAACATGCAATCTAATTAATTCGACAGTCTGTTGATATAGTATTTTATAGTAAATGTGAAAATGCATTCTTATCCATCACTCTCTTCATTGCCTCCTTCACCTCCTTGTTCCTCAGACTGTAAATTAAGGGGTTGAGCATTGGGATGACAAAGGAATAGAACATTGACACAACTTTATTCTGATCCTCTGAATAGTTGGAACTAGGTTGTAAGTAAATATATATAGTCGTTCCATAGAATATGATCACAGCAATCAGATGGGAGATGCAGGTGGAAAAGGCTTTCTTGCGGCCCTTGGCTGACTTCATCTGGAGCACCGTGAAAAGGATGTACAGGTAAGAACTCAGGATTATCAAGAGAGAGCCTAACATATTGATTCCAGCACACATGAAAACTAGTGTTTCAGCTATGGATGTATCAGAACATGAGAGCTTGAGTAGTGGGGGGATCTCACAGAAGAAATGGTTGATTTCATTAGACTGGCAAAAAGACAAAGTACCTACCAAAGTGGTATGAATGATTGAGTTCAAGAAGCCGGCTGTGAATGCTCCCCCAGCCATCTTGACACATCGGGTGTGTGACATGATTGATGTGTACAACAAAGGGTTGCAGATGGCCACATAGCGGTCATAAGCCATTAGCCCAAAAAGCATGAATTCTGTACTTGCCAGAGCAACAAAGAAATACAGTTGGATGAAGCAACCCAGGAAAGAAATGGTTCTCCTCTCCGATAGGAAATTGCTTAAGGCTTTGGGGGTGATGTTGGAAGAATAGCAAAAATCTAAGAAAGCCAGATTACTGAGGAAAAAGTACATGGGGGTGTGCAGCTGAGAGTCCATTCTGATCAGCAAAATCATCCCTAGGTTGCCCACCACAGTGATAACATAGATCAGCAGCAACAATGTGAAGATGGGAATCTTCAGTTCCGGTATATCTACAAGTCCCACAAAAATAAATTCAGACACAACACTTGTATTTTCTGTGGACATTTTTGTAGCTGATTTATTCCTGCTATTTTTTATTTCAAATCAACATGGATCTTCATATGATTTCAGTTGGAGGAGAGGATGGATTCAGCTGGGAAGAGCAAATGATAGACCTTCAGTAGTCATAACCAAAAAAGTCTGGCTGTACTAAGTAAAGGGCATTTCTTGGGTGGTCAGTATGTACCAACTGCTTGTGTGCCTTACGTTGTAGAGCATGATTTTGCTTTTTCTTCTCAATCTGCAGATATAAAATAAAATAAGCCACATCTTAACGTCTAGGGATATTACAAACAATACTTCTATAATTTAACAAATATCATTTTGAAGCTGTTATCCATTTGAAGCTGTTATCCATGCTTACTTACCTGGGACTAAGCCACATTGCATTCAGCTGGAAATACTTCAGGGTAGACTTGTATGGGATTTTGTTCTTAATAACTTAATAACTAAATAAGACATACAGAGCTATATATTTTAGTGCTTTAGCCTATAGTTGTCACTTTGTTCTAGGAAGGACTATGCAGGCTTACCAGGGGGCTGCCACTTGCACATCTTCTGCTCGAGGGAGAACTCTTATGTTTGTGTCTGGTTTAAAGACAGTGCTGCCATTATACAGAATAAGGCAGCCATGAAAAGTAAAGTGGGAAAAAGCTGCTAAGCAAAAGGGAGCTCTGCGTACCCAGTGAGGGTTAGAATCTAACCGAGGAGATAGCTGATCTGGTCAGAGAAGTTTCCTTGTACTAGAATGGCTTTAGCTGACCCCTTAAGCTGACCCCTTCTTCGGCATCCAAAACGAATGAGCTAGGCTACCACTAGGTGATGGTGCCTTCCAGACTAATAGGGGGGCCTTTCATTCACTTGTGCTCACCTAGCTGCTAGAGAGCAAAACAATAGTCTGGTGGGTGGGTGTGAACTGAGCTGGAAGCAGGCTGGAAGCTGGAGAAACAGAGACATGCTGGAACTGTGCTATATCCAAAGCTGGGACTGATAGACAAACAAGATCTGTTGGGGTGTTAATGCTGTGAGCCCCTCCATCTTATACTCAGGTTATATACTGTATGTTTCTAAATGAAGCTAGATATCCTACATGCACCACAGAAATAAACCCTGGTTTGATTACACCTGTTTTGAGGCCAAGAGAGCCTTGCAACATGCTTACAAAGCTGCCCTGACCACTAAAAATTCTGCTAGACAGCAAGCCTATCTTGCTGTCTGTGCCCTGAAAAAAGAGTAGAAAGACCTAATAATCCACCAAAAGGACGCCTATACCAGAAAATGTTTCTGGAATTAAATAGTGTGGCAAAAGCAAAAGATCAGACACTATTCCGGAAATTGGTAGCTTCTGGCACCCATAAGGCTATTTCCCCCTTAACCTCGCAAATTCCCCCTAACCTTTAGGGCTCATTCTTCCAATCTTTGCATTAGGACGCTGAACCTCCATTATGGAATTATAATATAGAACAACTGGCTAAATGGCCGCCAGTTCCAGTAACTGAAGTGAAATCATATATAAACCAACTGAAAATGGCCAAAGCCCCAGGCCCAAAAGGCATTATGCCAGAAATGATAAAAGCACAGGCGGATTGGTGGGCACCTTTCTTAGATATCCTCTTTACTTACATAGATGACACTGGTCGCATCCCAAGGGAATGGGGAACAGCCATAATTGTCCCATTCTATAAAAAGGGTAATAGAGGGGACCCAGCAAATTACATTCCGATCAGCTTATTAAGTGTGATTAGTAAACTCTACTCAAAGCACCTCCTTAATAAGTTTACAGAATGGCTAGAGAATGAAGATAGCCTGGCAATAGAACAAGCGGGCTTTAGACCTGGAAGGTCCATGATAGATCACTGTCTAACGTTGCAACATCTCATCAATAAATACAAATCAGGAGGGCAGGCCTCACTATATGCTGCTTTCGATACAGTCTCCAGAACCAGACTCTGGGACAGACTACAGGGTACCACTATAGATAGAAGGCTTCCTAATTCAGGCACTGCACACAAACAGGGCTCTTAGAGTCAGGTGTAGCTGCCTAGGACATCTAACAGACCCCATTAAAACCTTCAAGGGAGTCTGGCAAGGGTGCCTTTTGGCCCCTCTACTATTCAATTTCTATTTAAATAATTTAGGATCTGCACTCAATGACTTAGAACTCCACTCTTTGAAGCTCACAAATCGGCATATTTCAGTCCTGTTATATGCTGATGATGCGGTAATTTTATTTAGAACCCCCATTGGGCTCAAAAGAGCACCAGGAAAGCTTACAGCATACTGTGAAACTGAATGTCTCAAAATCAACTATCAAAAGACCAAGATACTCACTTTTGGGGGAAAACCAAAGTTTAGAAGCTGGGAACTTTGAGGCCATAAATTAGAACAAGTCACAAATTATAAGTATCTAGGAATGGTGGTACGGGCCTCAGGAACAAACTTCACATAAACTTCATCAGCAGCTCAGCTGGAAAAAAATGCAAACTGCATTCTTAATTTTTTTAGAGCACAAGGGGGCTTTTTCGTCCCTGCGTCACTAAAATTATACAAGGCCAAAACGTTGACACAGCTCCTTTATGGATCCTTTCTGGGCCCACCTTCCTCTGCTTTCTCCCCTCTTGAGAGAGTTCAGTCTAAACTCCTTAGAGCTCTCCTACAAGTCCCCAGATGTGTTTCAAATGCATGGGTTAGACTAGAAATGGGGATGATGAGAGTGGAGGCTTATATCTCCCTAACATCAATTTACAAATGGCTGACATTGAATCTGCTTCCCCGAGGAATAGCCCCACTGATCCTCTGCGACCAGTTCCAGTCAGGCTGGCTGACAGCAGTCCTGAACACCCTTCAGACACTGGGTTTTGCCCCTTAAGCCCTTCTAAGTCTGGGGTTGGGCCAGGCAAAAGCTATGGTCAGGCAAAGAATCACAGACACCGAGAGACAACAGGACTGCTCAAGGTGCCCTGACTGTAAAATTGGAGAAATCAAGAGATATATAGTTGTACCGGCAGCATATCTCTTCTTTCTCGTATCCAAAAATGCTAGAAGGGCCTTTACACTCACCAGAAGCTTGGCTCTGCCCTCGCTGGTCCTGGAAGAAGCCTTTTAAAAAAGTCCCATATGCTCAGAGACTTTGCGCCTGTTCATTGGGGGATATAGGAAGCCCAGAGCACTTGTTCTTTAGATGTCCCTTTTATGAAGAGGCACGTTGTAAAACCATTGATCCCCTACTGATGGGGCTCGCTGAGCTACTGGAAAAATAAAAAAATCGACCTTTTCCTGTTAGGCAAAGATCATAAGACGACCCGGATGGTCGCCAGATTCTGTGTACAGATCTGTAGGCTCAGACCATCCCCTGACTCAAACTAGTTCATGAAGAAAATCCCCAAATTTGGTTTCATGCGTGACTCTGGGTCATATCTATGCGGTAGCTGATCTTAAAGTTTTAAGTGTCTATATGCTTAGCACATTTATAAATTTTAAATTTATTGTGGTACATTGTTTTAACAGTTTCTTTTATTTCTGGAATTGTACCCCAAGTGTGTTTTATAAGCTAGTCTCCGACCGTAATAAATTATCTATCTATCATGCACCACAGTCTTCGCTGAGCTTCATTCCAAGGAAAACGAACCCTGAAAAATTGCTGGAAACCCTAAAATCTCCCACCACGTGGAGATTGGGTCTGCCTGGAACAGTATTTTTTTGGAGGATGATTCCATCTGATACCTTCACTGAAGTCCTCCCATTTCAAATATATACACTGTTCACTCCCCCCCCACATCTCACATTATAACTACCCAAATGCCCCATTCACATCAAGCAGTATTCACCCATCCCTAAAAACACACAACCCATTCTCTCATGCACACACCCTTTCATATATATGCGTGTCTGTACCACACAGAGAGAGAGACAAACATGCACACAAAGCCACCATTCATATCCCCAGTTGGAAGCACTGTAAAAGGGCAATAATGATAGAACACATGTAACTTGATGGGATCAGAAATTACCTACCTGTATGACTATGAAGAAAGTCACTTGACATTGGAAGTGCCCCACAACCAACCTTCAGAAGTGTTTTCTTTCTGTGACTCAGTGATTGAGCTACAATGTACATTTAAGTACTCAATAAAGTTATCGTCCTAGTAAGCAAAGAGTGTGTGACTGATTTCATTCAGGGTCAGGTCTACCCCATCTGCTGAGGTTAACAAAAGAACTATATCTTTCTGCCACTGTGTCTTAAATTCCTTTTGCAAGTATACATATGGGAACAAATATTTTTATACTAATTAGAGCATACATTATTTTTTTTATCAGGGAATTTAATCTCCAAGGAATAAGAAAGATCCGGAGACTCAGAAGTTTTCATTTCCATATTATTGGACCAGCTAAAAGGTAGACCATTAACAGACACAACTTTATGCTAAGGTAAACAAAAGAACTATATCTTTCTGCCACTGTGCCTTAAATTCCTTTTGCAAGTATACATATGGGAACAAACATTTTTATACTAATTAGAGCATACATTATTTTTTTTATCAGGGAATTTAATCTCCAAGGAATAAGAAAAATCCAGAGACTCAGAAGTTGTTATTTCCATATTATTGGACGAGGTAAAAGGTAGACCATTAACAGACACAACTTTATTCACTGAGCTTGCAAGCAACACAGACCACATTACCAAGGCAAGGATGAACTCAGCTCAGCTACTTCTCCACATAGTATAAACTCTTTCCATATCCCTTTAGCCCTCCAGATAAATGCTTGTAGTACCACGTGAGGTATGAAACCAACCACCCTAGTTCTTTAGATTCTTTCACAAATGTATATTCTATCTTTCTGAACATTAGGGCACTTCTGTACAGCCAGCTGAGAAAAGTCTGTGTACTTCCTCCAAGATCATTAAAATGGCCAACCAAGATTGCTTCTGTCCTTCCTTGATTACATTTCAATTGATTTTCTTCCAAAACTATGAAAAGTTTAGAATTTGCAGTGCCTCGCCAGAATTGAATAGTGGAATCAATAAGTAAGAGCTGGTCTGCCTGGAACAAACTACAGGTGACTTCTACAGGTAGATGCCAAAAGAATGGGAAACAAGATACAACCATTCAGTGCCTACCTGTCAATGGTCATATTTTAGGGAAACAGTACCCAGCACCATCTTGTATTTCAAGAAGTAGCATAACCACATAGAACAATGTTTTTTTCTTCTTCCCCAAAACCTTCTTACCCTTATGGTCGAGAAGGATTCTACACTGGGTGTGGATGAAGGAAATTAGAGTCCAAAGAAATCTGGAGGCCCCCAGGTTTCCCACCCATTTTAATCAATTTGGGAACACATGTATTCAGCTCTACCATCATTTTTGCATTGCTTCTTTCTTGCAAATTTTGAGGGCCTCTTTTTGAGCAGTGTTTTCTAATAGCTCAATGCTCATTGTATCAGGGTGAATACTTGACTATCAACTCCAAATATAATGGGGATCCATATGTTCTCTAAAATGTTTGAAAATACAGTATGGCAAAGAACATAGACAGTTCTGTTGCATTACAGATATGTTTAAATGAAGAACATGCTTAAATACTTTACATAACAAGGCTAGAGGACTTGAATAAAATCCAACATGTTATCGAACTGATTTGACTGTCAGTCTGTTGATATAGTATTTTATAGTAAGTGTGAAAATGCATTCTTATCCATCACTCTCTTCATTGCCTCCTTCACCTCCTTGTTCCTCAGACTGTAGATTAAGGGGTTGAGCATTGGGATGACAAAGGCATAAAACATTGACACAACTTTATTCTGATCCTCTGAATAGTTGGAACTAGGTTGCAAATATATAAACAGGCCAGTTCCATAGAATATGATCACAGCAATCAGGTGGGAGATGCAGGTGGAAAAGGCTTTCTTCAGCCCTTGGCTGACTTCATCTGGAGCACCGTGAAAAGGATGTACAGGTAAGAACTCAGGATTATCAAGAGAGAGCCTAACATATTGATTCCAGCACACATGAAAACTAGTGCTTCAGCTATGGATGTATCAGAACATGAGAGCTTGAGTAGTGGGGGGATCTCACAGAAGAAATGGTTGATTTCATTAGACTGGCAAAAAGACAAAGTACCTACCAAAGTGGTATGAATGATTGAGTTCAAGAAGCCGGCTGTGAATGCTCCCCCAGCCATCTTGACGCATCGGGTGTGTGACATGATTGATGTGTACAACAAAGGGTTGCAGATGGCCACATAGCGGTCATAAGCCATTAGCCCAAAAAGCATGAACTCTGTACTTGCCAGAGCAACAAAGAAATACAGTTGGATTATGCAACCCAGGAAAGAAATGGTTCTCCTCTCCGATAGGAAATTGCTTAAGGCTTTGGGGGTGATGTTGGAAGAATAGCAAAAATCTAAGAAAGCCAGATTACTGAGGAAAAAGTACATGGGGGTGTGCAGCTGAGAGTCCATTCTGATCAGCAAAATCATCCCTAGGTTGCCCACCACAGTGATAACATAGATCAGCAGCAACAATGTGAAGATGGGAATCTTCAGTTCCGGTACATCTGCAAATCCCACAAAGATAAATTCAGACACACTTGTATTTTCTGTGGACATTTTTGTAGCTGATTTACTCCTGCTATTTTTTATTTCGAATGAACATGGATCTTTATATGATTTCAGTTGGAGGAGAGAATGGATTCAGCTGGGAAGAGCAAATGATAGACCTTCAGTAGTCATAACCAAAAAAGTCTGGCTGTACTAAGTAAAGGGCATTTCTTGGGTGGTCAGTATGTACCAACTGCTTGTGTGCCTTACCTTGTAGTGCATGATTTTGCTTTTTCTTCTCAATCTGCAGATATAAAATAAAATAAGCCACATCTTAACGTCTAGGGATATTGCAAGCAATATTTCTATAATTTAACAAATATCATTTTGGAACCTTCCATTGCTTAAACAAGTTTCTTTTCAATTTTCTTGAAAATCCATTATCTATCTTTAAAATTTACAGTAATGACCACTCCCCACTTAAAACAGGGGGGCGCCCTTTGCGTGGACGCGTGCAGCCCCTAGATCTGGAGCGGCCCCAACAGCATAGACTTGGCTTTGCCTTCCCCCAGGTGGGATACCTGGAGGTCTCCGCCTACCTCAGTCAGTTGTCCAATCCCACCTGGGGGAAGTGTTGCCAAGGAGACCAGGCCAGGTAGGGGAGGGATTACTTGCCCACACAATAGAGGGAGGATCTTACCTGGTAATCCTCACTTGGCTCCAGAGCTTCTCCCACCCTACCCACCCTCAGTTAGTGTTATTTTGCAGGTTAACTTTTCTTCACAGGTTTCGCAGGTTAATTTTTCTTCACAGGTATGCGGGCGCTGCTACGTTAAGGTCGCTGTTAAAGGGCCGGAAAGGAATTTCCCTGCATTGGCAGGTTTCGCCTTTCCTGGAGCAAAACGTCACAACTTTGGCAGTATCAGGCCTTGGGCAGAATCCTTTAGTCCACCTTCCTCTTTGCAGAGGCGATACCAGGGTTCCCCATTAAAGGGGTTTTTGAAGGGAGGCTTTGGCCGTATGCCGAAAGGTCGTCATTGCTCTCCCCTGCGGAGGCGTAACGGGGGTGGCTATCTCTGCTTGAACATATGTTCTCCAGAGCCGGCCCATCCCCCCCCACACTGGATAACCCTGATGCTCCTTAGGTCCCCGGCTGGGGACTGGGGAGGGAGAACGCCCAATGCCTGAGCCAAGGTCTACCCACATTTGAAATTTAATAAAGTTGTGGCCAATTTAATCCCATAGCACATTGTCTTGAGTCGTTATTCCACGTGACGGGGGGACCGCGCGGGATCTGGGGACTCCGCCTTTTCACGCAATATTTTGCTGTATGAATTTGCATCTGCTTTCTTTTCATTTTCAGGTTTGAGAATTTAAGATGCAATTCTCATATATGGACTATGCAGGCTTACCAGGGGGCTGCCACTTGCACATCTTCTGCTCGAGGGAGAACTCTTATGTTTGTGTCTGGTTTAAAGACAGCCCTGCCATTAGACAGAGTAAGGCAGCCATGAAAAGTAAAGTGGGAAACAGCCGCTAAGCATCAGGGAGCTCTGCGTACCCAGTGAGGGTTAGAATCTAACTGAGGAGATAGCTGATCTAGTCAGAGAAGTTTCCTTGTAATAGAATGGCTTTAGCTGACCCCTTAAGCTGACCCCTTCTTCGGCATCCAAAACGAATGAGCTAGGCTACCACTAGGTGACAGTGCCTTCCAGACTAATAGGGGGGCCTTTCATTCACTTGTGCTCACCTAGCTGCTAGAGAGGAAAACAATAGTCTGGTGGGTGGGTGTGTACTGAGCTAGAAGCAGGCTGGGAGCTGGAGAAACAGAGACATGCTGGAACTGTGCTATATCCAAAGCTGGGATTGATAGACAAACAATATCTGTTGGGGTGTTAATGCTGTGAGCCCCTCCATCTTATGCTCAGGTTATATACTGTTTGTGTCTAAATGAAACTAGATATCCTACATGCACCACAGTCTTCACTGAGCTTCATTCCAAGGAAAAAGAACCCTGAAAAATTGCTGGAACCCCTAAAATCTCCCACCATGTGGAGATTTGGACTGCCTGGAACAGTATTAAAATTTCTTTGGAGGATGTTTCCATCTGATACCTTCACTGAAGTCCTCCCATTTCACATATATACACTGTTCACTCCCCTCCCCCACATCTCACACTCTAACTACCCAAATGCCCCATTCACATCAAGCAGTATTCACCCATCCCTAAAAATACGCAACCCATTCTCTCATGCACACACTCTTTCATATATATGTGTGTGTTCACCGCACACAGAGAAAGTATACACACACACTCACACACATTCACCATTCATATCCCCAGTCAGAAGCACTGTAAAAGCGCAATAATGATACAACACATGTAACTTGATGGGATCAGAAACTACCTACCTGTATGACTACGAAGAAAATCACTTGACAGTGAAAGTGCCCCACCACCAACCTTCAGAAGTGTTTTCTTTCTGCGACTCAGTGATTTAGCTACAATGTACCTTTAAGTAATCAATAAAGTTATCGTCCTAGTAAGCAAAGAGTGTGTGACTGATTTCATTCAGGGTCAGGTCTATCCCATCCGCTGAGGTTAACAAAAGAACTATATCTTTCTGCCACTGTGCCTTAAATTCCTCTTGCAAGCATTCCTATGGGAACAAACATTTTCATACTAATTGGAGCATACACTGTTTATCAGGGAACCTGATCTCCAAGGATTAAGAAAGATCCAGAGCCTCAGAAGTTGCCATTAACTTATTTATTCATTTATTTTCTATACCACTCTATATTTTTAAGAAAAATCTCAAAGTGGTTTACAGCAAATTAAATCTATAAAACATAAATAAAGCTAACTGAAGAAAGTCAAATATAGAGTATACAGTCAAAGCAGCATAATATAAAACTAAAATATTTTCTTAAAGATTTCTAAAAGGTAGATCATTAACAGATACAACTTTTTTGATTGGGCTTGCAAGCAACACAGACCACATTTCCAGGGCAGGGATAAACTCAGCTCAGCTGCTTCTCCCGATAGCATAAACTCTTTCACCCTCCCTTTAGCCCTGTAGATAAAACCTTCTAATACCACGTGAAGTATGAAACAAACCACCCTAGTTCTTTAGATTCTTTCAGAAATGTATATTCTATCTTTTTGAATATAAGTACACCTCTGTACACAGAGTTGAGAAAAGTCTGTGTACTTCCTCCAAGATCAGTAAAATGGCCAACCAAGATTACTTCTGTCCTACCTTGATTACATTTCAATTGATTTTCTTCCAAAAGTAGAAAATTTAAAAATTTGCAATGCCTTCCCAGGATTGAATTGTGGAAGCAATAAGTAAGAGCTTGGTGTCATCAGCATTGTGATGACATCCCACCCCCAAACTATAGCTAACTTCTTCAGGTAGATGTCAAAAGCATGGGAGAGAAGATGGAACCATTCAGAGTCAAAGGTCACATTTTAGCGGAACAGTACCCAGACCACCTTGTACTTCAGGAAGCAGCATAACCACACAGAAAAATGTTGTGTCCCCCCCAAAAAAACTTCTTACCGTTGCGGTCCAGAAGGATTAGATGCTGGGTGTGGATGAAGGAAATCAGAGTCCAAAGAAATCTGGAGGACCCCAGGTTTTCCACCGATTTTAGTCTAATTTGGGAACAAATGCATTCAGCTCTACTGCCATTGCTGCATTGCTCTTTTTTTTGCAAATTTTGAGGGCCTCTTTTTGGGGTGTGTTTTCTAATAGCTCAATGCTCATTGTATCAGGGTGGATACCTGGCAATCTTCTCCAAATACAATGTGGAGCCATATGTTCTCTAAAATGTTAAAAATTATGGCAAAGAACATAGACATTTCTGTTGCATTACTGATATGTTTAAATGAAGAACATGCTTAAGTACTTTACATAACAAGGCTAGAGGACTTGAATAAAATCTAACATGCAATCTAATTAATTCGACAGTCTGTTGATATAGTATTTTATAGTAAATGTGAAAATGCATTCTTATCCATCACTCTCTTCATTGCCTCCTTCACCTCCTTGTTCCTCAGACTGTAAATTAAGGGGTTGAGCATTGGGATGACAAAGGAATAGAACATTGACACAACTTTATTCTGATCCTCTGAATAGTTGGAACTTGGTTGTAAATAGACATATATAGTCGTTCCATAGAATATGATCACAGCAATCAGATGGGAGATGCAGGTGGAAAAGGCTTTCTTGCGGCCCTTGGCTGACTTCATCTGGAGCACCGTGAAAAGGATGTACAGGTAAGAACTCAGGATTATCAAGAGAGAGCCTAACATATTGATTCCAGCACACATGAAAACTAGTGTTTCAGCTATGGATGTATCAGAACATGAGAGCTTGAGTAGTGGGGGGATCTCACAGAAGAAATGGTTGATTTCATTAGACTGGCAAAAAGACAAAGTACCTACCAAAGTGGTATGAATGATTGAGTTCAAGAAGCCGGCTGTGAATGCTCCGCCAGCCATCTTGACACATCGGGTGTGTGACATGATTGAAGTGTACAACAAAGGGTTGCAGATGGCCACATAGCGGTCATAAGCCATCAGCCCAAAAAGCATGATCTCTGTACCTACCAGAGCAACAAAGAAATACAGTTGGATGAAGCAACCCACGAAAGAAATGTTTCTCTTCTCTGATAGTAAAGTTCTTAAAGCTTTGGGGGTGATGTTGGAAGAATAGCAAAAATCTAAGAAAGCCAGATTACTGAGGAAAAAGTACATGGGGGTGTGCAGCTGAGAGTCCATTCTGATCAGCAAAATCATCCCTAGGTTGCCCACCACAGTGATAATATAGATCAGCAGCAACAATGTGAAGATGGGAATCTTCAGTTCTGGTACATCTGCAAATCCCACAAAAATAAATTCAGACACAACACTGGTATTTTCCGTAGACATTTTTGTAGCTGATTTATTCCTGCTATAGTTATGGTGAATGAACATGGATCTTTGTGTACCTTCAGATGGGGAAGAAAGTGAAGTCTGCAGAGTCGTGCTCTTCCTATTTTGACATTTTGCTCTGTGAAGAGTTCATTTGACTTCTCCACCCCCTTGTCAGATATTAAGGGTTTGCGTGGACGGAGGCAGTTGGACATAGAGTGTGCTGATATATCTTCAGAAGTCATAACCCCAAATGTCAGAATGTATCACTGTACTTAATAATGAGTATTTTTGTGATTACCAATTCCTACAGGGTACTTGTGCGCCATAGCTTGTAGAGCATGAATTTCTTCTTTATCCTCAATCTGCAAATATAAAAAAAATTATCATAATACCTAGTGATATTACAAAGAATAGTTATATATTTTAACAAATGTTACTCCCATAGTTCATTAGCGGATACATTTTAGGGGAAATCTATTTTTTTTTCTTCATTTGCACTAATATCTAGTTTTGTGAATATGCATCTTTTTAAAAATCATTTTCAGATTAGATCATTTAATATGCAACTGTCATCTTTTAAAAATGCTTTGAAGCTGCAATCCTATGCCTTATTACTTTGAAGTAATCCCCAAATCATTCAGTAGGCGTTACTTCAGGGTAAACAGGCATCAGATTGTGGTACGGATTTAAGTCAATGTTTTAAGAATCACACAGCTATATATTTTAGTGCTTTATACTACTATTCTCACACTGGTCCAGGATGTCCAAAGCAGGCATGAAATTCTGCTAGTCTCACTGAGTTAAGATCCAGCAAGTTTGCGGGGAAGGTGCCATGGGAGAGGTCAGAGTCTGCTTCTTTTATGTTTCTGACCTATCAGATACCCCATTCACAAGTAGTATTCATCTTCGCCTACACACGCACACAAACACCATTCTCTCATGTACACACCCTTTCATATATATATACATTCACACACAGATCCCCACAAATACACTCAGCCACCATTTCTATCCCCAGTCATACGCACTGTCCGAGGGCAGTAAGGAGACAACTCATCTGATCTGTTGTGATCATGTACTATCTACCTACCTTAATTAATGTGAAGAAAGTTACTTGACAGTGGAAGTGCCTCACTGCCAGACTTCAGTACCATATCGTTTCTGTGGTTTGGTGATTTTATCGTAATGTAAATAAGTCCTCAAGTAAATAATTATCACAGCAGCTATAGAGTGTGCTGCTGATCTCACTGAAGCCAGTTGGCAGTCAGCTGAGGTTGGCAAAAGAGCTATATCTTTCTTCCCCTGTGCCTTAAATTCCTTTTGCCTTTAAATCCCTTTTGCATGTATTAATATGGGAACAAACACTGTTATACTAATTGGAAAGATATACTGTTTACTAATGTGAGGGACTTGATCTCAGAGGAGTAAGAAAGACCCAGAGATGCAGAAGTTGTCATTCCCATATTTACTGAACCAGCTAGAAGATAGACCATGAGGCAACTCCTTATCAATACCCACAACTTTATTGATCAGGTTTACAAGCAACACAGACCATATTTCCAAGGCAGAGATAAATCACTCAACATTATATCAGGATAAGTGCCAGGACCAAGAATGGTCTCACTTTCAGGGTTAGTAAGCTTCATACAGATAACTGAGCTCAGCAGCTTCCCCACATTAGACGAGAGACAGGATGGAACCCTTCAGTGGCTCCCTGTCAAAGGACACAGTTTAAAGCCACAGCTCCCCAGCACCATTTTGTAGGACCTTTATTCCAGGAAGAACTTTAACTAACGTAACTTTTTTTGTCTTGAGGGGAACAGTCCAGAGTCTTCTCCAAAAATAAAAACAATTCATTTGATCTCTAAAATTATACATAATGTGATCGGAAGCATGGATACTTCTGTTAGATTACTGATACGTTTAAATGAAGGACGTGCTTAAGGACTTTACATAACAAGGCTAGAGCACTTGAATAAAATCCACAGTTAAATCTAACTGAGAGGCAGAAGAAAGAATTCATCCTCAGCTAGTGGACCTATTTACCTAAAAGTACTACCCAAAGCTTCATGTTGATAAATTAGCTTACTGAATGCTGACATAGCATAGTGGCTGAGTGACTGGGTTATAAATCGGGAACTCCCCTTCAGGAATACATTTCTACCATCATCTCACTAGGTCTGGGGTGAGGAACTGGAGCTGCCCAGCGGGCTTCCTTCTCACCTCTCCCATTCCCCATGGGCCAAGCTTGACAGGAAGGTGGTGTCCATGTGTCAATCACACAGTGCTAGGACAACTAGGTGACTGTCAGGACTTACAAAGTGCTATAAGCAAAGTCATGGAAGGTCTGATTTTCAGCTGACCAGGTAGACTTATGCAAGCTGCTCTCCCTCAGTCCACAATGTGGGTTAATAATACCAATTTACCTTACTGGGATTTTGTATAGATTACAGCAAAGCAACACATAAAAAGTTCATTAACATGTCCTTCATTTATATAACCTGCTCTATATATGCAATTTTCTTTTGTTATACTGGCGTTTGTCCTTAAGGTTAACCGGAGTATGAGACTTAATACTGAAGCTGGGCTTCTTACAACTTTGGTGCTCATCCCAAAAGGCAGAGGTTATCATTAACTACACAATAACCTAAAGATGGGAAAGAGCAACCACTCATTAATTGCCTGCTTCACATAGCACTATGAAACCTGACTGGTGTGATTTAATCCATTTTAATCTGTCAAGATAAATTGTACAGGACTAAAAGCATTCCAGTGCAATTACTCTGGGAACCTTAATTGTAGAAAAGGCAGTAAAGGTCAAACTCACTTATGTGAAACACACCATCAGAAAAAGAAGCAGACTCCTTTCCCCATCATACCAAAGGCCTTACACAGCTCATATTTGTCCTTTCAGTTTGAGACATCAGCAGCAGACTCTCAAAAGAAACAGAGCAGAGTTGGGGATGTGGTTATTATGGCACTCAAATGTGGATTCCCCCCTCCCTTCTACTTCCTCTTTGCACAGAGGTGACATCTAACTTTATCAAAAAGTATAAAAGACCAATGTATTGCACATCATGCAAGTGGAATAGATGATTCTGTACAATACAAGCCAACAAAAATCACACAGAGATTCCTGTACCAAGTCAAGAACAGGGCAGGAACGTATTTCTTAAAGAGGGCAGCATTTCCAACATATTATGTGATGGCAGATCCTGTGGGAATTCCCCACTTGTGGACCACCTGTGGCCCTATAGATGTTGTTGGACTCCAGTTCCCATCAGCCCTAGCCAACGTGGTTCATGGTCAAAGACAATGGGAGCTGGAGTCCAGCAACATTTGGAGGCTCACAGCTTCCCCACCTCTTCCCTGAGACCACCAGACATTTGGTTAGCCATGCTGCCTGGCTCTTGCATCAGAAAAATGTATGACACCCCCCCCCATCTTACTGTGCAGTTTTAGTCACCAAGAAAGGAATCTGCCTCTCACTTTTATGAGGGCATCTTTCACCTCCTTGTTCCTCATGCTGTAGATGAGAGGGTTCAACATGGGGATTGTAACTGAGTATAGAACAGAAACCACCTTGTCCTGATCTAGGGAATAGCTTGAGCTGGGCCGTGAATACATGAAGAGGGAACTCCCATAGTACAAAGCAACAGAGGCCAAATGGGAGGCACAGGTGGAGAAGGCTTTGTGCCTCCCTTCCATTGTCCGGATCCTCAAGATAGTGGTGAGGACAGACAAGTACGATGCTAGAATGATAACAGTGGTGACTATGATGTTGAACCCAACAACTGCAAAAAGCAGCATCTCATTGAAATGTGTGTCTGAGCAGGCCAGAGTTAGGAGTGGAGGCCCGTCACAGAAAAAATGGTTGATCCTACGAGAATGGCAGAATGGCAGGCGAAAGATGGAAATGGTGTGTGTGGCTGAGCTAATCACGCCAGCAGCGTACGCCCCAGCCACTAGCCCTATGCAAAGCTTATGAGACATCACAACCGCGTACAGCAGAGGGTTACAAACAGCAACATAACGGTCATAGGCCATGGCAGCTAGCAGGTAGCACTCAGTGGTAGCACAAGCTGCAAAGAAGAAGAGCTGAATGGTGCATCCAGAGAAAGAAATGGATTTGCTGTTTGCTAAAGAATTCATCAAGGTCTTGGGGACAATTGTAGTAGAATAGCACACATCTAGGAACGAAAGATGGCTAAGGAAAAAGTACATGGGTGTGTGGAGCTGAAGGTCCATCCTGATTAACACAATCATGCCGAGATTCCCAGCCACAGTGAAAATATAAATGGCAAAGAAGAGCACAAAGCACAACACCTGGAGCTCATGCTGATCTGTAAATCCTAAAAGGATGAAGTCTGTTCCCGAAGAGCCATTTCCCTCAGACATTCCTTCAATGCTGTTCTCACAGTCTTTGTCTGTCTCTGTCACTTGATGGCATTGGAGCTGGAAGAAAAAATACCGTATTTTATTTTAGTTGGCTGCTAATGCTGTAATAGTCTACAAGGTCAACTCCTTTGTGTCCAAGCTTGGAATCATCTCCAACTCATCTCCTTCCTTCTCCTATATCCAAGCCATTTCCAAATCCTGCCATTCTCGTCCATATTTCAAATCCTACCTTTTCTCCACATCTCCTGGCAAAACCTTTAGCCGTGTCTTTGACACCCCCTAGTTTGAGTATTAAAACATATATTTACTGGTTAATATATACATTAAACTTTTGGCAGAAAAAAACATCTTCATCAATTTAGAATGTTTCTGATTTGCTTTCTATTTCCATGTCTTTAAATATTTTCGCTGCTATTTTATGCTCCACTTGAGGCTTCTCGCCATTCATATCCAAATGCACAAATATCACCATCAAGCGATATATCATCATATACATATAAAACTTTTGGAATAAGATATTTCTAAGAAAGGAAACAAGATCAGATTTTTAAATTTTAACTGGACCTTTAAGAGGCATGAAAATGGCTCCTCAGCAAGCTCTCAGCATTGTTTATTGTATGAAACCACGAGTCACTGGAAATACTTGTTTCTCTCCCTAAGAGTGCCTATACCGTGGCCTCACCCCAAGGGCACAATGATTCTGAATTTGTTTGTTTCTTTTCCAAGTTGTTGCTGCACTTGGACTTTGTTTTTCTGCGGTAGGTTGGAAGATGAAAGCACAAGAGGATTTTTGTCTTAGGGGAAAATCTCCTTGAAACGATCCAGAACTTAACTCATTAGTTCATATGACAGCCCTGCATCTTTGCACACAGGTCCTGGTATTAGGTCATTGGTGTAGCATGTGGTACACAAGACTGCTATGGTGCCACATATTATTCCTATCTACTGTATGTCCTACATTGAAGAATAAGTTATCCTTGATGATGAACTGCCACATAAACAAGTTTAATTAATTAGTTTTATAAGCTTAACTTTTCTCCATTGGCATAAGGAGCTCCTTAAGACTGCAACTTAGGCTGTGTTCAGACTCCCATTCACTGTGTACTCAACCGCATTTCCAGTGCTGGACATGTTCACATGACATTACCCAAAATACACATGTATCTAGTACTTTCTTATACAATGCTACTATTTGATGCATTGTTTCTCAAACCAGCTTCACACCAATTGGAGTCCTTAAGCTATCCTAATTGGTTTGCTAAAGTGCTCTGTGAAGCACTTTGCCCTCCATTTAAATGCAGCTGCAGCATGGTTTAATAGAGGAGTGGATATTTTGCCCTCCATGTCTGCCTCTTCATAGGGCTGGGGGTAGATAACCAGGTATAGCACCACTCTGACTTTCCACACAATTACAGCTGTGTGCAGTGGAATGCCTAAATAGAGCTATACAAGCCCAACAGAAGATAGCCAAAGTTTAATTCAGTTTCGACATTTATTCGCATGAGCTGCAGCTTGCCTATGCTGTACAGTAATACCTCTGCAAATGTCCGCCTTGTCTAGCGTCCATTCCAGCAAACGTCTGCGGCAAAACCGGAAGTACCAGAACGGGTTACTTCCGGGTTTGCCGCTCAAGCATGCGCAGAAGCGCTAAATTGTGCTTCGCACATGCACAGAAGCACAAACTGCTCCGTGCGTGTGCGCAGATGCATTGCTTTGCCCTGTGTCCTTTTCGGCTAGCGGCCAGGACTCCAGGACAGATCCTGGCCGCAAAACGAGGTATGACTGTACTTCACTTTACAGTCGTACCTTGCTTTGCGAGTTGAATGTTTTGGCTCCTGAATGCCGCAAACCTGGAAGTGAGTGTTCCGGTTTGCGAACGTTCTTTGGAACCCAAATGTCCAATGGGGCTTCCGCAGCTCCTGCTTGCAGCCAATTGGAAGCCGCGCCTTGGTTTCCAAACATTTTGGAAGTCGAACGGACTTCTGGAACAGATTCTGTTTGACTTCCAAGGTATCACTGTCCTGAGAACCCATGTTCAAAGAATCTCTAGGTTTCATTAGAAAATAGACCGCCCAACGCTCTGGTCCTGTAAGTCAGGGGCAAGAGTGGAACCTGGGGCTGGTGGAGCAAGGAATGGTATCAGTATTATTTGTTCCTTTAAAGATAACTGTGCATTTTAATAATCAGTGCTTTTTTCTGGGGGGGACTCAGGGGTACGCATACCCCGAAACATTTCAATGTGAGTAGGAAAATGAGAGTAGCCTTAAACATATTTTTAAAAGAAAAAAAAAGCACAGATAATAATAATACAACTGATACAGCGGGGTTTTTTCAGTACTGGCATCTCTTTTTGTTGTTGTTAAAAAGTGTGGCACTTGCTATAACAACTTCATGGTGAGTACCAGCACCCATTTTTTTCTAGAAAAAAAGCATTGCAACTAAAGTTTTGTCATAATGTTTCTTTTCTCCAAGATGGGGAATTCTCAGATTGCTCCAGAGATTAAACCCCAAAGGCCATAAAAGTGAATGAAAAACAGCTCCCACACACACAAGTAGCATTTGCTTTTGAATTCAAGGAAGAGCATCTTCTCTCTTCCTTCACGGCTTCCCATGATAAGGATCAGACAGGTAAGAAGGGCAGGAACAAAGTTAGGATTGGTCCCAGAAAATTTTGGCCACTGCAACTAAAAACAGTTCTCAGCAGAACTGGAACCCTCTCTTTTCTTCCAGGATCCTTCAGAGGCAAAGACCTTCCCTTCAGTATTAACTCTCCCAATAGCCACATAGCTTTTCATAAACTTTACCCCAGATTTAGACAACTGGCGGGAGATTTTCCTTCTCCTTTCACATTCTGTGCTCACTATAACACTAGCTATGTAACCTGGAAGCAACTTCATGTACCCATTTCTAATTTGATCAGTAAATAAATGTTGTAAAGACTTCAATAGGTCCATCCCTTGGTTGTCTAGTAAGATTTGTGAAAAATACACCTTTCCCATAGTCAGCATTCTAATAGTTTTTAATACTGATATTAAATTGACCTGTTTCATAAATATTTTTGCACACAGTATTTTTTCCAGCTGAGTTTTCTTCTAGAATGATATTTTTAATCACATGCTAAAAACATGAGAAACAAAAGCATCCTTTGAAGTAAAAATAAATAAAAAATGTAGTGAGTGGACTTTGAATTTAATATGCTTCTTGCATTTTATTTCTTTGTTAATTAAATTTATATGCTATCCTTCCTCACACAGGACAGCAAATAAGAAATGATAAAACAACAAAAACATATCCACGTATGAATATAGAATATTTCATAGTGATGAACCTTTAGATTAATCTGGTTCCCTTTCAAACCAATTACAGGATCATTTAAGTCATCCAGATCTCTCTATCCAGCTCACAAGGCTCTACCCAGACCATGCACAGAGGTGTCAACATGAAGCCTTTACTGCGGCACGCTTCATTGGCAAAATAATATGTCAACAGATAATCTTGTTCAAAGCTGATTTTTGAGTCAACAGTCTTGTATCCACTACCATCTTCCCCAATTCTTAGCGATAAAGCATGATCTCAAAGGAATGGAGAAAGGAAATTACACTTTGGTATCAGAGTTCATTCTCCTGGGCTTCACAGACCACCCAGAGCTGCAGATCCTCCTCTTTATGGTGTTTCTCACAATCTATGTTGTCACCTTGGTGGGGAATTTTGGCATCATCCTCCTAATCCGGCTTGAAGTGCGACTCCACACTCCCATGTACTTCTTCCTCAGTCACCTGTCCTTTATTGACATTTGTTATTCTTCATCCATCACACCCAAATTGCTCGTTGACATCATATCTGAGGCCAAAGGAATTTCTTTCTCTGCTTGTGCAGTACAGATGTACCTCTTTGTTAATTTAGTGGTGGCTGAATCTTACCTCTTGGCTGTGATGGCATATGATCGCTACGTGGCCATTTGTAATCCCTTGCTGTACACCGTGGCCATGTCTAGAAAGCTCTGCACCCAACTGGTAGCTCTTTCTTACATGTGTGGCATGGTTTGTGCCCTAGTTCACACTTGTTCTGCTTTTAGGCTAATTTTCTGTGGGCCAAATGTCATCCATCACTTCTATTGTGACATTTCCCCAGTGTTAGCTATATCCTGCTCTGACAACAGCATCAATAAGATGTTACTTTTCATTTTTGCTACCTTTGTGGAGACTAGCACCATAGTGATCATTCTCATGTCCTACATTTTCATTATTATATCTGTATCCAGGATTCGCACCAATGAAGGAAAATACAAAGCCTTCTCCACTTGTGCCTCTCACTTCACAGCCATCACTATATTCCATGCTACCATTCTCCTCATATATTGCCAGCCAAATGCTAGCCATTCTTTGGAAAGAGACAGAATTGCTTCTGTATTCTACACAATAGTGATCCCCATGTTAAATCCCCTGATTTACAGCCTGAGGAACAAGGAAGTGAAAGGTGCCTTCAAAAGGCTGATGCCCCTCAGGTAGCATGTGGATCTAGGGAAGAGGAGCCCTCCCACCTTAGGTCCCCAATGTTGTTGAACAACAGTGGCTAGCATGGCCAAGGGTCATGGATGCTGGGAGTTGTAGTTGAACAGCATCTAGTGACCCAAGACTAGGAAAGTGCTAAATTCTAGGACTCCTTCTTGTTTGCTGTTCTGGTGACCAGCTGCAGTTGCAACATAGACAAAGTTATTCCTTATGGTCATATGTTCATAAAAAGTGTTCTTTGCAAGAAATGGGGTAATCCATTTCTGGAAGAGGGTCTAGAAGATGCATGCATACAACAAATATTGAGATCTATACCATATTTTCCAAGGATAGCTGGATATATCTATATATGTATTCATTTTAGAACATTGCAAAATAAAAGCAGAAATATGAATCAAACTTAGAATGGGAACAGTATTTATTTAGGAACCATTGTTCCACATTTAAAAATATGGTAGATTTTGATGACCACCTTTATATTATGAGGTTGAAGAAGGCTTATTTGATTAGGAAGTGGAGTAGCACCAAAACTGCAGAAAGCCGTGAAGGCATGCACAATACTTTATGCAACTTTGGCAAAGGTTACATTCTGGAAGTTTGCACACAAAGTACTGTGATGTCAGGAAGACCTCAGGAACCACCCCTGCATGATTATACCAACCTCTGGGGCTGTGGGAGGCTTGCAAGGCCATCCAAGATCTCGCAGGAGCTTTCCACAGCCTTCCAGAGGCCTTGAGGGTCCTCCTCAGAGCCCAGTAAGCAGGTTAAAGTCTTAAAAGTCTTTCCAGTGTGAAAAGACTTTGTAAGCCCTCCACCTTGCTTACCGGAGCCTGGAAAGAGTGTGTGAGATCTCAAATGTCCTGTTCTGACTGTTTCCCTCCTGTTCTCCATTTATTTTCCTGCCACACGTGCAAAACCACCACTGTAAATGATGCATAAGTCACAGGTCTATTGTATTGCCTGAATGTGTCTGGGCTGAAGACTGTTCAGAACTGTACAAAAGCAGATGCTTTTTCTGGGCAGCTTCTTCCACGGCAGGGGGGGTGGGGGGTGGGCGTCTCTCCAGAAGTTCATCTCAAAATCACAATTAATATTGGGGAAAATTTTGGAGGGCAGAAAAAAATATCATGAAAGTTGTTCCCATTTCTGTTGTAAAAGGTATCATGGAAACTCTATTCAGTAGGTAACATTTCTCAGTGCAAGCTACTCTACAGATTATGACACTTGCTACATACAATATTTGAAGCCCATTTTCAAGTGACTTCTACATTGTGATCAATGATCATACAAGAATGGTGTAGGTAGAATGAAAGTGTGGCTCTAGATCTCATGCAGCTTGGCCAAAGAAAATCTGCCTCCAGTGGCTGAAGAAATTATTAATGGGTTTACCCTGAGTTAGACAAACACAGAATACAACCCAATCATGAGAACGTTTCATGGATATTAATTGATGTTTTTTATTGTTCTATTTTCCTTGCATGAGGTTCTAAATAATAGAAAGGCAGAATCATACCCCTAAAGATTCAGTATTCCCTTGACATTGCTTGCATACCTTTGGTTTTAATTGCTGCAGACAAATAAATAAATACACACACACACATCTATAGAGGAAAATAAGCAGCTATAGCAAGGAATTTAGTTAGACACACACATCTTATTTCCCTCTCAAATGAGCTTGTTAGGTTGATTCTCCCAGGGACAGATTATGCAGCATTTATTTTCCTGACCCATGTAGCCCTTTTGATGTAGATCTAGCCATGATTATCCATGGAATAGTCCCCGCTACCACCCAAACACATCAGGGCACATTAGTTTTTGCCATATTAAAATGCTGGTCAAATAAATGCTTTTATTGAACATCACGAGCATGTCTCTGACAGGGCAGAAGTCCAGTTCGCCGAGCGCTGTTAGTTGTCATTACACAAACTATAAATATTGTTATCATGTTCTCTCTCTCTACATATGGATTGTGTAATTTCCCTATCCATGCAACAAGCAGTTTTTAATAAGGCATACTGGATATTAGCTAAAAGCCCAATTACGACTTTATTTTAAAGTGGGCAATCAAGAAAGTTACAAGAATAAAGCAACAAAAGAAAAGAAAAGAAAAGAAAAGAAAAGAAAAGAAAAGAAAAGAAAAGAAAAGAAAAGAAAAGAAAAGAAAAGAGAGTGAGTCACCATGTCACCTCAACCTCTTGGCTTACCAGTCCTGCCTTAGCTCAATGTAGGAAAGCAATAGCAAGGCCGACACCAGGGGGTTGGCTCCACACACCCCCTTCTCACTTTCCTACCATGAGCTTGCTGTTGCAGTGTGTGCTCATACTAAAAGTTTATGCATTTGTTACCCATCCTTAGAAAACACTCCATCCTCTCAAACACACATCAAGGCTTCCCTGACACCTTCACTACATATCTTTAGGTGCCAGATGAAAATGTTCCTCTGTAACCCAGCGTTTGGCCTTTTAAATGTGTGGGTGGGGGTGTTTTTTGGGTTTTTTAGGGGGGTTGTTATTGGTTTGTTCTTGTTTTATTATGTATTTTGTGCTCTCATTTTGTATTTTGTATGTTGTGAACTGCCTTTGGTGAAAAGTGGTATACAATATGCAGGGCTGGATTTAGGTTTGATGAGGCCCTAAGCTACTGATGGTAACGGGACCCTTTATGTGTCCAGCTGTCCTTTGTTAACAACAAATTGTCACTGTTTTTTTGTGTTGAATATATGCTATATGGTAATTTATGGACCTAATAGGTATCTAAAGCCATTTGCATATGTTGCCATACAACCAGTCCATGCAGAATGTAGGCACCCTATATATAGAAATGAGCAAACCAGTGATATTCTAGGGAGAAGGCTAGCAGATAGGACTATTACTTACATCATAGGAGCCTACACGACACAAAACACTGTTGCTGTATGTAGGTTTTATTTTATTTGTTTTTTATCTTATATTTTGGAAATGTACATCCAGTTTTTTACCTTTAACTTTTTTGGGGGCCCCAAGAGAGGCTTCTTTAGCTTATATGTAAATCCTGCACTGACAATATGGCTGCCATTCATCCAGGAATCGCTCTGAAAAAAATGGCGTCTGGAAGGATTTGTGCTCAACAACTCTGTCCAGATTTTCACTTTTAGGAATATGTCAACCCTAGTATACAAATAATAGAAATTAAAAGAAATTAAAGTACTGTATACATCTTTATGCACATTGCTGTGTGTTTTCCCTCCAGGGTTATTTTCTCCATTATGTGGGGGGGAAGCAGAGACCTACATTGGCTCTGAGTTCGTTTCCGAGCAAAATTCAAAGTGTTGGTGCTGACCTTTAAAGCCCTAAACGGCCTCGGTCCAGTATACCTGAAGGGGCATCTCCACCCCCATTGTTCTGCCCGGACACTGAGGTCCAGCGCCAAGGGCCTTCTGGCGGTTCCCTCCCCGTGAGAAGCGAAGTTACAGGGAACCAGGCAGAGGGCCTTCTTCGTAATAGCACCAGCCCTGTGGAACACCCTCCCACCAGATGTCAAAGAGAACAACAACTACCAGCTTTTTAGAAGACATCTGAAGGCAGCCCTGTTTAGGGAAGCTTTTACTGTTTAATAGACTATTGTATTTTAATATTCTGTTGGGAGCCCCCAGAGTGGCTGGGGAAACCCAGCCAGATGGTCAGGGTATAAATAAGAAATAATAATAATAATAATAATAATAATAATAATAATAATAATAATTTGCATGCTAGCTCCACTCCTACAGCCAAATCCTCTGCTGGCCCCACCCTCTGCTGTCCACATGTTGGGGGCATGTCTGTAGGGGGGAAGCCTGCTGAATGCACATAGGCTATACCTTTGAGCTGGAACCCAGGAACATGGTTTCAGAAATATGTGGCCTTTGATACTGGAGGTGACTTATAGCCACAATAACTAGTAGCCACTGAGCAACTTATCCTCCATGAATTTGCCTGATCCTCTTTTATGTATCTAATCCCCTTTGAAAACTGTCCTTGTTGGTGGCCACCAGTACATTTGTGTTAGTGAATTCCATGAAGTGTGTGAGGAAGTACATTTTTTTGTCTCCCGAGATGTAGCTTTATTAGCTGCCCACGAGTTCCACTGTTATGGACCATAGTCAGGTCCCTTATTCACTTTTTTTTTGCTCAAAAGGGTTCCGTGTGTGTGTGTGTGTTCCCCCTCGCATCCTTCCACTGTAAAAAAATAATAGTGTTTCATAATATTTTTGAACAACAGCAACCATAACTTGTTGTATTTAATGACTCACATTTATTTATTTATTCAAAATTTATTCTTTAAAATGAGCATCACAGAAAAAACTACATTTGTAAAGAGAGTTTTGTATGTCAACAAAACACACATATTCTCCAGAGCTGAATGAAACATTGAGCTAAGTGAAAGACAAAAGATGACAAGTTCACAGAGTTGGTTTTTATTAATAAATTATTTGAATGACAGATTTGAAGCCAATGTGCAACCATTTCTTTGTTTTGAATAACTGTATTCTCATGAGTGTATGTTTGTTCCTCATATCTGTGTCTTTGTCTGGGTTAGTCTGGTAACAATACAATCTCAATGTCCACTCTAATAACTTAGAACCTTCTACATATGTACTGCTATGTTGCTATGTTCTTATATTTTTCTTTACTGTATATTTTGTATTTACAAATGTTCATTTTTTTTCATTTCGTCACATTCTGAAAGTTTGTATGATTCTCTATTTTGAAATAATGAAATATGGATGATCTCCAGCTGTCATACTCAGAGAATAGAGCTCTTGAAGTCACTGGATGTACATTATTTAAATCTGTTAAATTCATTGGGCTTGTTCAGAGTGTGATTATTTTTTACTCACAATTTTTCTTTCATTTTAAAATATTCTCCCCTCCCTATTCTTTGGGTTCTACCTAGCAGATGATTGCTAAAGTAATCCTCAGTCTTCCCATTCCTTTCATGAAAGCTTCTTTCACATCCTTGTTCCTGAGACTATAGATCAGGGGATTCACCAAAGGGACCAACACGGTGTAGACCGCAGCAATTATTTTATCCTGTTCCATAGAATAGCTGGATCTGGGTCTCAAGTACATAAAGAGGAGGGTCCCATAGAACAGACTGACGGTGGTCAGATGAGAAGTACAGGTGGAGAAAGCTTTACACTTGCTGTCATTGGAACGTATTCTGAGGATGGTAGAGAAGATGCAGGCATAAGAGATGAGAACTACCAATGTGGTGGTAACCTCATTAAATCCAGCAATAGCAAAAACAAGGATTTGGTTGAGACTGGTATCAGAGCAAGCCAACTGAATCAATGGTGGCCAATCACAGAAGAAATGGTTGATTACATTAGAGTCACCAAAGGACACTGTTAAGGTAAATCCTGTATTTACTAATGCATTTATAAACCCAGCTACATAAGAAGCAAAGACCAACAAAATACATAGCCTTCGAGACATAATGACGGTATAGAGCAGTGGGTTACAGATGGCCACATAGCGATCGTATGCCATGGCAGCCAAGAGGTAACATTCCGTTGTTGCACCAATAATATAAAAAAACAATTGGGTGAAACAGCTAGAGTAGGAGATGGTTTTTCTATGAGATAAAAGACTCACTAGCATCTTGGGTGTTACGACAGAGGAATAGCACAGGTCCAGGAAGGATAAGTTGCTAATGAAGAAATACATTGGCGTCTGAAGCTGAGAGCAAGTCCTCACGATTACAATGATCCCAATATTTCCCATCACAGTGATAATGTAGATCAGCAAGAAGACAATGAAGAGGGTGATCTGCAGCTTGGATTGATCTGTGAATCCCGCAAGAATGAACTCATCCACCATAGTGCAATTGTTCCCATCCATGTGCACTTGCAAGCACTTGATATATCTGTCTCTCTATATGTATATCTATGTGTACATATTCTGTTATTTGAGAGGGTGGAAATAATATTTCAGTGCCCAGTGTACATCATTCACAATGTTTTTTTAAAAAATAATGTTATTATTTATACCCTGTCCACCTGGCTGGATTTGAATTTTAAAAGGTATGTGGTTATTGTTCATGAAAAAAATATGATTGAATTATAATTTTAAAGCAGAAATATCATCAGTTTTGGGGGGAAAGGTGGACCTTTCCCCAGTAATCTCCATTATTATAGTTCAAATGAGAGCATGAAGGTCATGTTACGGTTGATTCATGTCATGCTTCTCCTCCTCTTCCTTCTTCTTCCTCCTCTCCTCTTCTCTTTCAGAATTTCTCTCCCAAGAATCTTAATTATTGTAAGAAAATTAAAAATACTGGGCAGTGAAGGCACTAGAGACAGCAATTTCCAGATAATTTCTCAAAGTTTGGTGCCAGTTACCAACAAAATCTGGGTTAATAAATGCATTTTAATGAGGCACCTAAAACTCAGCATAGCTGGTACCTACCTTTAATTCATATGGGGCATGGGGTGAGATCCCAGAGACTAGATTCTGCAACTGAAAAAGGCCTGGCTTAGCCTAGCTTACCACCAGATGTAGTGTGGCAGGCCACAGCACAACCAGAAGCTCTCCAATTATTACAGCTGCCAACTGATTAAACAATTTGTGTTATCAGCATTCTGAATTTAAAGCATTTGACTGACTTTTTCATAATAATAATAACCATCTTGACATCATGTTTTTTGATTATATTGAAACAAATGTAACCTAACTGTGGTTTTTTTCTTCATCAAATGAAATCTGTGGCCAATTGTTAGGAGAAGTCATCATTCATACTGATTCTTTCATACTGATTTTTTCACAGTAATGCACCACAAACAGGTTAAAACAAACAGGTTAAATTAATTGAGTGAGCTCGTCAGCTTTGTGCCTCACTGAGAAAGCAATCCTGTACATGTATACTCAAAAGTAAATCTCACTGAATTTAATGGGGTCACTGGGCACCAGATTACGGCTGAAAGCTTTAGGTGACAGCTAGACCAATTAAAGTTTGATTATTGCAACTGCAACTTTAGTAAATGCTGTAGTGGCATTGGGAAACATCTTTGTTTCCTCGTCTTCTACTCAGTCACAACCCTTTTGTCAACCTTTCCAACAGAGCAAAATTCAACTTTCTCATCCTGCTAGTTAATACTTACCTTAAATTTATGTCTCTAAATAATGCCCTTTTCTCATTTCAGAAAGATACAAGGGTCTGAAAGTGTTGGTACATTTATACTAGGTTGCCTGATGTCAAGAGCTTTAGTTCCCTGAGCACAAAATCAGTTGGTTGTTAATGGCTTGAGTTGTTTTCCCTTGATGGTAGAGAAAACAATATTGGAGCTATGGAATTATTTTCTGTTCAAAACCATTCCCTACTCCCAAAAGAAGAAAGTGTGCTTTTATGTTAGGAAACTGGAAATAATGAGGCAGAATACCAAGTATGGCATAGAATGAGGACCACTTTATTAAATATAAGAACATACTCAACTTATAAATAATAACCATGTACAGAAGCATCTTCAAATTTTATCAGGCTCCTAAGTCTGTTAACTGGGTAAGCCTACACTGAAGGGAGTCAAGCTGGCTTTAATTTCCAACTCCCCTTGCCACAGTAGGGCATGCAAATTTCAATAAAGGGTGGACACCACAGAAATAATGGTCAATTTCATTTCGCCCACAGGAGGAGAGATGTATAATGAGGAGAGTCTGTACCATTGAATGTGAACTGCACTCAGCCATAATTCCCTCCTCATCCAACGGCACTTTTGCTCATGATAGCTGTGTAATGGGTTTGCAGATGGACATGTACCTGTCGCACCACACCCTTAAAGGTGAGGAGGAACTCCTTCCTGATTCATGGCCCATCAAGACTGCAAAACCCAAAATGAGAGACACAGGTTAAGCTCAACAGTGAGCCATACCCTTCACCATGACGTCACAAAGCGTGAAATACTCTGGAATCACAGTTTACTTCAAACATGCCTCAAGGAACCCATCATCCATTTCAATCCATTCCTTTCCCGTTCACACCTGCAACAGGAAAAGGATAATTTAGTGCTTCTTCCTCCACTACTCTTAACCCCCTATGAAGGTCAGAAGGAACGTCTCCACCCCCACCGTTCAGCCTGGACACTGAGGTCCAGCTCCAAGGGCATTCTGGTGGTTCCTTCACTGCAAGAAATGAGGTTACAGAGAACCAGGCGGAGCGCCTTCTCAGTAGTGATGCCCACCCTGTGGAACACCCTTCCATCAGATGTCAAGGAAATAAACAACTATCTGACTTTTAGATGACATCTGAAGGCAACCCTGTTTAGAGAAGTTTTTATTGTTTGATGTTTTATTGTGTTTTTAATATTCTGTTGGGAGCCGCCTAGAGTGGCTGGGGAAACCCAGCCAGATGGGTGGGGTATAAATAAGAAATTATCATCATCATCATCATCATCAGAGAGCATAATGTCATTCCCTAAGTCTGACAAGTGGAATCCATCAGCTCTGTAAAGTTCCTGTCTCATGTGTGTAATCCCATATAGTTTCAGATTTACAGTTATCTCTCTCTGCACTTTCTAGGGAAATATGGATACCTTGATCTTAGATTGGGTGTTATTGTTTATCTGTTCTTGTGGTTCTATAGCAATTTGAAAACTAATAACAATAAACTTAAAACCCCTTTAACAAATAGCCCCTTCAAAAAAAAAAAAGCCACTTAAAAACAGCATTTTTATATCATATATGATATAATTAAATTCCACCTTAACAATGAAAAGGCTATTGCAGCCATCCTAAAAATACTTATAAATAAACAGAGTAATACCAGAAAGGCTTATTCCCCTTTAGGAGAAAATAGAAATGTCTTTTGTAGCACATGTCACAGCTGTTAGTACTGACCATAGATATTAGAGGTGTGCACTGAACACAAGATTTGGTTTGGACCTTGACCAGATGATTCAGAAAGTGGTGTGTTTTGGCCTGGACCACTTCGGAGGCTGCTTGCTTTGCTCAGACCCAAATCAGAATCTTGTTTTGGAACACCGAAGCTTCAAGTTTCCCCATTCACTATAATGGGAATATTTAAAATGTTTGTAATGCCTTAACTTTATGAAAGAACTGCTTGAGAGTATAGGATTGTGCTTATAGAAACCTCTCTCTCACTTAAACAATCCAACATTTTTTCTTCACTCTAAGTAACAGAGCAATAAACGCAGAAATATACATATTTAACGGTCTTCCTCATCAATCACCACCAGTTGAGTCCCTGTTAGCATATATATGAAATTAGGAAGTTTTTACCCCATATGAATCTCTTACATTGAATTACACTTGCCAGTTATATATCTTTGAAGATCTTTGCTATCCTTTTTTTGTTTTCATCATCCCAAATAACCTGGTTTGTTTAGCAAGCTTGACCACCTCACAGTTCACCCCAACGCCAAATCATCTCTGAACCACCTAAGCACCAGCACCAAGTTGGATTGCGGGGGGGGGGGGGGGAGAGATTGTAAAGTTGCATAATAATTTTTGGATAATAACAAGCAGATTTTGTATTTTTAATTATTCATAAATAAGTAATATGCAAATCATGAATACCTTTCTCATTTTCAAGAAACCCTTTCTTATATTGACAAAGCTACTTTTAAAACAGTAGTTGCATATGTTAATAAACTTTACATACTTCTAAGCCAAGCGAAACATAGGGCTAAGCAAAAGACAGGAGACAAGCTCACTGAGAGATGGTCCATATCGATAAATCACTGGAACAATAAATTTCAAGCCAATGTGCAACCAATGTTATTTGAAAATCTAAATTTCAGCATGTCTATATTTGTGCCTTCTACTTGTTTATTTGTCTGATTTCACACGGTAATAGCAATCAATACAATCTCCCTACCTATCCCCTTTAAGCATTAAGAACCTTCTAAAAATCTACTCATAGTACTACAACTACTACTATCACTATGTTCTCATTTTTATTTATTGTAGATACTGTACGTACAAATATATTATTTTTCTTCCTTTTGGTTACTTTATGAAGGCTTGTGAAAATCTCTATTTGAAATAATAAGGTGTGGATGATATCCAACTGTCATATTCAGAGCTCAGACCTATTAAAATCAATGAATGTACATTACTAAAGTTCAGCGCTCTCATTGTACCAGCCTGGCACAATGGGTATAACTAACATTGAATATAATCCTGTATAACTCTGGATTTATATAGATAATGTGCATTAGTTTTTATTCCTATTTTTTTCTTTTGTTTTACAATTCTCTACCCTCCTCAACCTTCAGGTAAATCAAAGAGCTAACCCTTTGCTATATTCTTTCCAGTATGCGACTGCTACATTTATCTTGAAAACCCGAGTCTCTCCATTCCTTTAATCAAGGCATCCTTCACATCTTTGTTCCTGAGGCTATAGATCAGGGGATTCATGAACGGGATCAATACTGTGTAAACCACTGCGATTATTTTATCCTGCTCCAAAGAGTAGCTGGAACTGGGTCTCAAGTACATAAAGAGGAGGGTCCCATAGAACAAACTGACGGCGGTTAGATGAGAAGTACAGGTGGAGAAAGCTTTGTGCTTGCTGTCATTGGAGCGTATTCTGAGGATGGTAGAGAAGATGCAGGTATAAGAGATGAGAACTATGGATGTGGTGGTAACTTCATTGAATCCAACAATAGTAAAAACAAGGATTTGGTTGAGAGTGGTGTCAGAGCAGGCCAACTTCATCAATGGTGGCCCATCACAAAAAAAATGGTTAATAACCTTAGAATCACCAAAGGACACTGTTAAGGAAAAACCTATCTGTACTGTTGCATTTAGGAAGCCCACCACAAAAGAAGCAAACACCAACAAAACACATAGTCTTTCAGACATGATGACTGTGTACATCAGTGGGTTACAGACAGCCACATAGCGATCATATGCCATGGCCGCCAAGAGGTAACATTCTGCTGTTGCCAAAGCAATATAAAAATACAACTGAGTGAAACAGCTAGAGTAGGAGATGGTTTTTCTATGTGATATGAAGCTCACTAGCATCTTGGGTGTTACGACAGAGGAATAGCACAGGTCCAGGAATGATAAGTTGCTAAGGAAGAAATACATAGGCGTCTGAAGCTGAGAGCAAGTCCTCACGATTACAATGATCCCAGCATTCCCCAATACTGTGATAATGTAGATCAGCAAGAAGACTATGAAGAGGATGATTTGCAGTTCAAATCGATCTGTGAGTCCCACAAGAATGAACTCATTCACTATAGTGCAGTTGTCCCCATCCATGTGCACTTGCAAACAAACTGTTATTTGAAAAGAGGAAAATAATAAATTTCAGTGTTATAGGTAGCAAATCAGATTTTGAAAAGCTGCTATGAAAAATACAAGATTATTTAACATTCAAAATCTCTTAGGATATATCATCATTTTTTTAAAAAAAGGAGGAACTTGTCTGAGCAATCTCCAGTTTGATCCTTTAACTGAAAATAAACAGGTATTGTTTCAGTTATTGTTCTTTCTCCTTTTTTAAAAAAGACCCCCCTCTAAATATATTTTTATATTGTGAGAAAATTAAGAATACTGAGCAGTGCAGAGGCACTAGAACAGCAGGATAGAATTTCCTATAAACAATATATAAAAACAAGAAGAAAGAATAAAATGGGAGAAAGGGGAAAGGAAATTGTAGGCCACTTTTAAGAACTCCAGCAATGATGAGTTATTTGGACTTAAGCTACACCCAGTTGACTTCATTTAAACTCAATATCATTTCCTCAAGTGCTGGGAATAAATATTGATGGTAGCGCTCTTTTGTTCATATCCTGTTTATGAGCTTCCCATAAGGATCTGGTTGCTTAGGTCAGGATGCTGAATAAGACAGGTCTTTGGTCAGAGCTCTTCTAATGTTTTCGTTAATGTAACATACTGATGTTACACGCCAAACCAATAAAGGAGTTCCACATATGGAAGCAAAATTCCACAGATGGAATGTTCTCTATATATGGACATGGGCACCACGTTTAGAAATATAAGATGGCAAATCATATGGGAAAGAAGCAAATCATTTTCTTTACGTCAGCATGGATGTCTCTCACTGATAAATTTAGGTAGAATAGTTATCTCATTTTTAGCCATAAATGCTTTAAATTCATTATGAATTCTCTGAGAATCTGAGGACAACATCAGCTTGTATACCACATTGGAGAAAAGGAGAGATCTGTACTCACCACAGTTTCAGGCAACAATTATAGCAGCCAGGGAAGGGGGCATATTGAAGTTGGTTTCTTAATTATTATTCTAGGTTATTATTCTAGGTCTGAAGTGTATGCCTTCTTTTAGTCATCAGATTCCCAAATGAAGATGTAGTTATTTTATCTTGAAGATCTGGGTTTGGGTAAACCCATTGGGATCCTTCCACCTGATGGACCTCTGCAGTAATAAGTCAAGCTGCTCTGTTAATAATTCTTTGTTTACCTTGTGACTTTGCCAAGATGTTTTTGGTTTGATATGGAGGAATCCCTAAATAATACACAGTGGAAAGATATTATGGATGATACAATTTTGGGTGCTTCACACTGACACACCTCATTGGAAAGGAATATAAACTTCCACAAACTGTTACAAAAAGTAGCTTTATTATACTGGCCTTTCTTTGTTGGTGAAGTGCCAGGATTTTACAAGACAAAAAAGTAATTTTCTCCATACTGTACTTCAACAACAAAACTCCTGTGGTGGTTCTAGCATACAGAGATTTGTTAGTACAATCTCCCATGGGGCACTGGCTAATGAAACAGTTGCTGGATTCTCTGTTAGTGCCATCTGTAACCATAAAGGAAACAGATTTTTGTGAATTCTAATATTTACTTATTTATTACATAGACCCTCTTCTTCACCCAATTGTCCCAGGATGAGTTACAAGAATACCAAAAATAAAACAGGTGCAAGTTATCTTGAATATATTAAAATAAATATGCAAAATATGATCGGATCCTAAAGGACTACAGTTGGTGGGAAGCAATCTGCCCCATGGGATATGGCTTGGCAGCAGCTGAAAGCATCGAAGATGCTGCTTGAAAAACTGGCAAGGCATTTTTTAATATTAAAAAAAACCTAGAGAAAAGAAATGAACATAAGAGCCCCACTGCATCAGACCAAAGGCCCCTCTAGTCCAGCTTCCTGTTCTCACTCTCTCCACTTTTGCTTCCTGGCAGCTGTCCATTATGACAAGATCAATTGCCATTTCCCCATGATTTGGAGAATGATTTTGGACCTGCACCTTAGAGAGGTTTACCTATAACAACAATGAGACCTCACATAACTTAAAACAGTTTGGCATTGAGGTCTATTGATGATGCCAAAATTCATTTTGAAAAGTGTCTTAATTGTATATTACCCTATTTGTATTGAAAATAAAACTCACAAGGAAATCAACAAGCAGTACTTCCAGTACTAACAGTATTCATGGTCTTGAAATACTTATTTTGCCAGCTATATTCCAAGGAGGACTCTATTTTATTCAAGTTCTTCCTCAGGATCAAAACATAAATTGAAAGTATGTTGAGATTTTTAGGTTAGCATTGTTTGCATTAACCAAACTGTCTTCTTGCTCAAAGTCACCTTCCAGGGTAGGTATTTGACACATACCCAGAAGCTGATTAGTTTAACTCAGGAATGGCTAACCTACAGCCCTCAAGATGCTCCTGGACTAACATTACCCCTGATCATTGGCCATATTGGCTGGAACTGATGGGAGTTGGGAGCCCAGCAGCATCTGAAGGGAAACAGATTCTCCACCTCTAGTTTAACCCTTTATTCATGATGAAACTATGAATTATTGCTGAGATGGACCTGAACCTTTTATGAAATGGTATTACAGAGCAACACATTTCCTCCAAGCAATCAGCTTTATGGGAATATTCACATTTGAAAAAGTCAAGTGTACCCCAAGGGCATGTAGTTTAGTTTGTGTATGAAGGACTCATTGTCAAGTGCAGACTGGGATGGCAGACTCTAGACTCTAGAGCAGCGGTTCTCAGCCTGTGGGTCCCCAGATGTTGTTGGACTACAACTCCCATCATCCCTGAGCTCTGGCCTTGCTAGCTAGGGGTGATGGGAGTTGTAGTTCAAAAACATCTGGGGACCCACAGGTTGAGAAAGGATGCTCCAGAGGGAAATAAGGCAGGTGAAGAGAAATGAAGAAGCTGAGAGAGCAGAGTGAATACTGGTCCAGAAGTCCAAGTAGATTCTTCCCTTCATGTGGGTGCGCTGTTGGCAGCTGTGGAGAGCTCATAGGGCCTTCTTAGTAGTCATGTCTACCCTGTGGATTGCCCTCCCATTAGATGTCAAGGAAATAAAGTATATTTCCTATTTTTCACACCTTGCGCTTATTATGAGGAATCTCTGAACATCTATCATGGAACTTTTGCACACTGCTTTATTATATGTTTAGCTGTTGTTGCTTTAAAAAAACACCTGACCCTTTCTCCAAGCAGAAGGTAGCTTATTAATTTATTTGCAGTGTTTATGTTCTGCCCAATAATTAAGGTTCTCTGGGTGTGTAGAGTAAACATGGTCTCCTTATTACTTTTTTATCCTCACAGCGATTCTATGAGGTATATAATAGTATATATTCTATATTCTAAGTAGTAGAATATTCTATATACTAAGTAGTAGTGATCGGCCCAAGATCTCCCCATGAGACCACTCTGGCTTTTGTGTTTCCTCACAATCTTAAGATCTCATGTTCATCTCCACAGCCCTCTCTCATTGCAACCACACATGATTTGTGGTATCTTCTACATATCAATTGTAAGAGGTAATCATAGATAAGCAATTTAAGAATAGGGCATTACTTTCCTAGAATTGACTTACTCTCTTTTATTTAAAAAACAACAACTCAACAATTTTGGGGGTTTCCTAAAAAAAATCTCAACAACTTTTGGGATGTCTTGGTTTTTGCTTTTTGAAATATGGCAACCCTAAGCTACAATGAGCACTTCTAGCTTATATTATTTGCTGAACTTATATTGATCCTTAAGATCATCATATAGGTAAATGACAAGAGAGGCTACATTTTTGTAATTTTAATATTGGACATGCAACACCATACATAGATGCTAATGTACTAGCAATATATAGCTCTTGTGGAAATGTTTAGAAATTGTTGCTAGCTACTCATTTTGTTACATACCTTCCTCTGAATGCCTCCTAAAGCATCCTTAACCTCCTTGTTTCTCAGGCTGTATATCAAGGGATTCAGTAAGGGGATGACAATTGTGTAGAACACAGCAAGGGTTTTGTCCGTGACATCTTGAAGAAACGATCCACTGCCAGAGTTTGGTCGGAAATGCAAGATAAGAATTGCCCCGTGGAAGATGGTAACTGCAGTGAGGTGTGAGGTGCAAGTGGAGAACGCCTTGAGTCTACCTGCCCTTGAGCTGATCCTCACAATGTTGATGAGAATGTACATATAAGAGACGATGACACTCAGGATGGTGGTTCCTTCTACAAGCCCAGCCTCAAAAAAAATCAGGCGTTCATTGATGTAAGTATCCGAACAGGAAAGTGATAAAAGTGCAGTGATGTCACAATATACATGATTGATTTCGTTTGATTGACAGAATGACAGCCTGAAGGTGAAGACTGTATGGAGAAGAGAGTGCAGAAGCCCAAGAGCATAGGACCCTACCACCAGAAGTGTACAGATTTTAGGAGACATGAGGACTGGATACAGCAGTGGTTTACAGATAGCCACATAGCGATCATATGCCATTGCAGCCAGGAGAAAGCACTCTGTGCTGCCCAGACCTATCACAAAGTACATTTGCAATGCACATCCAGTGAGGGAAATGGTCTTTTTATCTGCTAAGAGATTCACAAAAGTCTTAGGGGCAACCACAGAGGAGAAGCATGCATCGAGGAGAGAGAGGTTGCTGAGAAAGAAGTACATTGGAGTGTGGAGCTTGGGACAGGCTCTTATTAACACAAACAGTCCTAGATTTCCCACCAAAGTAGCAATATAAATAGCAAGGAAGACTAGAAAGAGGACAATCCGTAGTATGAGATTGTTTGTTAACCCTACAAATACAAACTCATTGATTATTACGGTGAAGTTTTTCTCTTTCATTGCATTCAGATTGTTTTATTCCAGAGCTGTAAAATAAAGAAACACGACAACTGAGAAGAAATGACCATTTATTCATCATGCACATGAGAAATCTATGCAGTTCATTTGCCACCAGTGACTCCCTTACTTTATTTAAACAAATATAGGAAGGATTTCTATCAAAGGTACCAGGCGCTTAGGGATAAAGGGAGTGTCTTACCTTCTTCTTCAGCTCTACAAAGGTATCTGCTATACAACATGGGGGCCTAGTTATAGGTGAGAAAGGATGTGATGAAGACACCCACACAAACTAAGAACAGCTAGCACATCCTTTGTTAATGTAGAAAACTGGCTATACCAGGAAGCAATGTAGAACCTCTTTCAAAAAATACTTTTGGCATTGAAAGGGAATACCTTCCAGCCCAGAGGAAAACCAGGACATGCATCTTTCGGTGCTGCAATTTCAAAGGAGCCAGGGGACTTGTGCATGAACACAGCACCCCAAAATGGGATGTCCCACTTAAATTGGGACAGTTGAGGGGTATGAAAGTGTGCCTTTGGTTCTGTTGCTACAAGAATGCCGCTGTTAAGTGTCTCTATTATTGGGGATGTTGAGAAAGAATATGTAGTCAAAGTTATGCAAGTAAATTCAAGAGTTTGACTGAAAACTTTCTTTCACTTCTGTTTTAAGTGTATAATGAAGACACTCAGAATACATTTACGATAATCATTACGCATACTTGCAATTTTTCCAGAAGCTATTTTGACTGTTAAGAGGGTGCCTTAGAAAAAATTCTGCACATTTTCCTTCCCCTTCTAAACTAAAATGACACTGCAGGATCTGCTATCTGTTGCAGATAAGTAACAACTCCGACTCTTGGATTGCTGAGCATAATCTTCTCTTGAGAACAATGCTTGGAAGGTACATGCACTACAATACTGAAGAAAAATACTAATTGCAGAATGCTGATCAGCTGGCTTGCAGTGGAATCATGAAGCACTCTCTCCTTTCTCTGGAGAGCATAAAAAACCATAATTCTTTAAATGTATATAAGCCTGCATAACAGAGCTCATATAAATAATGCAAACAGCAAACAAAATAACAAACAAATAGGCATAAAGCCTGCCACAAGGATCAATCAAACATGCTTCAAAATCATCATTAGCAGAAGAAGCACATATATGTGTCAAAATAAGAGCAAAGTTGGGAAAAAGTTATGCAAAAAAACAAGGTGTGTGGTTGCGGGAAAACAACACACTGACTCCTGCTTTCTTCTATGTCGCTACTTACTCTTAAAGGAAACTGGGGTGGTAGAAGATCTGAAGAAATAAATGGAGAATGAAATTGCATCAATGGAACTTAATTCCAGAGAGATAACTATGTTGGTTGCTTGCAGTAAAACCCAAATAGAGAAATGTGATAATGAGCAGTTATTGTACCCAGAAGCATTCTTAGACAGAGTCCACTTTGTCAGCTGCATGGAATGGCATGTATATATAACTCTCGAGCTTTTATTTTATCCCTACCACCCTCAGTGCTCCATGTCCTTGGAGAACTGCACAGAATTCATCGTTTTAGGAATTCATCTATTGGGAAAATGTGCTATACTCTCCCCAAGACTCAACCGCATTGTTTGTTTCTGATAAAAAATAATAATAATTCCATATGAAGAGGCAGAGCCGACCCAATACATTTTGGCACATCAAGTGAACCACAAAAAGTGCCCCCTCCCTGCTAGGGAAGAAGGAGTCAATAAAGATTAACAAAGGGGAAATAAAGATCTCCCCTGGGATCTGCTACCCCTGTGGATCTTGCCACCTGAGGCAGCTGCCTCACCTTGCTTCATGGGTGGGCCGCCCTTCTGAAGAGGCAAAGAGAAGGGGAAGAGTATTGTTAGCCCTGAAAAACAAACTTATATGAAGCTACAACCATAGCTGTCAACTTTTCCCTTTTCTTGCGAGGAATCCTATTCAGAATAAGGGAATTTCCCTTTAAAAAAGTGAAACCTTGACAGCTATGGCTACAACTGGAAGAATGTTGGGGGCATCATAGACTGGAAATGGGTAACATTGTTTCATGAAGGAATCCCAATAACATAGGAAGCCAAAGCCAGATCATTGGTTTATCTGAATGAATATTGGCATCGGAGGGCAGCAGCCATGTGCAGGACTTAGCACTGATTGGAAGTGGCTCTCCAGGGTTTCAGGGAAAGATCCTTCCCAGCACTACCCAGAGATGCTGCACATTGAACCTAGGATATTTTGCAGGGGAAGCATGTGATCTTCCATCAAATTTGCATTGACACTTTATCACAATTTGTTTTTCTGGGAAAGGATTGTAACTCCATGGTAGTGCATCTGCCTGCAGAAGGTCCCAGGTTTTACACACACACACACACACACACACACACACACACACACACACACCAATACAAAACAGTGAGATGGCAGGAATCAGGGTTGCCATTTGTCCAGAATTTACCGGACATATCCAGAATACTGCAGTCGGAATCAGTGTCTGGGCAGAAATCAGCTAAATGTCTGGGAAAATCCAGATGTATGGCAACCGTGTCGGCAGTATTTTTGCCAATTTTCCTCAAAAATAGTGCATTTTTGAAAAGTATTTTTGCCAAAAATAGCTCAAAAGCTTTTTAGTCTGGATTCTCACTTTTTGAAATATGGCAACCCTAGCAGAAATACAAAGTACTGGTATGTACTAGTGCCGAAGCATGGGGAAACATGTGGGACTGAATTTTCTAATAATAAATATTGATATCCATTTTGAATGTTATCTCTTTTGTTCAAGGAAGGACCTGGGGGAGGAGGAGATTTAAGCAGCTGTGGGAAAGTGAGGACTTGCAGTCTCCACAACTGCCTCAAAGGAGCTAGACCTCTGAAAAGTGTTGCTGTGCTGACACTCCTGAGCAGACCTTGTTTCTTCTAATAATGTTAATGTCACTTACTCTGTGTGATTTATTGCTGGCTAGCTTCTGACCTAATGTCAAGCCAAACACTTGAAGAGGGCCTAATTGAGTCTCACAATAGAGGAGATAGGTTGACTGTAGAGGAGATAGAGGAAGAGATAGGTTGACTGTCCTTTTATTAATTTTTCAGTTCTAAAAAACACTTCATAGCCTAAAGTCATGCAAGCATTGTACAGTAAGAGAAAATAGGATAAAATATAAAAGAAACAAACTCAATGAACTAAAAGCAATAAAATCATATCTACAGTTATAGACACTGTAGAGAATGACTGAGGCACACATCAGGGAAAGCCTTCTTTTTCTGCAGGCAGTGCAATGGCATCTCAGATACTTTTTGAGGTGGCTGGCAGACAGCAGCTCCCTCTCCCTCTGCTTCTCTCTCTGTGAGAGTTCTTTGTCACATCCACAGCTCTGCTGTACATCACAGGTAGGACAGAAGTTGGGAGCAAGAAGACTGTTGCACCCGCTTCGAACTGAATCAGGCGCAGTGTTTTCATACGATGGTAGTAGCGCTGGGAAGGGATCCCTTTCAAGACTTTCCACTGGCCACCACTCGCAGCAATCCCATTGGTGATACTTCTATCTGGCCATACATCTGGTGGATAGAAAAGGGTGCTCTGTGCCAATGGAATGATGTTGGCAGGCTGCAGGTGGGCAAGATGGATGGACGGATAACTCTTGTCAAATGCAAGCCTTCCTGTTCCAAGAAGGTTCCTGTTCCAAGTTGACTGAACAGGAGCACTTCTCATACTCCCTATGGCTTAAGGCAGGAGTGATGAACCTGTGATTCTGCAGACATTGCTGGACTATAACTCCCATCTTGCCTGATCATGAGTCTGATGGGAATTGGAACCCAACAACACCAAGAGGGCTACAGCAACTCCCCATCTCTGACTTAAGGAGGTGGGGATACAATGCACTATTAAGCACTATGTTAATCATACAAAAGAGAATTGTTAAAACAGTGGTCAAACTCCATGTTAGGGGATACACCATATATCATTCATAGCATAGAATGTTCCCTTCATTCAGCTTGGATTAATATGGACATAGTTTAAGGGAAACATTACATTCCTCACCAAATCAGTACATAGGGGCCAGAGGGAATTTGGTGCATCCTTCTTTCTATCCAGACTTTAAGGTCTGGAAAGAACTGTAATACATTACATACATTAATAATGCCATGCCCATTTGGTTTTATAAAGTTCATGAACAAAACATTTTGTCACACACCTTCCGCTGAAAGCCTCCCAGAGCATCCTTTACCTCCTTGTTTCTGAGGCTATAAATCAAAGGGTTGAGTAAAGGGATGACAACTGTATAGAACACGTTCAGTGTTTTGTCAAAGATGCCTTGAACCAAAGATTCATCGCTAGAGGTTGGTCGGAAGTGCAGAATGAGAATTGCCCCATGGAAAATGGTAACCACGATGAGGTGCGAGGTGCAGGTGGAGAAGGCTTTCAGCCTGCCTGAGACCGAACTGATCCTCACCACAATGTTGCTGAGAATATATGTATAAGAAACTACAACACTCAGGATGGTGGTTATTTCTACAAGACCAGCTTCATAGAAAATCAGGAGTTCATTGAGGTGGATATCTGAACAGGAAATGGTCAAAAGTGCTGTGATGTCACAGAAAAAGTTATTGATCACGTTAGACCTGCAGAACGACAGCCTGAAGGTGAAGACTGTATGAAGGAGAGAGTGCAAAAAGCCAAGAGCATAAGACCCCAACACCAGAAGAATGCAGACTCTAGGAGACATGAGGACTGGGTACAGCAAGGGTTTGCAGATAGCCACATAGCGATCATATGCCATTGCAGCCAAGAGAAAGCACTCTGCGCTCCCCAGACCTATAAAAAAGTACATTTGCATTGCACACCCAATAAAGGAAATGGACCTTTTCTCTGCTAGGAAGTTCACTAATGCCTCTGGAGCAAACACAGAAGAGAAGCATACGTCCAGGAAAGACAGGTTGCTGAGAAAGAAGTACATTGGAGTGTGGAGCCGGGGACTGGCCCTTATTAAGGCAATCATTCCTAGATTTTCAACCAAGGTGATCATATAAATAACCAGGAACACCAAAAAGTGACTAGTTCGTAGTGTAGGGTTGTTTGTTAATCCTACAAAGACAAACTCACTGACCACTGTTGTGGAGTTTTCTTCAGACATTGCACCCAGGTGAAATGTCCAGATCTGAAAAAACACCAAAGCATGGCACAGGTAAAACAATACTTTACAACCAATGTATGGAATTCTTTGTCAGCAGTGGCAGGGATGACTATGAGCTTGCATTACTTTAACAGAAATTGGATTATCACTGCATCTACTCAGGAGATATTTACTCCTGTGCTATGAACTGTCAAAGAATTCATGCAAATCATTTCCTTCATTTCACATACTTCTATCTACACCAACACAAGAAAGCACAGCATAAAGTGCACTTTTGCATACTTTTACATACCTTTGGAAATAAGCTCTGTGCAGCTTCTGCATAAACAGCTGTGTTACTCTGTTGCAGTGTGAGAGAGAGAGAGAGTGCTTGAGGCAGATAGATCAGCAAGCTCATGTAAGATATAAAATAATATTAAAGTGAACTAGATATGTTGAATCACAGCAATCTGATAATTTGCAATAATGTTTTCTCTCCACAGCAATAAAATAAGCTACAAATGTTCCCTTAATCTGATTGCCAACCCCCTTATTGTTGGTACTATATGGGCACCATAAGAAGCTCTGTTCCATTTTCTTTCTTCACCAATCTTTCCAGTGACACTTGGTTCCTAACATTACTTTTCCTCCAGATGTTATTCTCTCAGCAGTCCTGTTCTTTCAGAATTCTTAGCATAAATAGAATGTCTATTCTGATCTGAATTTGCAAGAGACTACCTTGCTATTTATTATGGACCACTTTTGTTTGGCTGCTGTAAGATAAACAGCTGACAGGATATTGAGCTTCCTCACACATGACTTTTTCAGACTTTAATCCCTCCTGAAGTCTCATAGAAACTAAAATGACCAACAGGGAGCTAATTATTATTTTTTACCTCTTAATGGAAAATGAGGTGAAATGGTGCTGTCGAGCAGAATTCCAGAGAGAGAAAGAGTGAAATATCACCATCATCAACACAACCACCACCACCACCACCATCATCTCAGGGCAGTTCACAGCATAACAACCATAGAATAAAACAACAAAGTATATAATAAAAACAATTAAAATAACAAAACAATAACCACCAACACCTACCCTACCACAAGACACACTTAAAGGTCCATAGAAATTAATCAGCCAAAAGTCTGGTTGAAGAGAAACGTTTTTGCCAGGCACTTAAAGATGTATAATGGGACTTCCGGGTTGGCTCCATCGATTAATGGCGGATTCCCTCCGCGCTCCGGAGGGAATCTGCTCTGCAGAGACTGGGTCTTACCGCGGTGGCGACCCTTAAAATCACAGGCGCAGAAGCCTGTGAGCATAGTGACTCGGCGGGCACCATTTGCGCCCCCCAATCCGTGAAGGAGCCTTTTTAAAGGCTTCGGAACGGGGACGGGGTGCGGTGCGGTGCGGTGCTGAGAGTACTCCTTCATCTGCGGAGTGAAGCCGCAAGCCATTATCGGAGAGCGCTGACTTTTTCCTTGGAACATTCGGACTCTAAAACATCAACCCGTGAGTAATACGGAAATTGGAATTTTAAAGAAAAATTTGGCAGATCAGGAACGACCGGGGAAGGGTTAAAAAGGAAGTCCACCCCCCCTCTTTGTAAACAATTTAAAGCAAAGGACCTGCTAGCTAAGGTCTAGAGAATCTTTTCTTTTTTTTTTAGTAAAAGACTTTAATTTCACGGTTTTGACATTATAAGAATTTTTGCTGGAGGATAATAAGATTAATTTTAAGATTAATTAAGTTTCACCACCCCCCCGGACCCGGGAGTGTCCCACGACAGAGCCTGTTGATGAAAGACTGAAAAGTTTGACATCTGTCAAGTTGGCTGTCGAGACGGAAAAGGAGTACCTTGTTTTTGTTGCTTCTGTTGGTTAATTTGTAATAATTTGTTGAAAATAAGGAAGGGCTGATACAAAATAATCTGACTTTTGGACTTGAGCTGAAAGGAATATTAAGGAACTAAAATCCCCCTAGAGGGGTTTAGTGACATTACAGGAATGGCTGGAGGAAGGAAAATCCAGGCTGAATTGGACAGAGCATTTGTTCTCTTGGGAAAGTTACAAGGCCAAACTGATGTTTTGGCTACAAATGTTACAACTCTGGACTTAGCAGTAAAGAACATTGTTGAATCTGATAAGGACTTGAAACAAGGAGCCTATCCAACTGTACAAATAGAGAAAATGGAGAGCTTTGACAATATGGAGCAGGTGACAGATGTTGCCCCTGAAGAAAAGGAAGGAGGAGCTGAAACCTTGCAGAAGTTAAAGGAGAGCAGCATTTTGAAGCCTGACATGATGACAAAAAAGGAAAATAAAAATCTGATGTGGAGAGCCTGGCCTGAACTGGAGGTGGAAGCTGGAGCTTGGGGGACATTTGGACTTGAAAGGAGTATAAAACAAGATTTGAAGTACCCCATAAGCTTTATCTTTAAATATGGAGGTCTGGCTGGTAGAAACATGGATCCTGTTGGGCCGGAGCTTCTTCGAGATTTGGAGTTTAACATTAAAGACTACCAAAAAGACCGGCAGGGAGGAACTGAGAGAGAATTGAAAGCCTCGGATGTGAGATCTCCAGGCTAAACAGTATATTGAGACTGATGGATTTTTGTTGAGGACTGAAACCGGGAAAAGGGTGGGTGGAGTTTGGGAATCCAAAGGGTATATAAATATAGTTTGTTTTATTTTTACTTTGCTTTGCTACTGGTATGGAAATTGGGAAAGACGTGGAAGGGAAATTTTGGTCGACTTTAGGAAATATGTTTAAGAAAAAATAATGAGGTATAAATATTGATGTGTAAATTTGGATAAGTTAAAATTGATTTTTTAAAATGGTCTAAATTAAATGAAAATAATGTTTGTAAATATAAACTGAGGAAATGGAAGAAAGAAGAAAAGTAAAATAATAACATGTTAGAATAAATTAAATTAAGTTAAAATGGAGAAGTAAATTAAGGATTTGCTGAGCTAATAATTTAAATTGGAATACAGGAAGGGGAGGTGTGAGGAGGTCTGAGAAACAAGTTAAAAGAAAATAAGTATTTGAACTTTTAGGTGTTTTTAATTGTTTTTTTAAAGTTATGGATTTTTGTATTTTTTGTTTATTTTTGTTTTTGTTGTTATATGTTTTGTCCTTTTTTGAAAATGCTAATAAATATTCATTATTATTATTTTTTAAAAGATGTATAATGAAGGCGCTAGCTGAATCTCCCTGGGGAGAGCATTTCACAAATGGGGAGCCATCGCAGACAAGGCCTCTTCTTATATTACCACCCTCCAGACCTCTGGTGGAAGAGGCACCTCAGAAGGGCCTCAGAAAGTGATCTCAGGGGCTGGGTAGGTTGTTCCCCCACCCTCCAGCTTAGATTTTCAAGGGACATTTGGGGCAGCAGTGGGTGGGGGAATTGTCAAAATGGCCCCCTTTCCCTCCATTAGCAGATACCTCCCACTGGGGCAAAGCACTAGGAGGGTGTTCCAGTGGGGCAGAGGTTTGTATAGATTCAGACAAAGCAAGGTGCTTTGAAATTGAGGTGTCAATATAACAAGTACTGTGACTAGTGCAGTTTCCGGATGTTCTTACTAAAATCTTTACAATTTAAAGAAATGTGTTTTTAGTAAAATTCCAGTTAATTTTGTCAGAAGCCATGGGATGATGCATGGAGTAGAGAAAGTGGATAAAGAAAAGTTTTTCTCCCACTCGAATAACGTTAGAGTAGGTGGCCAATAAGTCGTGATGGCTACTAACTTGGATGGCTTTAAAAGGCAAAATTAATGGAGGGCAGGTCTATCAATGACTGCAGCTCATTTTGTCTGTAAATACAAAATACAAAGCATGGAAGAGTGAATGGAATGCTGCTCTTCTGCCCTTGTTTCAGGTGAAGGGTGATTTCCTCACCCTCATCCGTTTTGGTGACCCATAGCTGGTGGGACGCATCTGCCAGTCAAAGGAGGAATGTGGACAGGCTTAAAAGCCTAACCCTCCTCAGTGCATTTCCAGAGTGGCAGCTCTCCTAATGCGGCACTTGTTATATTTTTAATTATATACTGTATATATGGGACGCGGGTGGCACTGTGGTCTAAACCACAGAGCCTAGGGCTTACCTATCAGAAGCTTGGCGGTTCGAATCCCCGTGACGAGGTGAGCTGCCATTGCTCGGTCCCTGCTCCTACCAACCTAGCAGTTCAAAAGCAAGTGCAAGTATATAAATAGGTACCACTCCAGCGGGAAGATAAATGGTGTTTTCATGCGCTGCTCTGGTTAGCCAGAAAGCAGCTTAGTCATGCTGGCCACATGACCCGGAAGCTGTATGGCGGCTCCCTATGCCAGTAAAGCGAGAAGAGTGCCGCAACCCCAAAGTCGTCCGCGACTGGACCTAATGGTCAGGGGTCCCTTTACCTTTACTGTATATATATTGATGTATTTAGAGCATGGGAGTAGCCAGTCCCTATTTAAGGGGTTAAGTAGAATTTGTATTGGGGTGGCTACCCTCAGAGTTGGCAAACTGAGAGCACTGGCCCCCCACATCTATTTCATGCTGTAGTAGTAGAGGGATATGTTGAGGGAGGGATATGGTAATTGGGCCAACTTGGTGAAACACCAGTTTGACACAGATGCAGGTGTAAGATGGGTCAGGAGGGAGTTAAACTGAGGCATCCTGTTATGTACTGAAATTCTCACCCTGGGCCAGCAGGGGGATACTGTAGATAGTTATGCAAATGAAGGATCGAAAGTGATGTTCAGTGATTGCATAGTTTTAGAAAGTTGCTACAGTAATATTGTACTGGAGCTCTATATAAGCAGGCTGACTGGGCCCTTCAGTTCAGTTCTGTTCTGGCCTCTAAATAAACAAAAGCTGTTTGAAGAAGCACTGTGTCGTCTGATATGTTCACCCACAACTTAACACATCCTTAACACATCCTGTTCTAGTGCTCAGAGCAGGGATGGAATTGCCCATGCAAGTTATATTTTGGTAGGCTTATTCTCCCAACTCTCAGGAACCCACACTGAGGGGTGTTAGGGTGTTTCTTTTAACTGTATGTTTTATTCACCCCAATTCATACCTCATTTCTTCATTCCTGGCAAAGGACGCAAAGATGTAACCTGAAAATCTGAAAATTCTACGAAGAGTAAATAGTAATATGAGAACTTCCGGTTTACTGGGAAGCTGATTTGCAAGCGGCATTCTGACCTCCGGGGAGAATCCAGCTTTTCAGGGGAGAAACGGGGGTTTTGCAAGGGCGCCGCAAGCCCCCAAAAGCCTCAGGAGGAAGATCCTGAGGACAGGATTCCTGCAAGCCATAGAGCATTCTCTCCGCTGCCCAAAAAAGCTCCTTTAAGGGGCAAAAAGAGCAGCGAGATTGCAGATGCCAGCACGGGACGCCATTTCTACCCTCAAGAAGCGTAGCCTCAAGCTTGAACGGCACAGCGGTAAACTCCAAAACACTAAAAAATCTGGATTTAATTGACGAAACAAAGAGAATCATAGAATCATAGAGTTGGAAGAGACCACAAGGGCCATCGAGTCCAACCCCCTGCCAAGCAGGAAACACCATCAGAGCACTCCTGACATATGGTTGTCAAGCCTCTGCTTAAAGACCTCCAAATAAGGAGACTCCACCACACTCCTTGGCAGCAAATTCCACTGTCGAACGGCTCTTACTGTCAGGAAATTCTTCCTAATGTTTAGGTGGAATCTTCTTTCTTGTAGTTTGGATCCATTGCTCCGTGTCCGCTTCTCTGGAGCAGCAGAAAACAACCTTTCTCCCTCCTCTATGTGACATGCTTTTATATATTTGAACATGGCTATCATATCACCCCTTAACCTCCTCTTCTCCAGGCTAAACATGCCCAGCTCCCTTAGCCGTTCCTCATAAGGCATCGTTTCCAGGCCTTTGATCATTTTGGTTGCCCTCCTCTGGACACGTTCCAGTTTGTCAGTGTCCTTCTTGAACTGTGGTGCCCAGAACTGGACACAGTACTCCAGGTGAGGTCTGACCAGAGCAGAATACAGTGGCACTATTACTTCCCTTGATCTAGATGCTATACTCCTATTGATGCAGCCCAGAATTGCATTGGCTTTTTTAGCTGCTGCGTCACACTGTTGGCTCATGTCAAGTTTGTGGTCAACCAAGACTCCTAGATCCTTTTCACATGTACTGCTCTCAAGCCAGGTGTCACCCATCTTGTATTTGTGCCTCTCATTTTTTTTTGCCCAAGTGCAATACTTTACATTTCTCCCTGTTAAAATTCATCTTGTTTGTTTTGGCCCAGTTCTCTAATCTGTCAAGGTCATTTTGAAGTGTGATCCTGTCCTCTGGGGTGTTAGCCACCCCTCCCAGTTTGGTGTCATCTGCAAATTTGATCAGGATGCCCTTGAGTCCATCATCCAAGTCGTTGATAAAGATGTTGAATAAGACCGGGCCCAAGACAGAACCCTGTGGCACCCCACTAGCCACTCTTCTCCAGGATGAAGCGGAACCATTGATGAGCACCCTTTGGGTTCGGTCAGTCACCAGTTACAAATCCACTGAGTGGTAGCATAGTCAAGACCTCATTTTACCAGCTTCTTTACAAGAATATCATGGGGCACCTTGTCAAATGCCTTGCTGAAATCAAGGCAGGCTACATCCACTGCGTTCCCTTCATCTACCAGGCTTGTAATTCTGTCAAAAAACGAGATCAGGTTCGTCTGACATGACTTATTTTTCAGAAATCCATGCTGACTATTGGTGATCACAGCATTCCTTTATAGGTGCTCACAGGCTGTTTGCTTAATGATCTGCTCCAGAATCTTCCCTGGTATTGATGTCAGACTGACTGGGTGGTAATTATTTGGGTCCTCTCTTTTCCCCTTTTTGAAAATAGGGACAACAGTCTGCCGGGACTTCGCCCGTTCTCCAGGAATTCTCAAATATGACTGCTAGTGGTTCTGAGATGACATCTGCCAGTTCTTTTAATACTCTTGGATGCAGTTCATCTGGCCCTGGAGACTTGAATACATTTAAACTAGCCAAGTATTCTTGTACTATCTCCTTAGTTATTCTGGGCTGTGTTTCCTCTGCTGAATCATTTGCTCCAAATTCTTCAGGTCGGGCATTGTTTTCTTTATCGGAGAAGACTGAGGCAAAGAAGGCATTGAGGAGTTCAGCCCTTTCTGTGTCCCCTGTTTGCATTTCACCATCTTCTCCTCTGAGTGACCCCACTGTTTCTTTGTTCTTCCTTTTGCTACGAACATACCCATAAAAGCCTTTTTTGTTGCTTTTAACCTCTCTAGCAAGCCTGAGTTCATTCTGTGCTTTAGCTTTTCTGACTTTGTGTCTACATGTGCTGGCTATTTGTTTGAATTCCTCTTTGGTGGTTTCCCCCCTTTTCCATTTTTTGTACACATCCTTTTTTAATCTTAACTCAGTTAAAAGTTCTTTAGATAGCCACCCTGGCTTCTTTAGGCACCTTCCATGTTTCCATCTCATTGGTATTGCCTGAAGTTGTGCTTTTACTATCTCCCTCTTAACAAACTCCCAGCCATCATGAACTCCCTTTCCTTTTAGTATTACTGTCCATGGGATCTCACCCAGCACTTCCCTAAGTTTTATGAAGTCAGCTTTCTTAAAGTCAAGAAATTGAGTCCTAGTATGCTTGGCTGCTCCTTTCCGCTGTATAGTAAACTTCAGAAGAGCATGATCACTCGCGCCTAATGATCCTTCCACTTCTACCCCACTAACCAGGTCATCAACATTGGTTAGGACCAGATCTAAAATGGCTGTTCCTCTTGTTGCTTCTCCCACTTTCTGGACAATGAAGTTGTCTGCAAAGCCAGTAAGGAATCTGTTTGACCTTATGCTCTTGGCTGAGTTTGACATCCAACAAATATCCGGGTAATTGAAGTCCCCCATTACTACTATCTCCCTTCCTTTTGCATGCTTGGCCATCTGTTCCAGGAAGGCATCATCTATGTCCTCCGTTTGGCTTGGGGATCTATAGTAAACTCCCACAATGAGGTCACTGTTATTCTTCTCTCCCTTAATTTTGACCCAAATGCTCTCACTTTGGCTTTGAGGTTCTAAATCTTGGCTCTCTTCACAGGTATACACATCCCTGACATATAACGCCATTCCTCCTCCTTTCTTGTCTGGTCTGTTTCTCTGAAATAGATTGTATCCCTCCATTATTACATTCCAATCATGGGACTTATCCCACCAGGTTTCAGTGATGCCTATTATGTCATATTTAGTTTGCTGTACCAAGAGCTCAAGCTCATCTTGTTTATTTCCCATGCTTTGCGCATTAGTGTACAGACATTGAAGTCCATTAATCATTCCCCCGTGTCTCTTATTTAAGGATTTTTTCCTCCCACCAAAAAAGGACTATTAACAATTTGGAAGCAGCGGGGTGTTAAAAAGGAGGTCAGCCCCGACTGGGATCTTATTCATATGCAAGAAGTACCCACGGAATGAAAAGTAACAGTGAGTTGTCCTCAGTGCTCCATGTCCTTGGAGAACTGCACAGAATTCATCATTTTAGGAATATATCTATTGGGGAAAATGTGTCATACTCTTCCCAAGACTCAACAGCATTGAGGCACAGAAATTGTTCATTGTTTGTTTCTGATAAAAAATAATAATAATTCCATATGAAGAGGCAGGGCTGACCCAATACATTTTGGCACATCAAGTGAACCACAAAAAATTGCCCCTCCCTGCTAGGGAAGAAGGAGTCAATAAAGATTAACAAAGGGGAAATAAAGATCTGCACTGGGATCTGCTACCCCTGTGGATCTTGCCACCTGAGGCAGCTGCCTCACCTTGCTTCATGGGTGGGCCGCCCTTCTGAAGAGGCAAAGAGAAGGGGAAGAGTATTGTTAGCCCTGAAAAACAAACTTATATGAAGCTACAACCATAGCTGTCAACTTTTCCCTTTTCTTGCGAGGAATCCTATTCAGAATAAGGGAATTTCCCTTTAAAAAAGTGAAACCTTGACAGCTATGGCTACAACTGGAAGAATGTTGGGGGCATCATAGACTGGAAATGGGTAACATTGTTTCATGAAGGAATCCCAATAACATAGGAAGCCAAAGCCAGATCATTGGTTTATCTGAATGAATATTGGCATCGGAGGGCAGCAGCCATGTGCAGGACTTAGCACTGATTGGAAGTGGCTCTCCAGGGTTTCAGGGAAAGATCCTTCCCAGCACTACCCAGAGATGCTGCACATTGAACCTAGGATATTTTGCAGGGGAAGCATGTGATCTTCCATCAAATTTGCATTGACACTTTATCACAATTTGTTTTTCTGGGAAAGGATTGTAACTCCATGGTAGTGCATCTGCCTGCAGAAGGTCCCAGGTTTTACACACACACACACACACACACACACACACACACACACACACCCCAATACAAAACAGTGAGATGGCAGGAATCAGGGTTGCCATTTGTCCAGAATTTACCGGACATATCCAGAATACTGCAGTCGGAATCAGTGTCTGGGCAGAAATCAGCTAAATGTCTGGGAAAATCCAGATGTATGGCAACCGTGTCGGCAGTATTTTTGCCAATTTTCCTCAAAAATAGTGCATTTTTGAAAAGTATTTTTGCCAAAAATAGCTCAAAAGCTTTTTAGTCTGGATTGTCACTTTTTGAAATATGGCAACCCTAGCAGAAATACAAAGTACTGGTATGTACTAGTGCCGAAGCATGGGGAAACATGTGGGACTGAATTTTCTAATAATAAATATTGATATCCAATTTGAATGTTATCTCTTTTGTTCAAGGAAGGACCTGGGGGAGGAGGAGATTTAAGCAGCTGTGGGAAAGTGAGGACTTGCAGTCTCCACAACTGCCTCAAAGGGGCTAGGCCTGTGAAAAGTGTTGCTATGCTGACACTCCTGAGCAGACCTTGTTTCTTCTAATAAAGAGTTAACGTCACTTACTCTGTGTGATTTATTGCTGGCTAGCTTCTGGCACAATATCAAGCCAAACACTTGAAGAGGGCCTAATTGAGTCTCACAATTAAGTCTATAGAGGAGATAGGTTGATTGCCATTTTTATTTTTCAATTCTAAAAAACACTTCATAGTCTAAAGTCATGCAAGCATTGTACAGTAAGAGAAAATAGGATAAAATATAAAAGAAACAAACTCAATGAACTAAAATCATATCTACAGTTATAGACGCTGTAGAGAATGACTGAGGCACACATCAGGGAAAGCCTTCTTAAACTTTCTGCAGGCAGTGCAATGGCATCTCAGATACTTTTTGAGGTGGCTGGCAGACAGCAGCTCCCTCTCCCTCTGCTTCTCTCTGTGTGAAAGTTCCTTGTCACTTCCACAGATCAGCTGTACATCACAGGTAGGACAGGAGTAGGGAGCAAGAAGACTGTTGCACCCACTTGGAACTAAATCAGGCGCAATGTTTTCATACGATGGTAGTAGCACTGGGAAGGGATCCCTTTCAAGACTTTCCACTGGCCACCACTCGCAGCAATCCCATTGGTGATACGTCTATCTGGCCATACATCTGGTGGATGGAAAAGGGTGCTCTGTGCCAATGGAATGATGTTGGCATCACTTGGCAGGCAGCAGGTGGGCAAGATGGATGGACGGACAACTCTGTCAAATCCAAGCCCTCCCTCCACCCTTGCAGAAAAGGGGCTTAGACTGCTTTATGAATTGCAATTTTTTAAAAAGCATGATAAGCAGCATCCCAAAAGGTTCTTGCATATTTCTCCCCTGCACCCCCAATTCTGCCCCCACCCCTGTTAGCTGACATGTCTCTCACTATAAATATATAACATGCTCAAGTTTAGGACTGGCAGGTACCTACTGCCATATAATGTAACACAACAGGGGAAAGGTTGGTAGGGGAGATAAAAGTGCCCATTCCTCTCTTCTGAAACTCCCCACTTCCAACAAAGTCTAAAGAGCACTACTGTCTGGAGCCCTGGGCAGAAGCAAACCCCTCAGGGTGTGGATAGGTTAGCAAGGATGTAAAATGCAGCCACCTAAAACTAAGGTAGTGGTTTCAACACAAACGGGAGTTTCTCTAGATACACAGAAGAAATTTTGTAAATTAAAATCACACACTGTCAAATAATCTGTCAAGAGTTCCAGAATGTGGAGGAGGCAGGGGAGAAAATGGAGGTGAGGAGAAAAGAAGAAAATAGGTTGTTCAATCCTCAACAAATTATAGAAATGAATATGGAATGTGAAGTAAAAATAAAATCCCTTATAGGATGTAATTTAACCTTTCCAAAGCCTGTACCACTCTCCTCCCCCAATTATCTAGATGTAAAATGCTTAAGCCAGGCCCTCACCAGTTTTTCTGACAGCTAATTCATACCCTCCACCAACGTTACTCCAATTAAAATAAGGAAGTCCTATTCCAGAATGATGATGATGATTTTATTATTTATACCCTGTCCATCTGGCTGGGTTGCCCCAGCCATTCTGGGTGCCTTCCAACATATATATATATAAATAAAACATTAAACATTTTAAGAAAACTTCCCTATACAGGGCTGTCTTCAGATGTCTTCTAATGGTTGTAGAGTCACTGGTCTCCTTGGCTCAGGTGTTGGATGCCCTCTAACATTTCTCCAATGAAAATAGTGACATCCTAAGGAAAAGAGGGGTGTTCCAGGATCAAATCAGAAACCGGATCGGCTTTTGTAAATTGAGAACTGTCCCTGGAAAATAGGAGCACTTTTGGATTTGCAAATTTTCATGTCCTGAAACTAATTTCTTTAAGAGTTCTGAACAGCACTGAAAGGTTCCTGTTCCAAGTTGACTGAACAGGAGCACTTCTCATACTCCCTATGGCTTAGGGCAGGAGTGATGAACCTGTGGTTCTTCAGACATTGCTGGACTATAACTCCCATCTTGCCTGATCATGAGTCTGATGGGAATTGGAACCCAATGACACCAAGAGGGCTACAGCAACTCCCCATCTCTGACTTAAGGAGGTGGGGATACAATGCACTATTAAGCACTATGTTAATCATACAAAAGAGAATAGTTAAAACAGTGGTCAAACTCCATATTAGGGGATACACCATATATCATTCATAGCATAGAACGTTCCCTTCATTCACCTTGGAATAATATGGACATAGTTTAAGGGAAACATTACATTCCTCACCAAATCAGCACATAGAGGCCAGAAGGAATTCGGTGCATCCTTTCTTTCCAGACTTTACAGATTTAATAATGCCATGCCCATTTGATTTTATAAGGTTCATTAACAAAATATTTTGTCACACACCTTCCGCTGAAAGCCTCTCAAAGCATCCTTTACCTCCTTGTTTCTGAGGCTATAAATCAAAGGGTTGAGCAAAGGGATGACAGTGGTATAGAACACGTTCAGTGTTTTGTCAAAGACGCCTTGAACCAAAGATTCATTGCTAGAGGTTGGTCGGAAATGCAGAATGAGAATTGCCCCATGGAAAATGGTAACCACCATGAGGTGCGAGGTGCAGGTGGAGAAGGCTTTCAGCCTGCCTGCGACAGAACTGATCCTCACCACAATGTTGCTGAGAATATATGTATAAGAAACTACAACGCTCAAGATGGTGGCTATTTCTACAAGACCAGCCACATAGAAAATCAGGAGTTCATTGAGGTGGATATCTGAACAGGAAATGGCCAAAAGTGCTGTGATGTCACAGAAAAAGTTATTGATCATGTTAGACCTGCAAAATGACAGCCTGAAGGTGAGGACTGTGTGAAGGAGAGAGTGCAAAAGGCCAAGAGCATAAGACCCCAACACCAGAAGAATGCAGACTCTAGGAGACATGAGGACTGGGTACAGCAAGGGTTTGCAGATAGCCACATAGCGATCATATGCCATTGCAGCCAAGAGAAAGCACTCCGTACTCCCCAGACCTATAAAAAAGTACATTTGCATTGCACACCCAATAAAGGAAATGGACCTTTTCTCTGCTAGGAAGTTCACTAATGCCTCTGGAGCAAACACAGAAGAGAAGCATACATCCAGGAAAGAGAGGCTGCTGAGAAAGAAGTACATTGGAGTGTGGAGCCGGGGACTGGCCCTTATTAAGGCAATCATTCCTAGATTTTCAACCAAGGTAATCATATAAATAACCAGAAACACCAAAAAGAGACTAGTTCGTAGTGTAGGGTTGTTTGTTAATCCCACAAAGGCAAACTCACTGACCACTGTTGTGGAGTTTTCTTCAGACATTGCACCCAGGTGAAATGTCCAGATCTGAAAAAACACCAAAGCATAGCACAGGTAAAACAATATTTTACAACCAATGTATGGAATTTGTTGCCAGCAGTGGCAGAGATGACTATGAGCTTGCATTACTTTAACAGAAAGTTTTATGCATGCTTGAAGGACAAGAGTTTCAGACATAGTTGCATTCAAACCAACCAACAGTTTAATGTAGCATGTTAGAGACTAACAGATTTGCTATGCTTTTAGTCTGCAATCTTATGTACACTTACAAGGAAGTAAATCTCACTGAATGCACTAAGACCTACTTCCAGATTACTAAACATTCATAGGATTGTACTGTCTGTGGCTAATCTGAAACGTCAATTACAGAAGCAGCATTATCTATCTGGTTATCAGATGCTTGCGAAAAAGACCAGGAAATGGCTACCCTCCCCATGCCTTCTTTGTCGGCTCCCCAGCCCAAACTAGTGGGCCAAAGTTTGAGGTGAGTTACTGAAATGGATGGAGGTTTTGTGCTCAGCTTTGGTGTGATAGGGAGCAGTCCCCTCAGGGCAGGAGTCTGGGGCAAAAGTCCAAGGCACCACACAGTAGAATGAGCAAGAGGAATCCCAAATTCACCAGGTTGGGCTTGTCATAATTTAAAGAAATGAAATCACCATCTAAAGAGGAGGTATCTGTAAGACCACCAAGTCCATGTTTAAAGTTACCTATCTGCACAACTAGAAATGTGGGCTGGGGTCAATGAACAAGGATGATGAAAGCTGTAGTTCAATGTCATCTAGGAGGCATAGATGTTTTGGGGAAGCATTGTCAATTTGTGCAGGGATCTGTCTATATTAGATACAGTGTGAGAGCTCAGAATCATGAATTGCTTCTAGTACAGGGTTTGCCTCTTACAATGATCCTGCTGTAGGCATACTTCTACTTTAAAAAGCCAGCAAATCCAACACATTTGTTGGAAAAACAAATCCAGTTAGAATCTTTGCAAACCAATTTCTACTAAAAGAGCTTAGTTGAGATTCCTGCATTGCAGGGAGTTGGACTAGATGCCACTCAGGGTTCCTTCGAATTACAGCTCTATGATCACATAGGAGTAAACCCCACTGAACACAGTAGGACTTATTTCTGAGTATGGATGGTATCTAAGACTGTTAAATTGGATTATCACTGCATCTACTCTGGAGATATTTACTCCTGTGCTATGAACGGTCAAAGAATTCATGCAAATCATTTCCTTCATTTCACATACTTCTATCTACACCAACACAAGAAAGCACAGCATAAAGTGCACTTTTGCATACTTTTACATACCTTTGGAAATAAGCTCTGTGCAGCTTCTGCATAAACAGCTGTGGTACTCTGTTGCAGTGTGAGAGAGAGAGAGAGAGTGCTTGAGGCAGATAGATCAGCAAGCTCATGTAAGATATAAAATAATATTAAAGTGAACTAGATATGTTGAATCACAGCAATCTGATAATTTGCAATAACGTTTTCTCTCCTCAACTCTAAAATAAGCTACAAATGTTCCCTTAATCTGATTGCCAACCCCCTGATTGTTGGTACTATATGGGTACCATAAGAAGCTCTGTTCCATTTTCTTTCTTCACCAATCTTTCCAATGACACTTGGTTCCTAACATTACTTTTCCTCCAGATGTTATTCTCTCAGCAGTCCTGTTCTTTCAGAATTCTTAGCATAAATAGAATGTCTATTCTGATCTGAATTTGCAAGAGACTACCTTGCAATTTATTATGGACCACTTTTGTTTGGCTGTTGTAAGATAAACAGCTGACAGGATATTGAGCTTCCTCACACATGACTTTTCCAGACTTTAATCCCTCCTGAAGTCTCATAGAAACTAAAACGACCAACAGGCAGCTAATTATTATTTTTTGCCTCTTAATGGAAAATGAGGTGAAATGGCACTGTCGAGCAGAATTCCAGAGAGAGAAAGAGTGAAATATCACCATCACCACCACCAACACTATAATCTCAGGGCAGTTCGCAGCATAACAACCACAGAATAAAACCACAAAAACAATAACAAAACAATAACCAACAACACCCACCCTACCACAAGACACACTTAAAGGTCCATAGAAATTAATCAGCCAAAAGTCTGGTTGAAGAGGAACATTTTTGCCTGGCACTTAAAGATGTATAATGAAGGCGCCAGCTGAATCTCCCTGGGGAGAGCATTTCACAAATGGGGAGCCATCACAGAAAAGGCCTCTTCTCATGTTACCACCCTCCAGACCTCTGGTGGAGGAGGCACGCTTAGGAGGGCCTCAGAAAGTGATCTCAGGGACTGGGTAGGTTGTTCCCCCACCCTCCAGCTTAGATTTTCAAGGGACATGTGGGGCAGCAGTGGGTGGGGGAATTGTCAAAATGGCCCCCTTCTCCTCCATTAGCAGATACCTCCCACTGGGGCAAAGCACTAGGAGGGTGTTCTGGTGGGGCAGAGGTTTGTATAGATTCAGACAAAGCAAAGAGCTTTGAAATTGAGGTGTCAATATAACAAGTACTGTGACTAGTGCAGTTTCCGGATGTTCTTACTAAAATCTTTACAATTTAAAGAAATGTGTTTTTAGTAAAATTCCAGTTAATTTTGTCAGAAGCCATGGGATGATGCATGGAGTAGAGAAAGTAGACAAAGAAAAGGTTTTCTCCCACTCAAATAACAATAGAGCAGGTGGCCATCCCATGAAGCTGAATATTGGAAAATTCATGACAGATAAAAGATCATACTTCTTCACACAGCCCATAGTTATAATCTGGAATTTGTTCCCACAATAAGTAGTGATGGCTACTAACTTGGATGGCTTTAAAAGGCAAAATTAATGGAGGGCAGATCTATCAATGACTGCAGCTCATTTTGTCTGTATTCTATCTCAATTGTCATTGTTTATATGGATTTGAATTCTGGTTGCTGGGATTCACTTGTGGGTAGAGTGCCTGTGCTCTGCTTTTGGGCTTTGCTTGGACATCTAGTTGGGCACTGTGAGAACAAAATGCTGGACTGGTGTGCTTTCGAACTGCTAGGTTGGCAGAAGCTGGGACAGAGCAATGGGAGCTCAGCCCATCGCGGGGATTCAAAGGGCCAACCTTTTGATCTGCAAACCCCAGAGGCTCAGTGGTTTAGACCACAGCACTACCCACGTCCCTTATTGTACATAGGACCATATATGTCACCAGGTGCCATACGTTCAAATTCATATTCAGGCTTGAATTTGGGTTTCTCACCCTCTCTCTGCCCTCTGTTGGAAAAACTGAGATAAAGCTGTGAAAGCCATATTAGCTACATTGCAGGGAGGAAGGGATAAAAATATATAAATAAATTGTGGCAGGTGCCAATTCAGTAATATCCTCACGTTGTGCAACATTCTGGCCCATGACACCTACACAATACTGAACTTTCTAACATTGTGCTAGAATAGCAGTTATTGTTCCTTGTTCAGCAAAGTTTTTAATGTGTGACATTTTAATGTATTTTTAATCTTTGTAGGAAGCCACCCAGAGTGGGCAGGGTACAAATATATTATTATTATTATTATTATTATTATTATTATTATTATTATTATTATTTGCTTCATCCTGAGAAAGGCATTCTTAGCACAGAAACTGATTGGGTTGCACCTTTGATCTATATACAGCTCTTATCACTATGAATGTCACTGTATGTTTCTAAATTTCCTAGCACTGCAATAGCCTTCTCTCAATTTCATCATAAAGTTTTCATTCCAGTAAACCCTGAGGAATGCGAATTTTTTAATATAAAGGCAATAGGCTTTTCAATTGTCCTTCACGTGTACAAAAAACATGAAGCCATGGTTATTGTCGCTCCAAATTCATTCCCTGCTAGGACTCGCAACAAAAAACCATGGAGAACAGATCAGTTATAACAGTGATCAAGTTGTATTGCAAGGTTCTTTTCTTGTACTTTGTTCCAGCTGTTCTGCTATTTCATTTCACAGTGAAAACATCCTCTCAATTGCTCGTTGAAGGGCACATTTAACTTCCTTGTTCCTCAGGGCATAGATCAAGGGGTTCAACATAGGGATCATCACTGTGTAGAACACGGAGGCGACCTTGTCTTGATCCAGGCTGTATGCAGAGCTGGGTCGGAGATACATGAAGAAAATTGTCCCATAGAACAGTGTAACAACCATCAAGTGGGAGGTGCAGGTGGAAAAGGTTTTGTGTCTGCCCTCTGCGGAGCGTATCTTCAAAACCGTAATCAGTATGCAAGTATAGGAAATGCCAATGGTCATTGTGGTGGTCACACAATTTACACTAACCAAAGCAAAGATCACCATCTCATATATGTGGGTATCAAAGCAAGAAAGCTGAAGAAGTGGAGGAATATCACAGAAGAAATGATTTATCTTATTTGATCTGCAGAAGGACAAAGTAAAAGTGAATGTGGTGTGGGTAACTGAATGGAACAGTCCAACTCCATATGAACAAGCAATGAGCCAGGCACACCTTTCCTCAGACATAATAACTGAATAGAGCAAGGGGTTGCAGATTGCCACATAACGGTCATAGGCCATTCCAGCTAGCAGGAGGCACTCAGTAATCCCAAATACAACAAAGAGAAACATCTGGGTTGCACAGCCTGAAACCCCAATGCTCTTTCTCTCTGACAAGAGATCCACCAACATTTTGGGGGTGATGGTGGAAGAATAACAGAGATCCACAAAAGCCAAGTGGCTGAGGAAGAAATACATGGGAGTGTGAAGCTGTGAGTCACTCCTTATCAGAAAGATCATGCCCAGATTTTCTACTACGGTGGCAATATAGACAATAAGGAACAGGATAAAGAGGGGCAATTGCAGGTCTGTTCGGTTTGTGACTCCTAGAAAAATGAATTCAGTGATTGTGGTGTGATTCTCCAGAGACATTTCCTCATATACAAGTTACCTGTGTGGGACGAGAAACAATGGTTAGCAAAGTAATCTTTTATTTTCTCAGATCAGTTCCCTTTGTGTGGCAAACAAAACAAAATACCATTTCAACAGGTGACTTTGGACAAAGATTCCATGTGCTTCCAGAGTTCTAAAGCAAAGGGTTTCAAAATACAAAGCATGGAAGAGTGAATGGAATGCTGCTCTTCTGCCCTTGTTTCAGGTGAAGGGTGATTCCCTCACTCTCATCCGTTTTGGTGACCCATAGCTGGTGGGACGCATCTGCCAGTCAAAGGAGGAATGTGGACAGGCTTAAAAGCCTAACCCTCCTCAGTGCATTTCCAGAGTGGCAGCTCTCCTAATGCGCCACTTTTTATATTTATAATTATATACTGTATATATGGGACGCGGGTGGTGCTGTGGTCTAAACCACAGAGCCTAGGGCTTGCCGATCAGAAGGTCGGTGGTTCGAATCCCCATGACGAGGTGAGCTGCCATTGCTTGGTCCCTGCTCCTGCCAATCTAGCAATTCAAAAGCACAAAGTGCAGGTAGATAAATAGGTACCAGTCCAGCGGGAAGATAAATGGTGTTTTCGTGCGCTGCTCTGGTTCGCCAGAAAGCAGCTTAGTCATGCTGGCCACATGACCTGGAAGCTGTACGCCGGGTCCCTATGCCAGTAAAGCGAGATGAGTGCCGCAACCCCAGAGTCATCCGCGACTGGACCTAATGGTCAGGGGTCCCTTTACCTTTACCTTTACTGTATATATATTTATGTATTTAGAGCATGGGATTAGCCAGTCCCTATTTAAGGGGTTAAGTAGAATTTGTATTGGGGTGGGTACCCTCAGAATTGGCAAACTGAGAGCACTGGCCCCCCACATCTATTTCATGCTGTAGTAGTAGAGGGATATGTTGAGGGAGGGATATGGTAATTAGGCCAACTTGGTGAAACACCAGTTTGACACAGATGCAGGTCAGGAGGGAGTTAAACTGAGGCATCCTTATGGTGAAGAGATGCTTATCCAATCGACTTCTCACAACTGTCTTGCATAAGTGCTACAGAAATGAAGCTACTCTAGGATTCTGTCTGTCTCATTACATCTGTGGTTGATTACCTTTAAGGTGAACAGGCAAGGGGAGACTGTTCTAGCAGTCAGAGCAGGGATGGAATTTTGGTAGGCTTATTCTCCCAGCTGTCAGGAACCCACAATGAGGGGTGTTAGTGTGTTTCTTTTAACTGCATGTTTTATTCACCCCAATTCATACCTCATTTCTTCATTCCTGGCAAAGGAGGCAAAGATGTAACCTGAAAATCTGAAAATTCTACTAAGAGTAGATAGTAATAAAATTATAGTTAACCTCAGGAGGGGGGGGGGAAACTTCAGTGGTAAAATGTTGATTTCTTATGGAATCATGGTCAAGCTATTAAACATTTTCCATAAGACGATTATGGGCCATGGTGTGGGCTGTTCAGTAGGAAAGTAATTAATGACTTAGGCTAGGGTGCAATTTTCAAGTGATGTGTCTTTCTCGTACTCCATTCATTGTATCTTTCAGTGGTATTGTTAGAAGATCTCGAAATGTTCTCTAGCAAGAGGTGGTGAGCCCATCAGGACCCGATGATTTACCTGTTTTTGCTTGATTAATAGCCAGCTCTATTTCCACAATTGAAATGGGTGCATTTAGAGAGGGATCCTCCTCCTCCTTCCAGGTTGCCCCTCAAGATGCTCCTTTTCCATAAATCATCTTTACTTGTTTCCTCTACCATCAGTTTACTTTCTGCTGCTGCTCCCTGCAGTGCATTGTCAATTCCTGATGTCTCCCATCAACCCTCCCTTATCTATCCAATATAGAATATCCAGCCCTCCAAGCATATATTACATCTATTTTCCCAACAGCAGCTACTATGTTGTTTGTCTCTATATTGGTGATTAACACTAGTGATAAAAATGCTTGTGATTGCTAAGCATTGGCCCCTAAATACCATACTCAGAAGTGATTAATTGCCAGCTTACCCTGTGAGATGAAGCACCTGCTTGTTGAACATGATTGTCTGCTATCTTGAGGAGCCTCTCATAGTATTTATTATTTGCTGTTACCTCTGGGACTTAACTCCCCTAAGTTTCACATACACTTTTTAGTGTGATGCTGAAGATAAGTTGCCCAATTAGTCTGAGCTGTTGTGAATAAGTCATCTGTTCTAGAATGAGTTATTCATTCCTATAGCACTTCCTCATCTTCTTCCTTCCTTGTTCTTCTATGGGCTTTAGAGAAATCTACATAACGCTTGCGGGGCCAGCCCAATATATTTTGCTGCCTAGACACCCCCATGTACAGAAGCCAATCAGACTAGCTACTGAATCATACTTCAAAACCAGCACTGGGCAGCATTGTCTGCTGGTTAGCTTAGGAAGTGCAGGACAAGATACATGGAACACTTGCCTCTGCCTTTCAACACTTTGCTGCCACTCTCTTACTTCTATACCTGGTGCATGCTCACTGTCCACTCAAACAAATGCAGCAGTAATGGCATCAGCACGCATCACATATTAAGAGCAGTGCTTTCCTGCTGAACTATGTGGACTACGTTGGCTGCCTTTTCCTGAAGGTCCTATCTTTGACACAATCAGAGAGATTAACTGACTGGAAAAGCCAGTCAACTCAGACCAGCATTGAGCAAGCACCATCACTAGGGCACTGACTTAGGGAGTTGGGAACATCCCAGGTGAGTCTCAGGAAGAATGAGCGCTGCCTTCTCTCATCATCTTCCCTCTGAGGTGGTTGTCTCACTCTGTCTAATTGTAGGGCCACAACCTTCATCTCCCAGGTTTCCAAAACACCCTTTCCTTTGTCAAGCAGACATAAGCCCCGTTCCATGCCCAATAAGCATGGGACCCTTTGGCCGGTGGGGCTGTGGCCAGGTTTTGCCCAGTATCTTCTCTGTGTGATGGGCTTGTGTGAAAAAGCTTCCTCATGGGTCCTTGCTGAAGAGGGGAGGGGAAAGCCTATATAAGGCTGCTTCCCCTGAAGCTCACAGCCATTTTGCTTTGAGAGCTTCCTGCCTGCCTGCCCTTGGGTTAGAGCCTTCACATAGCAATTCTGGGTCATTGGTTGAAAGGACCAGAAAGGAATTTCTTTCCTTTTGGTTGGCATTTGGTTGGGGCTTTTCTCACCTTTCCCTCAGTGAAATTATGGCTTTCCTTTGTCAGCCGGAAGAATGTTGTTTGTATGAGGGCGGAAATGGCATTAGTCAGGATCAACATAGTATAGGGGGGTGGTCATAAGGGGCCTGAGGGGAGAATTGACCATGGCAATCCCAAGTGCGGGTTCGGTGTCTGCCTGGTTGGAATCTGCACCCTGGTCTCCCAGTGAGACCCTGCCTGCACCATGGCAGTTTCAACACTGGCTGACTCCCATTGTACAGGTTTGGAGCGATCCAAACCCAGCAGATCCATTCCATCAACACAGGGCTTGTGGAATGATGAACTGATCTTGGGACCCAATGCCATGGCAACCCTTGCACTGCCTGCTGCTTTCAATAAAGATTTGGCCTGATTTTATCCCATCACCATTGTATAGTCTGGTTATTTTGCTGTTCTCACGGGTCACATAATGCACCTGCCTGGGCAAGTGCAGGCCATTGTGGACCTCCAATCTCATCATTTGTTAAGACCATAATCATTGTTACCATTTGGAAGCATTGTTCCTAATACTAAATAAAGATTTGCCTTGAGTAATCATTGTTTCCATAAACTTAATGAGTCTCTAAGAGGAATTATATCTTTGTAAACATTCTACCTATAATAACCACTAGTGTATTAATAGATCATCACTAATTTACATATCCATCTGGAGCCTGTATCCATAATAGGTGGATCACAGGGAATTCACCAGTGGAAAATCATGATAAATATAGTTCCCACACACAGGGCTCAATGTAGCTTTTGCTTCAGTTGGGTTTGTAATGCATATGTTAAAATTACATGGGCCAGAATGTTCAAGTACATTGCAGTCTTTATCCATTCTAAATCTGGAGATCCATGTTTCATGTGTGAAAACCACATCAAATTGCATGTTTCTAGTTGGGTGTGTAGCTACTTGAACAAGCAATATTGTTTATAGTGTTTATAGTGGTATCCACCGCAGCTCTTTCAGATAGGAGTAAATGTAGCATAAGACAGGCATAGGCAAACTCGGCCCTCCAGATGTTTTGGGACTACAACTCCCATCATCCCTGACAACTAGTCCTGTTAGCTAGGGATGATGGGAGTAGTAGTCCCAAAACATCTGGAGGGCCGAGTTTGCCTATGCCTGGCATAAGAACATAAGAGGAATCTGCTGGATCAGCCAGATGACCCATCTAGTCCAGCATCCTGTTCTCACAGTGGCCAGCTCCATGCCTGTGGCAGCATACAAGCAGGCACTTTCCTAGAGTTGCCATAACTCCAAGTGAAATTCAGAACAGAGTTTTTTTTGGTGTGTTTTTTTAGGGGAACAAAAGTTGTTGCGCCTTTTTTATTTCAAGGCATGTCATGGAAAGTCAGGATGCATGGCAGCCCTAACTTCCCCCTCCTGCATTCAGTTTTCCCATCTAGGTTCAGAGGCGTCTAGCATTAGCATATAAACACTTATATGCAGATGCATTTCTACTATATCTCTTTATATAAACAAATGCACATTCAGCTGTATTTGCTGCTAGCCTGTCTCTCCTTGAGGAGGTAAACCTATTCTTAGGCTGTACAACTCCAGATTCCATGACTTAAAGCCAGGGTGGTGACTTGCCCTGTGTTAAACTGACAAAAATAAAGAGGATGAAGTTACAGATAGGTAGCTGTGTTGGTCTGCCATAGTCAAAACAAAAAATTCCTTCCAGAACTAACTTAGTTGGTCTTTAAGGTGCTACTGGAAAGAGGATGAAGGTTCACATAACATTTGCAGGTGCTGATGTGTATAGATGCAAATCTGTAAATAATTACTACAATTGAAATACAATACCTCTCCCCATAGTAGCAAAGACTGTGACCAGGTGGCATCTGTGTCTACTTGACTGCAGTGCAAAAGCTAACCATTGATAGGCAACCTCAAGGCCTCTGCTGCTTTTTCTTCTTCTATTGTTCTTTATATACTAAGCATGTAATTGGTAGCCCTTCAGATTAGAGGGCTGCCCTGGGATAACTCTTCAAATGGAGAACTGTTCTCTGCAAAGTAGAGAATGGCTATCCTACTGACTGCTTTGGCATTTTAAAAAATGTAAAAAAAATAAGATGCCTGGGAGATGAATTTTGTCTGAATTTGTGAGTGAACAAACCTAATCCACATCTCCCGGAATAATACATAGATCAAAGTGTAATTTTCTTTCTGCTTCTCTGAATTTCGCAATACAGTTCTTCATAAAAACAAAAACAGGAAAGACATGTGTGTTTTAGGATAAAATATGCTTTAAAATGCACAACGTGAGATGAAATAGGTATTTAAAATGCTCATTTTGGGATCGAATAAAATTTATATATGTATTTTGTAATAAAAGTATGTGTATGTATTATATGCAAAAATTCTTTTGTATTTTTTAAAGTAAAAATTGCAAATTAATCTGGAAATGGGATGGGATAGACTTCTGAACCAACATGCAGATATGACTGATGCATCTATCCTTGGTAGAGGATGCTGCAAAAGGGAGGTGAACATTTTGTGAACTGCCCTGAGATCTTTTAATGAAGGGTGCTATATAAATCTAATAAATAAATAAATGATAAACATTGGTTAGGGAAGGTTCCTTCTACTTGCACCACCATTAGAACAAGCCCTTAAAAGATAAATACAACAACAATAATAAACTGAAAGGCATAATGAATATTAGTAAACAGAATGAAAGTTGAATATCCTGTTCATTATTATATTGGTTTGCTATTCCATAATTGTCCTTTAGAATGGCAGTGTCTTCCCAAGCAGTCTCCAAAATGCATCCTTAACTTCCTTGTTTCTCAGGCTGTAGATGAGGGGATTCAGCATGGGCATCACCACCGTGTAGAATAGCGAGGCCACTTTGTCTTGCTCTAGAGCGTACGTGGAGCTGGGCCTCAGATACATGAAGAAAATTGCCCCATAGAATAAGCTGACAACCGTCAGATGGGATGTGCAGGTGGAAAAGGCCTTGCGCCTGCTCTCAGCAGAATGGATCTTCAGAATGGTGGCCAAGATACAGGCATAGGAGAGCAAGATGATTGCTGTTGTGCCGACGCAATTTATGCTAACCTGTGCAAATATCACTGTCTCGTTGGTGTGCGTATCCGAACAAGAAAGCTGTAGCAGTGGGGGAATGTCGCAGTAATAATGGTTGATCACATTTGGCCCACAAAAGGACAGAGTGAAGGTAAACACTGTATGTAGAACTGCATAAGAATTGCCAAGGAAATAGGAACCAGCTACTAGACACATGCACCTTCTCCCTGACATTATGATGGGGTAACGCAGTGGGTTGCAGATAGCCACATACCGGTCGTACGCCATCACTGCCAATAAGAGGCATTCAGAACTCCCACATATAACAAACATAAACATCTGAGTTGCACATCCAATGACCCCAATGCTTTTGTTCTCTGCCAAGAGAGTGACTAACATGTTGGGTGTGATGGCTGAGGAATAGTTGACATCCACAAAAGCCAAGTTACTGAGAAAGAAGTACATGGGGGTGTGGAGGCGAGGGTCTCTCCTGATGAGCAAGATCATCCCTATGTTCCCCACCAGGGTGACAATGTAGATCAGAAGGAACAGAAAGAAGAGGGGCAGTTTCAGCTCTATTCGGCTTGTGATTCCTAGGAGAATAAACTCAGTGGTGCTTGAATGATTCCACACAGACATGTTTTTTATTATAGATTAGCTGCTGGGACAGAAAGAAAGAAAAAGGCTGAGTATCTACTATCTATTTTGAGAGATAGCGAAGAAGATGGGAGGAGGGGTCAGACAATTTCCATCTCCTTAATCCTGCCAGTTGCATATGGTCATTAGCAGCAAATGATGTGCAAGAGGGAGATTGGGGGAACTACACCCTTTTTCAATTCAGGAGGAGATATCATTACAGAATTCCCTTGAAATTACAGAATGTTCTATTTTCAGGAGATACCCATTTATTCAGGGGTAAGCCACATTAGACTCAATGTTATTTACTTCTGAGGTCTGTAAATATTTCATGTTTTATTTTACTTGGAGATAAAGTGCTACTAATTTTTAAAATCCTACACATTTTGCATGAAAACACCTTTTGAAGGTAGATTTTAACTTAGTGCCCTCCTGTAATCTTTTCCAAATGTGGAAACTCTGGTGCCTGTATAATGCTATCTTCCCTACCAAATTACTTCTCTCTTTGTTTTCAGTGAAAAAACCTTGGATCCACTCACATATTCCTCATGACACACAAATTGGCTCCCTTCCACCCACACGGAAGTTAACAGGAATTCCAATCTATGCAAGATATGTATTTGAGCATCCAAAAGCATGATCAGCTATGGATTGCAGCATTTTTAATTGTAGCAAAAGAGCAAAATCCTAAACTCTCAGCACCATTCTGTCTACCACTAATATCTATTTTAAAACAATTTTTTTTCCTTCCAGTAGCACCTTAAAGACCAACTAAGTTAGTTCTTGGTATGAGCTTTCGTGTGCATGCACACTTCTTCAGATACACTGAAACAGAACTGTTTCAGTGTATCTGTTTCAGTGTATCTTTAAGGTGCTACTGGAAGGGAAAAATTTTTTGTTTTGACTATGGCAGACCAACACGGCTACCTATCTGTAACTGGATCTATTTTAAAGTACTCAATGAATTGCAGATGACAACAACAACAACCAGAGATTCCTAGGACATGTCTCCTGAACACCATTTTCATACTTTAGTAGCTCACCAATGGAATGGAGCCTCAGCAGCATTCAGAGGGTTGAGCTTGGATGAGGAGCTCACAGAGTATTTATTCATTCTCTTGTGAGGATTCCCTATAGGCTCTCAATCACGTTTATGTCTCTTGCTGCAGAGCAGAGAAAGTCACACTAGGTGTGGATGGCTCAGGATTAGTCTATCTGCCTCCGAACTTGGGTGTCTGCAGCTGACTAAACTCATCAATTTCACCCGAGCCTTGGGAAAATTCCCCATAACATCAAGCAACACACACACACACACACACACACACAGAGAGAGAGAGAGAGAGAGAGAGAGAGATTATAATGGTGCCATCTCATCAGGGTCCTGACTTGCAAGGGGCCTAGAGTCTAAGCTTTCATTTTTTAAAAAATAAAAAGTACAGTGGTACCTCGGTTTTTGAATGTCTGTTGACAAACATTTCAGTTTGTGAATGCCATAAACCCAGAAGTAAATGCTTCAGTTTTCGAACATGCCTCAGAAGTTGAACATGCCATGCAGCCTCCACTGACTGCAAGATCCGGAGGCCTAGCTATCGGCTGTCGAGTCCTCGGTTTTTGAACGTTTCAGAACTCAAAACGGTCTTACAGAATGGATTATGTCCAAAAACCGAGGTACCACTGTAAATACCAAGACCTTCTAGAATGTACATGCAACTTTCTAAGCAATTTCTATGAAATGAGTCACAAGGCTGCTCCTGCCTTTCAATGTTTTTAATCAATGTGTGAAGTCAGAACTGTGATTGATGAATGAGTTATTTGGACACCAAGCTCTATAGCAGTGTTCCCCAAACTTTGGTCTCCAGCTGTTTTTGGACTACAATTCCCATCATCCCAGACCACTGGTCCTGCTAGCTAGGGATGATGGGAGATGTAGCCCAAAACAGCTGGGGACTCAAGTTTGGGAAACACTGCTCTATAGGAATTCTTGTAGTCCAAAATGGCTGCTGTTTTCTACTTCCCTTTGGTGCACTTTGCTTTCCTGGTTCTGTCTCATTGTCTAAACCAGTGTTTTTCAACCACTGTTCCGCGGCACACTAGTGTGCCGCAAGATGTTGCCTGATGTGCCGTGGGAAAAATTGAAAAATTCGAAAGATTTAAAAATAAAGTATTTTATACTTTTTCATATTTCTGTTTACTTACTATTTCATAATAAAGTAATTATAAAATACTTTCTTTGTGTTTATTTGATTCCTATTCAAGAGAATTACTTTATATATAGTCAATATAGGCACAGAGTTAAATTTTTTAACATTTTCTAATGGTGGTGTGCCTCGTGATTTTTTTCATGAAACAAGTGTGCCTTTGCCCAAAAAAGGTTGAAAAACACTGGTCTAAACCACAGAATCTCCAAAGTTTTCTTGGAATCTTAAAAGGGGGCTGCTGGATTGCTGCTCTGATTCATTATAAAGCAGCATCTCTTTTAATTTAAATGTTACAAAACTCTGCAATATATATAAAAAATACATGTTCACCCCATTCATTGTATGTACAAAAAAGCGACAAGAAGCACTTAGGACCAAACATTCCCACCTAGCCTTGTCTTGTTTCAAAATAGAATGACAAGTCACATCTTATTATTTATTTATTGCAGCCATTATTGCACAGACTTACACATACTCTGAATCTGCACCAGGGCCCTAATCTAGATTCCCTGGTTTCAGCAGACCTGCCAAAGGGTCATCCACCCAAAATCTGATCCCCGATCAATTCAAGGCAGCGGTGCCAGCTCCTGGGGGCTGAGCCCTTTTGCCCTCCCTATATTTTGGGAGTGGGTGTTTCCTCCAATGTCCAAAAAGTGCAGAGGTGAAGCACAGAGACAAGTGTTGCACAACTTCAGCGGTCGACTCATTCTTCTCCTGCTGTTGTTGCAGAGGGGAAGGAGGGTCGAAGCAGCCTCCCATCAGTGGTGGTACCAAGAGGAAGTGGCGGAGAAGCCACTGATACCATGTTTGGCTCCGCCCCGACCTCTTGACATCACACATATGTCACACATGCAACACTGGCCTTGCAAGCTGGTGCCTCTGATTCAGGGGCAGGGCTACTTAGGGAGGGCTGTCTTTAAGCAGGTGCAAGGGGTGTGGGGCACCCAGGCGCCTAATTCTGGGGGGTGCCAAATGTATACCTACTGTATACTGGTCTCTCTTGATTGGCGGCAGTGAAAAGGTTGTTATAGGTAAGCGATTTCCCCCCTCCCCCCAAAAATTCAGTAACTTTGAGTTCACCCTCCCCCACAAGGTCATCAACTTTGGCTCCCCCTCCCAAAAAAGCTCAATAAAAGTTCATTTGGGGCAGTTAAACTAAATTTGGGGGCGCTGGGCAGATCTTTGCACCCCGGCGGCGCATATGCTAAAGACAGCCCTATACTTAGGGTTTTTAAAAACCTAAGTAAACATATGGTCAGGCAGGGGAGCATCTGCATCTCCTTTTCCCCTCTCCTGACTGAATGAAAGGTCCTGCATGTTTGTGAGTGCAATATGCAGGGTTGAATCCTGCACTTACCATCTGATAAGCAAAACATTCCATTGTGCTCAGTGTTGCTCATTCGCAAGCACCTGACCTTGGGAAGGAGCAATGCTATGCTGGGTTGAATTCTGCACTTACCAGTTGGTAAGAAGAGGATTCCATCATGCAAAGAAGCATGATTACATGGCACATGTTTATCTCAGCAACTCATTTGGAGATATCCCTAAGGATCAAAACTCCTACAGGCAGAATATGAGGCAGAATGCTAGAGGGACAGATACACACATAAAGAGCTTGGAAGCAGTCAGGGGGACCCATTCAGAGTGCATAAAAGAACAAGGAAATGAACACTCTGGTAGGTTGGGCAGCTGGCAACTTTAACCAAGAACTAAATTAGCATTGTTCTACAAGGGGATAATTTCCATGTTTAAAAAAATGTGTATCCTGTTGTGAACGAGGAACACCGGAGGAGAGTATATTTTTATCCATGAGATGGGGAAGCGATCAGTGCAGAAGTGCCTCAGCATGGTTAGTGGTGGCAAAAAATAGACACTGTCACATTCTTCAGCCACAACTTTGCTCACCTTTCTTCCAGGAAGGGTGATTTTTACCTCTCTGCGGGAAGAGTGACAAGTGCAAAGTATCGCTCAGTTCATAACTATATTTCTTCTGGCACTTTGGGAGTGAATGTGCATTTCTTTATATGAGATCTTAGTATTTAACATCTTCGTATATGTAGATAGATACATTTTTTATGTATAGATACAGAGAGATACATCCTTCAGACATTGAGCAGCGCAGGGTGGAATAGCAACCCTTATGGTGAAAAATGGGATTTGTCCAGGAAATAAGAATAGAAGTATGATATATATGAAGATGAAAGAACCAATCTGTTTCTCATTTGTGTCATCCATAAATCTGTTCCATAGGCTGATTCCATTAATCAGCCATTTCTTTTTGTAAAATTCCACACAAAAATGCATTTTTATATGTGTTGGTGTATATTTCTATATGTATTCTCTCTCTCTCTCTCTCTCTCTCTCTCTCTCTCTCTCTCTCTCTCTCTGTGTGTGTGTGTGTGTGTGTGTGTGTGTTTCTAAATGTACTTTGATACCCTTAAATTGCAGAGAGCAGTGTTGCAAAATTCAGAGAAGTGCAAAAATTATCCAGTCTAAGAAATTCAGAGCAAGTCACAAAAGATGAAATTCCCCAAGCATCCGTTAACAATATGGCCAAGGATCTACTTGCCTAGAGATTCTTCATAAAAGTGTCAGGTGTGTTGTGATTCAAGCAAAAACCTGATTGGGAGGTGGCGTTCATGGGGTATCAGCTTTGTTAGAAAGGCAGTTTGAAAAAGCTGCCCTGCTGGCAAGAATAAGGTGCTGCTAAGGAACCATTTCACACTTTATGTAGCAGCACGTCCAATTTTGTCACCTGTGCACTCAAAAGGTTGCTGCAACCAATTTAGTCTCTTCAGTGTACCTGTATGACCATGATGGTTGATGGGGAGGAGGGGTGGCGCTTACATGACCTCTCATCACTGACATCAGTATAGCTTACTGGGAAGGAGAGGTTGGCAAGATATAAATCCACCAACAGGAGTACCAGATTGGCTTCACAGCTGTGTTTGCACCACACCAATCTCCCCACCACCTCACTCTCCCAGTAATCCACACCAGTCACAGAAGGTTAGGCAAGTGCCACTACTCCTCCACCCTGATCACTTTTGCTGTATGGTGTATTTACGTTTGAATATTTCCCTGCTGTGTACAATGGATATATTACACACCTTATTCTGAGGAGGAAATACAGAAATGTATCAAAATGAGCAGCATTTCTATTGCTTTCCTGACCCCAAATGACAAAAAAAATAAAAATTATAAGGAGACAAAGTTTAAGCTACCCGTGTTCAGTCATAGGGTTTATCTGGTAAGAAGGTCAAGAAATGCTTTCTGAACCCAGGCAAACTCTTAGGGTTGAGGTGGTCTGGTTATGCAGATCAGAAACACATAACATTTCTCAAACAATGATTTCAGCTGGTGGTGACATTGTGATTGCATGATAATGTTTACCACATCAGAACTTAAAACGGAACACCTACAGAAACAAAACAGTATTTTTAAAAAGTACCCACCAGAAAAAATTATCATCCACATATGCTGAGATAACACTACTGTATGTTTTCTGCCTGTCAGAGATAAGTGAATTTCTCCCCTGATTTAATCATGCCCTGTTTAACCAGATGATATGATGCGGAATAAATGGCAGATGCCAATCACACCGTGACCACACTGAAGGAGTTCATTCTGTTTGGACTCACCGACCGCTCGGACCTACAAGTCCCCCTTTTTGTCATCTTCCTCCTGATCTACGTTATCACTGTGATGGGGAATCTTGGGATTATCCTTCTAATCCGGACCGATAGCCACCTCCATAACCCCATGTACTTCTTCCTCAGCCACTTGGCTTTTGTTGACCTCTGCTATTCCTCTGTCATTGCCCCTAAGATGCTGGCAAACTTCTTAGCAGCTAAGAAAACCATCTCGTACTATGCATGCGCAGCACAGCTGGGCTGCTTCCTTACTTTCATGATCACAGAGTGCTTTCTCCTGGCGGTGATGGCATATGACCGTTACGTGGCCATCTGCAATCCACTGCTTTATCGGATCATCATGTCCCAGAGAGTCTGCATCCAGCTGGCAGCTGGCCCTTATGCATACAGCTTCTTTGTTGCCTTGTTCCACACCATAGTTACATTTCGTTTGTCCTTCTGCTCTGCTAATGTGATCAACCATTTCTACTGCGATGACCTCCCGTTGTTAGCCCTTTCCTGCTCTGACACCAGCACGAAGCAGATACTGATCTACGCTTTTGCTGGTTTTGATATGCTATGCTCCCTTCTCATTGTTCTCATCTCTTATACGTTTATCCTCTCAGCCATTCTGAGAATCAGCTCTGCTCAGGGACGACTCAAAGCCTTCTCCACATGTGCTTCTCACTTGACTGCTGTCACCATCTTCTATGGCACTCTGATCTTTATGTATTTGCAACCTAGTACAAACCACTCTCTAGCAACGGATAAAATAGCTTCCGTTTTCTACACACTGGTGATTCCTATGCTCAATCCTCTGATCTATAGCCTGAGAAACAAGGAGGTGAAAGATGCTCTAAAGAGAACAACAGAAAGAATTGTTGTTGTCCGCTGATGGATATTTAGAACATTCTTCCTAATGTATTTTATTCAAGCAAAGAATGGAATGTGTTGTGTGTATGCCTGGAGTGGCCAAAAGGAGGTGGTGATAGAAAGCAACACAGGAGACGAGACGTAAGAGACTCAATGTATGGATGGATAGATAATCTCTTTCTGGTCCATGTCATTTCCACATGTGCTCACTCAAAATGTCATTTAATTCCCTTTCCCCATTAATCTGCTAATATATTTCTTCTCAAAAATCTGCAAGAAAATGTTCAGTCAAATGTGTGCCTCTAAATATATTTTATCTTAAAGTGTACATTTTAATACCTTTCGATCATTTCTTTTGAAATGAAATCCATTTCAATAAGGGTTTAGGCCCAGTTCTGACACAGAAACTGCTTTGGTTGCCCTGGATTACGACTTCTGTCAGGAGAGAGACAGGGGAATTGTGTCCCTGTCAGTTCTCCTTGATCTCTCAGTGGCTTTCAATACCTTTGGTATACTTCTGGAGCAGCTGTCCGAGTTAGGGCTGGGTAGCACCACTTTGCAGTGGTTCTGGTACTACTTGGATGGTCATTTCCAGAGAGGTCTAGAGGATGGCAACACAAGAACGGGCCTTCTCTGCAGTGGCTCCCCTTTTGTGGCATGCTCTCCCCAGGGAGGCCCGCCTGGCGTCTTCATTACATATCTTTAGGCGACAAGCGAAAACATTCCTCTACAACCAGACCTTTGGCTGATTAACATTCTGTGACCTTTTAAATGTGCTTTTAGAAGTGGGATTATTGGTTTGGTGTATTATTATTATTATTATTATTATTATTATTATTATTATTATGTATTTTGTGTTCCCACTTTGTATTTTTATGTTTTGAACCACTCTGTGATCTTTGGATAAAGGGCAGTGTACAGATTTATTTATTTATTTTATTGAATTTATATACCACCCTATACCCAAAGGTCTCAGGGCAGTTCACATAACAAAATCAGAATATAAAACCACAAAATATATAAATATCTACAGTGGAGCTATATAGGCTCCACTGGTGAATTCGTCAGTGTACCATCAGTGTATCTCTCATGGCAATGGCATAGCTGGTACTCTGTCAAATCCTATAGTTATTTAGTTGGTGGGTCTCTTTCGGCAATGTATTTATTTTTGAAAAGTACATTATTTTTAAAAGATTAATCAATTCTAAATCACCACATTTTTGGTTGAATCTGCTCCTGCTCGATTAGCTGACTTAGACCAAGGACTCAAGCCATATAAATCATTCAGTTATTGCCAACTTGAGCCCAGTCTTAGACTGGTAAACTATCATCTGGAGCTGAAGGTCTCAGTAACATAGAGGCAAAAGTCACATGTCTCCAATAATAGTATTCATTCAGAAACGTAATTCAGTTTCCACAATTTCCCTCCCTTTTCTTAGGCATTCCTTGATATCCTTCTTTCATTCTGGAAGCTCTTCCTTAATAACTTATAGGAGTTCATGATGAGCAGCTGACCCCAGTAAAATCTGAAACAACAATAGGTTTACTGGTTGCAAAAATAAATCATGTGACCAGTCATAACATATGTAGCATTTCCATTTAAAAATCCATTTATTTGTTTATAGAATTATCTCTATACCATCCTATCATGAACCTCGGGTTGCATACACTTCAGGTTACATATGCTTCAGGTTACAGACTCCGCTAACCCAGAAATAGTACCTTGGGTAAAGAACTTTGCTTCAGGATGAGAACAGAAATCGTGCAGCGGCGGCGCAGTGGCAGCAGGAGGCCCCATTAGCTAAAGTGGTGCTTCAGGTTAAGAACAGTTTCAGGTTAAGATCAGACCTCCAGAACGAATTAAGTTCTTAACCTGAGGTACCACTGTATATCAAGATGGAAATCTGCAGAAAGCTTGGAGAGGTTGTCCTTAGTATTGTGTTGGGAAAGCTTTGTGCCTGACTTGTTTTATCTTTGCAAAAGTCCACCTTAAAGGTTTCTGTAATTTCTTTCTGGTGACTCCACTGCCAGCAGGAGATAATCCAAGGAAGTGTACACTATGAAAATGCATTTCCCATTTCCTGGAGATTTTTCTGGAGATTTCCATCTTCAAGTGATGCTTTTATCTTTGAATGTAGGATGTGGGATATTATTAGCTACATAGTGCTCTTTGCATACGCAGGATCCAATTCTAAAAGGCAATCTGTGGGAAGATTCTGTTTTCATGTACAGATCATCTTAATTGTAATGAGGCATTTCTCTCCATCAGGAATTTGACATCTAAAATAACCAGCTGCTTTTCAGTTATGTCAAATGGATTAAAATTTGGAAAATAAAAAGGAGAGTCATGAAAATGTAAAATAATAACTTTAAGAGACTAGAGGAGATATTAAATACAGTTGCAGTAGAGAGCTCAATTTCCCTGGGAAGAAAGTTAGTAGAGACTGTAGCTTATTTAGGATATATGGTTTTATTTACACATGTATATAACCTGAGCATAGGATGGAAAGGTTCAAAGATAATAATAATAATAATAATAATAATAATAATAATAATAATAATAATAATAATAATAATTTATTATTTATTATTACCACTCTGGGTGACTCCCAACAGAATATTAAAAACAGAATAAAACATCAAACATTAAAAACTTCTGTAAACAGGGCTGCCTTCAGATGTCTTCTAAAAATCAGATAGTTGTTTATTTCCTTGACATCTGATGGTAGAGCATTCCACAGGGTGGGTGCCACTACCAAGAAGGCCCTCTACCTGGTTCCCTGTAACTTGGCTTCTTGCAGTGAGGGAACCACCAGAAGGCCCTTGATGCTGGACCTCAGTGTCCGGGCTGAATGATGGGGGTGGAGATGCTCCTTCAGGTATACTGAAGGAGCCAGTGTGGTGTAGTGGTTAAGAGCGGTAGTCACGTAATCTGGGTAACCGGGTTCGAGTCTCCGCTCCTCCACATGCAGCTGCTGGGTGACCTTGGGCCAGTCACACTTCTTTGAAGTCTCTCAGCCCCACTCACCTCACAGAGTGTTTGTTATGGGGGAGGAAGGGAAAAGGAGATTGTTAGCCGCTTTGAGACTCCTGAAGGGGAGTGAAAGGTGGGATATCAAATCCAAACTCTTCTTCTTCTTCTTCTTCTACTGGGCCGAAGCCATTTAGGGCCTTAAAGGTCAGCACCAACACTTTGAATTGTGCTCGGAAACGTACTGGGAGCCAATGTAGGTCTTTCAGGACCAGTGTTATATGGTCTCGGTGGCCACTCCCAGTCACCAGTCTAGCTGCCGCATTCTGGATTAGTTGTAGTTTCCGGGTCACCTTCAAAGGTAGCCCCACATGGAGCGCATAGCAGTAGTCCAAGCGAGAGATAACTAGTGCATGCACCACTCTGGTGAGACAATCTGTGGGCAGGTAGGATCTCAGCCTACGTACCAGATGGAGCTGGTAGAAAGATTTTGCCTCCCCATTAGGTTCCCAGGAAGCCATAACTTTGGGTCCAGCACAGAGCAAGGCAAGCCTCAGTGTCTCCAGCTTCACCAACCAACATTAATTCCCCTAGCCTATTGTGCTCCTTCCTTGGATTGGATGGCATCCAGCCAGGTGAGAAGGGGAAAGTCTATCTGCTCCTGGACACATCTTCATTTGTCACTATGGCAACATATCTTTCTTAGCAAAATTTTTGCAATGCTAATAAGGCCAGCCAAGGCCATTACCTTAAAAAAGTAACTAGTTTGACTGGTTCACCAGGTTTCACCTTGTAGATTCTAACCTCACAAAGAATGGCAGGTCTGAGAAGGACCAACTAATATCACCAAAACTGACCCCCAAAACAATAACAATACATTTATCTCAAAGTTGTAATAAATGTTGAGTACAGTGTTGCATCCTGATGGCTCCACAACTGATAGAGAAGAAAACCTGAGAAGAATACTGAAAATTCCCAAGAAGGATAAATCAAAGAACTGGTGAATTTTAGAATTAAATGCTGGTGATTCCTTAGGATTTTGAGGTACTAAGCTAAACTTTGGTCATATTGTCAGTATCTTCTGGAGATAAAAACCAATAACTAAATGGGAATCAGAAATTTTGTAAAGGACCAAAGAAACCAAACAGCAATAATAATACATCTAGCATATAATAAACTTCACACATTCATAAGCTTTAAAATTTAATTTCACTTCTACTTGGACATACTGTGGAGACAACCTCCTTATTTCTTTATTTTTTTGTTCATAGCAAGTGAATGAATAGACATCTAATGCAATAATACTTTCCTCTGCATTAATCTCTTCAGGGCACCTTTGACCTCCTTGTTCCTTAGGCTGTAGATCAACGGATTCAGCATGGGAATCACCACCACATAGAACACAGAAACTATTTTCCCCTGTTCTAGGGACACGCTAGAAGGACGCCTGATGTACATGACAAAGAGTGTCCCATAATAGAGAGTGACAGCTGTCAGGTGGAAGCCACATGTGGAGAAAGCTTTGTATCTCGCTCCAGCATTTTTAATTTTCAGGATAGTGAAGAGAATGAAAACGTAGGAGATTAGAATAACAACGAGGGAGCTGATGAGGTTAAAACTGGCAGAAAGTAACATCAGGGTCAGTTTGACGTGGGTGTCAGAGCAGGACAGTTTCATGAGAGGTGGGTCAGCACAGTAAAAGTGGTTGATGACATGGGAGCCACAGAAGGTCAGGCGGAAGGTGAATATGGTCTGTATTGTGGCATCTAGGAAAGCATATGCAGAGGGAACTGCCACCAGCCACATGCAAACCTTCCGGGACATCTTTGTGGTATATGTCAGTGGATTGCAGATGGCAACATACCTATCATATGCCATGACGGCCAGGATGAAGGATTCAGTGAGACTCAGTGCAATGAACAGGTCACACTGTATCACACATCCAGCGAGGGAAATGACTTGGTAGTCTGCTACTAAATTTGCCAACATCCGAGGTGTGACATTGGAGGAATAACAAATGTCCACAAAGGATAAGCTGCTGAGAAAGAAGTACATGGGAGTGTGGAGTTGCGAATCCATCCTGATTAATGTGATCATTCCCAGATTCAACAGCAGGGTCATAATATAAACAAATAAAAACAGTATGAAGAATGGAAACTTCAGTTCTCTACGATTGGTGAACCCCAAAAGAATGAAGTCATACATCATTGTCTGATTACTATCAGCCATCTACACATGTATGATGTCTTCTGAGAAGAAAAAAGAACATACACACAAAGTGAATGCAGACTCATTATTGGATGTACTGATGAAACAATACTCTTCTCTGGTTTTATTCTGTTGTCTCAAACCTCTTCTATGATTGCGTGTAAATTGGGGGAGGAACTTGAGGTCCTATTTTTTAATCCCCCCACCTTTTAACACACATTAAAACTAGCTTGAAGACAACACGTTTTGTTTTCTAATAGAACTGGTGCTATCAAAATCTCAGGGAATGCAAGACAGAAAGACAGAATGTATTTTCACACATGCACATAAACAAGCTGATACACTTTGGAAAGGAGAGAATAAGAACATAAGAAGTACTTTGTTGGTCACCCTGATGGATGACCTGTGCAGAGAGGGGGACAGGGAGACTGCGACCTTGCTCCTACTTCCTGATCTCTTGTTGACTTTTGATACTACCGACCATGGCATCCTCCTGGACCAACTCTGGGGAATGGGAATTGGGGACACTCTATTACTGTACACTGGTTCCAATCCTACTTTCAGGACTGAGTCCAGAGAGTAGCATTGGGAGAGTGTTTTTCAGTCCCCTGGCAGCTATGTTATGGGGTTCTGCTCTGTTATCCCCAGTACTATCAATATCTACACATAGGCAGTGGGAGCAGTCATTCAGTGTTTCAGGATGAGGGCCATCAGTATGCTGCTGACACTCACCTCTGTTTCTCCATAACATTAGAATCAGGAGAAGCTGTCCAGTCTCTGGGCCATTGCCTGGATACAGTGGTGAAATGGATAAGGAAAAACAAACTGATCTTGAATCCTGGCAAGACAGAGGCACTGTGAAAGAGGCAGCGTGGTGTAGTGGTTAAGAGCAGTGGGCTCGTAATCTGGTGAACCAGGTTCGCGTCCCCACTCCTCCACATGCAGCTGCTGGGTGACCTTGGGCTAGTCACACTTCTCTGAAGTCTCTCAGCCTCACTCACCTCACAGAGTGTTTGTTGGGGAGGAAGGGAAAGGAGAATGTTAGCCACTTTGAGACTCCTTTGGGTAGTGATAAAGCGGGATATCATATCCAAACTCTTCTTCTTCTTCGTCTTCTTTTTCTTCTTCTTCTTCTTCTGCTTCTTCTTCTGTCTGACAAATTGTTCAGTTGCCTACCCTGGATGGGTTCGTACTCCCCCTGAAGGAGCAGGTTTGTCGTTTGGGGGTGCTCAGTTCCTTTTACCAACTGCAACTGTTTCAACAGCTATGACCATCCCTGGACCAGGAAAGCCTTGCCACAGTAGTTCATGCATTGGGTTACTGAACTCTGTGTGGGGCTTCTCTTGTGGCTAATCCAGAAGTTGCAGTTGCTGGAGCACAAGTGCTGACAGGAGTGCGACCTTGTCAGCAGATAAAGCTGCAGGAAAACCATGGCAGCCATTTTGAAATTTGCCAGTTTCCATGCCCCCATAAGGAGCAACTTTGCCAGCAGATTGCACCCATTTCTAGCCCAAAATAAAAAGGCATAAATGCTTCTGAATGAATTGGCAAGCCTGCAAAGCACTTCACACTGAGGCAATCCGTTTTCTCAAAGTGTTGAATGGGAGAGGAATGAATCTTATCATTGGTGGATACACATCTAGTTGCAAGTGATTTGGAAATGAATGTGACCAATGCACAACTGCAGTCTTAGTCAACATACCATGCTATAGAAATAAAATTTGCAGAGCCAAAGGGACATTTGGCTAAATGCCTGGATAGATATTATACGTATCACACCTGAATATAGTTAATGGATACTGGTAAAACCTACCTCAATGAGAGAAGAGACAGTTCCACAGATTCCTGATATCACTGACAGCTGCATGAAACAGAAAATTTTATAGTCATCTGTGAGTCAAGGGACAGAATCTCCTCTGTTTCTCTTGTTGTTTTCTAGAACCTCGAGAGTAAAATTACTGCACTCCATAGGATACTTAGTGGCTGCTGTTGAAAATGAACATGTGTCCATGCTTTTTCCTGTTTAATTAGACTATTGCATCTATTGATCTAGTATAATTTAGTTGTTAATTTTTTGGCTGAAGATATTAGACTTCCTGTTCTCTTTTACCATTGACAATGTCATTATTTCAGTTCATCACTCATGGAAAAGGAATGAAATGTGAAAGTTTGGTAATAATACCAGGAATAATTGCAGAAGAGAAATCCAGTATTTAAAATAAGGGCTAGTGTAATCATTTATATTAACTGTGAACTCATTCTGAGATTATCAACCCTTATGTGGCTAAAAGGAATCATCCATGCCCAAGAGAGAATTATTGGTAGCCTTGGGGTAACTCCATGATTTGCAGAAGTACAAAAAACAAAAACAAAAATCAGGGGAAGAAGGGACACATATGTAGCCCAGGAAAGAATATGTTCAATGGACACAGGATGCAGAATCCTTTTAGTGATTAGGTTGACATAAATTCAGTTGGGACCTGTCCTTTTATGTTTTAATTCATGGTCTTGTATATCTGACTTGATTGGCATTTTTGTTAGAGGAATTCCTTTTGTTGATGTTGGTCCAGTCATTTCTTCAATGCATATGCCAAGTACTGCAGCCTTCATTGCACCCAAGAGAATATGAGGTTCGACATTGGAATAGGCATTGTCAGCAAAGTAATTTGTTATAGCCATTTGGATTGCCTCTGGAATATCTTGTGGTACATCAGGAATGTATGCAACCACCATATCGAGTCAGAGATAATGGGGCCCTGTATTTGTAAAGAGGCCTTAGTAGGGGGTGATCAGATAGAGTCATGGGTTCTATGTTCAATAAAATCAAAATTAGGGAGACAAGAGATTAAAAAGAAAATTCATTCCTGAATAAGAATGAAATTTCAGAGATAAATACGTGTGATAGCTTGCTCCCTGATTTATCTGATACCATCCATTTTTTAGATTGTATCTGTTTAAGAGTGGGAATATACATTTATTTCCAGAATAGCTGCCAAGAGACACATTGGGAAGTCTATCCAAATGCTTACTACAGATAGCATTCAAATTGCCTGCAAAAATAGTTTTTTTTATTATTATTAAAGATTTTCTTGTTTTACAGAAGTGTTTGCAATGTCTCTCTCGTATCCCCCCCCATGTAACATTTTTACAAATCAGTTTCATTTGTTGTGACATTGGGAAGAAAAAGGGGAAAGAGGCGGAGAGGGGAAGATTGGTGGGGGTGGGGTCGGGCGACGATGTTACTATTTTACTGACTATATGTAGGGTTTGGTGTCAGTGTTGCTTGTGCAGATTCTTTGTTGTTCGCTTGTGTTCCTTTGGTGGTGAGAGAGGTTGGGGTTGACCTAGGGTGTGGTTGTTCATTTGTGGTTGGCTGTGGTGGTCTTTGTTTTCATGTGTGAGTGGGGTGGGTGGGAGTTTTGAAGGTAACACTCAGGTCCCATTTTACAAATGCTTGCTATGCGAAAATTCACTTTTCTGAACAAAATGAATTAGTATCCATTCCTCACTATATGCACTACAGATTGCATACTCAAGAGTGCATTAGAATTTTTCCAGTAGGAATCAGTGAAAATCATTGACTTGTTATGCAAACAATTGCCTAACGAATGATTTCCACTGTGTTCATAAAACAGGACCAGTGTTTAAACCGAAGCAAATAAGAGTGAGGGTACCTAGCATTCCAGCCACACACAGAACCCTTCCCCGTAGTTCCTGAAAATTAAAAGATTTGGACAGTGGTTCCCAATGGTAGTCTGCAGACCCAGGGGGTCCATGTAATCCACCCAGGGGGTCCATGGCACCATTCACATAACAAAAACTACCATAAAGATATCGTGATTTTCAAAAGTAGGGGTCTGTGGCTTGGCTTTTGAAAAATACGGGGTCCACAGTACTTAGCTAACTGGGAAACATGAGATTAGGACATTGTTTTTGCAATACCTCTGGACTGCTTATTACCTGGAGCCATATAATGTTTGCTAAGGTATGAGTAGGATAAGAGGCTACTGCTTGTAGCTGCATCACGTGTCTCCTGCAGAAATTGCTTGATTACATCATCTAAGCCTTGTACCTTCAGTGAAACACTATAGACATCAGCCATGACAAAAGAGGAATCCCATAATGATACAGAGGCCCAGGGCAATCACTAAAATCTAATGTGTGCATTCTATAACAAATTCCACATCCCCAAAACTCCCCACCTCAACTATTCCCTCCCACTCCAGACCCTATCATTCCTAAACAAGCATCCTCAGAAAGACTAAGGAACTTGTGGTGCAAACAAATGGTTTTCTGGCTTTCAAATGGTTTGTGGATGGGGCAGAGGGAAACACTACATCCACATGAATATAAGGAGCATTCTTTTCATTGTAAAATCCAATCAACCAATAGTAACATTAATACCACCTCACATTAACACCACAAGATTAATTTCTTGGAGAGCCAAATAAAGAATAGTATATATACAACCAAAATTAGAGGTAACACCGATAGGATAAAGATACTCATTTCTTCATTGTAGTTGATGGTCTCATGAAGTTGGGGGCTCATGGAAAAAAAGACACCCGGCTAGGCTTTGGGCTTTGGTGTTTCTTTGCAGATGTAAGAAGGATTCCATACCTGGTGCTGACTCCAAGTTTCTCCTTTTCCCCAGGAAATTCACAATTTGAGGATGAAAATGTAAGTCAGAAGTTTCAGAAGAGGCTGCAAAGAGCATTTCCCCTACCCATTAGGTGCCATTGCAGTGTGTAAGCAATACGTCCACCCAAACACCCTGTTTCAATTTTGAAGAACTGGTGGATCTGAAAATTAGATGCTGACGAAGAGTGAGAGATACTATGTTGTATTTGGGCCATACTGTCAATATTTTATGGAGATGGAAACCAACAACAAAAATTAAATCGGAAAAGTGGGGAGGGAAGGAAGAAACCAGACAGCAAGGTGCAAGAACTCATCTACCACATATTAAATACCATACATTCATAAGCTGTAAAAATTCATATTCCCTCTTCTTCACCATATGGTGGACACATCTTCCTCATGGATCATTTCATTTCATAACTAGTGAATGAATAGACATTTAATGCAATAACACTTTCCTCTGCAATAATCTCTTCAGGGCACCCTTCACTTCCTTGTTCCTTAGGCTGTAGATCAATGGATTCAGCATAGGGATCACCACGGCATAGAACACAGAGACTATTTTCCCCTGTTCTAGGGACACGCTAGAAGGACGCCTGATGTACATGACAAAGAGTGTCCCATAGAAAAGGGTGACAGCTGTCAGGTGGGAGCCACATGTGGAGAAAGCTTTGTACCTCGCTCCAGTATTGCGAATTTTCAGAATGGTGAAGAGGATAAAGGTGTAGGAAGTCAGAATAACAGCTAGGGAGCTGATGAGGTTGAAACTGGCAGAAAGTAACATCAGGGTTAATTTGACATGGGTGTCAGAGCAGGACAGTTTCATGAGAGGTGGGTCAGCACAGTAAAAGTGGTTGATGATATGGGAGCCACAGAAGGTCAAGCGGAAAGTGAATATGGTCTGTATCATGGCATCTAGGAAAGCATATGCAGAGGGAACTGCCACCAGCCACATGCAAACCTTCTGGGACATCTTTGTGGTATATGTCAGTGGATTGCAGATGGCAACATACCTATCATATGCCATGACAGCCAGGATGAAGGACTCCGTAAGCACCAGTGCAATGAAGAGATAACACTGTATCAGACATCCAGTAAAGGAAATGACTTTATAGTCTGCTACAAAATTGGCCAGCATCCGAGGTGTGACATTGGAGGAATAGCAGAGGTCTACAAAGGACAGGCTGCTGAGGAAGAAGTACATGGGAGTGTGGAGTTGGGAATCCATCCTGATTAATGTGATCATCCCCAGATTCCCCAGAAGGGTGATAATGTAAACGACTGAAAACAGCATGAAGAGAGGAAGCTGCAGCTCTTTACGATTTGTGACACCCAAAAGAATGAAGTCAAATACAATTGTGTTATTTCTTTCAGCCATCTACACATTTATAACGTCTTCTGAAAATGAAAGGAACATACATGCAAAGAATTTGAAATCAGACTTATTATTTGATGTGCTGGTGAAGAAATATTCTTCCCTAGTTTTATTATGTGGTCTCAAGCCTCTACTATTTTTGTGTGTGATTCAAGGGAGGATCTTGGGGTCCTTTTTATCTCCACTGTTTTAACACAACAGAACTAGCTTGAAGACAACATATTTTGTTTCATAATAGACTTTGTGCTACCTGAATGAAAAGGGAATGAATAATAGAAACATAGTTAAAATGCACACATGCACAAACTTATAAATTTGAAAAAGGTTAGTATTATATGAGGGATGAGACTACACAGAGAATAAGAACACAAAAAGCACCATATAGTTCAGTATTTTCTTTCCCACACCTGCCAAACAGATGCATTTAGAATGTGACAAAAAAGTGTGTGAATGCTATTCTGACTTGTTTAGCTTCAACATCTGATCATCAGAGGTATCCATATTCTCATGGGTAAAGCAGGTGATTAAAGCGGGGACCTTGAAGTGCTTTCTGGTGCACTGGTGATCCAGATATTATCAGACCTTATATGTATGGAGAAGATAGAGCTATGGATCTCTTTTCTATATACAGTGGGCCCTCTAGATATGAATTTAATTTGTTCCGGGGGTCCGTGAGCACCCCAAAAAATCCATAACCAGAGGTGCTGCTTCTGCACATGCGTGCAGCAAACCCAGAAGAATACTTCCAGGTTTGCCACATTCATAACCTGAAAGTTACATATCCAGAGAGGTACGTAACCCGAGATTCCACTGTACAGAAGAAAGAGGTGGTTACATTGACTCACCATATTTTTTTGGGGGGGGGTATAGCTAAAGTAAATTTCAAAAAAGAAGCTGAAAGCACACACAACCATAGCACTCCACTCAATATTCCAGAGTCAGAAAAACTACTTTCAACCTAAAATAAAACAGCTTGTCAATAACTCCAAATTAGATGAAAGGGGAGAAATGAAAACAAGATCGAATGAAAGCAAATGCAAAGTGATTCACACAATGGGGCAAAATATCAACAACTGAAATATACAGGAAAGGGATCTGCTGATTATGATGATGACATAGCGTCTTGTGATCATGGTAGAAAGAATTTAGAATGGTAGCTGCATTTGGAATACTATCTACTGCTCTGGCCACACAGGATCAAAAGGGGTATTGTCGATCTGGAAAAGGTGCAGAAAATGCCAGTAAAACAATCACGGGATTGGCAAACCTTTCCTTTAAAAAGTAAGGTGTTTGGACCTCATAGAAAACAGAGGAGAGTGGTGTGGTTAAAGTTAATAAAAATATGCATACTGTGGAGATGGTGAACAGAGACAAGTTCCTAATGTTGTTGTCTAAATCAGTGTTTCCCAACCTTGGGCCTCCAGCTGTTTTTGGACTACAACTCCCATCATCCCTAGCTAGCAAGACCAGTGGTCAGGGATGATGGGAATTGTAGTTCAAAAACAGCTGGAGGCCCAAGGTTGGGAAACACTGGTCTAAATAATAATGCTAGCACTCAGGGTCATCCAATGAAAGTGATTGGCAAGAGATTCAGGACAGTGACTGCCTTTGAGGATTTCAAGGGCAGTTTCAGTGGGAGATTCATTCATTCGTTTATTTGTTTATTTGTTTATTGAATTTATATACTGCCCTATACACAGAGGTCTCAGGACGGTTCACAAAAAAAGAAGATTAGACATGTTTGTAATTTTCAGACCAACTACTCATAAAACCCCAGGCGTGGTTGATTATTTTTTACCAACCTCCAAACTGTAAAGCTGCAGGGAAAACCACAGCAGCTATTCTAAAATTTGACAGGTTCTGTGCCCTCTTTAGCAGATGACTTTGCCTGCAAATCTCATCCATTCCTACCATAAAATAATAATTAAAAGGTATATTTTTTCTGACTGATTCGCCAACTACTTCAGACTGAGGTATGTTGTTTTCCCACAGTTCTGAATTGGGGTCCAAACTAAATCTTGCTGTTGTTGGACACATCTAGCTGTAGCTAATTCAGAAACAGATCGGAGCACTGCACAGTGGCAGTCTTTCTCAACACACTATGCTATAGAAATAGAGCCCAATGGATGTTGGGTTGAATGCCTCAACTGATATAAGATGTCCCACACCCAAATATAGGCAAGGGATGCTGGTAAAACCTACCTCAATGAGGAAATAGGCAATCCCACAGACTCCCAAGAGCACCGGCGGCTGAATGAAGCAGAAGGCTTTATATTCATCTATGAGCCCAGGGAGATTGTCTCTGAAATGGCTCTTCTGCTCCACTTCTTGTCCTCTAGAGCCCTGAGAGTAAAATTACTGCTCTCCATCAGATTCCTGGGAGCTGTTGTTGACAATGAAAATGTGCCCCCTTTCCTGTTTAATTAGATTATAGTGGTATGACCTTTTGAACTAATATGAATCAGAAGATCAGAGATTGCCATCCTGGAATGTGCAGGAGCCATTATGCTTTTGAAGGGTTTCACCGCTGTCTCTGAGCTTTCATACTTTATTTCTTGAAAAAGCAACCCTGTAGCCCTCCAAAAATGAAAGTTATAGGACAAAATGTACAGTGAGTGGGTGTGGCTATATTGTATATATATTTTTCCCTACTGAAGAATGTCCCCTGTTGCCATTAGACAGCAACGGGATCAGTGTGTGTGTGTGTGTGTGTGTGTGTGTGTGTAAAACCAATATTGTGTGATTTCCAGAATCAAAACCAACACAACATGCAGTAGCTGATTTTCCATAATAAGCATAACTTTGTTGGGGGTAGCCATATCTCTTTTGCTTTTTGCGGGGCGATACCCGCCCCCCCCCCCAGATGGAATAAATACCCGCCCCCCCCCCCCAGATGGAATAAATAAAGACACTGGATACCAGAATTTAGGTTAATGGGCAAAAAATGGCCACAACTTTATTGGTTACAGGTAAGAGTGGTATTGGCCTTAGGCATTGGCCCAAACAGACTATCTGGTCTAACTGGGAAGGGTTAAGCACCAACAGGGGGAGCCCCCGAGATGCACATCCCTGGGTGCTCCCCGAGGGGTTACCGCTCGGGGGGGGGCGCTTTAGGCCCTAGCCTCCGTAGGTTTTGGACGAGGCGACGCCCCCCGGAGTTCTTTAACGAACTACCCTTCAAGAATTGGGGGAGGTGATGGCGATCCTCCCCCCCACCTCATTTGCATGACAATACCCCGGCCAATGCCTAACCGCCAATCCAAGGAGTTGTGACGATTTGCTACGAGGTAGGTGAAAAAACCAAGTGGCTTCAAAATTCAGCCAATTAGCCAAATGGAAAAACTCCTACCAGGCCCCTTGCGGCGACCAGCCGAAGCCCATAGCAAACGCCTAATGCACACCTAAAGGGCGGGTGGGTGGGAAACCGCGGCTGCTACAGAGGAGGAAAAGGGGCGAGCCCGGGCTGCCCTAACCTTAAGTGCCCTCAGGTGGGCCCGCCCCCAGCGCCATCCAATTGGCTGCCGCTGCCGGAAATGAATATCAATGGGGATCCCTGAGTCCCGCGGGGCTGACGCCAGCCCCGCAAGAATGTGGGTGGGGCGTGAGCCCGCAACTCCCCCCCTCCTTAGATCGGGAGTGGCTTTCTGGCTACACTCCCCATGGCAGCCATTTTGTCTTATGCCATAACAGTTGTTTATTGACCGGTGCCTCCAGCACTCTCAACATTTGAAATGTACCCATTGGTTCAAAAGGGCTGGCAACCCCTGTAGCACATAATGTGTAGATTTGTTCTGAATTGGGGATGAGGAGCCAGAAGTGGAGTCTTGTGCCATATCCCTAGGAACCTACATCAAATAACCAAATGGTACAAATGATATCTGAGTAGCTATGGACCATAATGTTAACCGTAACTGCAGTACTGCACAACTAGGAGATAGAAAGTTAAGGTGAACATGAGCCTACATTCTTCCTAAGCTTGCTAATAATAAATAAATAAAGTAGAGGTGGTTTTTATTGTTATATGCTCCCTCCTTCCTCACATGGTTAGAGATTCCAAGTGGAAGCACTTACCTGAGTTTGGGAGATAAGACCACTGAAAACCTACAGCTTTTTGTAAAAAAATATTTTTTTTAAAAAAAAAAGTATGTGTGGAAATATGCAAATAGAACATAGCTGGAGGCAGACAGCTTTCATCCTTCAGGGCAGCGTTTCATTTCAGATCACCAGAGACATTTACAATACAAATGAGTTTCTAGAGCTCAAAGGTGAGTTTCTGCATCTCTGTCCTGTGTTTCCCATTCCCCATCTTCTGTTCTAAAAATGCTCCTATTGCCATCATACCCCCAAAGAAGACTCAGGGCACAATACTAAAGTGGGAGGATGTTATATTTATTAAAATATGAAAATAACAATGAGGATCTCCAATAACCAAATAGAAAATTGAACTGATCAGACAAATCAAATAATCCAAGCAGGAAAGTTCCTCACTGATGGAGAGATCACATCCCTTCTTGCTCCTAGGCAAGGTACAACCTATGACCCCCACAGCAAATATTGAAGTAACACTTCCCCCTTGCTACCAGGGCCTTGGTTTTTTGAGCCAAACAATGCATCACAGCCCACTGGTTTGACGTTCTCCCTAGTACATATGCTACATGACACCCACAATAACCCACAAAGCAATTGCAATGAAGGCTGACCAAGGAGTGCATTTAACAATAATGCCTTGCATAATACCTCAGGAATTTACTCAACAGATCTTAATTCCACTTTGCTGCCTAGACTACAGGCCAGATTAAACCAAACAAGGAACTCCACTCCAAACAAGGAACTCTCAGGAGAGTAAAGTAGGTGAAAAAGAGGCCAAATTCCAGGGCAATTAGGTGCTCTACCAAGAACTTCTACTCAGTGCCTTCAACAAGCATCTAGCAAAGTTCACACTGTACAAAGGCAGGACGGGTGTGTACCACACAGTTTGGGGCAGTTTAGGGAGGAATTTCTGGTCTGTGACCATAATAAATTAATTGATTGATTGATTGATTGATTGATTGATTGATTGATTCATTCATTCATTCATTCAGTTTGGGGAGGAGCTGGTTTATAAGCTAACAATTATGCTTCTATCTCCATACCATGAAGAAACTGTGTTTGTTCCCTGTTTAAGGAGAGACGCCCAAGACCCTGGAAGAACCTGAATGCTGTCTGTGTCAGCAAGTAAGGAGAAGAGAGATAGCAGCTAATCCATCTCCACATCACTATCTGGTAGCCCTGCCAACCTGGAGGCTTGTGTTTTGTTAAATTGGAAATATTAATTTGCATTGTATTTTTGCTGGTTTAACTTACAATATGATCCTTGTATTTTTTGTTTTTCTCTGCTTATTTTTATTACTTTGTTTCCCCCTCTGGGATTGAAAGCATTCAACAAAGAGCACCCTACAGATAAATGTAAATAAATAAAGAAAACAAATAATTAAATGCCTCTTTTCAACCAGGCTATGACAGTTGTAGAAAGAGTGTGGATTTCACCCGCTCAAAACCCCACGGGAATCACAAACATAAATATGCTTTTCTGTTCTCAGCAACTCTGGGGGAAAGAAATTCTCAGAGTATTCTTAATTGACTTCCAAGGCTGCACTAAAGTAATGATTGTGTCATGTCTTTGGGGATCCATGCTAGTCAGGAAGTTCAGGAAAATGTTAGTGGTTCACATGTCGTACAGCTAAGGATGACAGTATAAAACTATTCTTCTGCCTAGCTCCAGTGTCAGTGCTCTGGACAGCGCCAGATTTAGGGCAGTTTCCCTGCACAGGGGGCACAAAATTGAGAAGATCCATCATTGAGAAGATTCATTTTGGGGCCCCAAATTCTGGATTCACTCAGGGTGCCATACTACCAAAGATTACCAAAATTCGCCCTTGCTCTGGACTCTGGGTGGAAATGTCTCCAACATTTCCTGAACTGGTAGGCTGAACATGTCTGTAAAAAGTATTCATTATTTGTCCCAGAAACAGTGATTATTTGTAATCCCATACAGCACTGTATCTATGGGGGTGGGGTTGTTCCAATCGACAGAATGGCAAGACCGTGCTGGCAAAATAATCCTGTGATTAGGGTAGCTACTCATTTGTCATCAAAAAAGAGGACATGGGTTGGCATGTAATTAGCACATCCTAATTTGTATGTATAGGTGCAAATGTTGAAAGAATTATGATAATTTAAGGAGAAATGCAATATATCTCACCCTAATGGGGAAGTATGTGACTGGATGACCTTTGTTTCTGCTCATTCTACAGTCCAGGGGCTAACTGCTGATGAGCAAGTTCAAGGCTTCTGCTATCTCTTCTTATGGCTCTTTATCTTAAAACTGGACTTGGACCACACAGCCCTTCAAGCAGAAGATGTCTTCAAACTAAGGACTGTCATCTGGCAGCACTTCAAAGAGTGAACCATCCTGTGAAACATCAGGCACATGGCACCTGACCCAGTGATTATGGCATAAACTTACACACGGAATTCCTACTTTCCTCTATACTTTCAGTGGGAATTATCTGGGGCTTGTTTGTGCCTAGATGGGCTTGAAGGGTAGACTGGGAAAAGACTGGGAAAGATCCTGCAGAATCCAATTCCACATTATGTTCTAGGCTAGCCTTCAGCAGCATGTTTCCATGTTTATTCTTCCATAGATATGCTACTCAATTGTCATGGCCTTCAGTTGAACAACAAACTTATTGATGATGATGATGTTCTTATCTCCTACAAGGGAAGTATATTGTGCCAGTGTTTGCCCGAAGGAAGGAAGAAACATAAACTGGGTTGTTTTGTCTTTCAGGAAAAGCACTTAGACTGCCTGCATTTCAATTCTTGTTTCTCAGAAGGCAAAATGCATAGCAGAATGGTGAAAGGAAATAATACATCAGGATCTGAATTTATTCTCTTGGGATTTGCAGAGTATCCTAAACTGCAGCTCCCACTCTCTGTTCTGTTCATGCTGGTCTATATTATTACTGTTGTGGGAAATCTGGGGACAATCACAGTAATCAAGATGGACTCCCAACTCCACACACCCATGTACTTCTTCCTCAGCAGCTTGTCCTTTATAGACTTTTGCTATTCCTCCAATGTCACACCTCGGATGTTGGCAAATTTAGTTACAGGCCACAAATACATTTCTTTTACTGGATGTGTGATACAGTGTTATCTCTTCATTGCTCTGGGTCTCACAGAATGTTTCATCCTGGCCGTCATGGCATATGATCGGTATGCAGCTATCTGCAATCCACTGACATATACCATAAAGATGACACCAAAGGTTTGCATGTGGCTGGTGGCTGTTCCCTCTGCATATGCTTTCCTAGATGCCATGATACAGACCATATTCACCTTCCGCCTGACCTTCTGTGGCTCCCATGTCATCAACCACTTTTACTGTGCTGACCCACCTCTCATGAAACTGTCCTGCTCTGACACCCATGTCAAACAGACCCTAATGTTACTTTCTGCCAGTTTCAACCTCATCAGCTCCCTAGCTGTTATTCTAATCTCCTACATTTTCATTCTCTCTACGATCCTGAGGATACCCTCTGTTGAGGGTAGGTACAAAGCTTTCTCCACATGTGGCTTCCACCTGATGGCGGTTACCCTCTTTTATGGGACAGTTTTCGTCATGTATATCAGGCGTCCTTCTAGCCTGTCCCCAGAACGGGGCAAAATAGTATCTTTGTTTTATGCAGTGGTGATTCCCATGCTGAATCCACTGATCTATAGCCTAAGGAACAAGGAGGTCAAGGGTGCCATGAAGAGACTGGTAGGGAAGTATTTTACTAATATACACCGTAAACGATAATGTCCATTAATTCCTTATTTAAAGGTTAATATCCACTATTATTTATTTCCATAAATAGTGTGAAGTATATGCTTATATAAAGAACTGTTGTGAGTGTTGTGTGTTTCTGTTCTGCTTGTAATGCCAAAGGCATTACGCAGCAAGTAACCATGTTGGTCAACTACTGCAGCAGAATGGGTTCAGCTCTTGATCATTTTTGATCAGAGCTAGTTTCAGATTAAACTAATATTGCAGTTTATGGCACCTGCACTTGCTGATACTTATAAAGTGGGAAGCTGGCTTGCTCTTACATTGTACATTTATATAGTCTAAAGACAGAAGTGGACATTACAAATGAAATGGAACTGCTACTGAAAAATAGCAGCCTAGTTGTTCAAATTAGAGCTGCCCATCCCATTATTATCTCTGATTTTAAGGACATGTGTTGTATAGAATGGTCATTATGATTTTGGAGCTGTGTGTAGCTATTCAAACATGACATCCAATGTATGCATGTCTGGCAGACTTGGGGATGGGAAGCCATGGGCAAAGGAAGGTGCTATCCAGTGCCTTCACTCCTCATAGACTTTTCACACATCTATGTAGGTTTGAGACCATAGCAAACTCTAATAACATGGTAGGCCCAGCATTGCCATTTCTTCCACTCCTCACTTTCATCAATTTCTGAGTGGGTCTCAGAGCTTCCATCAAACTAAAAAATAAACACAATTGCCTCTGTCAAGAGTGGTGATGCAATAAGGCTTTAAAGCAGCTACCACATTGTTAGTGGTTGTTTCTAACCCTAAGAAACACTGGGGAGGCTGACAAGGGAGAAAACAGAGGTTAGTGAAACCTCAATGCCCTTAGATAAGTCACTAATTTGGGGCTGAAACTTGTAAGTCTTCCAAGGATAAAGAAGTAAAACACTGCCTTTATAATAGACCCAGAGAAACCCATTGGTTTCGCCCCCCACAAAAATATTGACAATGACAGCTCTATTTGTGCAGTGTTAGGTCTGATTCTTTTTATCTTAGAACAGCAAAGCTTGGGCACAAGGGCTGTGCACTGAATTCAGCCAACTCCCAGGCCAAAATGGGATGATGGGGGGGGGGAATTGGCTTCAACAAAGTTGGGGTGAGACTTAGACAGTCCTGGATCACTCCAGTTTGCCTTGGACTATGCAGAGTGACCTGGGCTGTCAAGGGGCAGGGTGTTTGGCAAGGACGGCCGATGCACCTTTATAAGCCATTCCAAAGCAGGAAGAAGACCCCACCACCACCAGCAGGTGGCCTCAATGATGTGCTCCAAAGGAAGGCAAAGCAATACTTTTGGCACCAGCTTTGCTGCAGGAGTTGCTGAAAGGAGGCATACAAGGCACTTTCCAACCACCTTAGGAACTCCACTCCAGATTTATGTAGGTTTTACTTTAGCCGGAAAATATTCCACAAGGCAGCAGAGGTTTAGGATCAGAGTTTCCCTTCCCCTAGATGGGCAGCCTTCCCAGATTGATGAGCCCCATATGCCTCTACACCCCCTTCTTGACCGTTGGACCCACTATTGGTCTCGTCCCCTCAATCCACTGAAGCCTAGAGGGCTTCACTCTTCACCTACAGGGGACAGACTAGTCCCTAACACACTGAGGGTTGAAGACCCACTGGCTACCCTCACCTGGTTTAGCTGGCCAATTGAAGCTATTTCCCGGGGTGTGTTGCATGCTGTTGCATGCTGACAGCTTCTGGAAGCTACAGGTGAGAGCCAAGTGCAGGGTGGGGATCAAAGGTGGATAAACTACCCCAGAAGGAGCACGACGTGCCCCCCACCAGAGGTACTACCCCTCCCCTAAGACCCCAATATCTGTTTAAATTTACTAGAATAAAAGGACAAAGATGTGCAGGAGTTTCAAAACAGCAATTGATTGGTTGTTAAACTAAAAGTGATTACAGTAGAAATAAAACTGAGCCAATACCCAAGAATGACATTGATACTGTCCAGTAAAGTTTTTAATCATACAGTGATTCACCTTTTGTTACATATGTTACAGTGGCTTTGTAAAGTAAAGGTAAAGGACCCCTGGACGGTTAAGTCCAATCAAAGGTGACTATGGGGTTGCGGCGCTCATCGCGCTTTCAGACCGAGAGAGTCAGCATTGGTCCACAGACAGCTTTCCGGGTCATGTGGCCAGTATGATTAAACCGCTGTTAGGAAGCTGTTTACCTTCCCACTGCAGTGGTACCTATTTATCTTCTTCCACTGGCATGCTTTCAAACTGCTAGGTTGGCAGGAGATGGGACAGAGCAACAGGAGCTAACTCTGTTGTGGGGATTTGAACCACCGACCTTCCGATCGACAAATCCAAGAGGCTTGGTGGTTTAGACCACAGCGCCACCCATGCCCCAGTGGCTTTGTAAGTCTATATCTCAAAGAGGGTAAGAAGATCCTGTTAGCTCAGTTTCCTCCATACTGAAGTTCTGTTCAAAAGTATCCCTCATACATTGGGCCGGTGCATAAGAGTGTGAGCCTTCCTTGACAGACCTTGCACCTGCCATGTGCCTACACTCTAACATTGGCCTGTACAGTGCAAACGTCTGCAAGGGGAGAACCTTTATATATGTATGATTCCTTACAGTGGTATGTGTGAATGCTTTCTCCTGCAAATGCTCAGATGGGGAGGAGGTAGTTGGTTCATGCAATCTCCAGGTGGGCTAGTCAGCATGGCCCCACTCCTCACAGGAGGGATATTTCTGAATTGGATTTGAGTTGCCAAGTATTCAACTGCTGAGCATCATGGTTTTCTTAAAGGACATTTATTGCTCAGAAGGAGCTCTGAATCACCCTGAACAGGCTTACATTCACAATGCAAAACAACATCTTATTTTCCTTCCTTTTCTCAGAGCGCCATCTTCTGTCTGATGTCTGCAACAGCAACCGAAATGGGCAGGATTCCCTGTGTGTTTTCATTATACATTATGTATTCCAGGCCTACCAGCAGAATGATAAAATGGTGTAGCATTGTACAAAAGGATACTTTTTTCTGTGCAGTATGTATATTTGTCATACATTCAGTGTAAGGTATTTTATTGAATAAACCAGGTGTTTTATGCAAATGAATTACATTTTCCCCTCTTGTCCCCACATTCTCAAGACTAACTCACCAAGACCTCACAAGGCCCTACAGTGTGGAGTACCATTTTACACCAGAAAACCTCCAGTGAGCATCCCTAACGTGGCATCACATGTGAATACAGTCTGTGTTGCATCTTTAATTCATCTTGCTCTGCTAAATTTATCTTTTTGTAAACCACTTTGAGGCTTTTTCTACAATTAAGCGGCATATAAATTTTATGAAATAATTATAATTAAAAAAATAAATTCTGCTGCTATTTAGTTTCCACTGAAGGTCATGTTAGAACTGGAAATCGATAATATGGGGAAAAAAATAATAATACAATGGTGCTTTATCCAAAAATATTTTAATTATATTTCTAGAATTGAGAAAATAGATCATCTTTATGAAACCTTTAAATAGTTTGTATTTCAATTTGGTATTTCTTTGGGGATGACAAGACTTTTGCCAATATACTTCAGGGGTAATCAACATAGTGCCCTCCAAAAGTTGTTGGACTGCAACTCCTATTATTCCTGATTATTGATCATGCTGGCTGTGGCAAATTGGAAATATAGTTCAACAACACCCAGAGGATACTACATTGGCTACTCCTGTACTAAATTATACAGCATATTTTAATTCAGCAAATGAATTAAATGCAGACAGAAGGGCTCCTTTCATTCACGTAGGGTTTTTGACTGGCTGAAGGATCAAAAGAAAGAGGTGCAGGGTTGGGTGTGGTTTTTTTGCCAATTACCCCCTCCCATTGAAGCCCCTCACACTGTTCTGGAAGGATCCAGAACCCTCCTGAGCAGGTTTCCAGGGGTGGAAGTGACTGCATGGGGAAATGGCAAAAATCACCTTCTCTGTTGCTACTGATGGAACTTCACTCAGAGAAAGCTCCTGTTGACAGAAAGGAAATTAGGATCCAAGCCTATGGATGGCATTCAGTGCTAGCCCTACTCAGAGTAGTCCTGAGTTAATACACATTACTAACTTAGGTTCATAAATTTCAATGAGTCTACTCTGAGTAGAACTTAGTTGACTCTAGGTCTCCGTAAGTTATTTCTGTGCGATCCGGATACCTGGCTGAATTACAAGTCATTAGGTTCCATTATGATGAAGTTGGGGATATAAGGAGCTGCCTTATACTGAATCAGATCATTGATCAATCTAGATCAATATTGTTTACATTGACTGGCAGGGACTCTCCTGGGTTTCAGACTGGGGTCTCTCCCAGCCTACCTAGAGATGCTCGTGATTGAACCAGAGGACCTTCTGCAGGCAACACAGATGCTCTTCCACTGAGCTGCAGCTCTACCCCAAACAGTCTGTTCTTCCCAACATAATGAAAACATGAGCTAAACAGTACTGGGTAAAAATCAGCTGATAACATTTACATTTAACAATACATTTATAAAATTGTCCTAGAGCCAGTCTACCACCAACATGGCCAAAGCACACATTGATAGTCTTCCAGTAGGCAGCATGTTAAAACATGGCTTTCCTACGCACAGCTTTTCTCAGAGCATCCTTTACCTCCCTGTTCCTCAGGCTGTAGATCAGTGGGTTCAGCATGGGAATCACCACAGTGTAGAAGACAGAGACTATTTTGTCCTGGTCCATAGAGTGGCTGGAGCTGGGTCTCAAATACATGAACAGGATCGTTCCAAAGAATATGGTGACTGCCAGTAAGTGGGAAGCGCAGGTAGAGAAAGCTCTGCACCTCCCTTCTGAGGAGCTGATCCGTAAGATGGCAGAGAGGATATAGATGTAGGAAATAAGAATTGTGATGAGGCAGCTTAATTCATTAAAACTGGCAAAGACAAAAATGATGATCAGGTTGATGTGTATGTCAGTGCAAGAGAGTGCAAGAAGAGGGGGCGTGTCACAGAAGAAGTGGTTGATGATGTTAGAATCACAGAAGTGCAGGTGGAACGTGAAATAAGTGTGAATTGCTGCATTTATAAATCCAGCTAGAAACGAGGCAATTACTAAGTAGCTGCAGACTTTCCATGACATAATCACATTGTAGAGGAGTGGGTTGCAAATGGCATTGTACCTGTCATATGCCATTACCGCCAAAAGGAAACCCTCGATGCCTGCAAATGAGCCAAAGAAGTAGAACTGTGCTGCACATCCATGGAATGAAATGATGTTAGCATCAGCTACAAAGTTCACCAGCATCTTGGGAGTGATGACAGTGGAGTAACAGAAGTCAACAAAGGACAGGTAGCAAAGGAAAAAATACATGGGCGTGTGAAGTCGAGAGTCAATTCCTATTAAAACAATCATTCCTAGATTACCCATTATGCTGACAGCATAGATCCCTAGAAAGATCACAAAGAGGGGAATCTTCAGTTCTGGCTGATCTGTCAGTCCACGAAGGATGAACTCAGTCGTTGTGGTGTAATTCTCCATGACCATTTCCTCCCCATGTGTAATTTTTCTCATCCTAGAATATTGGGGGGAAATTGTGGACCTGAACTTGTTTATAAAAGTGAATACCAAACACATTTTAATTCCTCCCTTTCTTTCTTTTCTAGTCATGATATCAAGTCTATAGAACTGGCCTGGGGAACACGTGATCCTCTAGTGTTCTTGGGACTCAGCCATCTGTCATCTGGCTACTTCCCAATAGGTTTCTACCAATGGAAACAGTGCCTGCTGCTCATGAAAAGCTATCTGAAAACCAACAGAGCTCAACAAAGGTCTATAATATGCACCTTACCTTTTTTTACTTGCCAAACCAAGGGATTAATCATGCAGAGCAGCCCAAAAGGCTTATGGCTTTTTTAGGTACAGTATGTCCATGGTGTAAAAAAACTCCTGCAGATCCTGTGGTGATTCTCATCTGATATGATCCTTCTTAATCTTTCAGTTTTAGATGGTTGGGACTAAAAATTAAAAGGAAACAAGGAGAAGTCTAATTTCCAATGGAGAAACAAGGATCACTTTGCTGCCCTGCTGTGTATTGTTGAAGGTGGCGGTGGGCTTGCAGTGCCCTAAAGAGATTCTTCTTCTAGTTTTAGAGAAGCGATTGCAATAGTTTCCCTGATTGCTTCTCTGCCTGTCTGCTACCCTGGGAAGGCTTTTGTAAGGGGAAGAGAGGTGTGTTCAGTTCTATGAGAGACAGAGAAATACCCTTGGGCCAACTGAGAGAGGTAAGGAGGTATGCATAGGCATGTGTGTCTGTATGTACATGGTGATTGCATGGTTGGATCTAGACACATCAAAGAAGCAATTCAGTTAAACGCGTTGTAAACTCATACAGGGAAATCTGGTAGGGAAAGATGGGACTCCACAGTGCCATTGGGAGTCACAGTGCTACATCACATATACAACGCATATAAAACACTTTTTCTTTACCTATCTAGCTGAGCCGCATGTGTGAGCAACAGAAGGTGAGTCATGGATGGGCATTGTCAGCCTTGCTTATGAGACATTGAATTCCCTCTCCATCCCTTCCTGCCATTTGTTTAGCCAAAGGTGGCTTGCTACTTTTTTCTCTCCCTGTCCTCCTTCAGTGAGATTCTCCTCCCACATTCAATCTTGTTAACAGCAATCAGAATGCAATGCATCTGCTAGCCTGAGCCCAGTGCATGATCCTGTGCACTTTGTTCCTCTGCTAGGTCTTTTGGTAGATCAGGTTCCTTCCTTCCTCAAGGCTTTTTTGCTGGCTGCAACATGATATGTATCAGGAAGTCACACGCACATGGGCTAGGGAAGAAAAGCAAATTCTCTGCCTCTCCCATGGAAAATGCCTGTGTGTACTATCACTGTATAATTAGCTCTCTCCTTTTACTGCAGTAGCTTCAGTTAGCAAGATCCAAATAACACAGCATGTTGTAATCCTCCTCTTCTTCTTTGAGGTTTTGACATCAAAGGTGCAAAGGAGAGAAGAGACTCCTCCCCACTCTCCAACATTTGTCCAGTGAAAATAGGGATGTCCCATTCCATAATGATAATTTTACTATTTATATCCCGCATATCTTATTGGGTTGCCTCAGCCTCTCTGGGCTTCTTCCAACATATATAAAAACATAATAAAACATTAAACATTAAAAAAAACCTTCCCTATACAGGATTGCCTTTAGACAGCTAGACAGCTCAGGGGTTGGATAACTCCATACCATCCAACATTTCTACAATGAAAATAGGGACATCCTAAGGAAAAGTGGGACACTGTGGGATCAAATCAGAAACCGGGGCGACTTCTCTAATCCAGGACATATTTGGAAAATAGGGACATTGGAGGGTCTGCCATTCTCCTTTGCCCCTCTGAGAGCAGTGCAATGGTAGGGGGTTTGTAGAAGATAGTCCATTGCATTCCCAGGATCTCTCTTCCCTGCCCCACTCAGAGCACACAGTGTTCTCTGGCCATGGACCACATGCTTCAGTGAGCTGTTTTTGGGTTTCCCCCAAGTCACTTAGGTTTTTAAATTTATATGTATTTCTACAAACCTTGGGGCTGCTGCATTGGAACTGCAGTAAGTTTTCTTCAATGAGCTTTTGGCCATTTAAGCAGGTGCTTGTCTGACAGCAAGACAGGAATTTGTCCCCTGGTTCGCCTCTTGGAGTTTATCCATATACACTTCCTCTTCTCCCACTGCATTTCCCCTGGGGAAAACCACTTTAGTGCTCAGCTGGAGCAAACAGCAATCAGGTTTTCTGCTGATTACTGTTTGTTCTGATTTAGAGCTAAAGAGCAGGTTTTCCCTGTGAAAGCAGTGAGGCAAGGGGGAAATCACTTGGATCCATGCCTAGAAAGTACTGGTCAAGTGGAAAACCACTCAGACATGTGCTTTCTAGTTATGGGACAAGCAGAATTAGTTAAAAAAAACACACACACCCTATCAATCATTTGGCTATTTCCCAACAGGTTTCTATCAACTGAATCAGGGGCTGCTACTCATGTAAAGCTCTCAGAAAAAATCAAGAGAGATCTACAAAGGTCTAGGATCAGCACCTTACCTCTTGTTATCTGCCAAGCCAAGGGGTTAATCATGCAAAGCAGCCTCACAGAAATCTGGCTTTTGCAGTTAAGTGCATGATGTTAAAAAGAAGAAATAAATCTGCAGGTCCTGCAGTGGTTCTCCTCTGATATGATCTATGTCCCTGGTTTAGTCTTTCAGTTTGAGATGGTTAACGCTAAATATAAAGAGGAAACAAGGGGAACTCTGACTTCCAGTAGAGAAACAAGGATTTTATAGTTAGTTTTGGAAGTCCTTTGAGATGCCAAAACAATATACAAGCTCAGTGGACCTAATTAAAATCTGATTTGTCAAATACTGAAAAAATTCAAAACAGTAAATAGAATACATTTCGTAAATAGAGCATGACACTGAGAACCACCTTCTGTTCTCTATCAAAGGAGCTAAAGTTTATTTTTTATCTAAAGCTTTTTAGATAGTTGTTGTTGTTTTTTTACAATTCTGTGTTCCACTTCATCTTGTGATGTGTGTGAATGTGTGAATCTTTGCAGTAGTACCCTAGTTAGCTTTCGTTAACATTAGTGGTTAATTCATTAGTAGTTATTTATATTAATTATTGTGTCTTGTTTTCCCATCCAGTGCCTACTGGTATCCAGCCTATTATCTGTTCATTTCTCTGTCCTTTGCCAATTAATCATTCCCTTCCTTAAAGTCAGTAAATCGGTAAATAAATAAGTAAACATTGTTTGTTGCCCGTGTTTTATCTTAGTTGGCTAGTGCACCCTCCACCCTCCATTTTGGCCGCAGTCTTAGTTGTTTGTTTCTTGTGTTTGTTCCATGTAAGTCTTGCAAGGCCTCAGATGTGACCTCGGAGACCCTGTGAGGTCTCAGAAGCAATGTCCGAGGCCCTGCCAGCATCTGAACATGACTTCCGGTAGAAACTGGAAATCTCATCGGAGGTCTCGTGAGGCCTCGGATGTAACCTCCGAGACCCCGCAAGGCCTCAGAAGCACTGCTGTGCCACCAACACAACATGAAGTCATGACGTTGTGACATCATGATGTCACGTTACATCACAGGCGTCATTGGGCACTCATAACCTGGGGGCCCAGGTCAGCACTCCTGTGTGTAGCTATGGTGCACAGTCAAAGGGGGCAGAGGGAGGTGATGGCAATAGCAGCACCACTGACCAGATTGGTATGCCTCCAGTCAAAGCTAATCCATCCTTCTCATTGTGGTGGTGGGAGCAAGCCACAGCCACAGTTGGAATGGCCAATGACCAGTGATAATGGGAGTTGTAGTCCAATAATATCTGGGTATTTTTCATCCCTGCTGTACATCAATTCCTCAAAAACAGTCCTCAAACTCAAAATTCTAAAAGAGCAATAAATGGAAAGATTTGCTATTCAAAAAAATAAATAAATCAGAATTGCATTCTGAAATTCTGCCAGATGTTGAAGAATGATAGTGTTGTATAGACAGTAAAATACATGCAATATATAGGATAGGGCTGTGCACAAATAGCCTCTCCAATTTCTATGCCATATTTCTGGATAGACAAATTGGTGGGCCATTTTACTAAATTTCTGCAGGGACTGTCAGAGGCAGGGATCACAGTTGCTCAGAAGTGGGGCTCACCATTAGCAGTGGCAGCAGCACAGCTTCTTCTTTTTTTAAAAAAAAAAAGAATTTAAAAATTGCTGCCACTGGCAGCAATAGCAATTGCAGCACGCAATGAGGCAACACAGGCATGGTGGCACTGCTCACATGCCTTCCCAATGCCAAGTGTCACTGCCAGTTCCAGAGAGGGAGAGGGAGAAGATGACTCAGGCATGGGGAAGTCAGTGCTTTGATGCCTCAGCACAGAGACAATTCAATGCTTTTGCCACGGTGGCTGCATCAACCCTTATCTCTTCACCCTCAACAGCAGAAGCAATACTCCATTAATGCCCAGTATTTGGAAAGCAGTAATTGGGCTGGCAGCCTGACCAACATCCCCACCACCACCGCAACACCTACCCACCCAGTGCCTCAAACCTACCTGGATTTGTCATTTATTTTTTATTTCACCAAGCTTTTCTACCACTCAAAACAGAAAAAGAATATCAGAAATTGCCTTAGAAAAATCACATCTCAGAAATTTAGGTTCAGCTCCAGTATCGCCCATAGATAGGTTGTGAGAGGGCAGACAAATGCGCAGGACTGAGCAAAATCATAAGAATTCACACGATATGAATGTTTGCTACTGTGGCCTCTGGTGAAAGATATTATTGCTTAGTCTTTTCTTCAGGGCTCTTTTCACCTCCTCGTTCCTCAGACTGTAGATCATGGGGTTCACCATGGGGATCACAATGGTGTAGAAGACAGACACAATCTTGTCTTGCTCCACTGCCTCAATGCCTCCAGGCTGCACATACATGAAGGTCAAGGACCCGTAATAAAGTACAATGGCAGTCAGGTGTGAGGCACAGGTTGAGAAGGTCTTCTGTCTGCCTGTGGAAGACCGCATCCTCAAAATGGTGGAAATGATGTAACCATAGGAGATAAGAACAATAATTGCATTCCCTACCACGACAAAAGTGGAAAGGACGAAGAGTACAACCTTGGAAACATAGTTGTCTGAGCAGGAAAGCCGCAACAAAGGAGGGATGTCACAGTAGAAGGAACTGATTTCATTGGGACCACAGAAGGAGAGCCTAAAGACACCACTTGTGTGGACAATGGCAATAAAAAGTCCCGCCAGGTAGCTCCCAGCCACAAGCTGAAGACACACATTTCTGGCCATGGCAATAGGATAAACCAGTGGTTTGCAGATGGCAACAAAACGGTCATAAGCCATAGCAGCCAGAAGGTAGCACTCTGTTGTAGCATAGAGGGTGAAGAACCACATCTGGGTCGCACATGCATTGTACGAAATCACCTTCCTCTTTGTAAGAAGGTCCCACAGAAGCCTGGGAATGATAGTGGAGGAGTAGCAAATGTCAATGAAGGACAGGTTGCTGAGAAAAAAGTACATTGGAGATTGCAAAATGGGATCTGTCTGGATTAACACTATCATACCCAGATTTCCCATCACTGTTAGGAGGTAGATTAGTAGAAAGAGCAAAAACAGGGGTATCTCCACTTCAGAATGATCTGTGAATCCTAAAAGAATGAACTCAGACACCTGGGTTCTGTTCCCCTCTTGCATTTCTCCAATATGATTAAATTTCAGTCAGGAATGACAGCTAAAATTAGGATAGATAAGGGGAAGGATTGGAAAGCAAAGTGCATTGCAAACCATCTTTTAAAATTGTGATTTCCATTATTGGAAATATGCTTTTCAAAAACATTTGTTCCTGTTACATAATGACCAAAGTGTTGGAGAAACAGTTGAGATGGTTGCCCTAATTGTTTCTCCAACTGTCTGCAAGCCTGGCTAGGCTTTTATAAGGGAGTGTTTTATAAGTGTGTTCTGTGAGCGACAGAGAAATGTAGAGAGGTAGGGTGGTGTGTGTATGTGCATGTACATGATTGCAGCTCCAACAAAGCATGGCACAAAGGAGAAGGGGGGAGGATCACAAAGGGCTTTGTTCTCCTGCTGCTCTCCTTCCCACCTCTGAAAACAGTGCAGCCCTGTAGGCACCTGGTGAGCAAGTGGAAAGTTAAGATGGGTTAGAATAGACAGGGTTAGCCAGTGAAGAGAGTAAGTTCACAGCCCAGAGTATTTTATCAATGTACACCCCACTTTCAGCCATAGCTCTCTTAATGGATGACTATGTCCCTTTGAAACTGTATGGAGCAGGATACTCCATTCCATTCCCACTGTCTCTTTCCCACCCTTCCCTGAATAAACAGTGTTCTCTGGCCACTGATCATGCTCAGTCTTCATTGGTCTGTTTTTGTATTTTTCCCCAAGTTAACCAGGTTTGCTAGTTTTTTGCTATGTCTACAAATCTTTCAGTTCCCCCAAAGTCTGCTGACACCTCTCTCATGGCTGGTGTTACAGTTTTGGCTCCATAAGGATTGACACTTGAAGAATGAGTTCTTGGCTGGTATAGATTGGGGTGGGAAATGGAGGGAAAGTGTCCCCAAAAGATGAATGTCACCGACCAATTTCATATGTAATATCTGGTCCATTCACTAAATAGTTTACCTAGTTTGATAGCCTGTTATGTTATTTGAGCAAGAAGACAAAAGAGCACTCTTTACACTCAGCAAATTTCTGCAGCGGGTACAAGGACACACAAACTGCATTGAAATTGCAATAAGTCTCTTTCAATAGATATCTGGCCAAATTAAACAGGAGCTTGTCTGATGGTAAGATATGAATTCGTCTCTTGGTGCCCCTCTTGGTGTGCTTAAAACAAAAGCCTTAACTCAGTCCTTTGGCTATTTCCCAATGGAATCAGGGGCTGCTACTAATTTATAGCTCTCAGAAAACCAAGAGTGCTCTACAAAGGTCTATGATTAGCACCTTACCTTGTGGCTTTAGCAGTGACGTGCATGAAATATAAAAGTTTTGTAGATCATTCAGTGATTCTCCTCTGATATGGTCCATGTTTCTGGTTTAATCTTTCAGTTTTAGCAGGTCAAGGCTTAATATTAAAAGGAGTCAAGGGGGTGTGACTTCCAATGGAGAAACAAGGATTTTATACTTGGTTTTGGAAGTCCTTTTGGATATCATAACAATATAAATGCTCTGTGGACCTAATTAAAATATCTTGTTGCCACATCTTGAGAAAATTCAAATTAGACACTGAGAACAACCCTCTATCACCATCCAAGTTTATTTATTTAGAGCTTTTCAACCCCATTCTTCAACTGACAAAAGTCTCTGTGAGCAGCTTACAAATATCAGTGGTAAGACAGTCTTTAACCCCAGGCTTGCAGACTAAAGCAACAGCAAAAAAAGGGAAAGGGGGTATAAGGCAAACACTTGGAAAGGTAGTATTAGAAGGCTGTCTGCAAGTCTTTGACTTCACCAGCCTCACCTACCTGTTCAGTGAAATGGATGTTAACATCTAGAAAAAGAAAACATTAAATATGGATAAATCCACATACGTATATAGGAACAGTAGTATTCCCCCATTTTTTTCAAGCTACACCCGCTCATGGCAGTTATTTTCTGTCAAGAACCACCCCTACTGCCAGGAGCCCACCTCACTCACTCACTCAAAACCCCAAATTTACCATTGGGCTCAGTCTGGCATAAAAGGTTGGTCACCACTGATTTAAAGAATTGGGAGGTGCAAGGGCTGGGGGAGTGGAGTGGTGCCAATATGCAAAGGAGAAGAGCAGGGAGGATCACAAACAGTGTATTCCAGCCACTGACCATGTTCTTCATTGGTCTGTTTTTGTGTCTTCCCCAAGCCACTCAGGTTTGTTGTCTTTTGGATACTTCTACAGTCCTTTGGGTTTTCCCACCCAAAGCCTGCTGATACATATTTGCAACATAAGGATTGACACTTGACAAATGGGTTCTCTGCTGGTATATATTGGACTGGAGAATGGAGTTAATGGATTCCAAAATGATGACTACCAGAAATCAATGTCCTAAATAAAGTTTGATTCCTTCGCCAAGTATATTGCACAGGTTTACAGCCTATGTTTTGACATTCCAACTAGAAAACAAAAGAGAACTCTTTACAATCAATCAATTTCCTCAACGGGTACAAGAACACATTGAAACTGCAGTAAATTTCCTTCAGTAGGCTTTTGGCCAATTAAACAGGTGTTTTATCTGAGGGCAAGACAATAATTTTTCCTGGTCTTTGTATTTTTAAATACCCTAGCTAACTTAATCATTTGGCTATTTCCCAGCAGGTTTCTACCAATGAAAACAAGGGCTGCTATTTCTTTAAAGCTTTCAGAAAACCAAGAGAGCTCTACAAAGGTCTAGGACCAGAACCTTATCATTTGTTCTTTGTCAAGTCAAGGGATTAATCATGCAGACCACACACTGAATTAGATGTTACAACAAAAACCAAATACAGAATGGGTACAAAACAAATGTTATGAATACCAAATAGAGTCATATTTCATTGAGACTTGCCACCCCCATTATTGGCGTATTATATACGGTAAATAACAAATGGCCACAAAATGGAAGAAAGATCCATAGGTTTACCTAGATCTGGATATACCCTTAATGTATAAGTCAATTTCTCAAAAATGGGAACAAGCATTACTTTATACAACCAAATATTTAAAGAAAAACCTGAGGACACCTTCCAGCCCTGTGATATTGTCAAATGAGCAGCTCCTATTAGGGGGGAAAATGTAAGTGGCTTGTTTATTTCTTATTTATTGAATTTATATACCACCCTGTACCCAGGGGTCTTAGGGCAGTTCACAGAATTACATATTAAGTCTGTATTAAACGAATCAAAAATGGATAAAAGTCCTAGTTACGGGTTTAAAGGCAACAGTTCGCCTATTATTTCAGAAATTTCTTTCATTAACTCTTCTCAAAATTCGTATACATGTTTGCAAGACCACCACATGTGCTCTTTCGATACATACCTTCCAACACATAGGGGACCCAAATTTAGATATATGTGCAAGATGGGCTGGGGTCAAGACCCCTCACTGGGCTATTTTTAAGGAGTTTATTCTCCTTAATATTCATATATATATGAATATTCATATATCTATTCATATATTTCTGGAGACAAATAAAAAAGGAGTAGGAAGCCATAGTTCAATTCCTGGCATGTCGCAGCAGCGCTGGGAATGTACCCAGCCTGAAATGGGAAAACAGTGATATTTTCTCTCTCTCCAGAAAAATGACTTCTGATATATTTTGGCTCAAATCCAATATTGTGTGAGACAAAGGTGCAAGATAGGACAACATTTTAACAACAAGAACCACATGAATATTCACTGCTTTGGCTGTGGGAGTAAGATATTATTGCTTAGTCTTTTCTTCAGGGCTCTTTTCACCTCCTCATTCCTCAGACTGTAGATCATGGGGTTCACCAAGGGGATCACAATGGTGTAGAAGACGGACACAATCTTGTCTTGCTCCACTGCCTCAATGCCTCCAGGCTGCACATACATGAAGGTCAAGGACCCGTAATACAGTACAACGGCAGTCAGGTGTGAGGCACAGGTTGAGAAGGTCTTCTGTCTGCCTGTGGATGACCGCATCCTCAAGATGGCAGAGATGACATAAGCATAGGACACAAGAACAATAATTGCATTCCCTACCACAACAAAAGTGGAAAGGACAAAGAGTACAACCTTGGAAACATAGTTGTCTGAGCAGGAGAGTCGCAACAAAGGAGGGATGTCACAATAGAAGGAGCTAATTACATTGGGACCACAGAAAGACAAACTAAAGGTCCCACAGGTGTGAACAATAGCATTCACAAGCCCCACCAGGTAGCACCCGGCCACAAGCTGAAGACAGATGTTTCTGGCCATGGCAATAGGATAAACCAGTGGTTTGCAGATGGCAGCAAAACGGTCATAAGCCATAGCAGCCAGAAGGTAGCACTCTGTTGTAGCATAGAGGGTGAAGCACCACATCTGGGTTGCACATTCATTGTATGAAATCACCTTCCTCTCTGTAAGGAGATCATACAGCAGCCTGGGAATGATGATGGAGGAGTAGCAAATGTCAATGAAGGACAGGTTGCTGAGGAAAAAATACATTGGAGACTGCAAAAGGGAGTCTGTCTGGATCAACACAATCATACCCAGATTTCCCATCACTGTCAGTAGGTAAATTAATAGGAAGAGCAAAAACAAGGGTATCTCCACTTCAGAACGATCTGTGAATCCTGAGAGAATGAACTCAGACACCTGGGTTCTGTTTCCCTCTTGCATTCTTCCAGTATGATTAACCATCAATCAGTAATGAGGGCTAAAATTAGGGTAGATAAGAGAAAACATTGAAAATCATAGTGAAAACCTGAGATAATATAAGAGTGTGCATTGGAAACATTTTAAATTTTTTTTAAAAAAAGAATGTGATTTTCATTTATATAACTTGGAAAAATATTTTTCAAAAATATTTTTTCATGTTGCACTATGAACCAAACTCCACTTACATTAGGCAAATGCATGGCCAATCAAGAGTTAATTTTATATTTGTGTACATTCATCAAAAAAAAAAAAAAAAGAGACAGGAGGGGCTTTAATGAGTGTGTGCCATCATTTCAGTTTTTCTTTACCACTCTCAACTCTTCAAGGACCAACTGGCCATGCCTTCCTTTCATCATGCAGCCCCCATTGGAGGATTTGTACTGCCTCATCACAACCCTGGGTTTCCATGAAATTATCATGGTGTATAGGAGCAAAAGAGAATGGAGGTTGCACACCAGCCATGGCCATGACCTGGGAATGAGAAGGCAAAGGCACTGAGAAGGGTAAAGTGGTGGTTTTAAAGAAAGGCAGACATTTGAGTAAAGCATGGATAGAGGAAACAGAGAAGGAAGAGGTGGATTTAAACAATAGCAGAGGTTTAAGTAAAGTACCTTCTTACAATGGAATATATGAGGACTCCACACCCTTTATATCTCACACATGAGATGTGTGTGAGATAATGAAATAAAAAATAGTGACTATTTTAAACAATGACAGAACTTTGAGTGAAGCAGGGGTGGAGAAACACTGAGAGGAAAATTGTGGTTTTAAACAAGAGCAGATGTTTGAGTAAAGCGGGAATGGAAAGACATAAAGGGAATTGCCCATTTTAAAACAACAACTGGGGTTTAAGTAAAGCAGAGATTGAATGACACAGAGGAAAGTTGTGGTTTTAAATGACAGCAGAGGTTTGAGGAAAGCAAAGATGGAAAAATGTCAAATTTAAAACAACAGAGGCTTGAAAAAAGCAGGGATGTAGAAAAATTGAGAGAGGGAAAGGAGCGATCTTGAACAATGACAGAGGTCTGAGTAGAGTAAGCAGGGGTAGAGGTAGAAGGGTGGGGAAAAGCAGTTTTAAGCCAAAATTAAAGCAGTTTACTCCATTCAGTGTGCCCTCCCTAAATTCAGAAATCACAGTTTAGTAAGCCCTGCATCCTCAACTAGATACTCATTGGTTTCCAGCTACTCAAACTAACTGAAAACAAAAGGTTCAAAGTTCATTAAAATGGATATTTACCTTTTTTTTAAAAAAAAAACCCATTAAGTGTGGATAAATACTTTCAGTAATGGCAACTACTATTCTTGCAGAAGAAAGATTATTCCTTCCCCATAAAAACTCAGCATGTATATTATAGGATCTGATTGCATCACCTCAGCCTTACCTGTAGTCAAACAGAATTTTCTTCATATTGTGCACTGATTCTAGAGGCTATGAGTGTACATGTGTTTTAAAGAACTGATTCTAGAGGTGATGAGAGTATATGTGCTTATTGAACAACGGAAAGCCTTGGGGGCAACTTCCCATGACACTCATCCTAGAGAGACCACACAGTAATAATCACCATCTTATTAGTCTCATCAGGTAATTGTAATGTGTGACACAATGCTGATTCCTTCCTTGCTCTGAAGCAGGGATTGGGTCCTGAGGCCCTTCAGATGTCGCTAGACTCTCAGTCTTCTCCAGCAATCATGGCAAATAGTCAGGGATGATGGGAGTTGTATTCCAGTAACATCTTTGGCCCCCTTCAGAGATTATAGACTGCAGATATGCCTCCATGCCAGGGCTATCAGCATCTTTTGAGTAAAGCATGGATAGAGGAAACTGAGAAGGAAGTGGTGGATTTAATGATTTGTACTTTTTTGAAATGGGTCAAGGCTTTCCTGACCAGAAAGGGAGGTGCTGCTTCAGTAGTCAAAGCTATACTGAAGGATATCATCCCCCAGTTTGGAGGTCCTCAAATAACATAGCCAGATTTGGGATCCCACTTCAATAATCAAGCTCTTTAAACAGTGCTTACATCCTTGGGAATAACCCAGCAACTGCATCCACTGCATTGCCCACAGTTATCAGGGCTTGTTGAGAAAACTACTGGGAAAATTAAGGTGGGATTGGGAAAACTTGGTGAAGAAACTTAGCTTAGAATCACTTCAATGGTAGGTACAAGCCTGAGCCCCGATGAAGTCCTCTTTGGAAGATTATTTCAGTTAACTGGGCCATTATGCATTCTATATGCTTCACTAATGGGAGGAGATTAAAAATTGGCTGAACATGTTGAAGAACTCCAGAATTCATTGACTCTCACTCTTATGCTCTTTAGGAATACTCAGTCCTGGCCTCTGGATGTGACCCTGTATGATCTGCAACCTTGTGATTGGGTCCGGGTAAAGAAGGTAATAAGAAAGAATTGCCTAGAGCCACAGTGGGATAGCCCTCATCAGGAACTTCTGGCCATTCATCCCTCTGTAAAATGGGAAGGAAACAACACCTGGACTCACTGCATGCCTCGGGGGAGCACAGCTGAGGGACTGACCTGGAAAAGGTCACTCCAGAACCAGACCATAGAATTACAAGAACGAGAAGCACAAATGGAGTTTGAGGAATCACAGATATTCCCCTTGAGGCTATGCAGATGACCAGACTGAAGCATTTCTCTAGAAAGACTGGTAAACTGAAATGAACTGTTTCCCTTTTGGAAGGCCAACTTTAGATAGAGAAAATACTAAGATAGAAGATTTTCCAAACTTTCCATCTGAATGGTCTGGACCTCAACGTCAGCAGGGAGTTTCTCGCCCTTGGTGGAATCATAGTCTTTGGTGGGTGGTTGCATTATTATTTGTGGTACTTACTCCTTTGTCTTTCATATTTCTTTTTGGTTGGACTTAACATGTACTATAAATTTGTTGTTGCTTTTCAGTCTTTTTAGTTTTTTTTTAAATAATCTTATACCTGTGCTATATGAACTGCCTTGAGAACTACAGATGAAGGGTGGTATACAAATTTAATAAATCAAATTTATTGCCATGTTTAATTCTTTGGCAGAAAACTATATCTCAACAAAATGAAAGGTGGGGTTTATTGCAAATACAGATTATTGCAATGCAGCCTTTCTTCTGTACAGAGGATGATGGGAAGGACTTCAACTAATTTAAATAAAATTTGGATGAAACCACTACAGTGGTACCTCGGGTTAAGAACTTAATTCATTCCAGAGGTCCGTTCTTAACCTGAAATTGCTCTTAATCCGAAGCACCACTTTAGCTAATGGGGCCTCCCACTGCCACTGCACCGCCACTGCATGATTTCTGTTCTCATCCTGAAGCAAAGATCTTAACCCGAGGTACTATTTCTGGGTTTGTGGAGTCTGTAACCTGAAGCATCTGTAACCTGAAACATCTGTAACCCGAGATACCACTGTATGTGGCAAGGGTTGGAAGGATTTAGACTTGTTCCCCGGTATGATTTGTCACCCAGCAATGGGGTGATAGTATATTTCTGTTTTGCTTGGAGTCAGCAAATGCAACCGGCCCTATAGTTGGCATGTTATTGGCATGTTATTGCAGGCTGCCTGTGAAAATGTGTTAAAATGGTGGGAATGGATGGTGGGAAATAAATGAATCAAACCCTCTAGGAAGTTGCAAGGAACAGGAAACAATTCCAAAGGGCCATGCAACCACAATAATAGCAGAGGACCAGAATGGATACTGTATGGTTTCCCAGAATCCAATTTGACTACAGTGGTGCCTCGCAAGACGAAAATACCGGTAATCCGTTCCGCGAGTCTCTTCGTCTAGCAGTTTTTTCGTCTTGCGAAGCAACCCTATTAGCTGCTTAGCGGATTAGCGCTATTAGCGGCTTAGCGGCTATTAAAGGCTTAGCGGCTTAGCGACTTAGAAAAAGGGGGGGAAGTGGAAAAAAACGCAAGACTCACAAGACGTTTTTGTCTTGCGAAGCAAGCCCATAGGGAAATTCGTCTTGCGAAGTGCATCGAAAAACGGAAAACCCTTTCGTCTAGCGGGTTTTTCGTCTTGCGAGGCATTCGTCCTGTGGGGCACCACTGTATTTGATTAAGCCCTGAGAAAGGTTGGGTATTTAAAGATAAAATAAGTGCAAACTTCTCAATTCCTCGGTCCCTTTCTTTATATTTTTTGCAAGAGGCCATGTGTTGTGCTATGGATAACTCAGGTTTTAATATTTCAGCCTGGGAGCAAAATTGTAACTGGTATCAGAATACAGTGGTACCTCAGGTTAAGAACTTAATTCTTTCTAAAGGTCCGTTCTTAACCTGAAATTGTTCTTAACCTGAGGTACCACTTTAGCTAATGGGGCCTCCCGCTGCCACCGCACGATTTCTGTTCTCATCCTGAAGCAAAGTTCTTAATCCAAGGTACTACTTCAGAGTTAGCAGAGTAACCTGAAGTGTCTGTAACCTGAAGTGTCTGTAAGCCGAAGTACCACGGTAGTAAGTATAGGGAAAATTCATACCACTTACCCCTCCACATGAATATTGATTCTTTATATTTTATTTGTGGACAAATAACATATAGAAGGTTATTTATGGGATGGAGGAGAAGGGTGCAGAAGGCACTCATTCTAAGGGATCCATGACATCACTGAAAAAGAGAGGTACCCTTGCTTTCAAAACGGTGCTGGTTGACGGGTTTCCCCTAGCAGCAGGTTGAGTGTGGCTAGTCCAAAGGCAGGTAATGGATTGAGCAATAGGGAAGGTGAAGACAAAGAAAGAACAAGAGAACCACAAAACCAGTGAAGTTGAGAATCAGTCATTTCTCATTCTAAAGCATTTTCCAGGGGATCTCATAACCTTGGTTGGCTTCAGGAATTTCATGAAAGAATAAGTTATTAATTCATATAGGAAGACTCATCTTTCTATATTGTTCGACTTCCATTTTGTTGCTTTTACACTTGGCAACTTTTATAAATTAAGAAAAACCATTGCAGGGAGAGCAAAGAACTGCCTTATACATTATTTTTTGGAAACAACAAACAACCAAACTACCAATTAGTGTGAACTATGGAAAGCAGCAATGATGGCGGTTGTGTAAAGGACTGCAGGCCTTCCTGGGCCATCTGCCAGGCTGCCTGTTCACTCACCCCACCCATCTACTCACTCAGCTAAGCCGTCTGCTCGTTCAGACCCCAGGCTTCCCTCTGTTGTGCAATCATGGAAGCAGACAGGTGGGTGGCAGCATCACAGGGAACAGGTCAAAGCCCACCTGGACTGCCTGCCCGCCAGTGTGTTTGCTCATTCTGCTGGCCTGCTCATTCACATAGTCATCCTATCCGCTTTGCTCATCCCATCCACTGTTGTCATGCTGCAGTTCACATAGCCACCTATTGGCAGCCACACAAACTGCAGCATGATGAACTTTTCCCGTCTAAAAATATTTAAATATAAACACAATTATGGCCTATAGCTTCTAATTATTGGCAGCCACTTTATCAATAACCCAACCAGGTGTTTGTATTCCCATGTTGCCTCTGGAAGGCAGATAGCCTCTCCTACAATTATTAACTTTTCACTCTCCCAGTAGTGTTACATCAGTGTTTCCCAAACTCGGGTCTCCAGCTAGCAGGACAAGTGGTCAGGGATGATGGGAGTTGTAGTCCAAAAACAGCTGGAGACCCAAGTCTGGGAAACACTGTGTTACATTCTCTTTGCCACACTAATGAACGGAAACAACAACTATAAACCACTGGTGTTATGCCACTTTGATGTACAGTTTCCATACAGATTTAGGAGATGTGTGTGATGTCAGAGTACAGGCAATGGCATGTAGACAGAACATGATGTATTGACAATATTCAGGATACAGAGGTTGACAAATATAGTAAATTGATTAGCTACAGCTCTGGCCTTGGTTCACTTGTAGGATTAAATGATCCTCATTTACTTAACAATCTTGATTCTAATTAGTAACTTCTTCAATGACTTGTGGCTTGCCCTGTGAGTCTTTATTAAAACAAACATTTCCTGGATTCTGCACCCCAGAGAAGACAAGCAAATGAATAAATAATTGTGTACAAAGGACATTATTAGGAAGATATTAGTGTTGGCATTCTTTGCTGATAAAGTCCTATTATTTTTAATTGCAACATACAGAACTCTGTAGCACAGTCTATAATTATTCCCTATGAGCTTTCTTTGTCCCATAACAAAATAACCCTTAGAGTATTTGCCACACTATGGAATGATATGATGCAAAATACATCTTAAAAGTGTACATGTGGAGTTTGGATTATTGAAAATGCATTGAAAATCAACTGGAATCAGTATTTATGAAAGGCAGTATATAAAGGCCTCAAATAATAAATAGATTAATAAGTAGTTAATGGTATGGACCATAACAAGGGAAAAGTTGTTGCTCAGATAATTTCCTAGCATATTTTGATGAAATAAAAACCCATCTAAATGATACATATTTTTTACCTGAAGGGAAAATTTTCCCCATGATTCTCAACTTTCAACTTTGTACATTAATTGAAGGTTAGGTATTCTCACCTCCATGGCATTAAAATAATTTCACAGACCTCTGTTTTTAATGCAGATTTTGTTCCAAGTCTTTATCTTTTTTAAAAAAATAATAATAATTTTTTATTAATTTTCCACACAAATAAAAACAAAACAGTCAACACACACAAACAAACACCAACATATAAACATGTATAATTTCAAATCTTTTTTTTTTTCATAACCTTACTTCTCGGACTTCCCCCTCCCTCCCCTTCTCTGCTTCCCTATTTTTGTTCCAAGTCTTTATCATGCTTATTTTTGAAGATATTCACTTCAGAATTGGTGAGGGAACATGTTAGTGACTTTTACTGAAGTAGAGTTACTATCTTGAAATCAGACCATGTGATCTGACCATGTGGCCAGCATGACTAAGCCGCTTTTGGCGAACCAGAGCAGCACACGGAAACGCCGTTTACCTTTCCGCCGGAGTGGTACCTATTTATCTACTTGCACTTTGACATGCTTTTGAACTGCTAGGTTGGCAGGAGCAGGGACCAAGCAACGGGAGCTCACCCCGTCGCGGGGATTCGAACCGCCGACCTTTTGATCGGCAAGTCCTAGGCTCTGTGGTTTAACCCAGTGCCACTACAATGTGGCCTTGTAGTGGGTCAGTGAAGTGCACTTACTGTTCCTCTTTCTTACCTGAATCACACAGGCAAAAAACATCCAAGGGTGGGAATGGCAGCCTTCTACTGCCAAGGGTTGCATTCCTTTGGTGGAAATTTGTTGGCATGGAGGGCACATGCCCAGGGTGGAGAGAGGCAGAGCAAATGATAGGCAAAGTGTTCTGAATGAACTAATTGAACAAAAAGAGTGTCCCACTCCAGTTTTCAACATGGCTGCCTCAGGCATGGAGCTGACAGGCTGTCTGTGTAAGATGGCTGCTTGATTCCCCCTAGCTTGCGCTACCCACCTCACCTTCACAGTTCCCCTCTTTCAGCCAGCACTAGCAGGTGGAGGGAGAGAAAGGGGAGAAAGTTGTTGCTTTGGAGATGCTCTGACCCAGTGAGTTTTTATATTTTTTACTGCATTCATTCTCTGCGCCATTGTAATTATTTGAAAGAGTAACTTTTACCCCTAGAGAAGACACAAGTTTTAATAGATTGTGTTCCTTTCTAAGCATACATCAGTTGAGAAGCATTTTCTCAGTTTTATAGAGAAGGCTAAAGAAGCAGTATCTGGCAATGCAGACTAATTCTCCATTTTTCGGAAGCAGGTTGCAACGTTACTATTTTCTGGAACTGGCAGTGCAGGCTTTGCCTTTCCTCACTTCTCCTCTTCATCTCCTGTTCTGAAATTGTCTAGTGATGTCTGAGGGCAATCACACCACCGTGACAGAGTTCATTTTTGTAGGCTTCACAGATGATCCACGCCTAGAGGTTATCCTCTTTGTGGTGTTCTTGTTGATCTACCTGGCAAATTTGGTTGGGAATGTGGGCATGATCCTCTTGATCCTCCTGGATGAGCAGCTTCACACACCCATGTACTTCTTCATCTGCCAGCTCTCAGTAATGGACCTGGGCTACTCCACTGCCATTGCCCCACGCATGCTGGCTGACTTCCTGTGCCAACGTAAGGTCATCTCCTTTTCCAGTTGTGTCATTCAGTTTGTGGTTTTTGTGATATTTGTGGATGCTGAATCTTACACCTTGGCTGCCATGGCATATGACCGCTATGCTGCTATTTGCCCCCCTCTCCATTACTCCTCAGTCATGTCAAATAAGGTGTGTGTGGTACTAGGGATTAGTTGCTACTTTGCAGGTCTGATGTGTATGGTGGCCCACACCAGTCTCACATTCAGCTTAGATTTCTGTGGGCCCAACGTTATCAACCACTTCTTCTGTGAGATCCCTCCACTCATAGCGTTGTCTTGTTCTGACACTTCCATCAGTGAAATCTTCCTCTTCTTCTTCTGTGGAGTCAACGAGTTCAGCACCGTCATTGTCATCCCTATCTCCTACTTTTTCATCTTTGCTGCAATCTTGAGGATCCGCTCTGCTGAGGGCAGACGTAAAGCCTTCTCTACCTGTGCTTCCCACCTCACCGGGGTCACCCTCTTTTATGGGACAGTTATGTTTATGTATCTGAGGCCACCACCAAGCTACTCATTAGATCAGGACAAATGGGGCTCTGTGTTCTACACACTTGTGAACCCCACACTAAACCCTCTAATCTACAGCCTGAGGAACAAGGATGTGAAGGAAGCATTTAGAAGAATCATCAGCAAGAAAATGTTTTCACACTAACTCTGGTTATAACTATGAGGCGGTTCATAGAGATTGATGAGGAAAGGGATGCACGGTGTACCTAGTAGAGCAGAGTTATTCTGTGAAGTCCTGGTTATCTATACAGCTGTACCTTGGTTTTCGAACAGAATGCGTTCTAGAAGTCCGTTCAGCTTCCAAAATGTTCAGAAACCAAGGTGCAACTTCCGATTGGCTGCAGGAGCATCCTGAAGCCAATTGGAAGCTGCAGAAGCTGCATGGGACATTCAGCTTCCGAGGCAAAGTTTGCAAACCAGAACACCTACTTCCGGGTTTGCAGTGTTCGAGTTCCAAGTTGTTTGTGAACTAAGCTGTTCGAAAACCAAGGTATGACTGTATACCAAATAAGTCTATTTAAAGGAGGAAATGTATAAGGAATGGTACATAGGCTGGCTAATAAAGAACTGTTGTCATAATGTCTTTCAATATGAGTGTATGTATGTTGCCTGATGGAGCCTTTGGATGCAGAGGCAGCATACAACTAAATACCAGCTGCTAGGGACAAATAATAAGGGAAGCTGTTGTCTTCATGTCCCACTTGTGAACTTTCCAGAGGCATCCAATTAGGCACTTTTGAAGCAGAATACTGAACACAATGGACTGCTGATCCAATTCAGCGTGGGAAGTGTATGTGTGTGTTTGTGTGTGGGGTGTTTCTATGTTGATTTTCATTCAAATGAATCCCAAAGTGGCTTAAGAACAATAACATGATAGAACATCACAAATACAACATAAATCATATAGTATAATTAACAAATAATCAGTGAAACAATTACAATCTATAAAACACTGTCAACCAAGCAATGACGTAAAAATAAACTAAACATCACAATTAAAGCAAAAGTCATATTTTATGATTACCAAATAATATAATCTATAAAATAATATTTGGAACACTTAACAAAATAGCAACCAGAAAATAAACTAAGCACTGTTATGTTCATATACAGACTCTCCCACCCCTATGACTCATAATCTTGCACTCTGTTCAGCTCATTAGAATACACATACACATAATGCCTGCAGCAGCAACTCCCTTCTGAAGGTTCCTCAGGCTAGAGGTGGGGTGGCAAAGGTGAAACCAACCAACTCCTGATAGCAAACAGGGTGTGTCTCCCCTAACAGTACTTCTTCTTCTTCTTCTTCTTCTTCTTCTTCTTCTTCTTCTTCTTCTTCTTCTTCTTCTTCTTCTTCTTCTTCTGGAAACAGCTCCCTTATGAAGGTTCCTAGGGCTTTAGGATGGGGTAAAGAAGGTGGAGAAGCCATTACCTTCTGGCCAACACAGAGTCTCTCACCCCTCAATGGATACATTCTGAAATACAGGAGGACTACAGCATAGGACTAAGCTTCCAACTTTAGGTTTAAAAGAAATAGGCTGCTGGGCTATGGTATATAACATCATATACTTAAAGTATTTAGGTGGTCATTCCCTTTCCCCAGAGAATCATGGAAGAAGTTGTAGTTCTTTGAGCTGGGGGACATGAATGTCTAACAGTGACTTCTCATTAAGTACCCACTCAAAGTATAATTTCAATGATCTTTGGAGGAATCCATGACAGTTTTAATTATGAGGTACTCTACTTCCAGAAGAGGAACTTCAAAGGAAGCACCACACACATTTGGCTGAGGAGGATGCTGTGACATATTGGGAGGACTGAGTCAATTCTAGGTATAATTTTCTGTATAACAGCACAAAATTTGTGTTGCTGAGGAAAGGTTCAAGAGAAAGAACTTCAATTAACATCTTTAATTATCTCTGTAAGGATGAAAGGGAGAAAGTGACAAGGGGTACCCTTGAGAAGTATTTTTAATGGCTTCCTGAGGAGCCATGTAATCCTTGCATCAGCCGTCTGGAGCTCTGAGCTGGATAAATAAATACCACCTTTCTGACTTGCCAGTTTACAACAGCTAAGAAGCAGAGGAGAGGACAAAAGTATGGACTGAGCATCTGACTTTCAGGTGGGATAAAGTTTTTCAAAGCAGGAGGGGCTCAAGGTTGTATAAGTAGATATGTGGACCCAAGTTAGCTCAGGGAATTTTTGGAATTTAAGAAGTCAGGGTTTCTGCTTGAGGAATCCCCTAGCAAACATTGTCCATGCTAGAGAGTCCACCTTGCTTAGAATTCTTACTCAAGTTGACATTGAAAGCCAAGCAAGAATCTCCTGAAAGCATTTGTTGTTGTCCTTGTGGTTGTTGTTGTTGTGCTGCTAGAAATGGGCAACAGATAGGCACAACAATATTTAACAACCCACAATGCTGTGCTCTTCCAAGGGTAGTCTGATTAAAATGGCTGGTGAGTAAGATGCAGTGATGGCCACTGACCTGGATGGCTTTAAGAGAGGATTAGACAAATTTATGGAAGAAAAGGCTATCAGTGGCTGCTATGCACAGTGGTTATGTTCTACCTTCACTGATAGAGGCAGCAATACTATTTGCTGTGAATCACAAGTGAGGAGAGGGCTATTTCATTCATGTCCTGCTTGTGGACTTTCCATAGGCATCTGGTTGGCTGCTGTGAGAGCAGAATGCTGAATTTAAGAGGCCTTCAGCCTAATCCAGCAGGGGTTTGCTTAGCTTCTTAATGTTTACATATTCAAAACCAGGACGATTTCAGGGTCATTATCTTCTTTTATAGCAGGCAGAGCTAACAACTCAGGGGGATCTGCACAGGGAATATTCACTTCAGTTGAAGAGCCAAAATATAAAATGGAATCTGGAATAAGTCACACAAACACGGTGCTACAGAGACCATGGATTTAACCCAGAGAACTAGTAGGACAATGGAAGGTTCCAGGCCCTGTGCTGCTCTCATGGTTCTCTCAGGGAAGGTTGGGTAGAAGACTAGAAGATCCATTAGCTCCCAGGAAGAAGAGATGGTAGCAGAAGACGAGTAACATCAGGAGAGTATAGATCCTTCCTTCCCTTCTCCCACAGATTAGTGATTTGGGGGGAAATTGTTGAAGGTCTCTCATAACACCAGACTCCTCCTATGTCAGGAAAAGAGGGGAGGGAGTGTCTTATAGGAGCTATTCACCCACAAGTCCTATTCTTTAGCCTAATCCTATCTGCCATGGTGGAAAAGATTGCAGAAGCTTCATATCCTCAATCAAGTGCACCAGTTGCATAAATGTGCCCCTGGATGTGTTTCCTTTTTTACTGCACTCTCTGGCTACACTTTTCTAGATCCACATGCAAAGTATATGAAAAAAAATTATTCACTCTATTGGGATCTGGTAAGAAATGGAGCTACCAACATGAGTCTGACCAAACTGCGGGAGGCAGTGGAAGAAAGGAGTGCCTGGCGTGCTCTGGTCCATGGGGTCACGAAGAGTCGGATATGACTAAACAACTAAACAACAACAACAAATGGAGCAAGTAATGGTCAAGACTTTATAAAGTAGCATATTCTATCTGTGGCTTTAACTAAGGCAGGCTTTGATTCCAATCAGGGAAACGAATGAATAAAAATGTTTAATTATTGTACTTTCCTCCATTTTATATAGTGTGGTCCCATATAATAAAATAACTGCTTTCTTTTCTTTAGGAAGAAACACCAAATGTGATAGTTTATGTTCCTTTCATAACATTGACTAAGGGGACTTGAAGTGATTGGTGGACCCAGTTGCAGAAGGAGTGCTGTCTTCTCTGTCCAGCAGGGCAGACTGCCTCTTCTCCCATTCTATTGCTCTACACTACAAAGCATTTCTTCTGCCTCAAGTAGTGTCTTCTGTCTTCTCTCCGGATCTCAAGATCCCCAATTTGTCTTCAGCCACAATGGCTGAGGGCAATCATAGCCAGGTGACAGAGTTCATTTTCTTGGGCTTCACAGATAATCCACGCCTCGAAATGGCTCTCTTTGTGGTCTTTCTTTTCATCTACCTGGCAGATGTGGTAGGAAATGTGGGCATGATCCTCCTGATCACCGTAGATGAGCAACTCCACACACCCATGTATTTCTTCCTTTGCCACCTCTCCTTAGTGGATCTGGGCTACTCTACTGCCATTGCCCCACGCATGCTGGCTGACTTCTTACGCCAGCGAAAAATTATCTCCTTCTCCAGCTGTGCCACACAGTTTGCATTTTTTGTAGGTTTTGTGGATGCTGAATGCTATGTCTTGGCTGCCATGGCATATGACCGCTATGTGGCCATCTGCCGTCCTCTCCATTATACCACAGTCATGTCAAAGCAGGTTTGCCTGGTATTGGCTATTGGTTCCTACGTAGCAGGTCTAATAAGCCTGGTGTCCCATACTAGCCTGACTTTCAGTTTAGATTACTGTGGCTCCAATATCATCAATCATTTCTTCTGTGAGATCCCCCCACTCCTAGCATTGTCTTGCTCTGACACCTACATGAGTGAGATCCTCCTCTTCAGCCTCTGTGGCTTCATCGAGTTCAGCACCATCCTTATCATCCTTATCTCCTATCTCTTCATCTTTGCTGCCATCATGAGGATCCGCTCTGCTGAAGGCAGACGTAAGGCCTTCTCTACATGTGCTTCCCATCTCACTGGAGTCACCCTCTTTTATGGGACAGTTATGTTTATGTATCTGAGACCGACATCCAGTTACTCATTAGATCAGGACAAATGGGCCTCTGTGTTCTACACGGTTGTGATTCCTATGCTCAACCCTCTAATATACAGCCTTAGGAACAAAGATGTGAAGGAAGCTTTTAGAAGAGTTGTCAGCAAGAAAGTTTTAACCCAGTAATATCTTCTCTCAGTGCTCTTTCTAGTCAATTCTGCTTGTCCTTTGCCTAGAAAGCACGGGTCTGAGCAGTTCCCCACTTGTCTCAGACTTTCTAGGCATGGGTCCAAATGATTTTGCCTTTGCCTCCCGCTGTCCTCCAGAAAACCCACTCCTTAGTGCTAAATCTGAACAAACAGTAACCTGTGGAAAACTCAATTGCTGTTTGTTCTGATTCAGCGCTAAATGTTGAGATTCCCTGGGGGAAAGCAGCAGGGCAGCCTTCAGTGATGACATGCTAAGTTCAAAGCATTACGAGTAGGAATACATTCCATGTCGTATGCTGCAATATAATATTGTGCAGGAGTCTATAGATGTTTACAGAGGATGATAATAGCTATTCTATACTACTAAATAAAGAGAGGGAAGAAGACTTGTTTCCATTAAGAGCTGTAATACTTGTTTCCATGTGTGTGGCTCTATGAATATAATGCAAGTTTTAGAATAATTACAATATTTCCCAGTATTTTTCACTAAAAACACACACACACACACACACACACACACAATTATTCTCAAAACAAAAAAGAGTTAATGATAATATCTTACTTTCAAATGTTTTATTTATGAAAAACATTATTATAATTTTTTTCTACTTTAATTTTGATTGCAGTGATGATGAGCCATACATAAAGCAAACATTTTAAGAGAGTATTATATTGATTCACATTTTTCTGCACCCAGAGAGTTGGAGTCTGAGAAAATTAATTACAGTTATGTCTCGTTGGTATTCATGGGGCTGAAGTTGGTCATGACTAAGCTTTCACATTATTTTTAGTGGGGCTAAGTGTGATTAACTTGGTCTGGAGCCAACAAAAATGTCCAAAGAATTTTAATGGTTTCCTTTCATGCATCATAATATATTAGGGACTATGTCAGGATGGGAAAAGAACTAGAAAAAGCACTCCAGAAAAAAATTACTTTAAGAGGTGAGCTCAATCCTTTGCTATGCAGAAGTGAGCTCAGTGAAACTTTCAGGTACGTGTATAGGATTGAAGCCTTAGTAATCATTTAAGTTCTACTTACTACATTACACTGACTGAAAGTTTTGGGGTTTATTTCTCAAGCTACTTATGGGAGATTTATGTGACTCTGGGTTATGTGAGGCTTACATCAAAAATGGAAGGTAGAAAATGGTGTGGTGGAAAATTGTGGTAAAAAATGCATAGTAAAATTATATGTTCTGCATCATCATAAAGATGCAGCATAACAAGAGTCACTGAGGTGAAGGTATGGTTGCTTCCCAAAAGACAAATTCTACACACATTACTGATGATTTGTGCTCATGATGCTACACAATCCTGCTTTCAATCCTGTTTGCTCCTGCAAATGTTTTGAGGTGGTCCTTTCATGGACTGTGGCTGGATGAAAGATGACAAAGTGCTGGGGTAGCATCAGGTAATTGTATAGAGGGTGAACAACTAAAATGATGTCTATATTGGATCCCAGTGGAAATACTTTGAAGATTCTTAGGATTCTGTCCTGTAATGCATTACTGAATAAAGTCTGTCTGATTTGGAATTTGGTGTGGGCCTCCATACTTCAACCCCTCAAGGGGAATTTGATGGAGTCTTCTATCTGAATGCCCCCCCAACCCTAGCCCATTTTAAGATGAGAGAAAATAAGAGAGAAAAGGGGCTTGAAATTGCCCAAGGTCCTTAGCACCTGGGCAGCAGAATGAGTACACACTCAAGTCACCTGGCACACAGCTTCTCTATGTTGACATGTATTTCTATTTAAACTATAGTTGCACGTCAAGGTCCTGTACCCCCTCCTTTGATGAAATAAAACACGTGGACATCGGTATTTTACTGTAGGTTAATGGGCGAAAAAAGGCCATAACTTTTATTAGTTACAGAATGTGAGTGGTATTGGCTTTAGGTATTGGACCCAACTATATCTGACTCCTGCCTGTCATGCAGGAAGTCTCACAAGGGTTAACCACCTGTAGGGGGATCATGCGAAAGGCTGGGCTGGATGAATCCCTAGCCGGAATTAAGATTGCCAGAAGAAATATCAACAACCTCAGATATGCAGATGACACAACATTGATGGCAGAAAGTGAGGAGGAGTTAAAGAACCTTTTAATGAGGGTGAAAGAGGAGAGCGCAAAATATGGTTTGAAGCTCAACATCAAAAAAACAAAGATCATGGCCACTGGTCCCATCACCTCCTGGTAAATAGAAGGGGAAGAAATGGAGGCAGTGAGAGATTTCACTTTCTTGGGCTCCATGATCACCGCAGATGGTGACAGCAGCCATGAAATTAAGGTGCCTGCTTCTTGGGAGAAAAGCAATGACAAACCTAGACAGCATCTTAAAAAGCAGAGAAATCACCTTGCCAACAAAGGTCCGTATAGTTAAAGCTATGGTCGTCCGAGTAGTGATGTATGGAAGTGAGAGCTGGACCATAAAGAAGACTGGTCACCGAAGAATTGATGCTTTTGAATTATGGTGCTGGAGGAGACTCTTGGGAGTCCCATGGACTGCAAGAAGATTAAACCGATCCATTCTTAAGGAAATCAGCCCTGAGTGCTCACTGGAAGGACAGATCGTGAAGCTGAGACTCCAATACTTTGGCCACCTCATGAGAAGAGAAGACTCCCTGGAAAAGATCCTGATGTTGGGAAAGATGGAGGGCACAAGGAGAAGGGGACGACAGAGGATGAGATGGATGGACAGTGTTCTCAAAGCTACCAGCATGAGTTTGACTAAACTGTGAGAGGCAGTGGAAGACAAAAGTGCCTGGCGTGCTCTGGTCCATGGGGTCACGAAGAGTCGGTCACGACTAAACGACTAAACAACAACAACAAGGGGGAGCCCTGCTGATGTACATCAACCAGGAGCTCCCCCAAGGTAACCAGAAAGTTTGTGCCATGGCCCTAGCCACCACCTGGGCTTCGGACAGGAACCATGACCCCCGGATTCCTTTAATGGAATACTCTTAAAGGGCAGAGTTAGGTGATGGCCACAACCTCCCCTCCCATAAACCAAGCTTTTCCAATGCCTAACCACCCAACCTTACAAAGTTGTGACAATTTGCTATGAGGTAGGTGAAAACCAAGTGGCTGGTGGCAATCTGCTAAATGGAAATATTCCTACCAGGCCCCTTCAGCAGGCGACCAACTGAAGTCCATAGCAAGGTGAAGAACACCAGAAAAAAGGGTGGGAGGGCGGGAGATCCATGGAAGCCAGGATTAGAGAGGGAGATCTCCTGAGTGCGCAGCTGCTTTCATGTGGCAAGCCATGCCCCCCAGCCAGCTGGATTGGCCTGCTGTGGTCATGACGCACGCCAGGGCTCCCTGTGATACGGGGGCCTAAACATACACACACACACACACCCCCGCTGAAAGGCAGGAAGTACAAGGCCCGCGTGCAACCCCGCCTCTCTCTGAAGAGAAGCGGCTTAAGTATTTCTAAATTTCAGAGAGGAACCAGAGGGCTTGTTGTTATCATCACTGATCAGCACTGACAACTAGACTCATTTGCAATGAAGCAATCGGAAGCACACTTTTTGGCCCCCAATCTGCTATTGCATCTCTACCTGCTGTGCACATGACATGAGGTGTGGGGCAAGTGGATGTGGTTTGGAGAAAACGGCCTGGCAGGCCAAACTGGAACCCCCACCAGGCCTAATTTGGCCCACAACCAGAGATTCCAAGCCCTCTGTTTTATTGTGTCACAATATTTCTTTGTATGTGTTTGCTGTAACAGACTAATATGAGGTGATTCTTCAGAGACATCAAATCCCAAGTGCTTCTCCTACTTTTCTATAACCTTTGCTTTCCATCCTGTTTTTTCCTCTGCAGTAACATAATGGAGGAGTAAGACAGTACTGTCCTTGACAGTAACTTTTCAGCTCAGCACTTGTTGGGTTGGGTTTTGGGGTGGGGGTGGGGGGTGGAGTGTGGAGTGTGTTTCTGGGAAGCGGCAGGGCAGTTACAGAACTCCAGGTAATATAACTGCTTCCTAACTGTGTTGCGAAAATGGGGCAAAATGTTAATGTTTTAATTTTATTTAGTTTGTTCCTTTAATAACAACAGGAAGTCACCAATGTGCACTATGTTTTTATAATCACTGGGAACTGGTTCCACATACAACAATTTCCAGAAGGATAGCTGTGTTAGGTTTGTTGCAGCACAATAACAAAAAAGTATTGTAGTACCTTAAAAACTAACATATTGATGACTGCATAAGTGTTCCTGGACTACAGTCTGGGATTTTGCAGGTTCAGTCTACTCATCCTTTCCACTTAACCATCCCCTTACTTATGAATTCTTGCAGTCAACTGACTTACGGCTAGGACCTAGAAACTTGTATTGTACCAACACTTTCTTCTGATTTTCAGAGCATTCTATAAATTAACAAGAAAATAAATTACATTTGAAAATTAACAAAGAGAAGAGAAAAGTTTGAGGTGTGGGCTTGTTGTGCTTATCTTACTTTCAAGATGGCCAAGGGGGGTTTGTATGGCTGTCCTTTCTTTCACTGTACAAAGCATCTCTCTAGTGGCTTGCAGCCTTCCTGGGGGCCCCTGCTTCCTGAAAATCTTTGGTTCAGCTTTCCTGTAAGTGCTGGGTGGTGGGGAAGCTGTCCACCATGCTTCTGACAGCTATTCATTGTTGCTGTTTTGCAAATGAAGTCTCTTCTGCTGTTAAAGAAATAGGGGAGGGCATTATGAAAGATGAAAGGAAGGACTTCCCTTAAAAAACCCTAAAAAAACACCCAAATTCTGAGACTCTCAGTAACCTGATTCCTAGTTTCCTACACTTCTCCAAATAGGGAAGACACCATAGTGCAGCTCCTCCAATGCACTTTTTCAGATTAGTAAGAAGAACATGGAAGCAACAGAGCAGTGGGGAAATATTTAATCAGGGGTGGGGTGGAGTGGAACAACATACTCACTGAAAGCTTATGCTTTCTAAAGTCTCCTGCAAATGAGACAGAAAAATGGAAGTCTCTTTTGCAGAGAAAGAAAGCTGCCAAGAAATTGGAAGAGAGGTCTTGGAACATCAATGATAGATAAATTTAGCATTCACCCCGCCATTGAAATGCTACTTCCTTGTCTCCATTTCAAATGCTATCATTAAGACATAGAGCTGCATTGTAGGGGTTTTCTCATGGAAAGGTAAGCTTTTCTCCCTGCAGTGGAACATCCATAGAGTACAAGGAAATTTGCAAGGGTTGCCATTCTCATCTCTTCAGTGAGCATCAAAGACCAGGAACAGTATATGTCACTAGGTGCTGACTCTGCACTTCACCTTATCTGCTGTTTTCCCTTATCCTCCTCACAGATTAAATGTGAATGAAAATGGTTGGCTGCAACAAAACATTTGTGACCGAGTTCATATTTTTGGGGTTCTCCAATCAACCAAGGGTGCAGCTGGTGCTCTTTGTGGTGTTTCTGGCTTGTTATCTGCTCACAGTGTTTGGGAATGTCATCATCATCTCAGTTGTCAGCACTTACCCTCGGCTTCATACACCCATGTATTTCTTCCTTATCAATTTGTCTTTCTTAGACATTTATTATGTCTCCACCAATGTCCCTCAGATGCTGATGAACCTTGTGACCAGAAGGAAAACTATCTTATTCTGGGGTTGTGCGATCCAGATGTATTTTTCCCTGGCGTTTGGCATGACAGAGTGCTTTCTGCTTGGCGTCATGGCTTATGATCGGTATGTGGCAATCTGTCAGCCTTTGCTTTACACAGTCATTATGAACTGGAAGCTCTGTGCTCAGCTGGCTGCTTTTTGCTGGTGCAGCAGTTTGATGAGCTCCATGATTATTAACATTTTCACCTTACAATTGCCTTTCTGTGGTCCTAACATCTTGAACCATTATTTCTGTGAGGTGCCAGCAGTGCTGTCTTTGGCTTCCACTGACACTTACCTTGCTGAAATGGTTGTCTTTGTTTTCAGCATCATCATAGTCTTCATTCCCTTCCTGTTCATTATTGTCTCCTACACCTACATTTTCTTAGCTGTGCTGCGGATACAAACTGCCCAAGGAAGGGTCAAGGCATTCTCTACCTGTGCATCCCACCTCACTGTTGTCACCATATTTTATGGGACAGCCATCTTCATGTACATGCGACCAAGGTCGAAGTCCTCACGAGACGGGGACAAAGTGATTGCTTTGTTTTATACCATTATAATGCCCATGCTTAACCCCCTGATATATAGCCTGAGGAACAAGGATGTGAAACATGCTCTGAAGAGACCATTGGTGCTAATAAGATGATGGGTTTTTCTGACCAGATGGTACCCAAAGATAACTTTTTGTTATTAAGCAGCATATAAATCTCACTAATGAATGATGGACATGTCAGTCAGGATTTAAGCCAGCTTCCACCCGGTATGATGACCTCTGCCAGGAGAGAGACAGGGGAAATGTGTCCCTGTTAATTCTCCTTGAACTCTCAGTAGCTATCAATGCCATCAGCCACTTCTGGAACAGGTGTCTGAGTTAGGGATGGGCAGCTCCACTTTGAAGTGGTTCCAGTCCAGCTTGAATGGTCATTTCCAGAGGGTGATGCTTGGGGAGTGCTCTTCAGCCCCAAGGAGCCTTCAAAGTGGGGTTCCTAAGGGTTCAATTTCATCCCCTTTGCTGTTTAACATGAAACCACTGAGTGGGGTTATCCAGAGTTTTGGAATATGTTGTCATAAATATGCTGATGACACACAGCTCTACTTCCCCTTTACATCTGCAGTTGTGGCTGGGGATGTGCTGGACTATTGTCTTGCCTTGATAATGGATTGGATGAGAGGCAACAACTGAAGCTCAATTCAGGCAAGTTTCCATTTACCAAATTAAACATATCATACCAATTAGTCCAAATTGTATCAATACATATCATAAAGTCCAAATGTTTTCCAAATAATTTTTTTTTGTGGGGGGTACCCATGCTTCGCGATCGTCAGGAATCCAATCATCCATATTACTGCTGCTTTCCTGTTTACAGTGATGTTTTCAGTCTCATCTTCTCAACTCTTGTCGTTACTCATTTTCCTTTCCAGTCACCTCCGAGTTCTCTCCACAAGTGGATTGAAGGAAACAGTCTTATTGGGAGGTTGCCTGCTCTTGATGGGGTTACACTTCTTCTGAAGAAGTGGGTACATAGCTTGGGGGTACTTCTGGACCCTTTGCTATTGCTTGAAGCTCAGGTGGTTTCAGTGGCACAGAGTGCCTTTCATCAGCCTATTATGGTGGTCATGAAGGCCCAAGCTAGACCAGTGAGAGCTGGTCATCAGCACACACAATGACAATGAAGTCCCCTAGACAATAGTCAACAGTCCTAGTCAGGGCTTTCTTTTCCAGTTGGGACTCAATGAAAGACAGTTCTAGCTCCTCTCAGAGGAGCACCATTGTCTGTTTGTGGCCAGATGGTTGTCATTATTGATTGATTGATTGATTGATTGACTGGCTTACTGGCTTACTCACTTATTTAACTTGCATAGCGCCCTTCATCTGTAGATCTCAGGGAGGTTCACAGCATAAAAATACAAGATAAAAACACAAAATATGTAATAAAAACAAGAACAAAAATAAAGAAAAAACAAAGAAATCCCTCCCCCCATTCCCTCCCATGAACACATTTAAAAGGATATAGGAAGTTAGTTAGCCCAAGGTCTAGTTGAAGAGGAACGTTTTCACCTGATGCCTAAAGGTAATGAAGGCACCAGTGGAAATTCTCTGGGAAAGCATTCCACAATTGGAGAGCTACTGCAGGAAACTTGTGTTGCCACCATCCGGACCTCTCTTGGAGGAGGAACACAAAGAAGGGCCTCAGAGGATGATTGCAGGGTCCAGATTGATTCAAATGGAGAGAGGTCTTGAGGTATTGCAGTCCTGAGCCATTTAAGGTTTTGTGGGTCAAAACCAGCACTTTAAATTGGGCCCATAAACTAATTGGCAGCCAGTGTAGTTGGGCCAGGATCAGTGCTCAAACCATCTTTTTTTTTTTTTCAAAATTTTTATTAGGTTTTTTTAATAAAAGAGATACAAAAATGAAAAACAGCATTGTTTGTGTCTTTACAAAATTTCATAACATCTTTGGACTTCCTCGCGTCATCCGCTCGCACTTACATTGTTCATAAAATTTTTCAAGCAAATTACCATCTTATTTGTAATCTTATAACCAATCATTGCAATATAGTCTAATAATACTCATCTAATTTAGTGATGGCCAATTGTTTATAATCAAGCATCCTTCTTAGCATTCCATCAAATTACAATAATTTTGTAAATAAATCTTAAATTTCTTCCAGTCTTCTTCAATCCTTTCTTCTCCCAGGTCTCGAATTCTGCCAGTCATTTCCGCCAGCTGCATATAGTCCATCAGCTGCATCTGCCATTCTTCCAGCGTGGGTAGATCTTGAGTTTTCCAGTTCTTTGCGATGAGTATCCTTGCTGCCGTTGTTGCATACATAAAGAAAGTTCTGTCCTTCTTTGACACCTTCTGGCCGACAATACCCAGAAGGAAGGCCTCTGGTTTCTTAGTGAAAGTATACTTAAATACCTTTTTCAATTCATTATATATCATTTCCCAGAAGGCCTTCACTTTAGGGCAAGTCCACCAGAGGTGAAAGAATGTTCCTTCATCAGTGCTCAAACCATCTTGCCCCGTTGAGCAATCTGGCCACCAAAGTTGTGCCAGCTGAAGTTTCTGAACAGTTTTCAGAGGCAGCCCTACATATAACACATTGCAATAATCTAACCTAGAAGTTACCAGAGCACAGACAGCAGTAGTTAGCTTATCCCTGTCCAGATAGGGACATTACTGGTCCACTAGCCAAGCTGGTGGACAGCACTCCATGCCACTGAAACCACATGAGCCTCAAGCACCAGTAAAGGGTCCAGAAATACCCCCCAAGCTATGTACCCGCTCCTTCAGAAGAAGTGTAATCCCATAAAGAGCAAACAACCTCCCATCTATTTGGTCTAAGGAACCATACACTAGCAGTGTCTCAGGGGATAAAATTGAATCCTGAGGAACCCCACTTTGAAGAGCACTCCCCAAGCAACAGCCTCTGGAAATGACCATCCAAGCAGGACCAGAACCACTTCAAAGTAGAGCTGCCCACCCCTTACTCAGACACCTGCTTCAGAAGGATATCATTGTTGAAGGTATCAAAATCCACTGAGAAGTCAAAGAGAATAAACAAGTTCACATTTCCTCCTCTTCAAATGCATGTGTTTGAAAGGATGTGTGAAAGGTCAAGTTCTGGGTAGTCAAGTACAGTTACATTTACAAATTCATGTGTGTGTGTGTGTGTGTGTGTGTGAGAGAGAGAGAGAGAGAGAGAGAGAGAGAGAGAGAGAGACTCCACAGGGCCATCCTGTTAGGCTGCAACAGATTGTAATGGATTGCTTTGAAGTCACTTCAACACTAGATGAACCCCCCCCCCCAAAACCACCCTAATATATAATGTGCAGAGGAGGGCAACCAAGATGATTAAGGGGCTGGAAACAAAGGTTCAACAAAGGTTGAAGGAGCTGGGTATGTTTAGCCTGGAAAAGAGACTGAGAGGAGATGTGGTTGCAATCTTCAAATATCTCAAGGGCTGTCACATGGAAGATGGAGCAAGTTTGTTTTGTGCTGCTCTGGAGGATAGAACTTGAGCCAATACCTTAAAGTTACAAGAAAGGAGATTCTGACTAGACATATGGGAAAACTTTCTGATAGTAAGAGCTGTTTGACAGTGGAACAGTCTTCCGCAGGAGGTTGTGGACTCTCCTTCCTTGGAGGTCTTTAAGCAGAGGTTGCGTGGCCATCAGTCATGGATGCTTTAGCTGAGATTCCTGCTTTGCAGGGGGTTGGACTAGATGACCCTTCTGATCCCTTCCAGCTCTACAATTCTACGATTCAATGATTTCAGCTGAAAATTAAAAACTAATGAATATTTGTCGAAGCTCCCAAATAATATGGACTTCTGAACGTCCGGGTTAGCGCGATCGACTAATGGCGGATTCCCTCTGAGCTCCGGAGGGAATCGGCTCCGCAGGATTGGGTCTTGCCGCTGTGGCGACGCAGGGACCCTCAAAAATTACAGGCGGTGAAGCCTGTGAGCGTGGTGACTCGGCGGGCACCAAGCTGCGAAGGAGCCTTTTTAAAGGCTCTGGAACAGGGAAGGGGTGAGCGGCACGGTGCTGAGAGTAGACTGCTCCTTCTGCAGAGCGAAGCTGCATTGCCATGGTCGGAGAGCGCTGACTTCTTCTTGTGAACAATTAGACTTTAAAGTAACAACCCGTGAGTAGTACGGAAATTGGGACTCTAAAAAATTTTTTTACGAATTAGGCACGAGTGGGGAAGGCTTAAACAGGAAGTCAGCCCCCCTCTTTGTAAATAATTTAAAGCAAAGGACCTGCTAACTAAGGTCGAGAGAATTCTTTTTTCCCCTTTTTTGGTAAAAGACTTTAATTTCACGGTTTGGCATTATAAGAAATCGTACTGGAGGATAAAGAACTAATTTTGAGAGCTGAAGTGTCACCCCCCTGGAGCCGGGAGTGCTCCGCGAGAGAGCCTGCTGATGAGGCATTGAAGAGTTTGACAGCTGTCAAATTAGCTGTCAAGACGAAAAAAGAGAACTTTGTTTCTGTGGCTTCTGCTGGTTATTTTTGTTACAATTTGTTGAAAACAAGGAAGAGCTGATACAAACTAACTTGACTTTTGGATTTGAACTGAAAGAAACATTTAAGGAACCAAAATCCCTCTAGAGGGGGTTTTGGGACATTACAAGAATGGCTGGAGGAGGGAAAATCCAGGCTGAGTTGGGCAGGGTATTTGTTCTCTTGGGAAAGTTACAAGGCCAAATTGATGTTTTGGCTACAAATGTTACAACTCTGGACTTAACAGTAAATAATCTCATCGAATTTGATAAGGATTTGAATCAGGAAGCCTGTGCAACTGGACAAACAGAGAAACTCGTGAGCTTTGAGAATTTGGAGAAGGAGATATATGTTGCTTCTGAAGAAAAGGAAGGAGGAGCTGTAATTTCGCAGATGTCAAAAGAGAGTTTGAGACCTGATATGATGACAACAAAGGAAAATAAAGACTTGATGTGGAAAGTCTGGCCTGAATTGGAGATTGAGAAATGGAGAGATCTTATTCTGAGGAGATCTGAAGACCTAAGGATTACAAATTTGATCAAGGTGGAAGTTAGAGCTTTGGGTATTTTTGGACTGGAAAAGAGTAAGAAACAAGATTTGGAACACCCCATAGGCTCTACTTTTAAGTATGGAGGTCTGGCTGGAAGAAACATGGATCCTGTTGGGCTGGAGCTTCTCCGAGATTTGGTGTTCAATATTAAGGACTATCAAAAAGACCAGCAGAGAGGAACTGAGAGAGAATTAAGAGCCTCGGACGTGAGATCTCCAGGCTGATAGTAGATCAAGACTGATGGACACTTGTTGGGGGCTGAAACCGGGAAAGGGGGGGTGGAGTTTGGGAATCCAAAGGGTTCACAATTACAATTTAATCTGTTTTTATTTTGTTTGTTATTAGTATGAAAATTGGGAAATTCGTGGAAGGGAATCTTGGTCGACCTTAGAAAAAATGTTTTAAGAATAAGAACTGATGATTAAGTATTGATGTTTAAGTTTGGATAAGGTAGAATTGGACTCTAAAATGAATTAAATTAAATGAAAATAAGGTTAGCAAAAATAAATTGAGGAAAGGGATGAAGGAGAAAAAGTAAAATAATAATATGTTAAGATAAATTATTAAGTTAAAGTTGAGAAATAAGTAATAAGGATTTGCTGAGCAAATAATTTGAATTGGAATACAAGAAGGGGAGGTGCGAGGAGGTCTGAGAAATAACTCAAAAGAAATTAAGTAATTGAAATTTTATGTGTTTTTTTTTAACTGTCTTTTAAGTTTTGTATTTTTGTATGTTTGTTATTTTTTGTTTAATTTTTGTTTTGTTTTATTGTGGAAAAAGCTAATAAATATTCATTTTTTTAAAATAATAATATGGACTTCTAATGGATCTGCAGCCCTTACAATTGCTGCTTTTTCTTGTTGAAATCATAAAGATAAACACAATGTAGGTGCCTCATGCAAGTTAATGAACTCTAGGGAAGATGTTCACAAGACTTAGTCCCTCCACAAGGAATAGAGTAAGTAAACAAATCTTTACACAATTATCATATAGCAGCCCACCTGAGAGCAACAAACACCAAATGCAAGCTTTTAATTGAACCAGACCTCTGAAATGCCACCCCACTGACAGCACACTGGGAACAAGACCTTCAGAAAGAGAGTACGTTCTCCCCACCTACCCTTGGCAGTCAGGATTATTTGGCATGAAGGAACAGAAGTACACACTGAGATCAGCTTCTTCTGAGAAGATTTGTAATGCCATCTTTCCCTTTTTATATTCCAATTACATTTCTAGAATCCCATGCATTACGTATGGAATGATACCTACTTACTTTCCAATATAACAAGGAAAAGGGGACACAGACACCAGAGCCATTCTTTGCAAGCAACAGAAAACCATGTGTTTATAACCCAGCACACCCAAAACTGACTTCCCGTTTTCATGCAACGTCGCTGTTCTAGCTTTGAAAGACTTGCAGCATCTGAAAGAAAAAGAAGACCTCTCTCCTTGAATGCATTTGATGAGGTAAGGAAATCAGGCTTCAAGCATTGATGGTTCTGCTGCCAGAATGATTATGATGACTATGATTTTAGAATTGAAGATGTCTGGATAGCTTTTTTAAAAACTCCATGTAATTCAATGGTTAGTTTAGAAGAGGGTAAAAAAAGAACAGAGGCTGTCTCTTCCCCACCTCCTTTGTTCTCTATATTGTAGGTTGGTTCACACATGCATGTCTTGTCTGCAGCATCAGGTGAACAGCACGGACTGAACTTCCGCAACACCTCCGAACACAATTAGTCCAATACAGGAAGGGAGATCAGCATGTGGGTTTTTCACTCATGCAGCTGATGAGGATGAAAACATCTGGTTTGCATTCAAGCCTTCTTTGAACTGATCAGGTGTGTCTTTTGGTGTGGCTGCCAAAGAACATCTCCTTCTGGAACCATTGGCTGTGTATGCAGAAGCCATGCTGAGGCTCCTCAGCTCACACCATCTCCATCCACACAAACTGCTGCAGCACACTGGGATAGAGAGGAGGAGGGTTGTGATGGTTGTGAGGTAGGTGTGGTGCAAAGGTGCCAGCAGCAGCACCAGACTGGCTCCACCAGTGCATTTGCACTGTACCAACGTCACTGCCACAGCACCCCTTCCCTTCTCAGTCCCAGTATGCTGCACTGACTCAGTCAGACAGAGGTCTGGTGAACAGGGCAGTGTCACCATATACCTGCTTTTATGTTATTAACTCATAACCATCACTTTTAAATAAAGTTAACTAACAGTTCTTGTCATCAGAAAATAAGTGGGACACCAATCTCCCTTATCATGATTGAAGCATTGAGTTATATGTAACAGAGTGGGAAGATGCAGAAGCACTAATATTTTTAAGTTTATTTACTAAGTCCTTTGGTGCTGTTCGATTAAACAAGTGAGATCTGCACCAACATGTCACAGTGTATCATGCATACTAACAGGGGTTTTCAGGGTTCCTGTCTCAATATTCTTGTAAGACATTCATATATAACATGTACAATAATAGTTAATATGAACATGGAATAATTGCCATGTCTGGCCAAACTCTCACAATATGTAATTGACAGGTCCAGAAGTATGCATTTTCCTGTGTCAGTTCTCTATACTCTAAACGATATTTTCTGATCTATAGAAATTAGAGCACATTTAAATAATGCATAATAATTAGAAAACATAGAAATTAGAGTGCATAATAATCAGAAAACAGAGAAATTAGAGCAAATAATAATTAGAAAACAGAGAAATAAGAGCACATGTATTAAATAATACATAATAATAAGTATGAACAGTCATAGTCACCAGCACTAGACACTTCAGAATTTTTTTTTCAAAAGATGAAAAAGGAATTGGTTAAAAATAATGATGAAACTGAGAAAAAGTGTCAGTTTAAAAAGTATTTTACTTAGTAAAAAAAAAAATTGCTTTGTTACAAGTGAGAAATCAAAAAGCCCAAAATAATTTTGAAGTGCATATTAGTGAGAATCCCATTAAATGAGTAATCTCCTCCCTCCCCATTTTTAATTGCCCTTGTGAGCTCTCTGATTCAGAACATATTGAGGAAAAGGGGCTTTAATAGGACACCATGGTGCCATTCCAAGTGTTAAGTGTCCTGTGTGTTTTCAGGTCCTTCAGCAAATGATTGAAAGAAGATTCATGGAAGGAGGAAATCACACCACAGTCACTGAATTCATCCTTTTGGGATTCACAACAAATCCCAAACTGCAACTGATACTGTTTGTGGTGTTTCTCATCATTTATCTAGCTAGTCTAGCCGGGAACATTGCACTCATTCTTCTAATCTGCAGCAGCTCTCACCTCCATACTCCCATGTATTTCTTCATTGGGAACCTTTCCTTCCTGGATCTGTGGTATTCCTCCGTTTATACACCAAAGATCTTGGTGAACTGCATCTCTGAAGACAAAAGCATTTCCTTTGGTGGTTGTGCTTCCCAATTCTTCTTCTCAGGTGCCTTTGCCTATAGCGAATGTTACCTTCTGGCAGCCATGGCCTATGATCGTTATGTGGCCATTGCTAAGCCACTGTCCTATGCCACTGCCATGTCCAAAAAGCTGTGCACAGTGCTGGTGGCCCTCTCATATCTGGGGGGGTTCATTAATGCCACTGTTGGAACCAGTAAAACCTTCTCATTGAGCTTCTGTGATGGCAATGTCATTGATGACTTCTTCTGTGACGCACCCCCTCTGATAATGCTGGCATGTGATGTGACTGACAATTACCAGACTATGCTGTACGTCCTCCTGACTTTAAACATCATTGCCCCTTCAGCCTTCATCCTTGCCTCTTACGCCTTTATCCTAGCAGCCATCTTAAGAATCTCCTCCACTGGTGGCAAGTACAAAGCCTTCTCCACCTGTGCTTCCCACCTGACAGCTGTCACCTTATACTATGGCTCCATCCTCTTCATTTACTCACGTCCCAGTTCCAACTATGCTTTGGAGCATGACAAATGGGCTTCCACATTCTACACAGTGGTCTTTCCCATGCTGAACCCCCTGATTTATAGCTTAAGGAACAAGGATGTGAAAAAGGCTGTGAAGATGTTGATGACAAGGAGGACAGATTTCTAAATTAAAAAGACTGTAAGATCAGAAATAAGTGTGTACGGTAATTTTGTAACCCATATCTGAATGCTATTATCATCATAACTTCTAATCTAAAATATCAAAGGTCTCATTTGAGGCACTGTATTGAAAACTCAAATGGTTGGCTTCTCAATTGCATATGACTGATAGATAGCTTTCAATTTTATATGTGTCAGTCTCAATTGGAGGTATCTGTCCCATAGGAAATGTGAGCTGGAGTGCCAACTTGGCCCCACAACTGTGGTTGCCCAGGGCCATGGGTGCCATGCAGCCCTGGCACTGAAATTTATGAGTGCCCATCATAAGGAATTTTGTGGGTGTTCGGGCACCCAGGGAGTTGGCACCTATGGGTACCCAGGGAGTTGGTACCTATGGGCACCCAGGGAGTTGGCACCTATGAAAGTGAGCAGTAGAGATTCTCTTTTTCACCTTAGCCTTGCAGATCTCCTCAGAACTCTTAGTCAACTACGGTAAGTTATGTGGGAGATAACAACTGTGGAAGGGAGACAGGGTAGAGAATGAAGAGACACCTTTTGCTCCTGTTTAAGGCAGTCACAGAAAGGAATGCATCAGGGCATGTTTAGGGAGGAATCAGAAATGGTGGAACCCCACACCTCCCAGGCCAAGACATTATGGAAATATTTGGGACTCCTTAATAATGATACCTGCTGACAAAGGTCCATATAGTTAAAGCTTTGGTTTTCTCAGTAGTGATGTATGGAAGTGAGAGCTGGACCATAAAGAAGGCTGATGGCTGAATAATTGATGCTTTTGAATTATGGTGCTGGAGGAGACTCTTGAGAGTCCCATGGACTGCAAGAAGATCAAACGTATCCATTCTTAAGGAGCTCAGCCCTCAGTGCTCACTGGAAGGACAGATCATGGAGCTGAGGCTCCAATACTTTAGCCACCTCATGAGAAGAGAAGACTCCCTGGAAAAGACCCTGATGTTGGGGGAAATGGAGGGCACAAACAGAAGGGGACCACAGAGGACACGATGGTTGGACAGTGTTCTTGAAGCTACCAACTTGAGTTGACCAAACTGTGGGAGGCAGTGGAAGACAGGATTGCCTGGCGTGCTCTTGTCCATGGGGTCACGAAGAGTCGGACACGACTAAACAACTAAACAACAACAACAATAAGGATACAGCATTAGCATTGATGGCACAATTAAATAGCATGCATTCCACTGCTGGTGGTTTTGATTAAGCAAGGGATAGGTGTGCAGCAGATTAATTGGAATGTCATGTGTGATTCAATCACTCAAGTTTCTGATCGCCTGTGCTTTCTGTGGGTATTATGTGTGGCCTCTGTGGCAGCAGAATCTCTGACCAGTAGAACCCAGTAGAGGAGGGCCTCTGCCTAGGGCCAAGAGAGGTGTTCTGTTTTGTTTGCATGGTAATGAGAAACTACCTAATTTGCACTTCTTGAATCAAGATGTAAACAGAAACACAGCTCTCCTTCAAAATTCATACTTTTCCCAATTTTGCAGTGCTATTCTTTAGTTAAACCACGTGTAGGAAAAAATGCACTATATTAGGGGAGCCTTTGCAAAAATGTGTATATTTGTCAAAACTGAACACTAAAATGGTGATAAATTTTCACGAGGATTTATTTTAAAAAAACAAAAACCAACAAGACCCAATTCAAAATTGCTTTGGAAGTGTGGAAACCTGAATTTAAGATTGATAGATTCATTTTTATCTTCCTCCACCTTACACCAATGTCCTTAAGGAGCAAGGACTTGTGATTGTGATGAAATCCTTTTTTCTCTCTGTTCTCAAAATGCTTATCATAATTTTTGTTCACCATTAGGTTTCTGATGGGTGCGGAATGAATGAATGAATGAATGAATGAATGAATGAATGAATAAATAAATAAATAAATAAATAAATAAATAAATATTATTCATGAATTCAATATGTCATGATGCAACATGGTATATGATTGTCTTTTTTATGCTTGCATGGGTTCTTTTATTCAGACATCTCAGTGACATCATGGTGCCCCACATCCTATATGATTGGCCTGTAGTTCTACATGGTTTCACATGCCTCAGGGTTATATCAAGGTGTCTCCGAACTAAAGAGCTAAGATCAACAAAGTGCATAGGAGCTTCTATGTGCAAATAATCTCAAGAGGTTGTGAGCTAAATATTACCTTTGTGTGTGTGTGCAAAGTGTAGGTAATTAATTTGACACAAAAATGGAATTCTGATGGATGGTTGACTATGGACTGTGGACCTACAAGTTAATGAACCCTAGGGAATATGTTCACAACACTTATTCCTTCTACAAAGAATGTAGTAAGTAAACAAATCTTTACCCAACTACATAATCATATAGCAACCCACCTGAGAGCAACAGGCACCAAATGCAAACCTTTAATTGCACCAGAGCTCTGAAATGCAGTCCCATTGATAGCATCACTGAGCTGGGGCGGGGGAGAGAGAGAATCAGAACATTCTGGATAAATATCCACTCGCTCTTTCTAATCAGGACTGTTTGATGTGATGGAACTGAAGAATACTGAGATTAGCTTCATCTGAGGAAATTAAAAATGTCATATTTCCCACTGTTATATTCAAAGTAAAACTTTAAAGATACCTATTGATTTTCTAGTATAACAAGGAAAAGGGTACATAGACCCTAGAGCTCTTGGTTCCAGAGCTCAGCATCAGAACAGAGACACTTTCCACAACCTTGCAGTTCTTCCATATTGTGCTGGCAGAAGACACTTTAAGCTTATCGCCAAGAAAAAAATGACATTCTCTATCAATAATTGGCCATCAGTGGCCAGTGACAGAAAACCATGTGAGCATAACCCAGTACACCTAAATTTGGCTTCCAGTTTCCCTGCAACTTTGTTCTATTTTTATTTATCCTAGTTTGGAAAGCTTTGCAGAGCCTGGAAATAACACAAAGGGGTCTCTCATTGGATGGGCTTGATAAGGTAAGGAAATGAGGCTTGGGTAGTTGAAAGGGTTGCATCATTTTGGTGCCAGAATGATTATGAGGAGTATGATTTCAGAATAACAACTGAAAACCCCTAGATATATTTTTAAAAACGCCATCTGATTAAAGGATTACCTTAGAAAATGGTTCAACAACAACAGGGGCTCCCCTCCTCTGTTCTCTGTCTTGTTCTCACATGCTTGTCTTGCCTGCAGCATTAGGTGGTGATTTGCAGCTAAGCATGAGTCATCATGGAGGAAAGAGGATAGGGTGAACTGAGAGCCAGTGTGGTGTAGTGGTTAAGAGCGGTAGTCTCGTAATCTGGGGAACCGGGTTCGCGTCTCCGCTCCTCCACATGCAGCTGCTGGGTGACCTTGGGCCAGTCACACTTCTTCTGAAGTCTCTCAGCCCCTCTCACCTCACAGAGTGTTTGTTGTGGGGGAGGAAGGGAAAGGAGATTGTTAGCCACTTTGAGTCTCCTTAAGGGGAGTGAAAGGCGGGATATCAAGTCCAAACTCTTCTTCTTCTTCTTCATAAGACCTCAAATACGATTAGTGAAATACATCAAGGGAGATTGGCATGTAGGTTTTTCACTTACGCTGCTGCTGTTGCTGATGATGATGATGCAAACACAAGGATGGCATTCAAGCCTTCTTTGAACTGGTCATGTGTGTCTTAATGTGGCAGGGGATGAACATCAGTACCTGGAACCACCACGTGTCTGCAGAAGACATACATAGGGCTACACAGCCCTGCTGATCTCTGTCCAGATGAGTTGATGCAGCATACCAGGATAGAGAGGGGAACGGGTGTGATGCTGTTGACTTGGTACATTGGGAATGGGCCAGCAGAACACCACATTGACTTCACGGGTGCATTTACACTGTGCAAACCTCACTGCCACCACACCTCCTCCCCTCTCTAGTGATTCAGTAGGACAGAAGTCAAGCCGACAGGGGAGACATGACATCCACAAATCATGACATCAGCAATGATTGAAGCTTGGAATTGAAAGGGAATACACAAATGGACTAATATTCTTACATTTAATTGCTGAGTCTTTTGGTGCTGTTAGATTAAAGAAGTTGCATCTGCAACACAATGTCATAGTGTATTCCTGCATCCTAGCAAGTGTTTTGAGGGTTCCCGTCTCAATCCAATTGCAATATATTCCTATATATAATTAAAACAATCTGTTTAATCTGAACAAAGATTTAGTTCCATGAATCTGGTCAAACTCTCATAACGTGTAACTGATAGAGCCAGAACTCTATGTATCTCTATGTATCTTCCTATGTCAGTTCTCTGTACTCTAAATGATATTTTCTGATCTCTAGAAATTAGAGCACATTCATAATACATTTGTCTGAACTGCCATAGTCGTTGCACTAGATACTTCGGAATCTTTTTTGCAAAATAACAACAGGAAAGTCAGATTGAAAAACAAACAAACTGAGAAAAGTGTCAGATTAGAAAGTATTTTATACATTGGCCTGAATACAAGCCTCACTTTTTTTCCAAATTCTGACCATGAACAGTTAAAGTGTGGCTTAATTTTGAGACCTTACAAAAAAGGGCTTTTACAATATTGCTGCTGAAACAGATATGCGGTAAAATGGAATGGGTGTGAGTGCCTGCAGAATTTTAAGGGAGCGGCTTATATTCGGGTAATGTCTTGTTTTCTTTTTCCCCATTGAATTTTAAAGGTGCGGCTTATATTCAGGCCAATACGGTATATACACTTTGTAAAAACATGGCTTTGTTCCAGGTGAAAAATCTGAAAGCTCAAAATAATTCTGAAGTGAGTATTAGTGAGAATCTCATTAAACAAGTAATCTCCTCCCTCACCATTTTTAATTGCCCTTGTGAGCTCTCTGATTCAGAACATATTGAGGAAAAGGAGCTTTAATAGGACACCATGGTGCCATTCCAAGTGTTAAGTGTCCTGTGTGTTTTCAGGTACTTCAGCCAATGAATGACAGAAGATTCATGGAAGGAGGAAATCACACCACAGTCACTGAATTCATCCTTTTGGGATTCACAACAAATCCCAAACTGCAACTGGTACTGTTTGTGGTGTTTCTCATCATTTATCTAGCTAGTCTAGCCGGGAACATTGCACTCATTCTTCTAATCTGCAGCAGCTCTCACCTCCATACGCCCATGTATTTCTTCATTGGGAACCTTTCCTTCCTGGATCTGTGGTATTCCTCTGTCTATACACCAAAGATCTTGGTGAACTGCATCTCTGAAGACAAGAGCATTTCCTTTGGTGGTTGTGCCTCCCAATTCTTCTTCTCAGCTGCCCTTGCCTATAGCGAGTGCTACCTTCTGGCAGCTATGGCCTATGATCGTTATGTGGCCATTGCTAAGCCACTGTTGTATGCCACTGCCATGTCCAGAAAGCTGTGCACAGCGCTGGTGGCCCTCTCATATCTAGGGGGGTTCATCAATGCCACTATTGGAACCAGTAAGACCTTCTCGTTGAGCTTCTGTGATGGCAATGTCATTGATGACTTCTTCTGTGATGCACCCCCTCTGATAAAGCTTTCCTGTGATGTGACTGAGAATTACCAGACTATGGTATATTTCCTTCTGACTGTTAACATCATTGCCCCTTCATCCTTCATCCTTGCCTCCTATATCTTTATCCTCGCAGCCATCTTAAGAATCTCCTCCACTGGTGGCAAGTACAAAGCTTTCTCCACCTGTGCTTCCCACCTGACAGCTGTCACCTTATACTATGGCTCCATCCTCTTCATTTACTCACGCCCCAGTTCCAGCTATGCCATTGGGAGTAAAAAATGGGCTTCCACATTCTACACAGTGGTCTTTCCCATGCTGAACCCCCTGATTTATAGCTTAAGGAACAAGGATGTGAAAAAGGCTGTGAAGATGTTGATGACAAGGAGGACAGATTTCTAAATTAAAGAGACTGTAAAGATAACTTGATAGATCAGAAATAAGTGTGTAAGATAGTTTTGTAACCCATATCTGAATGCTGTTATCATCATAACTTCTAATCTAAAATATAAAAAGTCTCATTTGAAGCACTTTTTTGAAAACTCAAATGGTCAACTTCTCAAGTGCACATGACCGATAGCTTTCAATTTTATATGTGTTAGTCTCAAATGGAGGTATCTGTCCCATAGGAAATGTGAGCTGGAGTGCCAACTTGGCCCCACGACTGTGGTTGCCCGGGGCCATGGGTGTCATGCAGCCCTGGCACTGAAATTTATGAGTGCCCATCATAAGGAATTTTGTGGGTGCTCGGACACCCAGGCCTCAGGGAGTTGGCACCTATAAAAGTGAGAAGTAAAGATTCTCTTTTTCACCTTAGCCTTGCAGATCTCCTCAGAACTCTTAGTCAACTACGGTAAGTTATGTGGGAGATAACAACTGTGGAAGGGAGACAGGGTAGAGAATGAAGGGACACCTTTTGCTCCTGTTTAAGGCAGTCACAGAAAGGAACACATCAGGGCATGTATAGGGAGGAATCAGAAATGGTGGAACCCAACACCTCCCAGTCCAAGACATTATGAAAGTATTTGAGACTCCTTAATAAGGATACAGCATCAGCATTGGTGACACAATTAAATAGCATGCATTCCACTGCTGGTGGTTTTGATTAAGCAAAGGATAGGTGTGCAGCAGACTAATCGGAATGTCATGTGTGATTCAATCACTCAAGTTTCTGATCACCTGGGCATGATGTGTGGCCTCTTTGGCAGCAGAATCTCTGACCAGTAGAACCCAGTAGAGGGAGGCCTCTGCCTAGGGCCAAGAGAGGTGTCCTGTTTTGTTTGCATGGTAATGAGAAACTACCTAATTTGCACTTCTTGAAACAAGATGTGAACAGAAACACAGCTCTCCTTCAAAATTCACACTTTTCCCAATTTTGCGATGCTGTTCTTTAGTCAAACAATGTGTAGGAAAAAATGCATTGTATTAGTGTAGCCTTTGCAAAAATGTGTATATTTCTCAAAAGTGAACACTAAAATGGTGATAAAATTTCATGAGGATTTAAATTTTTTAAACAAACATCAACACCAAATTGCAAATTGCTGTGCAAATGTGCAAATGTGGAGACCTGAATTTAAGACTGACAGATTCATCCTTATCTTCCTCCACCTTACACCAACGTCCTTCAGCAGCAAGGACTTGTGATTGTGCTGTAAGTTGGCAACAATAAGTGAAATGAGAGTCAGTGCAGATTAGTAAGAAGTGGTGGTATTTAGGGCAAATAAATTCTAACAATGTATATAGTTATGAAGTCTGAATTGGTTATATGTATCCATTTAGGAAAGAAATCTTGAGTTCACTGTTGTCAGCTCAGTGTTAATGAAATGAAAAATGCAAACTCATTGTATTCTCATTATTATATTTGCAAATATAAACATTAGAATGGATTACTGTTTTAATACTGTATTGGCCCGAATATAAGCTGCACCCGAATATAAGCCACACTTTTAAAATTGGAAGGGGGGGGGAGGAAAAAAGGGGGAAAAATACCCGAATATAAACAGCTCCATTCCTGGCTGATCCTGGCTGCATACTGGGGGAGGGAGGAGCAGTGCTGCGTTGCCAGCATCCTTTCCTCTTCCTCACTCTCTCCTTTCCCGGCCTTGGGGGAGAGGATGGGGGACAACGTGCAGGGCAGGCACCACTTTGCTAGGCTCCTGGCGCTGTTTGCCCCGCGCTCCTGGCTGCATACCATAAGGTCGCAAATATAAGCCGCACTTTAATTTTTCACGGTGCGGGACTTCCAGAGGCGGCGCGAACGGTAATGGCTGCCCTCTTCTAACTAGGAGAGGGAAGCTCCGTTGAAACGGGTCGTCCGCTACGGCGAAGCGGAGACCCACATCGGAAAACCGCAGGCGGCAGAAGCCTGCAGTCTTGGGACCCGGTGGGCGCCAGGAGCTGCCCCCAAAACGTTGAAGGAACCCCGTAAGGGGCTCCGGATCGCGGAGGGGGTAGCGGCGCTGAGGGTCGCTCCGCAATCAACGGAGCGAAGCCGCGAAGCCGTTGCCGGTGAGCGCTGACCTTTCTTCCTGGAATTTATGTTTCGGAAAGCAACAACCCGTGAGTAATAAGGACTTTTAAAAATTTTAAAGTTTTAAAAGCTACGGAATTTGGCTGAAAGCGGATTGACGAAAAAAAAGGAAGTCCGTCTTCCACTGCTACTGAACTTCAAAGCAAAGAGCAGGAAGAGTGGAGGCAGAGAGTGAACTTTTAACCTAATGGATCTGAGCATCCATTGAACCTCCTTTGAAGCAGAATAGGACTGTAAGCATTGGATTTTGCGTTTCTAATTTGGACTGTGACATCTTCTTCTATTGGAATTACAATTTAAGTTAAAAACCCAGGTGCTGGAACTGCCTGAGTAACTGTAGCAGTCAGCCTGCAGATCTGGATACTTTGAATATAAACTTGGAAACAATCTGAAGGGGTCTGGAATTGCTACTTTGAGGCACCATTTGGAATACCAGCAAGCACTATTTGAGACATTGTGTTTATTTAATACCAACTCTGCTAAAATTTATTATTTGAAGGCTCCTGGACATTAATTTTGATTTTATGAACTTTATTGGAATTGATCTCTTCCCGAAAGACTTTTTAAGCTCCCACTAGAGGTTTTGGAATTTACAGCAGTGGCATTGTTTTACTTTCTCTTTCCCGGCCTCCTGTTTGACTGTTACCATCTGGGCCGTCTTTTTTCCATGGGAAATAACTCAGCTTGACCTTGACTTTTAGATAACTTTGGAATGAGTGGTGCAAGAAAAAAGGAGCCTAAAGAAAAGGAATCGAGAGTAAGAACTAGACAAACAACCTTAGCCACAGCCTTACAACCACGTAGATCGTCTGTGCCTATCTTGCTTTCTGAGGGAGAAGCTGCATCCCTGCCAAGGGCAGGGGAAGGAGAAACTGAGGAATTACAATTGGAAGATATGGCCTCAGGAACAACTGCTTCTATTTTAGAGAAAATCTATGAAAAATTGGAATCTTTGGATAAGAGAGTTGAATCCTTGGATAAAAAAGCTGATGAGCAAACATTTAAAATCGACCAAAACACAGAATGTCTAAATAGACTAACTGGACAAGTGGCACAGAATGCACAAGCAATTGGAGAATTGAAGGAGGCTACAGGTGAAAATCGGAAATTGGCTGAGGATACCAGCCAAAGACTTGGAAAGTTAGAAAAAGAGGTGAGACCACTCAGTAAACAGGTAGGAGAACACCAGACCTACCTTTCTATGATTGAATTACGGAACAGGGAGACTAATTTAAGGATAAGGTCGGTCCCAGAAGTGGAAGAAGACAACTTAGCTGAGTTTCTGACCAAAATATTTTCCAAGTTCTGGAACTTAGAGGAAAAAGACTTTAAAATTGTATCAGCATTCAGGCTTGGAAGACTTATAAAGAAAGACAAACCCAGAGACTGTTTGATAACATTGAGATCAAAGGAGGAAAGGGACAAAATTCTGGGCCTGCACTACGGAAAGTCACTGGACATTTTGGACAAAAGAATTGAAATTTACAAGGACATTCCTAAACAACTTTTGGATCTTAGATCTGAGTATTTGGAGCTAGCAAGACTGCTGAGGAGTAACTCAATCATCTTTAGGTGGGACTTCCCTCAAGTATTATCTTTTACTTTCAGAGGGAAGAAGATTAAAATTAGAACATTGGAAGATAGAGATAAATTTCTAAACGTGTACGGAGAGGACCTTCAAAAAGGACTCGAATTACCCTCAGGGCCTGGAGCACCAGAGGCACCGGCACCCTTGGATTCTGAAGACCCAGTGAACAAGGTACCACCCCCAGAAAAATAACCAGATTTATTCAGGATGTCTCTGCAACTGTTGAGTTGGAACATAAATGGCTGTAATATTCCGGAAAAAAGGAGGAAAATTTTTCATATATTAAAAAAGGAACAATTGGACATTATTTGCCTACAAGAAACACATGTGACTAGGCTCCATAGAAAAGTGTTAATAAACAAAAGACTCGGTCAGGAATTTATATCCTCAGACACAGTAAAGAAGAGAGGCGTGGTGATTTATGCAAAAGAGAGCCTGTCACCTAAATTTCTATTTAAAGATGAACATGGAAGAATTTTGGCAATCGAAATACAACACCAAGGAGAGAAGATTCTGTTATTAGGAATTTATGCACCAAATGAAGGAAAATCGGAATTTTATAAGAAGTTGCATGAGACTATGCTGGAGTATCTGGACTATGACAACATCATTATGATGGGAGACATGAATGGAGTCGTATCAACTTACATGGATAAGTCACAAAGCCAAAATGTTACGAAAGATGGCAGACTACCAAATACCTTTTTCGAAATGACAGACAATATGGACTGGATTGACATTTGGAGAACGAAGAACCCCTTGGGAAAAGAAGGAACATTCTTCTCTGAAGCCCAGCTGACTTGGACAAGAATCGACCAAATATGGATAACTAGAGGTCTGGCACCCAAGGTCAGGAAAGTGGAAATCTGCCCAAAGACCTGCTCCGACCATAATGCACTGAAAATGGACATGACACTATTACCAAGCGGTTCCTTTAGATGGAAGATGAATGACAATTTGTTTAGAGATCAGGAGATCATTAAGAAGGCCCAAAAAGTTTTGAAGGATTACTTTGAGATAAACATGAGCACTACGGTGGAAAAAAGAATCATTTGGGACGCAAGCAAAGCCGTGATGAGGGGGTTCTCGATACAACAGAATGCTGTAAAAAAAAGAACACAAAATGAGAGGAAAGACAAGATCCTGGAGAAAATTAAAGAGTTAGAGAAGAAGTTAAGATTGAATCCGAAGTCACAGCCGATTCTGAGAAATTAAACTCCATCAGGCACAATATTCTAAACTGATGAACCAGGAAATAGAATGGAAGATCAAACTAATGAAACAAAAAACTTTTGAATCAGCAAATAAATGTGGGAAACTGCTGGCTTGGCAGTTGAAGAAGAGACAAAAGTTAAATGTAGTCACAAATTTGGAAATTGAAGGAAGAAACATTCAGAACCCCGTGGAGATTAGAAAGTGTTTTCAGAAATATTTCAAAAAATTATATCCTCATGGGCCGCAGAATGAGGCTGAGATTAAACAATTTTTGGAAAAAAAGGGACTTAAAAAACTTTCACAAGAAAATAGATCACTCCTGAACAGCAAAATAACACGACAGGAGATTGAACAAGCCATTCAGAACATGAAATTGGGCAAATCTCCAGGGCCAGACGGCCTGACCTCCAAGTATTATAAGACATTAAAAGATTATTTGATACAACCATTGATGGAGGTCAGTAGCGAAATTATGGAGGGAAAGAAGGCACCGGAATCGTGGAAGGAAGCTTTCATCACATTGATACCAAAATCGGAAATTGAGAAGACACAACTCAAGAACTATCGTCCCATCTCCCTTTTAAATGTGGATTACAAAATATTCACAGATATTTTGGCAAGCAGACTTAAAAGAGTTCTAAACGAAGTAATTCATAAAGATCAGGCAGGCTTTCTCCCAGGTAGACATATGTTTGCCAACACAAGGAACATCATTGACATTTTGGAACTTTTGCAGACAAACATAAATACAAAAGCAGTGTTAATTTTTATAGATGCGGAGAAGGCCTTTGATAATATCTCTTGGAAATTTATGAAGGGAAATTTAAAAGAAATGGGAGTGGGACGGGGTTTTGAGAATGGGATTGATGCAATATACTCAGAACAGAAGGCAAAACTGATAGTTAACAATGTGGTTACAAAAGAGTTTAAAATTGAAAAAGGTACACGACAAGGCTGCCCGATTTCCCCTCTGTTATTTATTTCGGTTCTGGAGGTGCTCTTGAATAGGATTAGAGGGGACCGGTTGGTGCAAGGGATTCAGGTCGGAGCGAAACAATATAAACTTAAAGCTTTTGCAGATGACCTAGTCTTGACTTTGCAGGAGCCAGAATCTAGTACAAAAAGAGTATTACAACTGATTCAAGACTTTGGTCGGGTGGCGGGATTTAAACTAAATAAACAGAAAACTAAGGTGTTGGGGAAAAACTTGACAGATACAGAGTCAGAACGGTTTCAGAGAGAAACAGAACTAACTGTGGTTAAAAAAGTAAAGTACCTAGGGGTAAACATAACAGCAAAAAATCTGAGTCTATTTAAGGATAATTATGAAAAATGTTGGTCTGAAATTAAGAGAGACTTGGACAGTTGGACAAAATTGAAGCTTTCTTTGTTAGGCCGAATTGCTGCTATTAAGATGAATGTATTGCCAAAGATGTTGTTTTTGTTTCAAACATTGCAAATTGTGGACAAGACGGAGTGTTTCCAGAAGTGGCAGAGAGATATCTCTAAATTTGTCTGGCAGGGCAAAAAGCCCAGAATTAAGTTTAAGATATTAACTGACGCGAAAGAAAGAGGGGGCTTCGCCCTGCCAGACTTAAAACTGTACTATGAAGCCGCAGCTTTCTGCTGGCTAAAAGACTGGCTACTTCTTGAAGACACTGACGTGTTGGACTTGGAAGGTTTTAACAATGCATTTGGCTGGCATGCATACTTATGGTATGACAAAGTTAAGATCAATAAGGCCTTTAAGAACCATATTGTCAGGAAAGCAGTATTCAATGTCTGGACAAAATACAAAGACTTATTGGAAAACAAAACTCCGAGGTGGCTGTCCCCTCTGGAAGCCAAGGCCCGAAAAAGACCCAATATGGAGGCCAAATGGCCAAAATATTGGGAAATATTAGAAAAAGACGGTGACAATTGGAAATTGCAGAGTTTGGAGAAAATGGAGGGTAAAGTGCGAGACTGGTTACATTACGCCCAGATTAAAGAAGTTTTTAAAAATGACAAAAAACTAGGGTTCCAGGTGGAGAAATCGAAGTTAGAGACAGAATTGTTAGAACCAAAGACTAAGGTACTATCAAGAATGTATAACTTGCTGTTAAAATGGAACACACAAGACGAAATGGTTAAATCTGCTATGATAAAGTGGGCACAGGATATTGGGCATAACATTATGTTTGAGGACTGGGAAAGGTTGTGGACCACTGGGCTGAACTTCACTGCATGTAATGCTTTGAAGAAAAATGTAATGAAAATGATATATAGATGGTACATGACCCCAGTTAAACTTGCCAAAATATACCATTCGTCTGATAATAAATGTTGGAAGTGTAAAGAAAATGAAGGAACATTCTTTCACCTCTGGTGGACTTGCCCTAAAGTGAAGGCCTTCTGGGAAATGATATATAATGAGTTGAAAAAGGTATTTAAGTATACCTTCACTAAGAAACGAGAGGCCTTCCTCCTGGGTATCGTCGGCCAGAAGGTGTTAAAGAAGGACCGAACATTTTTTATGTACGCAACAACAGCAGCAAGGATACTCATCGCCAAGAATTGGAAGACTCAAGATCTACCCACACTGGAAGAATGGCAGATGCAGCTGATAGACTATATGCAACTGGCAGAGATGACCGGCAGAATCCGAGACCTGGGAGAAGAAAGGATTGAAGAAGATTGGAAGAAATTTAAAATTTATTTACAAAAATATTGTAACTTGATTGAATGTTAAGAAGGATGCTTGATCATAAATAATTGGCCACCACTAAACTAGATTGGAATTTGATGATAAGTGAGATTAAGGAAAAGACAAACCCTCTGGGAGAACTATTAGATTATATTTAAACGAGTGGATATAAGATTGCAAACAAGATGATAATTTGCTTGAAAAAACTTTTTAACAATGTAAGTGGGAGCAGGAGACGTGAGGAAGTCTAAACAAGTTATGAAATTCTGTTATGATATAAGCAATGTTGTTTGTTACTTATGCTTTTCTTTTACAAAAACCTTAATAAATATTTATATAAAAAATAATAATTTTTCACGGTCTGAATTTGGGGGGAAAGTGAGGCTTATATTCAGGCCAATATGGTATATGACCACAGTGGAGAGACTCCTTTGTGAATAAGGATGAAACATTTATTGTTCCTCAACATTGGAAGGAAAGTTGTTATGCTGGAATGGAGAAAGACTACTGTTGACATTTATTGATAATAATCATTGAAGAACCACTTTTAGACTTCTTGTGCGAAAGGAAAAATGAATGAACTGAAATGTCTGGGGAAATATTGCCTAGCAGAAGGAGGAACAGCTGGGTGCCATCCTGGAGTGAAAATATATATATATATATATATATGCAGGTTTTGGTGTCCTCGGGTGTCTTCCCGTGTAAAAGTTGGGGTGTCTAGGCGACGTTTCGACGAGGTCTCACTCGTCATCGAAACGTCGCCTAGACACCCCAACTTTTACACGGGAAGACACCCGAGGACACCAAAACCTGCATATATATATATATATATATATATATATATATATATATCTGATAGACAGATAATCCAAAGTCCTTCTCTCTCTTTGGGAGCAGAAAGGGAAGCCCAATGAGAGCTGGGAGGGTCCACCCCGTTTTGTGTGAGAGAAGGGTTAAGATCTAACCTTGAGAGAGGGCTTTGTGGTTTCTTCATAAGATCCACTTCTCCCAGCTTCCTCACTCAGGTCTCGGTCATAAACACCACATTGGCTCCCCCACCCACTATCAAGTCTTGGATCAGTGAGATCATATTATGAACCAATCTGGCATTCAGCAACAGAACAGCCAGATTGGTGCATATTTTGGTGGTAGAGGAACGAGAAACCTGAGACTCCGTGGGGGCAGAGGCAGAGCTAGCTCACCCGGGGGTGAGGCTAGCCGCCCCAGGGGCAGGGCAAGCGTCCCAGGGGGTGGGGTGGCGATATCATCCCCTCTCAGGGATGACACCCAGGGTGGGCCACACCTATCACACACCCCTTCCTCCGCCACTGCGGGAGGGGGGAAGAGAAAGGTAAACCCAGGGCTTTTCCTACTTGGAACTCACCAGAACTCAGTTCTGGCATCTCTCAGGTGGGTGCCATTGCCATTCTTAGAGAACGAGAGAGGTGTTTGTGGTGAATTCCAGCATCTCTTTTTTCTATCATCATCATCCATGTATTGCACTAGCCAATGGCCATGGCATCATTCACAAAGGGAACAAAGAATAGCAACAATAAGCATAAAAAAACCATAAAAACACCAGGCACCGCAGATACAATGAACCACAATCACTTCTCCTAAAAATTATTTGTTGCATACTATAGAATAGCAAGGGGTTCTCAGGTAGAATGTGCCAGCTTAAATGTCTGAATCACCTTTGCAATTGACCGCTATTTTATCTAGTTCTTTTCTCCGGATCTTCTTAGCTGCTAACGCATATAGTGCTACTTTATAAGTTACGAAGTCGTCAGTATAACTCAGCAGCCATTTCACCCTTTCCACCCTGTTCGAGTGTGTTCCATTCGTGAGCAGGGGTTTTATAAATCGGTCTCTTGGTTCTATATATAGTGGGCAATGGAATAAATAGTGGCACAGGTCCTCTACGCGAGGTTGCCCACACAGACAAAGCCTCTCCTTGTACTGTACTTTGCCGTACCGATCATCGACCAACGCCGAGGGCACTGATTGGAACCGTAATTCTGTAAAAGTGTTTTTTCTAGAAAAATAAAGCACATGCAAGCACCAGGCATTCCCATCATAAGATTCCCTATAATGAAATGCTTTTCTCTTGTTCTCAACATGCTTATCATAATTTTTGTTCATCATTAGGTTTCTGGATGGGTGCAGAATGAATGAATGAATAAATAAATATTTTTCATGAATTCAATATGTCATGATGTAACATGTTATATGGTTGCCTTTTTTATGCTTGCATGGGTTCATTTTTAATGAAGTTGAAAGAGGAGAGCGCAAAATATGGTTTGAAGCTCAACAGCAAAAAACGAAGATCATGGCCACTGGTCCCATCACCTCCTGGCAAAAAGAAGGGGAAGAAATGGAGGCAGTGAGAGATTTTACTTTCTTGGGCTCCGTGATCACCGCAGATGGTGACAGCAGCCACAAAATTAAAAGACTCCTGCTTCTTGGGAGAAAAGCAATGGCAAACCTAGAAAGCATCTTAAAAAGCAGAGACATCAACTTGCCAACGAAGGTCCGTATAGTTAAAGCTATGGTTTTCCCGGTGGTGATGTATGGAAGTGAGAGCTGGACCATAAAGAAGGCTGATTGCCGAAGAATTGATGCTTTTGAATTATGGTGCTGGAGGAGACTCTTGAGAGTCCCATGGACTGCAAGAAGAACAAACCTATCCATTCTTAAGGAAATCAGCCCTGAGTGCTCACTGGAAGGACAGATCCTGAAGCTGAGGCTCCACATCATGAGAAGAGAAGACTCCCTGGAAAAGACCCTGATGTTGGGAAAGATGAAGGGGACAAGGAGAAGGGGACGACAGAGGACGAGTTGGTTGGATAGTTTTCTCGAAGCTACCAGCATGAGTTTGACAAAACTGTGGGAGGCAGTGGAAGACAGGAGTGCCTGGCGTGCTCTGGTCCATGGGGTCACAAAGTCGCACACGACTAAACGACAACAAATGGTTTCATTTATTCAGATATCTCAGTGACATCATGGTGCCCCACATCCTATATGACTGGCCTGTAGTTCTACATGGTTTCACATGCCTCAGGGTGATATCAAGGTGTCTCTGAACTAAAGAGCTAAGATCAACAAAGTGCAAAGGGGCTGGTATGTGAAAATAATATCAAGAAGTTGTGAGCTAAATATTACCTTTGTGTGTGTGTGTGCAAAGTGTAGGTAATTAATTTGACACAAAAAGGGAATGTGCATATTTTAGCTAAAAATATAAAACTCATGAATACTCATTGAAGCTCATAGATAATATGGAATTCTGATGGATGGTTGACTGTGGACATACAAGTTAATGAACTCTAGGGAATATGTTCACAACACTTATTCCTTCTACAAAGAATGTAGTGAGCAAACAAATCTTTACCCAACTACATAATCATATAGCAACCCACCTGAGAGCAACAGGCACCAAATGCAAACCTTTAATTGCACCAGAGCTCTGAAATGCAGTCCCATTGATAGCACCACTGGGGCCGGGGGAGAGAGAGAGAATCAGAACCTTCTGGATAAATATCCACTTGCTCTTTCTAATCAGGACTGTCTGATGTGATGGAACAGAAGAACACTGAGATTAGCTTCATCTGAGGAAATTAAAAATACCATATTGCCCACTGTTATATTCAAAGTAAAATTTGAAAGATGCCTATTGATTTTCTAGTATAACAAGGAACATAGACCCTAGAGCTCTTGGTTCCAGAGCTCAGTATCAGAACAGAGACATTTTCCATAACCTTGCAGTTCTTCCACATGGTACTGCCAAAAGACCATTTAAGCTTATCGCCAAGAGAAAAATGACATTCTCTATCATTGATTGGCCATCAGTGGCCAGGAACAGATAACCAAGTGATCATACCCCAGTACACCTAAATTTGGCTTCCAGTTTCCCTGCAACTTTGTTCTATTTTTATTTATCTTAGTTTGGAAAGCTTTGCAGAGCCTGGAAATAACAAGAAGGGGTCTCCAATTGGATGGGCTTGATAAGGTAAGGAAATGAGGCTTGGGTAGTTGAAAGGGTTGCGTAATTTTGGTGCCAGAATGATTAAGATGGGTATGATTTCAGAATAACAACTGAAAACCTCTAGATATATTTTTTAAAATTCCATCTGATTAAAGGATTACCTTAGAAAAGGGTTCAACAACAACAACAACAACAGGGGCTCCCTTCCTCTGTTCTCTGTCTTGTTCTCACATGCTTGTCTTGCCTGCAGCATTAGGTGGTGATTTGCAGCTAAGCATGAGTCATCATGGAGGAAAGAGCATAGGCTGAACTTCCATATCATCTCAAATAAGATTAGCCAAATACATCAAGGGAGATTGGCATGTAGGTTTTTCACTTACGCTGCTGCTGCTGCTGCTGGTGGTGCAAACACAAGGATGGCATTCAAGCCTTCTTTGAACTGGTCATGTGTGTCTTGATGTGGCAGGGGATGATCATCCCCATCTGGAACCACCAGGTGTCTGCAAAATACATACATAGGGCTGCACAGCCCTGCCGATCTCTGTCCAGATGAGTTGCTGCAGCATACCAGGATAGAGAGGGGAAGGGGTGTGATGCTGCTGACTTGGTACATTGGGAATGGGCCAGCAGAGCACCACATTGACTTCACAGGTGCATTTGCACTGTGCAAACCTCACTGCCACCACACCTCCTCCCTCTCTAGTGACTCAGTAGGACAGAAGTCAAGCCGACAGGGCAGACATGACATCCACTTCTAGCATTATGTTAATGGCTCACGACCATCACCTTTAAATAAAGTTAATTCACAAATCATGACATCAGGAATGATTGAAGCTTGGAACTGAACGGGAATATACAAATGGGCTAATCTTCTTACATTTAATTGCTGAGGCTTTTGGTGCTGTTTGATTAAAGAAGTTGCATCTGCAACACAATGTCATAGTGTATTCTTGTATCCTAGCAAGTGTTTTGAGGGTTCCCATCTCAATCCAATTGCAATATATTCCTATATATAATAAAAACAATCTGTTTAATCTGAACAAAGATTTAGTTCCATGAATCTGGTCAAACTCTCATAACAGGTAACTGATAGAGCCAGAACTCTATGTATCTCTATGTATCTTCCTATGTCAGTTCTCTGTACTCTAAATGATATTTCATGATCTCTAGAAATTAGAGCACATTTAATATACATTTTTCTGAACTGCCATAGTTTGGAAACATTTTTGCAAAATAACAAGAAAGTCAGATTGAAAAACAAACAAACTAAGAAAAGTGTCAGATTAGAAATATTTTATCACAGTGGCCTGAATACAAGCCTCACTTTTTTCCAAATTCTGACTGTGAACAGTTAAAGTATGGCTTAATTTTGTTAATTTACAAAAATGGGCTTTTACAATATTGCTGCTGAAACAGTCATGCGGTAAAATGGAATGGGTGTGAGTGCCTACAGAATTTTAAGGGAGTGGCTTATATTCAGGTATTGTCTTGTTTTTTTCTCTCCCCCGCCCCCTTGAATTCTAAAGGTGTGGCTTATATTCAGGCCAATAAGGTATATAGACTTAGTAAAAACATGGCTTTGTTCCGGGTGAGAAATCTGAAAGCTCAAAATAATTCTGAAGTGAGTATTAGTGAGAATCCCATTAAACAAGTAATCTCCTCCCTCCCCATTTTTAATTGCCCTTGTGAGCTCTCTGACTCAGAACATATTGAGGAAAAGGAGCTTTAATAGGACACCATGGTGCCATTCCAAGTGTTAAGTGTCCTGTGTGTTTTCAGGTACTTCAGCCAATGATTGACAGAAGATTCATGGAAGGAGGTAATCACACCACAGTCACTGAATTCATCCTTTTGGGATTCACAACAAATCCCAAACTGCAACTGATACTGTTTGTGGTGTTTCTCATCATTTATCTAGCTAGTCTAGCCGGGAACATTGCACTCATTCTTCTAATCTGCAGCAGCTCTCACCTCCATACGCCCATGTATTTCTTCATTGGGAACCTTTCCTTCCTGGATCTGTGGTATTCCTCCGTCTATACGCCAAAGATCTTGGTGAACTGCATCTCTGAAGACAAGAGCATTTCCTTTGGTGGTTGTGCTTCCCAATTCTTCTTCTCAGCTGCCCTTGCCTATAGCGAATGTTACCTTCTGGCAGCCATGGCCTATGATCGTTATGTGGCCATTGCTATGCCACTGTCCTATGCCACTGCCATGTCCAAAAAGCTGTGCACAGCACTGGTGGCCCTCTCATATCTAGGGGGGTTCATCAATGCCACTGTCCTTACTAGTGAAACCTTCACATTGAGCTTCTGTGATGGCAATGTCATTGATGACTTCTTCTGTGACGTACCTCCTCTGGTGAAGCTTTCCTGTGATGTGACTGACAATTATCAAACTATGCTGTACATCCTCCTGACTTTAAACATCATTGCCCCTTCAGCCTTCATCCTTGCCTCCTATATCTTTATCCTGGCAGCTATCTTAAGAATCTCCTCCACTGATGGCAGGCGCAAAGCCTTCTCCACCTGTGCTTCCCACCTGACAGCTGTCACCTTATACTATGGCTCCATCCTCTTCATTTACTCACGCCCCAGTTCCAGCTATGCTTTGGAGCGTGACAAATGGGCTTCCACATTCTACACAGTGGTCTTTCCCATGCTGAACCCCCTGATTTATAGCTTAAGGAACAAGGATGTGAAAAAGGCTGTGAAGAAGTTGATGACAAGAAAGACAGATTTCTAAATGAAGAATACTTTATATATGACATAGTAGATTTATTTATAATGTAAACTGGTTTTATAGCACACATTTGTATGCTTTCATTGTCATACCTTCCCAATATCTCCCATTTCAGGAACTGTATTAAGAACTCAGTTTTTCCCCTTCTCAACTACACATGGCCCACAGCTATGAATTTAATATGTGTCAGTCTCAAATGGAAGCAACTGTTTCTGAATAAATATGAGCAATAAATATGCTCTCTTCCGTCTTAGGTTTTCAAATCTCTTCAGAACTGTTATAACATCTCTCTCTTTTTTACCCATAACATTTTATCCATTTTCCAACAATAACAAAAACAAAGCAAACAACAATTAAAAAAAACAGATTGACTTCCCCCTATTCCCTTCCTTGGTTCCAATGTATATCAATGTACTACATGTCCATTATAAAGTTTTAACCATTTGCATTACTTATTATCTGTTCATAATAAATGACAAGTATTCTTAAAATCCTGCCAATGTACATTGCTTCTGTATATATGCAATAAAGTCCTTCCATTCTTCCTTAAATTCGTTGTCATCTCTTCCTCCTAATTTCATTGTCAATTTTGCCATTTCAGCATATTCCGTTAATTTTACTCGCCAATCTTCTTTAGCTGGGATACTTTCTTCTTTCCAATGTTGTGCTAATAATGTTCATGCAGCTGTGGTTGCATACATAAACAAGTTCTTTTGTGATCTTGGTAAATCCATTCCTGTAATACCTAACAGGAAAGCTTCTGGTTTTTTATCAAAGGTTATTTTAAACATCTTCTTCATTTCATTATAAATCATTTCCCAATACTTCTTAACAATTTTGCAATCCCACCACATATGAAAAAATGTGCCTTCTGTTGTTTTACATTTCCAACACTTATTTTCTTTAGTTTTGTACATTTTCGCTAATTTAACTGGAGTATAACAATACTACTAATAATACTAATAATAATTTTTATTTCTAACCCCCCTCTCCCGCCGCCACTGGGCCAAAACTGGGCTCAGAGAGGCTAACATCAAATGTATAACACATTAACATAAAATCAATTAAAATACATCCTAAAATCAGTACAGGATCAGATGGCAACCTGCAGATTTGGGTTGGGGACCTTAAACGTTCATCAGGCCCAACTGTTTGTACCGAACTTATATGAGCCCGTGGGAAAATTTGAGAGACCACTTTCATGCAAGTTCTTATGAAAGGGGAGAGGGAGTCAGAATGAACCCTGACCAAAAGCCTGGTGGGACAGCTCCATCTTGCAGGCCCTGTGGAAAGATGTCAAATCCCAAAGGGGCCTGGTCACTTGTGACAGAGTGTTCCACCAGTGGCCGAAAAGGCCTCGGCCTGGTCGAGGCCAGTCTAATCTCCCTGAGGCTTGGGACCTCCAAGATGTTATTATTTGTGGACTGTAAGGTCCTCCGTGGGGCATACCAGGAGAGACGGTCACGTAGGTACGAGATACCATAATTTTCATATAGTTTTCTTTAATCACCACACATGCTGTAAATTTTATCTCTTTCTTCCATAGTTTTTCCCATTCCTCCATCTGTATATTGTGTCCCAGAACGGTGTTATAACATCTCAGTATACAGGCAATCCAACTCACCACTGAACCCATTGTGTTTTGACCAGATGAAATTTTGTCTTTTGGTGCACTCCCCGGAACAAAGCCCCATGAAAGTTGAGGGCTTCATTGACTCATTGAATTGTAGAGTTGGAAGGCACCCCCAAGGGTAATCTAGTCCAACCTCTTGCAATCTAGGAATCTAAACTAAAGCACCAATGCCAGAGGATGACCATCCAACCTCTGCCATCTGACCTCTGCCTTGAAATTTATAGGAAAGGATATTCTTACGGTTAATAATAGATAAAATAATTTTATCTATTTTCCCATGGAAGAGAGTATTTGAATTTCCTGCACTGGTATGTGAAAAGTAACAACTGATTTGCACAGTCAACCAGATCACATGACTCAGCTGAATTCTACCCCCTTGTAGCTATGCTCTGCTGTGCTACAAATAGTCTGCAATTAGGTTTTATGCCTGCTCAGTGAAGTTATGCTTATCAGTATTCTGCCAAATCTGAGTCCCCTTTTCATCAGTTTCAGGTATCTAAGTAATGGTGCCTGCAATTCTCCTCTTCAAAAATATTCAAGGAAAGGGTATAATAGATATGTCTGAAGGTTTTGAGGTCAAAAGTTGAGAACCCATAAATTGTGCATATAATAACTATACTATTAGACATTATATTAAATACATGGACATCAGCTGAGGATGGGCAGGAATGTAAGGTATCATCAATATTACAGAAAAAATAGATTAATTAAACTGTTCTTTAATACATGTTTCATTCCATACCAAAAGTCTTTTCATCTAGCTTAAAATATGCCTACAACAACAATGTAAAATTCTTACACTGCAGGCAACCTGCTGTCTAATCTTTTAATTTTAGGATTTGTCCTTCCAGCTTTCTTTAATAAAGGTGAAGAAGCTTCAGTGAAGATGGAATCAGTAGAAAAGAGGGTTAATAAAAAAAATTCAGAAAGATGAGGGAAAAAATTTTGAGGCATAAAATATAACTTCTGAGCTGTTCTTATAAACCAGTCAAGAAACTTTGGGAATCAGTGAAATATTATATAAAGCCAAGAGTTTTGTTTAGGAAGGAAATTATTTTGTTGAAAATGATGGCAAAAAAGGCCAAGTAAATATTTTTCCTAATCCATAGTGGTCTCCGTCACTGAGTAGAGACAGTGCTTCAAACAGGATGATGCGAGGCAGGCCCTGGAATGCCTGGTCTAATTTTATAGTGGAGTGAGATCAGGACCCTAGACAAGAACAAGGATGCTGAATCTGAATGCAGGAGCAAGAGCTTCAGGACGTCAGTAAGTGGAACTACAGTAAAGGAGGTTTGTAAAAACTACTTTAATTAATTAAATAGGTGTGTGATCTTATGAAGCAGCCAATCATTACAGTTAGTTACAAGATAATGGTGATGACTGAAGTAACAAAAATATCTCCTCTGGTCTGCACTAGCTATTCTGATGCTCCCCCTAAATAATCCTGATGTTCCCCCTACATTATGTTCCCTCTCCCCTATCTTCTTGTTCTCTTTCAGCTCTTCCAAATATATACCTGAAGGCATCCAGAGAAATAAATGGCCACTAGAGAGATTTGGGGAATGGGTTCTCAAAGAGTATTTCCTCAAGAAGTAACACTCTTGATTTGCTTAGGGTATTAGGTTATTCCAAAGGCATAAAACCAAATCCCAGCAGAGCATGAGAAGTTTTGTGTCATTAAAGAGGCCACTGAGACAATATCCTCCAGAGACAATAGAATGCTCTGACTAAATATCAAATAATACTTTTCTGATCTGAAGCCACTAATGGGCTGTGGGTGAATTGCTGGTTCCAGCACTTATATAAATCAGTCCAGAGATTGAATAAGCTCATTTTCTTCTGGAATCAGCATCATCCATGACTATCATATTGTGCCCTGTGACTAGTGGGTGCCATCAAGATTAAGAGCTAAGTTTTGTTCCAGAGCTTTATCACCTAACAGGTTCAGCTTATTTGATTCTATAGATATTTGATTCTATACGATAAGCAACAGACACACCCTCTTTCACTCCTCCCTGCATACTGGCTTGTACAGCACAAAACCAGCAGAAGAAATCAGTTGACTGACCAAGCAAATCACATCTGAGAATCAATTCTCAAAGCCTATGTTATGCGCCTGGTTGTTTTGTTGTCTTTGAAATGTTTTCTGGAAAGAACAAGGAGGAGAAGATTGATGACAAGCCTCGTTGCCTGGGCTGGAGAAGGTAAGGCAATCAAAGGCAACACACTTCAAAGACTTGGGTGCCCAGATTAAAATCAAGGTTATAATTGTGATGGAGATTGGTATTAATGGCAACACTTTTAAAAGCATGCTTGAAATGCCTCTGGGTATATGTCAGTAATTTTTTTAAATAATAAAATTGGATTAAAAACGATTAATGCAATATAATAAATATGGCTTTAAAACAACTCCCATTAAAATAAATTCATGTGTAAATCCCATTTTGAAAGCATATTTCTTAAGCAGAAATGAAGCACTTAAAATGGAAAGCAACTGTCAGTTGCTGCTCTTACATATTGCTTTCTACTGGATTTCTATTTATGTTCCAAATACACTTACAGTGGTACCTCTGGATGTGAACGGGATCCGTTCTGGAGCCATAATCGCATCCTGAAGTGAACACAACCCATGATTGCGCGTGCGCGGGTTGCGATTCGCCGCTTCTGCGCATGCGTGTGACGTCATTTTGAGCACCTGCGCATGCGCGAGTGGTGAAACCTGGAAGTAAGGTGCTCCGTTACTTCTGGGTCACCGCGGAGCATAACCTGAAAACACTCAACCTGAAGTACATTTAACCCGAGATATGACTGTATTCTAAACATCTGAGTTTACAAAGGAGGGGCAGAAAATTATTATTATTATTATTATTATTATTATTATTATTATTATTATTAAACTTTGTATGCCTCCCTTCATCTGAACATCACAGGGCAGCTTATGACATTAAAAAATGCAAACTGGGAATACAAAATGGATAATAAAACAAAAGCAAACCAATAGCGCCTCCCATAAACACATTTAAAAGGCCATAGAATGTCCAATCAGCCATAAAATGGTGGGCATGACCAAGTAAATCAAAACTTTTAACAATAAATGAAATTTGGATCTTTATATAGCGCATTGGATGGGGCAACAGGGTTGTGGAAGAATTTGGAGTGTGTAAGAGCATTGCTTGCATCCTATTCCACTGTTGTCCTCTGCTACTTGTTAAGATCAGAGATCTCTTATTTTCCAGATGCTGAGAACACCAGAAGCCATTTAGCTCAGTGGTGGCCTTTCCTCAAGGGCAAGCTTCCAAGGACCACATGTCAGTGATGTACAGGGGCCAGGGCAAAACTGGGTGAAGCAGCAGCTGTGACACCTCTGCACAGTAAGCTGCATTCTGCCTGCGGAAAAATCAGAGGTTTCTGTGCACACAAATATATAGAGCGATAGTGAGAAACAGAGATCCATCCAGTCAAGTAAAAGGCATTTTCACAGTTCAGGGACTCATTTCAGCCAAGCCAAAGTCTTCAAGAAGCCTCAGGGAGGGGAGATGGGGTGGATGGATCTGTCCATTTCAGTTCTCTCTGTTTTCCCCATTTCAAATTCCGTTCTTCACATTTTGCAGCAAGTTGCAAAATAATAATAATGAAATCCTCATGAAAATTCATCAGCATTTTAGTTTAGGTTTCTCCCAATAAACACATTTGTATACACAGTTTTCACTAAATTACATGTTTTAAATATCCACATTCCCCTAATATATGCACTTTTGTAAATAATGTTTGGTCGGCAAACCGCATAGCAAAATTGGGATGAGTGAAAATTTCAAATGATAGCTGTGTCTCGGTTTGCATAGTGGTTCCAAAAGTGCAAATTTGATAGATTTGGCTTCAAATTAGACCTGAATAGAATTTCTTGCCCATCTCTAGAGGGACTGTAGCATGAAGAGGGTTTCATAGATAAGGTCTTGAGGTTCTCCATCCCTGATTTAGCTCATTGAGAACTGATGCTATTCTGATAGGCCAGAACTTCAGTGTATATCTTCAATTTCCTTACCAGCTGATCCCACACAGCTTCATGGAGGAAGGAAATCTCACCACAGTGACTGACTTCATTCTCCTGGGTTTCACAACAAACCCTAAACTGCAGCTGATCTTATTTGTACTGTTTCTAATAATATATATAGCCAGTCTGGCAGGGAATATCACATTAATTGCTCTAATCTGCAGCAGCTCTCACCTCCATACGCCCATGTATTTCTTCATTGGGAACCTTTCCTTCCTGGATCTGTGGTATTCCTCCATCTATACGCCAAAGATCTTGGTGAACTGCATCTCTGAAGACAAGAGCATTTCCTTTGGTGGCTGTGCCTCCCAATTCTTCTTCTCAGCTGCCCTTGCCTATAGCGAGTGCTACCTTCTGGCAGCCATGGCCTATGACCGTTATATGGCCATAGCCAAGCCATTGTTGTATGCCACTGCCATGTCCAAAAAGCTGTGCACAGCACTGGTGGCCCTCTCATATCTAGGGGGGTTCATCAATTCCACCTTAATCACTAGTGAAACCTTCACATTGAGCTTCTGTGATGGCAACGTCATTGATGACTTCTTCTGTGACTTACCTCCATTGGTGAAGCTATCCTGCAACGTGCCCAAGAGCTATCAGTCCGTGTTGTACTTCATTTTGGCTTCTAATGTAATTACACCCTCTGCACTTATCCTTGCCTCCTATGCCTTCATTCTGGCTGCCATCTTGAGGATCCGCTCCACTGAAGGGAGACTGAAAGCCTTCTCCACATGTGCTTCTCATCTGATTGCAGTTACTTTGTACTATGGCTCTATCCTCTTCATCTACTCACGGCCCAGCTCCAGCTATGCTTTGGAAAGGGACAAAGTGGTCTCTGTTTTCTACACAGTAGTGATTCCTATGCTTAATCCCCTCATCTACAGCCTCAGGAACAAGGATGTAAAACATGCTCTGAAGAAACTGGCAATGAAATGGAGGACAGCATGAATGAATATAACTGGAAGCATGCAGTTTGTTTCTAGTAGCTTAGCATTATTACTCATTAGTAAGATCTTTTGTCATGTGTTTTTATGTAGATGTGTCCTCAGAACCTCATTTGTATAATGCATTATTTGTGAGACACTATTTTTCATACTCATAAGAACCATTCATGTTGGACTAATTCTTCCTGTTCTCCCTCTCCCCATTTTGAGGCTGACTATTGCTGCAGATAACAATCATTTTAGATCATTTTCCCTGATAAAGTATCTGAACCCTAGGCTGCCATCCTATGCCCACTTACCGGGGCATCTCATTTAACTAAGAATGTATAAATCTGTAATTTTAAATGTGCCACAGTTTTTTGGTTTTCCAGTTCTGCACTTAAGTCCTCACAAAAATTCATCAGCACTTTAGTGCCCATTTCCCCAAATACAATGCATTTTTACACATAATTTAGTAGGGGAACTGCATCACAAAATTCAGAGAAGTGCCGATTTCAAAGGATGGCTGCGTTTGGGCTGCATATTGCTTCTGGAAGAAAAAATTAGAGGCAGTTTCTCATTAAGATATTTATTGAACTTATCTCTGCATTTAACTCAATGAGACTTAGTTCTGATAAGGCATGCTACATAGGATTGCAATATTAGCCACTTGTGTATATCCTTGATCAATATATTGCTCTCATAGAGAACATCTATGAGCATAACAAACTTCACTCCTCACTTATTTAGTTGAGATGTTATAATATAATTTGAAAATAAATATAAAGATAACAATTTCTTTTAAAATTGTATGTTTCCTGCTTCATAAAACAATGATAATAAATTAGAAAGTATATGATAAAACTGGCCTCTGTTATTGCAAAGGTTTATTTGTTCTGGGTGTTGGTGGCTATTACATCAGTGCTGTTGTGTGAAGAAACAGTAATTCAACATCCAGTGGCCCTCTAGAGGTAGTTGGACTCCAGCCAAGATGATCAATGTGCAGGGACGATGGGAGTTGTAGTCCAATAACATCCAGAGGGCCACAGGTTTCTCATCCCCATTCTAGATAAAAAAAATCATTGCATGACACAATTGTTCCACAGGAGTGTGTGTGAGGAGAAGAGGAGGAGGAGGAGGAGTTTGGATTTGATATCCTGCTTTATCACTACCCAAAGGAGTCTCAAAGCGGCTAACATTCTCCTTTCCCTACCTCCCCCACAACAAACACTCTGTGAGGTGAGTGGGGCTGAGAGACTTCAGAGAAGTGTGACTAGCCCAAGGTCACCCAGCAGCTGCATATGGAGGAGTGGAGATGCGAACCCAGGTCCCCAGATTACGCGACTACCGCTCTTAGCCACTACACCACACTGGCTCTCAGGGCCCGAGGGAGCCAGCACCCATGAGTCAGGGACTTATGGAGCAGTTGCAGCAACAGGGAAACTCCTGCCTCCACCAGCTTATACGTCCTCCCTTGATGGGTTGTGCTCCTGCAACCTGAGACTTCTAGCGACACAGAAGGTGCTGATTCTCTTCCCACTACAAGACTCTCCTCGTTCTACGAGACAGCAGGCAGGGGAAGATGGAAAGTCTACTGATCCATATGTTAGCTGAACTGCCTCTTCTTCTGCTGCCCCATCTGGTGTGCCTTCCTCCATCCCACTCTGTCCTAACTCTCCCCTGGCTCATGCCTTGTAGGCAGTGTCAGGACCCATAAATCAATGGTCCCCTTGCCTGGGTAACTCCCCTAGTCCCCTGCCTTCGCTGCACACTCTTCAGAGTCCTGCCAACCCTTGAGACTGTTGGTGATGTCAGGTGCAGGAAGGAAAATGAGGGCCCCTGCCAAATCACAATTAGTCCCATTGCCTGAGAAACCCTGCCAGAAAGCAAGAGAAATGGGTGCCATGTGTTTTCTTTTGCAAGAGGGAAGGGGAATTGACAGGGAACACAATGAGAAAGCAAATTGCATGGGATGCTTATACCCTTGACACCTCCACAAAGATATGTCTCCTGATGAGGGAATCAGAGATCAGAAATCCTCTGGGGACAGAGCTCCCGGCCTCTGCCATTCATACTCTTTAATAATTGCATCATTTTTAGGAGGTAGGAAACTCAATGCACAATAAATAGACACCAAGGAGTTTACAGGGATCAGTAGGATGCTGACTTAACCAATGATCAAAACGTCAGAGTTCATCTCTACCACCCGTAGAAAGGTTCAAGGAAAAGACAAAGGGGAGCATCACTCAGGAACTCTGGATCTTCTAAAATCTCCACAAGAAGCCTTGGTAAGACCCAGCTATGTCATCATCAGCCTCACAGAGCAAGTGGGACCCAAGCAAACTTTGACATCTCATAGACTAATTAATATTTAAAACAACCCTGCCATCCACATTTCCTATATTTCTCCAGACCACTGTATCTTTTCCTTAAAATGGTGAATGAAAACAGTACCACCATCACCGAGTTCATTCTCCAGGGCATCTCAAACGATCCAGGTATGAAAGTCTTATTCTTTGTGGTATTCCTGATCATCTATCTGGTCAATGTTGTGGGAAACCTGGGCATGATCATCTTGATCACACTTGATTCCCACCTTCACAATCCTATGTACTTCTTCCTCTGGCACCTGTCCTTCTGTGACATCTGTTACTCATCTGCTATTGGCCCCAGAATGCTGTCTGAATTGTTATCTGAGAGCAGGATCATCTCCTTCCCTGAATGCACTGCCCAGTTCTACTTCTTTGCTGCCTTTGTGGGTGCCGAGTGCTACATTTTAGCAGTGATGGCCTATGACCGCTATGTGGCCATCTGCAACCCATTGCTCTATTCCACTGCCATGTCCAAGTCCCTCTGTATCCGGCTCCTACTTGGCTCATACATTGCTGGCACAACTAGTGCCATAATACACACATCAGCCACCTTCAGCCTGCAGTTCTGCAGTTCCAACCTCATCAACCATTTCTTCTGTGATGTCCCTCCATTGCTGGCAATCGCTTGTTCTGACACCCACATTAATGAGATTTTGCTTTTTGCATTTGCTGGCTTTGTTGAGATGAGCTCCCTCTCCATCATCCTTCTCTCTTACATCTTCATTTTAGCAGCCGTCCTGAAAATGCCCTCAGGGAGGCTCAAAGCCTTCTCCACCTGTGGGTCCCACTTCACAGGTGTCACTTTATTTTATGGGACTGTGATTTTCATGTATCTCCGGCCCACTTCTGTCTATGCCTTGGAACAAGACAAATGGGCTTCTGTGTTCTACACTGTAGTGATCCCTATGCTTAATCCTCTGATCTACAGCTTGAGGAACAAAAATGTTAAGGAAGCTTTCAGAAAACTCATTAACAAGAAGCTGAACTCTGTCTTAAACTAAAATGCAATATTATTCTGAATGGGGTTTTCTTTGTGAACTGGTTCCATAGGCTCTTGACTTGTAGGTTTCAGAATGATTTCCTTTCCCTTATAGCTGATCATCAATTTCCAGAGAACCAGAGAGAACCAGAAAATGAAGGAATTCAACCACAGAGTTGTTGTCTGACATTCATTGAGCAATGTCATTTGTAATTTCAAAATCATTTGTTCTGAATGATGTTGGCTGAAACTTCATGTGGACTCTGCAATTTAACAAGTGTGAAGGGTCACCTGAAAGCAGGCATTCCATCAGACCACCTCAATGGGAGAGATGGGAAGTGTTGTGTTGGGATATAAGGAAGATATCAGAAGGAAGTGTCCTTTTATTTCTACAAGACAAGACTAAAATAAGAAATTCCCCATGCACCATGAAAATCATAGGAGCTCAAGCGTTCAAAATGCATTACATTCAAATACAGCACCTGCTAGCATACATAACAGGAAGATTCCACCATCTTCTTTAAAAATGTGTCATCATAAAAACAGCTGGTTTGCTATTTTATAACACTAATTCTCATCATCGGGTTGTATCCAACTAGCTTATACCCAGAGAAGACCCACTGAAATTTATCAGCTATGACAGTCATATCCATTTATATTCTGAGTAGCACTAACGTTCCAAGGGTTTTATGTCATATTGTTGTGTTGTAGTCTAATGAATTGTTTGTTTACTGTCCTGGGTATCTTTGGGTTGATGGGTTGGTTATAATTATAACAACAACAACAACAACAACAACAACAAGCTTGATGTTATCAGATATTTTCCATGGAAATCACCACTAGAATGCAATCTGCCTAGTATATTGTGAGTGTTGTTAACATTCTCCTCTCAAAATTCCAAAATACTATACAAAGTAACCCAAGAGAACCGGGATTCTATGGCCTCCTCCAAAGCTTTCCTGTGGCTTTCTGGCCAGCCCAACCAGAAATAAACACAGGCAAGCCTACAGTGGAACTATGCAGTAGCAGCTTACCACTCAATGCACTCTTACCTCCCACAGCCTATGATGAGGGAGAGATGTGATTCAGTGCGCATTTAAAGGTGAGCTTACCTAGTTTCCACTTTCTGGAGCAATGTGAACCAATAAAATTCCATCGGTCAAAATTCAGACTTCTCTGAATTTTGCAATGCACATCCCCAGTCAAGTAATATTCCCAGACTAGGGTGAAATGTGCATATGGATGCAAAAATCAATGGGAATAATAAAAAAGCATGCTTTATATCAGGCAAAACTGTGGGCAAGAAAAGGTTTATTGGGAGAAATTTGCTATGCAATGCTGAGGAACTTTCACCAGAACAAACAACGACCCTGTAAACGGGTGTGGAAATGTGTGCAGCTTGAGATTGGGGAAATGTGAGAAACTGAGAGAAAGCAATGCTAACAGATTCAACCACCCATACCCTCAGCTGCATAAAGAGACATGATAGCTATGTGGGGAAGAAAGAGAGCAGGAGAGAGGGCAGCCAAAATGCTTCCTCAGAGGAGATGGCAGGTAGGAAGGAGAGTAATACAGTGCAGAAATCAGGAGAAAGGAAGATTTTGGTTGTGGTCATACATTGGCAAGCAAGCAGGGGATTCAGGCAGGAGTGGGAGGAAGCTGGACAGATAGGAGGCTGAAAGAGGTCTCAGCTTCATCTGCAGTTACTTTTATTTCTAGTAATTGCTGCTATGAGGGATTTTAAAATGGACTGGCAGGTAAGGACACCACACGCATCCACTGCAGCCACTGAGAGATGCTATACAATACTAGAGCAATAGTAGTGCCCTCCATATGTTGTTGGACAACAGATTCCATCAGCCCTAGACAGAGTGGCAGGTGGTCAGTGATGACAGGCATTCCAGTCCAACAACTTATAAAGGTCACCAGGTTGGCAAAGGCTGCACAACTCTAACTCTCCCTTCCCCCAGAAATATGGTTCTAACAATAGGAACAATGATGGACTTCATCTGCATTGGTATCAGAAAAGTGCATGTTTTATGTTTATAAACCCAGAGGGGTGGGAACCTCCTCTTTAATTCAGAGAAGACTTGAATTCTGCAGTCATTGTAGCTACTTTTTGTTCTTGAGTTGAATCTACAACCAGCAGGTGAGGCCTTGTTCGTAGTGCCACTACTGGGGCTGCGGGGCTGGGGCTGACATGATAGGGGGCTTTTCAGTGCTAGGCTGCGGCTCTCTAACACCTCAGTTAAACTATGCAAGCAAAGGAACATTTCAGAATTTACGATCTCCCTCTCACACCAAGTGATGGCAGGCTGGCGACTTTATTACTCTTTAAATTTATTAGTCTTGACACAATAGTTTCAGTCTGAGCACACAGCTCAGTCTTCCACACTCAATGAGTCAGTTGTGCCCACTGAAGGGTGGTCTCTTCGCCAACAGGCTATTCTCCATTGGCTGCCCCCTCCTCCTGTTGGCCTGATGCCAAGCCTGGACTCTACCATTCCTCCTAGTACAAGGAGACTATGGAGCAGCTTGCCCAGTTTGCCCCTCCTCCCCAGAGAATGTGTCTGAGATCTGTGGCTCCTCTACCTGCCTCACGCTGTCTTGGGTGTTTATGACATGCATTCCAGGACGGGAGGGGCTCACCTCACCCCCCATATGGGAAGAAGACATGCCTCTATCTCTTTCTGCCTGCCACCCCCCCCCTTTGTCATCGGAGCCCCGCTGTTGCTCTGGGAAGGAGCGTTCCTGACAGAACAGGAGTTGCAGAATTCTGCTGATCAATTGCTTGCTGCTGCCTACAAACCCTGTATCCTTTGCCCACAGGTTATGAAATCAAACGATGTTGGAAAGGGATCGGAGGGTTGCGAGCACTGCCAATCACCTGGTTGGCAGCATCTGCAAATTCTGTTTTCAACAGGAAGCTGCATTTTTACCTGTCCCACAGCTGACATCACGGCCCATCCCAGATAAAGAAGACGCACATCTGATAGTTAACTCTTTATTGGCAAGATAAACAGATACAGCAGCTCCCACAGTGCTCTGGATACACACACAAATATACTCCTCTAGCCTATAGGAACCTAAAGGTCTGGAGCCTATGGAGCAGTTGCAGCAACAGGGAAATTCCACCTCTCCACCTGCTTATATGTTCTCCCCTGATGGGTTGTGCTCCAGCAACCAGAGACCTCAACCGGTATGGAAGGTGCCACTGCCCTTCCCACTTCAAGCCCCTCTTGGATTTAGGAGACAGCAGGCAGAGGAAGGTGCGAAGTCTATTGAACCGTCTGCCGACTGAACAGCCTCTTCTGCTGCTGCCCCGTCTGGTGTGCCTTCCTCCATCCCACTCTGACCTGACACCCGTCCCTTGGCTCCTGCCTTGTAGGCAGTGTCAAGACCCATAAATCAATGGTCTCCCTGCCTGGATAACTCCCCTGGTCCCTTGCTTCCGCTGCACACCCTTCAGAGTCCTGCCAGTCCTTGAGAGCATTGGTGATGTCAGGTGCAGGAAGGAAAATGAGGGCCCCTGACAAACCACAATTAGTCCCATTGCCTGAGAAACCCTGCCAGAGAAACAATACAAACTGAAAGCCTTTGCAGATGACCTAGTTTTGACGTTACAGGATCCAGAATCTAGTATGAAAAGGGTTTTAGAACTGATTCAAGAATTTGGTCATGTGGCTGGATTTAAATTGAACAAGTCAAAAACTAAAGTGTTAGAGAAAAATCTTACACCAATTGAGAAAGAGAGGTTTCAGAAGGAGACAGGTCTGACTTTGGTTAAGAAAGTAAAATATTTAGGAGTTTAGCTAAGAACCTAAATTTATTTAAAGATAATTATGAGAAATGTTGGGCAGAAGTGAAAAAAGATTTAGAAATATGGTCAAATTTGAAGCTTTCCTTGTTGGGTCGAATTGCAGCAATAAAGATGAATGTATTGCCAAAAATGTTATTTTTGTTTCAATCATTGCAAATATTGGACAAGATGGACTGTTTCAAGAGGTGGCAGAAAGATATCTCTAGATTTGTCTGGCAGGGCAAGAAGCCCAGAATAAAATTTAAAACAGTAACTGATGCAAAGGAAATAGACGGATTTGCCCTGCCAGACCTTAAACTTTACTATGAATCAGCAGCATTCTGCTGGCTGAAAGACTGGCTGCTTCTTGAGAACACAAACATTTTGGACTTAGAAGGTTTCAATAATGCTTTTGGGTGGTATGCATATTTGTGGTACAACAAGGTTAAAGCACAGAAAGCATTTAAAAACCATATTGTCAGGAAAGCATTGTTTAATGTCTGGATAAGATATAAAGACTTACTGGAAAATAAAACCCCAAGGTGGTTGTCCCCAATGGAAGCAAAAGCTTTGAAAAGACTCAATATGGAGGCCCAATGGCCGAAATATTGGAACAATAAGGAGACAAATTGAAATTGTAGAGTTTTGAGAAATTAAAAGATAAAGTGCGAGATTGGCTTCCAGGTGGAAAAATCAAAATTGGAAACAGAATTACTAGAACCCAAAACTAAGATACTATCAAGAATGTATAACTTGCTGTTAAAATGGAACACGCAGGATGAAACGGTTAAATGAGCTATGATTAAATGGGCACAAGATATTGGTCATAATATTATGTTTGTGGACTGGGAACAGTTGTGGACCACCGGTATGAAATTCACGGCATGTAATGCCTTAAGAGAGAATATTATGAAAATGATATACAGGTGGTACATGACCCCAGTCAAGCTTGCAAAAATTTATCATTTGCCCGATAATAAATGTTGGAAATGTAAAGAGACTGAAGGTACATTCTTTCACCTTTGGTGGACGTGCCCAAAGATTAAGACTTTCTGGGAAATGATATACAATGAAATGAAAAAGGTGTTTAAATACACTGTGATGGTTTAGGGTGGTTACTCGTGCGTAAACTGCCTCCACTTCAATTAGATCATTTGCTCAACCATGTTTAGGGTTAGAGCTCGCCCTCCGTGACCTGTTAGTCACTTGCAGAATCCGTCAGTGGGCGTTTCTTGAATCTCTTGCAGCATAAAAGCTGCTTGACCCCAAGTCTCCGCCTATGTTCCCTGCGTGGAACGCGTCTGCGCAAGTAAGGGGACGGCAAGGGCGTGCCAGCGCTCTCTCCGCTGGTTTCGGTTGAAGGGTCTTGGAGCCCTGACACCGATTCCTCCATCTCCCTCTCCTCTCTATTGGTGTCATGCTGAATTCCTTCCCCCCGACTGGTTCCCTCTCCGGCATCGCTCTGGAGCCCTGCCTCCGCTTTTCGCTCTGATGTCAGTTCCCTGACATCCACCTCCCCCCCAGGACCCCCTCCACCCCCGGCCTGACCCGGTGACGTGACCTTGTCCCCATCTTCAGCCGACATTGCAGGGAACCCTCAAAAGGAGCTGCCGTCATCGTCCGAGGACTCAAACTAGCTTCCCACCCACCCCGGTTTCTGATGGGAGGGGCTTCCCAATCTGATTCCTCCTCTCCTGACGATTCCCCTCCTTCCTCTGGGGACGCTGGAAAACCCACAAAATCCTCCTCATCATCATCGGTGGAGGCAAATTGCTCCTCCCAGAATCTCTCCAGAGGTTTGGGCTTCCTCGGATAACTGTTGTGGAACTCTTCCACTAGATACCCATCATCTATTTCCCCTTCTGGAACCCACGTGTTTTCTGACTCGGGTTCCCCCTCCCATGCTACTAGGTATTCCACCTGCCGCCCCCGCCACCGCGAATCCAGGATCTCCATTATCTGTTGGTGGTGTTCCCTCTCTTCCAGTGGTGGGTGTCTGAGCCCTTCTCCTCCTACCTCCCGGACCCTCCGCTCCCTTCTATACGGTGAGAGCAGTGACCTATGAAATACCGGGTGGATTTTCATGTTGTCTGGCAACTTGAGCCTGAATGCCACCGGGTTGACTTGGTGTATCACCTCGAATGGTCCCAGCCGCTTTGACCGGAGTTTCTTACACCCACCCTTGAAGGGCAATCCTTGAGTGGATAACCACATCCGGTCCCCTACCCTCATGGTCTCCCCTTCCCGGCGACATTTATCCGCTTGCCTCTTGTACTCTTCCTTGGCCCTTTCCAGATTCATCTTAAGCTGCTGGTGCAGTGCTTCCATTTCTTCCACGAACTGCTCTGCGGCGGGCACGCTCCACCCTTCCTCCACCCTCCCGGGAAAGGCCCTGGGGTGACACCCATAATTAGCCAAGAACGAGCTCATCCCTGTGGACACATGCTCCGCATTGTTATACGCAAACTTGGCCAGTGCTAGCTTATCTACCCAGTCGTTCTGCCTCTCGTTGACATAACAGCGGAGATATTGCTGCAATATGCTGTTCGCCCTCTCTGCCTGCCTGTTAGTTTCCGGGTGCCTTGCCGTCGAGAATCCCACCTCCACCTGCAATAAGTTCATAAGCCTCCTCCAGAAACTCGAGGTAAATTGTTTCCCTCGATCAGAGATAACCCTTGAAGGAGCCCCATGCAACCTGAAGATGTGAGTAACAAACAGTTGTGCGGTTTCCTCGGCTGTCACCGCATGAGAGCATGCTATAAAATGGAACATCTTGGTTAGCAGATCTACTACTACCATGACTGCTGTCTTACCTCTGGATTTGGGCAAATCTGTCATGAAATCTATTGACACCACCTCCCAGGGTCTTCCCGGCATGGGCAAGGGTTCTAGTAACCCTGCCGGGGCTGCCCGCTCTCTCTTTGGCAGCGGTCACACCCCCGTACATACTCTCGTACATCTTCCCTCACCTTCGGCCACCAAAACTCCCTAGTGACCAGTAACATAGTCTTGTGTTGCCCAAAGTGCCCCGCTGTAGGGTTGTCATGAAGCTGTCAGAGCACCCTTTCCCGTAAGGCCCCCCCCCCCGGGCACATACATGGCTCCCTTGTAATACAGTAACCCTTCCCTTACCTCGAAGTCCCCCCAGTCTCTCCCATTTTCCCTTAGTTCTCTGATTCTGGTTTGGGCATCAACTCGGTTAGTTCTCGTTTCCCAACCAACGCCCCCCCACAAACCCATCGTTCCTCAGGGAACACATGTCGAGCGTCCGGTGGTCCTTTTCCTTCCGTGTACTCCGGTTTCCGTGAAAGCGCGTCTGCTCTCACGTTCTCTTGACCTGGCACGTACTTGAGCTCAAAGAAGAACTTGGAGAACTCCTGTGCCCACCTAATCTGTCGCTGGTTGAGTACTCGCACTGTCCTCCAGTATTCCAAGTTCTTGTGGTCAGTGCAAACTTGGATCTTGTGCTGAGCCCCTATCAGGAGATGTCTCCACTGGCGAAACGCGGCATAAATAGCTAACAGTTCGCGATCATACACCGTGTAGTTCTGTTCCGATTCGTTCAGCTTCCTTGAGAAGAAGGCACACGGCCTCCATGTGTGTTGGGCCGGTCCCGGCTGGAGCAACACCGCTCCTATCGCTCTGTCCGACGCGTCGGTCTCTAGCCTCATCGGTTTCTGCAGATCCCTGTGCAGGAGCTGTTCCTCCGAGGCGAATGCCTGCTTTAGTCCCTCGAAGGCACGTTGGGCACCTTCCATCCATACGAACTTCTTTTTGCTACTGAGACAATCCGTGAAGTTCTTGATGAACTTCCGGTAGAAGTTGCTGAACCCAAGGAACCTCTGCACATCCTTCCTGGTTTTGGGGGCCTTCCATTCCAGCACCGCCTGCACCTTGCCGGGGTCCATGGCTAGGCCTCTGTCTGACAACCTGTATCCCAGAAATTCTACTTCCTTGGCGTGAAACTGGCAATTTTACAGCTTGACCCACAGTTGGTGCTCTTGTAGCCTTTTCAGCACTTCCCTGACATCCTGGACATGCTGTTTTTCATTGTCCGAATAGATCAGGACATCGTCCAGAAATGCTACGCAGTTCTTGTACAGCAGGGGACCCAGCACATGGTGCATGAAGCTTTGAAAACAGGCGGAGCCTGACTGTAATCCAAATGGCATAACTAAGTACTCAAAGGCCCCCAGGGGGTGAACATGGTGGTTTTCCATTCGTCCCCCTCTCTCATTCTAATCAAATTGTAGGCCCCCCTAAGGTCCAGCTTGGTAAAAATCTTACCCTTCCTTACGCTGGTCAGAATATCATCTATTCTGGGCATTGGGAAGGTCACGGGTTCCGATACCAGGTTTAATTTTCGATAGTCCACGACGAGCCTCGGCTGATCCGTGTTTTTCTTATCCACAAAAAACACAGGGCTGCCCCCCACTGCCTTAGATTCTCTTATAAACCCCCTTTTCAAGTTCTTGTCTATAAAGTCTCGCAACTCCTGCATCTCTCTGTCGGACATGGCATACAGCTTACCCACCGGCAGCTGCGCCCCAGGGAGAAGGTTGATGTGGCAGTCGAAGGGCCTATGTGGCGGCAGCCTGTTCGCTTCCCTCTCACTGAAGACCTCTTGTAAGTCTGCGTACTGTGGTGGCACCTTCGCTTTCTGCTTCAGCGTGGTTACTGCCACTCTGGCCAACCTCACCCTGGGCTTCTCCCCTCCTAGACAGTGTTCCAAACAGTGGGCTGACCCGAAGGTGACTGTGCGTTGGTGCCACGCCACCACTGGATCATGTAGCACTAGCCAGCTCATCCCCACTATTATCAGGGGTCCCGCCAGTGTGGCCACATGAAAGGCAATGGTCTCTGTGTGCCTGGACACACTCATTCTCATTGGTGGGGTTTGATGTGTCACCTCCCCCCCTAGCAACTCCCTGCCATCTATCGTGGTCAGTTGGAGTGGGAAATCCAGTGGCAGCAAGTGGATCTGGTGCTCCAGCGCAAACTCCTTGCTAAAAAAATTACAGGAGCTGCCTGAGTCCAACATTGCCTTCACCTTGACTGGGTGTCCATTTGGGAGTTCTAGCACCACCTCTATCACTATAGAAACCTTGGGTGGGTCCGGTTGGGGCACTTCAATTAGTTGTTCGCTTGGCTGCTGCGCCCCCTGTGGGCAGTCAAGCGCTGGCGTTTTCCTGCGCCTTTTCCTCTGCCCCCTCCTCCTCGTTTCCAGCGGCCCCCACCATCCCTTGCCAAGCCTTTCTTTGTGGGCAGACCCTGGCAAAGTGTCCTGGCCGTTGGCAGAGGAAACATTTCTTGGAGTTTCTCCCAGCCTTTGCCTCCCTTTTGACTACTTGGTGGGCGCTCGGAACCTCGCGTGCACACGCCCCATCAATTTCCATTGGCACCATGTCATCAGAAGGCTGCCTTGGCATCTCAGGAATGCGGTAGTCAGGGCAACGCTCCCCTCTCCCTTCCCGCCTTTCCAAAGCGCGCGCTTCCTGGCGAGCGCCTATCGCCAGCGCAGCTTTCATCAGCTGATCCATAGTCTTTGGGCGGGGCGTGCGGGAGAGCTCATCCTTAACGGCTGGGGACAACCCCTCCTCAAACAGCATCCGTATGGGCGGGCTGTCCATATCCCATTCGAGTCTGTGTATTAGCATCGCAAAGCGGGACCAATAGTCTCTAACAGAAAGGTCCCCCTGCTTACATCTCATCAGCTCCCGTTGGGTCACACTCTCCCCCAATTGGCTGGAATACATAGCGTCCATCGCCTGAAAAAACTTCCGGACGTCCTTCATGGCGGGGTTATGCGCGGCCATTAGGGGTCTAACCCATTCCCTCACGCTGCCCTCAAGGTGCCCCACGATATAAGCCACTTGTGCCGCCTCGTCAGCAAAGTCATCATGCTGCAGTTGCAGTGCGTACTCTATTTCTGTCCGGAATCCATTATATTCTTGGGGTTCCCCCCCAAATTTGTGTACCAGTCCGGGTACCTTCTTTGCCACTGGGGTGGGTCTCACCTGCGCGTCCTGGGTGCGCCTCTCATCCAGCCACGCCATCAGCAGTGCTACATGCCGTTCCAGCTCCTGGTTCCTCTTCACCAGGTCCTGTGCCCACGCAGCTGGCTCCGCTGCCCCGGCGCCTCCAGTCTGGCTCATGTTTCCACTGCTTACTCACGAGTAACAGCAAGGGACTGACGGATTGCTGTGATGGTTTAGGGTGGTTACTCGTGATGGTTTAGAGTGGTTACATTCTTTCACCTTTGGTGGACGTGCCCAAAGATTAAGACTTTCTGGGAAATGATATACAATGAAATGAAAAAGGTGTTTAAATACACTGTGATGGTTTAGGGTGGTTACTCGTGCGTAAACTGCCTCCACTTCAATTAGATCATTTGCTCAACCATATTTAGGGTTAGAGCTCGCCCTCCGTGACGTGTTAGTCACTTGCAGAATCCATCAGTGGGCGTTTCTTGAATCTCTTGCAGCATAAAAGCTGCTTGACCCCGAGTCTCCGCCTATGTTCCCTGCGTGGAATGCATCTGCGCAAGTAAGGGGACGGCAAGGGCGTGTCAGCGCTCTCTCAGCTGGTTTCGGTTGAAGGGTCTTGGAGCCCTGACACCGATTCCTCCATCTCCTTCTCCTCTCTATTGGTGTCACGCTGAATTCCTTCCCCCTGACTGGTTCCCTCTCCGGCATCGCTCTGGAGCCCTGCCTCCACTTTTCACTCTGATGTCAGTTCCCTGACATACACCTTCCTGAAGAAACCAGAGGCCTTTCTCCTGGGCATGGTCGGCCAATTGGTGCTGTCAGGGGCTCAGGAGCAGAGGCACAGGAGAGGGAGGAAATGGAGAGCGAGGGGGAGGAATCCGAAGGGAGCGTAGGCGGTGACAGTGATCAGAGGGATTCCATGAGCCTCTCCAGCGAATCGGAAGATTCACAGAAGGGAGCGCCGCTGGCCAGGGCAAGGGGGGTGCCAAGGGGGAAACCCCAGAAGGAAGGGGCCAGCGGGGACTCCCAGAGCAGCAGTTGGAAATCAGGACCAGCTTCCCCACCAGAGCGCAGTGGGGGGGAGGAGTCCCAGGCATCGGGACCAGTGTTTTCACCACCAGCGAGAGGAGATGAGTCAGGATTGTCCACGCCTCCATCAGAGAGCGGGGAAACGGTCAAGAGGAAAGTTACCGGCTGGGCGCGCGCGCCAAGTTCAAATGTACAGGCGAGCGGCACAGCAGGTAGCCTGGATAGGGAGCCAGGTCCTAAAGCCCGCCGGAAGGAGGGGCAAGACTCAGGGGGGTCAGCGTCAGAAGAGTCCAGAAAGGAGGAAACCCCAGGGGGCAGAAAGACCCAGAGGAGGAAAGAACAACGGAAGAGGTGGAGTAAGGCTAGAGTCTTAAACTGGTGTCTAAGAGGCGGAGACTCAGATGGAGCTTCGCCGGTCTAGGCTCTAAGACGTAGAGTTGCACGCTGCGGTTTGGAAATGGAAACTAATCTTCAATAAAGACTTTTATACGTTATTACTGACTAGCGTTGGTCCTCTGTGAGCTGGGACCTGGAGGCAACTCTGACAGGTGCCAAAGAAGGATAGAACTTTTTTTATGTACGCTAGAGCAGCAGCAAGAATACTCATCGCAAAGTATTGGAAGACACAGGATCTACCGACTCTGGAAGAATGGCAGATGAAAGTAATGGAATATATGGATCTGGCAGAAATGACTGGCAGAATCCGAGACCTGGGAGAAGAGCTGGTGGAAGAGGACTGGAAGAAATTTAAAGACTATTTACAGAAACAGTGTAAAATTTATGAATGATGTTGGATTAAAAATAAGTGGCATTAGTGACAAAGTTAGAAAGAGTATGCAAAATGAATTTATGGATGAAAATATTGGAGTTGTGATATGTTAAGGTACAAAGTTAAAAATGATAAATGGAAAGAGGGTAAGGATTTGCTGATTTGATTGTGTAAATGGGAATACAAAAAGGGGAGCTGTGAGGAGGTCAAGAAAATAAGGATATGAGCTTCAAAGTTAGAAAAAGAATAATGGATATTTTTTCTTTTTTATTGTTATCTATTTTTTGTGTTTTGTGTATTTTCCTGTTTTGTGTGGGGGTTTTTTGTATTTTGTTAAAAACTTTAATAAATATTTATTTTAAAAAAAGAGAGAAACCCTGCCAGAAAGCAAGAGATATAGATGCCATGTATTTTCTTGTGCAGGAGGGGAGAGGAATTGACACAGAACACAATGAGAAAGCAAATTGCATGGGATGCCTATACCCTTGAAACCTCCACAAAGATATGTCTCCTGATGAGGGAATCAGAGATCAGAAATCCTCTGGGGACAGAGCTCCCGGCCTCTGCTATTCTACTCTTTAATAATTGCATCATTTTTCAGAGGTAGGAAACTCAATGCACAATAAGTAGACATCCAGGAGTTTACAGGGATCAGTAGGATGCTGACTTAACCAATGATCAAAACGTCAGAGTTCATCTCTCCCACCCGTAGGAAGGTTCAAGTAAAAGACAAAGGGGAGCATCACTCAGGAACTCTGGATCTTCTAAAATCTCCACAAGAAGCCTTGGTAAGACCTGCTATGTTATCATCAGCCTTGCAGAGCAACTGGGACCCAAGCAAACTTTGACATCTCATAGACTACTTAATATTTAAAACAACGCTGCCATTCACATTTCCTATATTTCTTCTCTGTATCTTTTCCTTAAAATGGTGAATGAAAATAGTACCACCATCACCGAGTTCATTCTCCAGGGCATCTCAAATGATCCAGGTATGAAAGTCTTATTTTTTGTGGTATTCCTGATCATCTATCTGGTCAATGTTGTGGGAAACCTGGGCATGATCATCTTGATCACACTTGATTCTCACCTTCACAATCCTATGTACTTCTTCCTCTGGCACCTGTCCTTCTGTGACATCTGCTACTCATCTGCCATTGCCCCCAGAATGCTGTCTGACTTGTTATCTGAGAGCAGGACCATCTCCTTCCCTGAATGTACTGTCCAGTTATACTTCTTTGCTGCCTTTGTGGATGCTGAGTGCTACATTTTAGCAGTGATGGCCTATGACCGCTATGTGGCCATCTGCAACCCATTGCTCTATTCCACTGCCATGTCCAAGTCCCTCTGCATCCTGCTCCTACTTGGGTCGTACATTGCTGGCACAACTAATGCCATAATACACACAACAGCCACCTTCAGCCTGCAGTTCTGCAGTTCCAACCTCATCAACCATTTCTTCTGTGATGTCCCTCCACTGCTGGCAATCGCTTGTTCTGACACCCACATTAATGAGATGTTGCTTTTTGCATTTGCTGGCTTTGTTGCGATGTGCTCCCTCTCCATCATCCTTCTCTCTTACATCTTCATTTTAGCAGCCATCCTGAGAATGCCCTCAGGGAGACTCAAAGCCTTCTCCACCTGTGGGTCCCACTTCACAGGTGTCACTTTATTTTATGGGACTCAGATTTTTATGTATCTCCGGCCCACCTCTGTCTATGCCTTGGATCAAGACAAATGGGCTTCTGTGTTCTACACTGTAGTGATCCCCATGCTCAATCCTCTGATCTACAGCTTGAGGAACAAAGATGTTAAGGAAGCTTTCAGAAAACTCATTAACAAGAAGCTGAACTCTGTCTTAAACTAAAATGCAGTATTATTACTGATTATTATTTTTTTGTGAACTGGTTCCATCGGAACTTAACTTGTAGGTTTCGGAACGATTTCCTTTCCCTTATGCCTGATCATCAATTTCCTACTAGCTAGAGAACAGGAAAACGAAGGAATTCAACCACAGAGTTATTGTCTGACATTCATTGAGCTATGTCATTTGCAATTTCAAAATCATTTGTGCTGAATGATGTTGATTGAAACTTCTTGTGGACTCTGCAATTTAACAAGTTTGAGGGGTCACCTGAAAGCAGGCATTCCATCAGACCACCTCAATGGGAGAGATGGGAAGTGTTGTGTTGGGATATAAGGAAGATATCAGAAGGAAGTGTCCCTTTCTTTCTACAAGACAAGACTAAAAGATGAAATTCCCCTTGGAGTACTGCACCATGAAAAGCACAGGAGCTTACGAAAGATGAAGAGGTTAAATCGGTAATGATACAGTGGGCACAGGATTTTGGGTATAATATTCAATTTGAAGATTGGGAAAAACTGTGGAAAGAGCATTTAAAATTTACGGCTTGTATTACACTGAAGGAGAATGTGATGAAAATGTTTTATAGATGGTATATGACACCTGAAAATTAGCAAAGATGTATAAGGTTGATAACAAATGTTGGAAGTGTAAAGATAAGGAAGGGACATTCTTTCATCAGTGGTGGGAATGTAAGAAAGTGAAAAGCTTTTGGGAAATGATATACAACGAGTTGAAAAAAATGTTAAGATATACTTTTGTGAAAAAACCCGAAGCTTTTCTCTTAGGTATGGTAGGAAAGGACATTAGAAGAAAGGACTACAAGCTTTTCCAGTACGCGGTAATGGCAGCCAGAATCCTGTTAGCCCAGAGGTGGAAACAAGAGGAAATACCGACGATAGAAGATTGGAGACTAAAAATGACAGACTATGCAGAGCTGGATAAATTAACTGGGAAAATCAGATATACTAAAGATCAAAAGTTCATCGAAGACTAGGGGAAATTTGTGGATTATCTGAAAAATATATGTGGCGTGAATACAACGCTAGTGGGTTTTAAAGAAGCACTGTAAAAAAAAGAAAACAAGTATTGTTTATTAGAAATAATGGGAGTAAGGAGGAAAAATGGCAATACGAAAAAAGGGAATGTGTATTAAAGGTATAACCATGGATGATTGTCAGAGACGCTGAAGGAAGTCAAAAAATAACTAAGATTTGTTGTAGGCGGGTTTAAACGAAAAATTGGATGGAATTTTATAAAATGTATAACAATAAAAATTATTATATAAAAAAGAAAAGCACAGGAGCTCAAGGGTCCAAAAAGCATTACATTCAAATACAGCACCTCCTAGCATACATAACAGGAAGATTCCACCATCTTCTTTAAAAATGTGTCACCATCAAAACAGCTGGTTTGCTATTTTATAACACTAATTCTCATCACCGGGTTGTATCCAACTAGGTTATACCCAGAGAAGACCCACTGAAATTTATCAGCTATGATAGTCATATCCATTTATATTCTGAGTAGGACTAACGTTCCAAGATTTTTATGTCATATTGTTGTGTTGTAGTCTAATGAATTGTTTGTTTACTGTCCTGGGTATCTTTGGGTTGACGGGTTGGTTATAATTATAACAACAACAACAACAACAACAAGCTTGATGTTATCAGATATTTTCCATGGAAATCACCACTAGAATGCAATCTGCCTAGTACATTGTGAGTGTTGTTAAGATTCTCCTCTCAAAATTCCAAAATACTATACAAAGTAACCCAAGAGAACCGGGATTCTGTGGCCTCCTCCAAAGCTTTCCTGTGGCTTTTGCAATTTCACAAGTGTGAGGCACCAGCTAGGCTGCCACTGACTTCTGCTCGGTATTCTGGACAGCCCAACCAGAAGTAAACACAGGCAAGCCTACAGTGGAACTATGCATTAGCTTACCACTCAATGCACTCTTACCTCACACAGCCTATGACGAGGGAGAGATGTGATTCAGTGCACATTTAAAGGTGAACTTACCTAGTTTCCACTTTCTGAAGCAATGTGAACCAAGACAAATCCATCGGTCAAAATTCAGACTTCTCTGAATTTTGCAATGCACACCCCCAGTCAAGTAATATTCCCAGACTAGGGTGAAATGTGCATTGTTGTTGTTGTTTAGTCGTTTAGTCGTGTCCGACTCTTCGTGACCCCATGGACCAGAGCACACCAGGCCCTCCTGTCTTCCACTGCCTCCCGCAGCTTTCTCAAACTCATGCTGGTAGCTTCGAGAACACCATCCAACCATCTCATCCTCTGTCGTCCCCTTCTCCTTGTGCCCTCCATCTTTCCCAACATCACGGTCTTTTCCAGGGAGTCTTCTCTTCTCATGAGGTGGTCAAAGTATTGGAGCCTCAGCTTCACGATCTGTCCTTCCAGTGAGCACTCAGGGCTGATTTCCTTAAGAATGGATAGGTTTGATATTCTTGCAGTCCATGGGACTTTCAAGAGTCTCCTCCAGGACCATAATTCAAAACCATCAATTCTTCGGCAATCAGCCTTGTTTATGGTCCAGCTCTCACTTCCATGCATCACTACTGGGAAAACCACGGCTTTAACTATACGGAACTTTGTTGGTAAGGTGATGTCTCTGCTTTTTAAGATGCTGTCTAGATTTGCCATCGCCTTTCTCCCAAGGAGCAGGCGTCTTTTAATTTTGTGACTGCTGTCACCATCTGCAGTGTCCATCTGCAGTATGACCTGTCCATCTTGGGTGGCCCTGCACGGCATAGCTCATAGCTTCTCTAAGTTATTCAAGCTCCTTCGCCATGGTGAGGCAGTGATCCATGAAGGGGAAATGTGCATATGAATGCATAAATCAGCGGGAAAGAAAAAAAGCATGCTTTATATCAGGCAGAATTATGTGCAAGTAAAAGTTTATTGGGAGAAAATTGCTATGGAATGCTGAGGAACTTTCACCAGAACAAACAACGACCCCATAAACGGATGTGGAAATGTGTGCAGCTTGAGAGTATGAAAATGTGAGAAACTGAGAGAAAGCAAAGCTAACAGATTCACCCATTCATACCCTCAACTGCATAAAGAGACATGATATCTATGTGAGAAAGAACAAGAGCAGGAGAGAGGGCAATAAGCAAATCCAAACCAAAATGCTTCCTCAGAGGAGATGGCAGGTAGGAAGGAGAGTAATACAGTGCAGAAATCAGGAGAAAGGAAGATTTTGGTTGTGGTCATACATTGGCAAGCAAGCAGGGGATTCAGGCAGGAGTGGGAGGAAGCTGGACAGATGGGAGGCTGAAAGAGGTCTCAGCTTCATCTGCAGATACTTTTATTTCTAGTAATTGCTGCTATGAGGGTTTTTATGATGGACTGGCAGGTAAGGACACCACACGCATCCACTGCAGCCACTGAGAGATGCTATCCAATACTAGAGCAATAGTAGTGCCCTCCATATGTTGTTGGACAACAGATTCCATCAGCCCTAGACAGTGTGGCAAGTGGTCAGGGATGACAGGCATTCCAGTCCAACAACTTATAAATGTCACCAGGTTGGCAAAGGCTGCACAACTCTAACTCTCCCTTCCCCCAGAAATATGGTTCTAACAACAATAGAAATAATGATGGACTTCATCTGCATTGGTATCAGAAAAGTGCATGTTTTATGTTTATAAACCCAGAGGGGTGGGAACCTCCTCTTTAATTCAGAGAAGACCTGAATTCTGCAGTCATTGTAGCTACTTTTTGTTCTTGAGTTGAATCTACAACCAGCAGGTGAGGACTTGTTCGTAGTGCCACTACTGGGGCTGCGGGGCTGGGGCTGACATGATAGGGGGCTTTTCAGTGCTAGGCTGCGGCTCTCTAACACCTCAGTTAAACTATGCAAGCAAAGGAACATGTCAGAATTTACGATCTCCCTCTCACACCAAGTGATGGCAGGCTGGCGACTTTATTACTCTTTAAATTTATTAGTCTTGACACAATAGTTTCAGTCTGAGCACACAGCTCAGTCTTCCGCACTCAATGAGTCAGTTGCGGCCACTGAAGGGTGGTCTCTTCTCCATTGGCTGCCCCCTCCTCCTGTTGGCCTGACGCCAAGCCTGGACTCTACCATTCCTCCTAGTACAAGGAGACTATGGAGCAGCTTGCCCAGTTTGCCCCTCCTCCCCAGAGAATGTGTCTGAGATCTGTGGCTCCTCTACCTGGCTCACGCTGTCTTGGGTGTTTATGACATGTATTCCAGGACGGGAGGGACTCACTTCACCCCCCATATGGGAAGAAGACATGCCTCTATCTCTTTCCGCCTGCCACCCCCCCCCCTTCATCATCGGAGCCCCGCTGTTGCTCTGGGAAGGAGGGTTCCTGACAGAACAGGAGTTGCAGAATTCTGCTGATCAATTGCTTGCTGCTGCCTGCAAACCCTGTATCCTTTGCCCACAGGTTATGAAATCAAACGATGTTGGAAAGGGATCGCAGGGTTGCAAGCACTGCCAATCACCTGGTTGGCAGCATCTGCAAATTCTGTTTTCAACAGGAAGCTGCATTTTTACCTGTCCCACAGCTGACGTCACGGCCCATCCCAGATAAAGAAGACACACATCTGATAGTTAACTCTTTATTGGCAAGATAAACACTTACAGCAGCTCCCACAGTGCTCTGGATACACACACAAATATACTCCTCTAGCCTATAGGAACCTAAAGGTCTGGAGCCTATGGAGCAGTTGCAGCAACTGTTAAATTCCACCTCTCCACCTGCTTATATGTTCTCCCCTGATGGGTTGTGCTCCAGCAACCAGAGACCTCTACCGGTATGGAAGGTGCCACTGCCCTTCCCACTTCAAGCCCCTCCTGGATTTAGGAGACAGCAGGCAGAGGAAGGTGCGAAGTCTATTGAACCGTCTGCTGGCTGAAAAGCCTCTTCTGCTGCGACCCCATCTGGTGTGCATGCCACTCTGCCCTGACACTCGTCCCTTGGCTCCTGCCTTGTAGGCAGTGTCAGGACCCATAAATCAATGGTCCCCTTGCCTGGGTAACTCCCCTAGTCCCCTGCCTTCGCTCTGTCCCACTTTGTCCTGACTCTCTCCTGGCTCCTGCCTTGTAGGCAGTGTCAGGACCCATAAATCAATGGTCCCCTTGCCTGGGTAACTCCCCTAGTCCCCTGCCTTCGCTGCACACCCTTCAGAGTCCTGCCAGCCCTTGAAACTGTTGCTGATATTAGGTGCAGGAAGGAAAATGAGAGCCCCTGACAAACCACAGTTAGTCCCATTACCTGAGAAACCCTGCCAGAAAGCAAGAGAAATGGGTGCTATGTATTTTCTTCTGCAGGAGGGGAGGGGAAATGACAGTGAGTACAATGAGAAAGCAAATTGCTTGGGATACCTATACCCTTGAAAGGTCCACAAAGATATGTCTCCTGATGAGGGAATCAGAGATCAGAAATCCTCTGGGGACAGAGCTCCCTGCCTGTGCCATTCTACTCTTTTATTATCGCATCATTTCTGGGATGTAGGAAATTCAATGCACAATAAATAGACATCCAGGAGTTTACAGGGATCAGTAGGATATTGACTTAACCAATGATCAAACCTTCAGAGTTCATCCCTCCCACCCGCAGAAAGGTTCAAGTAAAAGACAAAGGGGAGCATCACTCAGGAACTCTGGATCTTCTAAAATCTCCACAAGAAGCCTTGGTAAGACCCAGCTATGTCATCATCAGCCTCACAGAGCAAGTGGGACCCAAGCAAACTTTGACATCTCATAGACTAATTAATATTTAAAACAACTCTGCCATCCACATTTCCTACATTTCTCCAAACCACTGTATCTTTTCCTTAAAATGGTGAATGAAAATAGTACCACCATGACCGAATTCATTCTCCAGGGCATCTCAAACGATCCAGGTATGAAAATCTTATTCTTTGTGGTATTCCTGATCATCTATCTGGTCAATGTTGTGGGAAACCTGGGCATGATCATCTTGATCACACTTGATTCTCACCTTCACAATCCTATGTACTTCTTCCTCTGGCACCTGTCCTTCTGTGACATCTGCTACTCATCTGCTATTGCTCCCAGAATGCTGTCTGACTTGTTATCTGAGAGCAGGATCATCTCCTTCCCTGAATGTACTGCCCAGCTCTTGTTCAGTGCTGCCTTTTTGGATGCCGAGTGCTACATTTTAGCAGTGATGGCCTATGACTGCTATGTGGCCATCTGCAACCCATTGCTCTATTCCACTGCCATGTCCAAGTCCCTCTGCATCAGGCTCCTACTTGGGTCATACATTGCTGGCACAACTAGTGCCATAATACACACAACAGCCACCTTCAGCCTGCAGTTCTGCAGTTCCAACCTCATCAACCATTTCTTCTGTGATGTCCCTCCATTGCTGGCAATCGCTTGTTCTGACACCCACATTAATGAGATTTTGCTTTTTGCATTTGGTGGCTTTGTTGCGATGAGCTCCCTCTCCATCATCCTTCTCTCTTACATCTTCATTTTAGCAGCCATCCTGAGAATGCCCTCAGGGAGACTCAAAGGCTTCTCCACCTGTGGGTCCCACTTCACAGGGGTCACTTTATTTTATGGGACTGAGATTTTCATGTATTTCCGGCCCACTTCTGTCTATGCCTTGGATCAAGACAAATGGGCTTCTGTGTTCTACACTGTAGTGATCCCCATGCTCAATCCTCTGATTTACAGCTTGAGGAACAAAAATGTTAAGGAAGCTTTCAGAAAACTCATTAACAAGAAGCTGAACTCTGTCTTAAATTAAAATGCAATATTAATACTGAATGGGGTTTTCTTTGTGAACTGGTTCCATAGGAACTTGACTTGTAGGTTTCAGAATGATTTCCTTTCCCTTATAGCTGACCATCAATTTCCAGAGAACCAGAGAGAACCAGAAAACGAAGGAATTCAACCACAGAGTTGTTGTCTGACATTCATTGAGCAATGTCATTTGTAAATTCAAAATCATCTGTTCTGAATGAGGTTGGCTGAAACTTCATGTGGACTCTGCAATTTAACAAGTTTGAGGCATTCTGAAAGCAGGGTGTGAAGGGTCACCTCACCTGAAAGCAGGCATTCCATCAGACCACCTCAATGGGAGAGATGGGAAGTGTTGTGTTGCGATATAAGGAAGATATCAGAAGGAAGTGTCCTTTTATTTCTACAAGACAAGACTAAAATAAGAAATTCCCCATGCACCATGAAAATCATAGGAGCTCAAGTGTTCAAAATGCATTACATTCAAATACAGCACCTCCTAGCATACATAACAGGAAGATTGGACCATCTTCTTTAAAAATGTGTCATCATGAAAACAGCTGGTTTGCTATTTTATAACACTAATTCTCATCATCGGGTTGTATCCAACTAGCTTATACCCAGAGAAGACCCACTGAAATTTATCAGCTATGACAGTCATATCCATTTATATTCTGAGTAGGACTAACGTTCCAAGATTTTTATGTCATATTGTTGTGTTGTAGTCTAATGAATTGTTTGTTTACTGTCCTGGGTATCTTTGGGTTGACGGGTTGGTTATAATTATAACAACAACAACAACAACAACAAGCTTGATGTTATCAGATATTTTCCATGGAAATCACCACTAGAATGCAATCTGCCTAGTACATTGTGAGTGTTGTTAAGATTCTCCTCTCAAAATTCCAAAATACTATACAAAGTAACCCAAGAGAACCGGGATTCTGTGGCCTCCTCCAAAGCTTTCCTGTGGCTTTTGCAATTTCACAAGTGTGAGGCACCAGCTAGGCTGCCACTGACTTCTGCTCTGCCTTCTGGCCAGCCCAACCAGAAGTAAACACAGGCAAGCCTACAGTGGAACTATGCAGTAGCAGCTTACCACTCAATGCACTCTTACCTCACACAGCCTATGATGAGGGAGAGATGTGATTCAGTGTACATTTAAAGGTGAACTTACCTAGTTTCCACTTTCTGGAGCAATGTGAACCAATAAAATCCCATCGGTCAAAATTCAGACTTCTCTGAATTTTGCAAATCACATACCCAGTCAAGTAATATTCCCAGACTAGGGTGAAATGTGCATATGGATGCAAAAATCAATGGGAATAATAAAAAGCATGCTTTATATCAGGCAAAATTGTGTGCAAGAAAAAGTTTATTGGGAGAAATTTGCTATGCAATGCTGAGGAACTTTCACCAGAACAAACAACAACCCTGTAAACGGGTGTGGAAATGTGTGCAGCTTGAGATTGGGAAAATGTGAGAAACTGAGAGAAAGCAACGCTAACAGATTCACCCACCCATACCCTCAGCTGCATAAAGAGACATGATATCTATGTGAGAAAGAACAAGAGCAGGAGAGAGGGCAATAAGCAAATCCAAACCAAAATGCTTCCTCAGAGGAGATGGCAGGTAGTAAGGAGAGTAATGCAGTGCAGAAATCAGGAGAAAGGAAGATTTTGGTTGTGGTCATACATTGGCAAGCAGGAGATTCAGGCAGGAGTGGGAGGAAGCTGGACAGATGGGAGGCTGAAAGAGGTCTCAGCTTCATCTGCATTTACTTTTATTTCTAGTAATTGCTGCTTCATAAAGAAGGGTTTTTAAAATGGACTGGCAGGTAAGGACACCACATGCATCCACTGCAGCCACTGAGAGATGCTATCCAATACTAGAGCAATAGTAGTGCCCTCTATATGTTGTTGGACAACAGCTTCCATCAGCCCTAGACAGAGTGGCAGGTGGTCAGGGATGACAGGCATTCCAGTCCAACAACTTATAAACGTCACCAGGTTGGCAAAGGCTGCACAACTCTAACTCTCCCTTCCCCCAGAAATATGGTTCTAACAACAATAGAAATAATGATGGACTTCATCTGCATTGGTATCAGAAAAGTGCATGTTTTATGTTTATATACCCAGAGGGGTGGGAACCTCCTCTTTAATTCAGAGAAGACCTGAATTCTGCAGTCATTGTAGCTACTTTTTGTTCTTGAGTTGAATCTACAACCAGCAGGTGAGGCCTTGTTCGTAGTGCCACTACTGGGGCTGTGAGGCTGGGGCTGACTTGTGATAGGGGGCTTTTCAATGCTAGGCTGAAGCTTTCTAACACCTCAGTTAAACTATGCAAGCAAAGGAACATGTCAGAATTTACGATCTCCCTCTCACACCAAGTGATGGCAGGCTGGCGACTTTATTACTCTTTAAATTTATTAGTCTTGACACAATAGTTTCAGTCTGAGCACACAGCTCAGTCTTCCGCACTCAATGAGTCAGTTGCGGCCACTGAAGGGTGGTCTCTTCTCCATTGGCTGCCCCCTCCTCCTGTTGGCCTGACGCCAAGCCTGGACTCTACCATTCCTGCTAGTACAAGGAGACTTTGGAGCAGCTTGCCCAGTTTGCCCCTCCTCCCCAGATAATGCGTCTGAGATCTGTGGTTCCTCTACCTGCCTCACGCTGTCTTGGGTGTTTATGACACGCATTCCAGGACGGGAGGGACTCACCTCACCCCCATATGGGAAGAAGACATGCCTCTATCTCTTTCCGCCTGCCACCCCCCCCCCTTCATCATCGGAGCCCCGCTGTTGCTCTGGGAAGGAGGGTTCCTGATAGAACAGGAGTTGCAGAATTCTGCTGATCAATTGCTTGCTGCTGCCTACAAACCCTGTATCCTTTGCCCACAGGTTATGAAATCAAACGATGTTGGAAAGGGATCGCAGGGTTGCAAGCACTGCCAATCACCTGGTTGGCAGCATCTGCAAATTCTGTTTTCAACAGGAAGCTGCATTTTTACCTGTCCCACAGCTGACGTCACGGCCCATCCCAGATAAAGAAGACGCACATCTGATAGTTAACTCTTTATTGGCAAGATAAACACTTACAGCAGCTCCCACAGTGCTCTGGATACACACACAAATATACTCCTCTAGCCTATAGGAACCTAAAGGTCTGGAGCCTATGGAGCAGTTGCAGCAACTGTTAAATTCCACCTCTCCACCTGCTTATATGTTCTCCCCTGATGGGTTGTGCTCCAGCAACCAGAGACCTCTACCGGTATGGAAGGTGCCACTGCTCTTCCCACTTCAAGCCCCTCCTGGATTTAGGAGACAGTAGGCAGAGGAAGGTGCGAAGTCTATTGAACCATCTGCCGACTGAACAGCCTCTTCTGCTGCTGCCCCATCTGGTGTGCCTTCCTCCATCCCACCCTGACCTGACACTCATCCCTTGGCTCCTGCCTTGTAGGCAGTGTCAGGACCCATAAATCATTGGTCTCCTTGCCTGGATAACTCCCCTAGTCCCCTGCCTTGTCTGCACACCCTTCAGAGTCCTGCCAGCCCTTGAGAGTGTTGGTGGTGTCAGGTGCAGAAAAGAAAATGAGGGCCCCTGACAAACCATAATTAGTCTCATTGCCTGATAAACCCTGCCAGAAAGCAAGAGAAATGGATGTCGTGTGTTTTCTTCTACAGGAGGGGAGGGGAAATGACAGTGAGTACAATGAGAAAGCAAATTGCTTGGGATGCCTATACCCTTGAAAGCTCCACAAAGATATGTCTCCTGATGAGGGAATCAGAGATCAGAAATCCTCTGGGGACAGAGCTCCCTGCCTGTGCCATTCTACTCTTTTATTATCGCATCATTTCTGGGATGTAGGAAATTCAATGCACAATAAATAGACATCCAGGAGTTTACAGGGATCAGTAGGATATTGACTTAACCAATGATCAAACCTTCAGAGTTCGTCTCTCCCACCTGTACGAAGGTTCAAGTAAAAGACAAAGGGGAGCATCACTCAGGAACTCTGGATCTTCTAAAATCTCCACAAGAAGCCTTGGTAAGACCCAGCTATGTCATCATCAGCCTCACAGAGCAAGTGGGACCCAAGCAAACTTTGACATCTCATAGACTAATTAATATTTAAAACAACCCTGCCATCCACATTTCCTACATTTCTCCAAACCACTGTATCTTTTCCTTAAAATGGTGAATGAAAACAGTACCACCATCACCGAATTCATTCTCCAGGGCATCTCAAACGATCCAGGTATGAAAATCTTATTCTTTGTGGTATTCCTGATCATCTATCTGGTCAATGTTGTGGGAAACCTGGGCATGATCATCTTGATCACACTTGATTCCCACCTTCACAATCCTATGTACTTCTTCCTCTGGCACCTGTCCTTCTGTGACATCTGCTACTCATCTGCCATTGCCCCTAGAACATTGTCTGACTTGTTATCTGAGAGCAGAACCATCTCCTTCCCTGAATGCACTGCACAGTTCTACTTCAGTTCTGCCTTTTTGGATGCCGAGTGCTACATTTTAGCAGTGATGGCCTATGACCGCTATGTGGCCATCTGCAACCCATTGCTCTATTCCACTGCCATGTCCAAGTCCCTCTGTATCCGGCTCCTACTTGGCTCATACATTGCTGGCACAACTAGTGCCATAATACACACATCAGCCACCTTCAGCCTGCAGTTCTGCAGTTCCAACCTCATCAACCATTTCTTCTGTGATGTTCCTCCATTGCTGGCAATTGCTTGTTCTGACACCCACATTAATGAGATTTTGCTTTTTGCTTTTGGTGGCTTTGTTGAGGTGAGCTCCCTCTCCATCATCCTTCTCTCTTACATCTTCATTTTAGCAGCCGTCCTGAGAATGCCCTCAGGGAGGCTCAAAGCCTTCTCCACCTGTGGGTCCCACTTCACAGGGGTCACTCTATTTTATGGGACTGTGATTTTCATGTATCTCAGGCCCACCTCTGTCTATGCCTTGGATCAAGACAAATGGGCTTCTGTGTTCTACACTGTAGTGATCCCCATGCTCAATCCTCTGATCTACAGCTTGAGGAACAAAGATGTTAAGAAAGCTTTCAGAAAACTCATTAACAAGAAGCTGAACTCTGTCTTAAACTAAAATGCAGTATTATTACTGAATTATTATTTTTTTGTGAATTGTTTCCATAGGAACTTGACTTGTAGGTTTCAGAACGATTTCCTTTCCCTTATAGCTGATCATCCATTTCCTACTAGCTAGAGAACCAGAATATGAAGGAGTTCAACCACAGAGTTATTGTCTGACATTCATTGAGCAATGTCATTTGCAATTTCAAAATCATCTGTGCTGAATGAGATTGACTGAAACTTCATGTGGACTCTGCAATTTAACAAGTTTGAGGCATTCTGAAAGCAGGCATTCCATCAGACCACCTCAGTGGAAGAGATGGGAAGTGTTGTGTTGGGATATAAGGAAGATATCAGAAGGAAGTGTCCGTTTATTTCTAGAAGACAAGACTAAAGAAGAAATTCCCCTTGGAGTACTGCACCATGAAAAGCACAGGAGCTCAACGGTTCAAAAAGCATTACATTCAAATACAGCACCTCCTAGCATACATAACAGGAAGATTCCACCATCTTCTTTAAAAATGTGTCATCATGAAAACAGCTCTGATCTACAGCTTGAGGAACAAAGATGTTAAGGAAGCTTTCAGAAAACCCATCAACAATAAGCTAAGTCCTGTCCTAAACTGAAATGCTATGTTATTACTCAATTTTTTTCCCCTTTCACTTATGGCTAATTCTCAATTTCCTACTAGCTAGAGAATCAGAAATATGCAGAATGAGGTTGGCTGAAACTTCTGAAATGACTCAATAGTAAGCGGTTGGAAAATTACAGCCTATCAGGTTCATTTCAAATATATCCCTTTACAAAAGGGCACAAGTCACAGCTAACACTACATGCAGCATTTATGCAGATACATCCTCATATTTGTAATAATAATGAGGAAACAGACCAGTTATCATCTACACTGCATCACTGTGCACATTTATTTACATGCAACATGCCACATGTGCAAAAACACTTTTGTTAAGCAATTATGTCATGAATGGCAACCTGTTGCCCTATAAATTTTGCTGGATTCCAGTTTCCATCAGCCTCAATTGATATGGCCAAGGTCACAAATGATGGCAGTATCTAGAAGGACTACAGCAGTATCTAGAGGGCCACAGGTCCCCCAACCCCTGAATTATGTGACTTCTCTTTTGTAAATCCCTACCTCACATTGAAGAGTATTGCTGGATCAGAGCAGTTTCTTTCTGCCTTAGATTCCTTTTAGCAATAATAATGTAATCTACTCACATTTGGGGCAGGTAATAAAATCAATAACTATCAAATATATTGATTGGTTTGTGTCATCTGGTGTCTGGTGACTGAGGCTGCTTTTCTATATATGAGGAAATGGGACCTGTGACCTTCCAGGTGTCATTTATTCCAGCTCCAATCAGCCCCAGTCAAGGCAAATGGTCAGAGATTATGGGAATTGTCATCCAACAACATCTAGAGGGCCATAGGTTTCCCAGCTTTGCTTATACAGCCTTAACTGGAGTAGAGACCCATTGACCTCAGTAGGACTTACTTCTGAGATGATATGTATAGGATTGCACTGTAAAGCTTGTTAACTTTACTTGAATGATTCATATATTGTATTTCTGCTTTCTGTGTGTGTGTGTGCGTGTGTGCGTGCGCGTGTGTACGCACGCATGCTTTGTGTGTGCGTGTGTGAAAGTTCAGTCTTCGCTGGGCTTACATCTATATTTTTGTAAAATATTTGTTCTCCATTTTATTCATTTGAAAGAAATGAGCTCAAGTCCACACATAAATATGTTACAGTACATTTTCTATCACTAAAACAGCACAACTTGGCAACTCCTCTTGAATATTATCCTTATAGATTGTCTTTGATTTGATTTACTACTATGCTGCTTTTCCTTAAAATGAATCCCAAAGCAGCTTCTGAACAATAAATATTAACATGATAGAGCATAATAGAGTTTCACAAATACAGTATAAATTATGAAGAATGTAATTGTTTCACTGGTTATTTATTAATCAATCTATCTATAAAATACTATTAACACAGCAACAAAGTAACAACTATAAAATAATCATTACAATCAAAAAAATCATATTATATGATTAAAAAATCAATACATCATTTATAATCTATCAATCAATCTTAACAACATTAACAAAATAGCAAGCACAAACAACAACTCAGCACTGTTATGTTATTTGATGGACAGGCATAAACATGACAGAGATTGTGGTGATCGGGTATCTTATTTTTTGCATGCCACAGAAACGTTTGTTGTTGTTGTTGTAAAACAACACAGCTTTTTCTCTGATAAATGAATTGTGCCTGAAAGTGGACCCATTGAAATAAATGGGCCTAAGTAACTCATTACTAGCTAAAATCCATTGATGTCAATTGGTTTACTCTGTGTTTTAGTCATACCATCCTATAAAACCATTGGGAACAGTGTAAACAAAAGGAACAAATTGTCCCATCCCAGTGTTCTGTGGGTATGACCTCTAGAAGAGACATGACCAGGGGTCATGTGCAGAATTCTGTGATATTCCGGCAGTGGACAAAGCTGCATTGTAACTTTTGAATAAATGTTTGGTTTTAAATAAATGAATGAATGAATGTTGAATAAGCATATAGCCATATATCTATTTAGTTTCCAATTCATATCCTTCTCCAGTATTGTGGGGTTTCAAACACAGTGGGGTTTCAAAAGAACAAGGGAATATAAGTAACAATATCGCCTCTGCAAGTTGGCCAGTGTCTGTTGGGATCCGTGTTTGCAGTGATGGGATTGTTGTTCTATCACATGACGGTGTATGTTTTTATTCCACAGTGTGGGAAGTGACGGAGACAGGATGTTTGTGTTTCTGTGTTCTGTGAAGTGGGACTATTGTCCTTTGTTCTTTCTCTTTGCTGTCTAATGAGAAAGAGGAAGGAGCTAAGTCAGAATGCTCCATGTGTATTGTAGATTAGCCAAAATGCTGTGCTACTGAGTTACACGAACTGCAAATACTCTGCAGGATCCCTAAGTGTGCTGATGCTTCTTAGTATCAGTCACTGTGATGTTCAGGCTGGAGAAAGCTTTTGAAGCTCCCAAATGACCGACCAGGAGGGAGACAACGTGCCAGTTGGGCATGTGTCTCTGCCAGGGTCCTACACGCGAGTAGGACAATCCTAATAGTGTCACAATAATCATGCGTGTCCTGTTGTGGTTCCTGGCATGTGCTCTCCTCCTCCCCACCCCATGCCCAAGCATAGGACCACCTCATTCTGGCACTCCTTCAGAGAGCAATACAACAGAGTGATTTCAAAATGACAACAAAATATAAGCAACCAGAGTGTAGGGGGACTAGAGACAGGTGTACTGTAGGGATAGACTAGCCACTGAGTCAAAGTACTCTGATACTGTTGAGGTTGTTGACTTCCAATTTAATAATCTGCCTTGGGTCTAGTTAAATGTAGTGGTGCCATGAGACCAATATGTCAACATTCTGCCCCCTCTTATTGTAAACAAATTCATTAAAGTCTAATTAGGACTCTGTAAGAAATGAACACTTTCAAGAAACTGCCCCAGTGAAAAACATCAGTCTGTCAAAATGGAGCAAGGTCCTGAACCCTGGCAAATGAGTAGCTCCATACTGAAACACCCTGGAGTTTGTAGCTTTTAAAATGTGTGGTGCTTGTATACACAAATAATGACCTGAGGCTCAAAAAGGCAACATTACTGCTTTCTTATAACAAATTTTTGGATGAGATGCCACTGCTATCCAAAAATCTGTCGTCATGAAACAACTGAATTTCTGTTTTAAGATGCTAATTGGTAATATAACAACAACCATGATGATGTTATCAGATCTTTGATTTGAAATCATTACCAGAATGAAATTTGTATGGTATGTTGTCAGTGATGCGAGGACTATGCTCTCAAAAACTCAAATTCCTATTCCAAAGTAATCCAGATTCCACACCAAGAGAGCCAGGATTCTGTAGCCTGTGTGAATTAAGTTAGAACATACATGTTGTTTTAGGTTTTAGTTTTGCTTTTTTGCATAACTTACTCTGGTTTTTCTAGTCATTTACAGTAGAAAGGAACTATGCACAATACCTGAGCTATTTCTCATCACTAATGGATCTTCTCCAAAGCGTTGTTGTGGCTTTTGCCTCATTGGGAGAGATGGGAAGTGTTGTGTTGGGGTATCAGGAAAGCATGTCAGAAGGAACCAGGCCTCTCAAAGAACAAATGTCCTTTATTACTACAAGACAAGACTAAAAGAAGAAACTCACCCTGGAGTACTGCACCATAGAAATTACAGGGGCTCAAGGGTCCAAAAAGCATTACATTCATACAGCACCCCAGGCTTACATAGCAGGAAGCAGGGCTCACTTGCAGGCAGGAAGTGTCTTGTTTAAATGATTGTATGTAAGCCACTCTGGTAACCATTTTGGCTGAAGAGCAGGGTATGGATGACAACAACAACAACAACACAGGCTATACTGTGGGTGTTTTAAAGGTCAATCAATGCTATAACTTCATTCATTGGCTAAAAACACTGAAAGGTGGGGAAAGACTAGCTTCTTTAAAAAAACAAATGAGAATAGAGCCTGAACATTTTGCCTCATATTTTTGGATCTACAAATGTTTGTACAATTTCTTTTGAACAGGTTATACCTCAATTTCTACATTCCAGTAATGAGTCCCATCCCACAAGTTTCAGTAATACCCATAAGTATCCAATTCATGGTATTCATTGCTTGTTTCCCATACTCTGTGCAATAGTATGGAGACAACAGAAACCATGAGTCATTCCCTCCAGCTGCTTCCTTCTTGTAGTTGCTTGCCCTTTACCAAGTTTCTGTAGCACCACTTCAGTTTTCTGTTTTCTGTGCAGCAAATGAAGCTATTGTCCCCAGTACCAGGTGTTCACCTGTCATCTGTAATACTGTCTCCCTTCTCCTTAGGATTTAGTTTAAAGCACTCCTGATCAGGTTCAGGAGACTCTTAGCAAACATATTGTTGCCAACCATTGGTGCAATCCATCTCCTGCTAGAAGTCCTTCCTCAAACATATAACACCTGTGTTCAGAGATCTGCACTTGTTGCCAATCTGTGACAGGGCCAGCTTCAAGGTTTTACTGTTATTATTTAAACCCCTTAACAACCAGTCTACCTACGATATCACATTACCCCATGTGTGTACACAATCGACAGAATTGGCACGTTTATAAATCAACAAAATACCTGCACCACATCTGTAAGAACATATCATTTGGTGTGCCAGCACTGACACTTTAGAACTCCTAGATTTTTTATATTGGACAGGTGCCTTCACCTGTTAAAGGCATTCTTATTCAGATAAACCTACCCAGATGTTTAGAAATTTTGTAGGAGTGTTAATTATTTTAGTCTATTTTACTGCTGTTGTAACATTCTGCATATTTTAAATTACAGTTGCAAAACTTTTTAGTGGTACAGTGGTACCTCAGTTACAGACACTTCAGGGTACAAACGCTTCAGGTTACAGAAACCCAGAAATAGTACCTCGGGTTAAGAACTTTGCTTCTGGGTGAGAACAGAAATTGTGCTCCAGTGGCGGCATCAGGAGGCCCTATTAGCTAAAGTGGTACCTCAGGTTAAGAACAGTTTCAGGTTAAGAACAGAGATCGAGAATGAATTAAGTTCTTAACCTGAGGTACCACTGTACTGCTTTTCAACAAGTGTATAATCAAGAAGTTCATATATCTTTTCTTCTCTTCTTCAAAGAGGATATTCCTTGAGACTTGTAGACTTCACTGGGCAGATGCTATCAATTACTCTTGGCTCTTTCAGAGGAAATGGCTGTTGAAGATATCATGCAAGAGAGAAATCCTGGATATATTTCCACAGTAGTCCAGCTTCTGACCCATTGCAATATTTTCTTTCTTTCTTTCTTTCTTTCTTTCTTTCTTTCTTTCTTTCTTTCTTTTCTTACTCCCTCCCTATCTTACTTCTTTATCTTCCAGTTAAACATCAGCCAAATGTCAGAGACACAGCTGCAACCATCCAGCAGTCTGTACCAAAAGTCCTATAAAAATTATAAGCTTTAACATTGTCAGGCAACATACTTCTCCATCACCCGTCTCAGAGCACTCTTCACTTCCTTATTCCTCAAGCTGTAGATGAGGGGATTTAGCATGGGTATTACCACCGCGTACAATAAAGAGGCAACTTTGCCTCCATTTCTTGATGTATTAGGTTGGAGATACATAAAGATAAAGCTGCCATAAAGGATAATAACAGCCATCAGGTGGGAAGAGCAGGTGGAGAAGGCTTTATGCCTGCCCTCAACTGAGCGGATTCTCAAAATAGTGGCAACAATGTAAGAGTAAGAGATAAGGACTGTCAAATGGGTGCTTATCAGGTTAAAGCTAGCAAATGAAAACATGACAAAGATATTGAGGCTGGTATCAGAACAGGAAAGTTGAAAGAGTGGGGGACCTTCACAGTAAAAATGATCAATGACATTAGGACCACAAAATGATAAACGAGTCATGCAACCTGTGTGTATCACAGCATTGACAGTTCTGGCAATGTATGAACCAGCCACCAGAAAAGCACAAACCTTCTGAGACATGGTGATTGTGTAGGTGAGTGGGTTACAGATGGCCATGTAGCGGTCATATGCCATAGCAGCCAGGAGGTAACACTCAGTGGTGGCAAAAGTTACATAAAAATAGAACTGAACTATACACTCATTGAAAGTAATCACTTTCTTTTCCCTTAGGAGGTCTTTCAGCAGCCTGGGACTGATGGTAGTTGAGTAGCAAATGTCTAAGAAGGACAAATTACTAAGGAAGAAATACATGGGGGTGTGAAATCGAGCATCAGCCCTGATTAACATAAGCATCCCAAGATTTCCCACAATTGTGATGAGATAATTGACTAGAAACAATGCAAATAAGATAGCAGCCAACTCTGGACTGTCAGTGAATCCCGTGAACACAAACTCCTTCACTCTACTGCTGTTCCTGTCAGGCATTTTTTCCCCCTGATGGAATCAAAGAGAAACAAAATGGTGGTGGGTGAGGAGTGGGAAGATTTGGAAATCATTCACCATCAGAAATGAGGTAATCAGTCTTCACCACTATATGTGCTTTTTTAAATAGAGAAATTGAGGTTTAAACCCCTGAATTATGGCTGGAATATAAAATTTAAAGGATCACCATTGGTGGAGAACACCTTTAATATATGAGGATGGTGTTTCCATATCTCCTCCTTCACAATTTAAAGCAGTGGCACTCTATTACCTTGAAATAAGGCAGTATACAAAGCTTTACACAGCACAAAGAGAGGGTGATGTAGTAGGGTGGCCATATGTCCGGAACTTCCCAGACATATATGGAATACTGCAGTCGTAAGCAGTGTTCAGCTGTAAATCGACCAAAATTTATGGGACAATCCAGACACATGGCAATCCATGTTGGCAGTGTCATTTTGAGGTGATTTCACCAAAAAACCTAAACAGCTTTAGGCAAAACTAAAAAAGCTAAACGACTTTGGCAAAAACCCCAAAAAGCTTTTGTGTCCAGATTTTCACCTTTTGAAATACGGCAACCATATGATATAGGGAGGGCAGAGGGGGACTGAGCCCACATTCCGACATGTGAAGATTCCCCAGAAACACCTCTGTCTGCGGCCAACTTGCTGGTATTGAACACTAAGTGATTATTATCAGTAGCAAACTAGGCCTGTCTACAAAGGGTGACCACTATATGTGCACATCTCATTCTGTTAAAGAAAACACATGGAAAACATATGCTCTTAAATTACACTGCATTTTGCAGTTTAATTCTGATAATATTTCAGCGGAGCCCTTTCACAAACATGCATGCAGAAACATTGAAATCTCCTTGCTTGCAGTACTTACGACACCATCTTCCTGTAATGTTTGTGTATGTGTGTGTGCTTTGTAATAGTTACATGCACTTAAGAGAAAAATAGTTAATTGATTCTATTAAAGTGTTGAAACACAAAATATTGGCGCTATTATTTCATATCCTCCAACATTTCCATGATGAAAATAGGGACGTTCCATTCCATAATGATGATTTTACTATTTATACTCCACACATCTTACTGGGTCACCCTAGCCACTCTGGGCAGCTTCCAACATATATAAAAACATAATAAAACATTAAACATTTTTTTAAAAAAACTTCCCTGTACAGGATTGTCTTCAGGCGGCTTGGGGATTGAATAACTCCATGCCCTCCAACATTTATCCAATGAAAATAGGGACATCCTTAGGGAAAGTGGAGCATTCTGGGATCAAACCAGAAACTGGGATGACTTCTCTAAATCAGGGATGTCCCTGGAAAATGGGAACACGTGGAGGGTCTGTTATTTGCTGCAGAAAATGCAGTTTCATTTTTTTCAAGAGAAGGAATTCAATTAGAACTTCATTTTAACCCACTGTAGATATGAGCCTATCTCACATGTTTTGACCTTTAGAACTGTAATCTCCAGGTTGAAATTCCTGAATCAGGCCATATTTAAAGTAGTCAATAGCCTTTTGATGAACTTCACAATGTTGGGCTCCAAGACTCCTCAGATTTTTGGCTGTCCTCCTATCAGACCAGACAGGCTCTGCCCAGCAGCTCCTTTCATCTCCCTCAATAAGGGGTGTCTGCCATCTTTGACCTTCTCTTTTTCCATGACTTACTATAGTGCTTAAAAGCCATCAGGAGGAGTCTGGAGTCTTGGAAATTCTTATCCTCACCTTTACCCACCTGTAACCTATCCTGGTCAGCATGGTTAGGAGCAATGGGCTGGTTTAGCAGCTTCTATCCTACCATCAGGAAGTTACCTGGGATATCATTCTTTCCTTTCCTTGTGTCCTCCAGTGGAAGCATCTACTGGGTCATTTGATCTTTCTTAGATCCAAGAGTGGAATCTGTATTCCTCCAAGGTCCTCTAAGATGCAAACAACTGTTTGATAGGCAAGCATACTATTGACTAAGATTGCTACAGATATTAGTGAAAGACCTGCAGTTGCTGCATTGATTGAAAAAGTTCAGCATGTGCAACAGAACATAGACCATAAAACTCTACAGTAGGGGTAGTCAACCTTTTTATACCTACCGCCCACTATTGCATCTTTCTTGATGGTAATATTTCCTTACCGCTCACCAGTGCTCGATGGAAGGAGGATTCAGCTTGTGCCGTACAATCCCCTACCACCCACCTAGAACCCTGAAACGCCCACTAGTAGGTGGTAGGAACCAGGTTGACAACCCCTGCTCTACAAATAGTTAATGGTCTCTTGTTTACTGTTCTAAGGTTGTTGACTTCCAGTTTAATAATCTGCCTTGCATCAAAGTTAAATGCAGTGGTACCATGAGACCAACATGCCAACAATATCCCCGCCCCCCCTTGTGTACCAACTCCTTATGGATTAATTAGTGCTCAGTAAGAAGAGGAAAGCTTTCAAGCCACTGTTCCTGTAAAAATAGCAGACCTTTCAAAATGGAGCAAGGCCCTCAACTCAGGCAATTGTTTTGTATTTTTTTAAATAATTTTTTATTAAGTTTTGCACAAATATCTCCAATCAAACAATTTCACAAATAACATATTTTCATCTTTTGGACTTCCCTGAGCTTTTCTGACAATCATCCGTATTTAAATTTTTATCTAATCATTCCCCAAATTCAGTACTTTTAAAATACCTTTTCAAACATATTTACATTCTTGCAATATTCCTTATATTTTCACAAAGCTTCTTTTAAACCCACTAGTGTTGTTGTTTCATCACATACACTCTTCAAATAATCTGTAAATTTTCCCCAGTCCTCAATGAACGTGATCTCATTGATATCTTATTTTTCCAGTTAGTTTATCCAGTTCTGCATAGTCCGTTAGTTTCATTCTCCATTCCTCCAAAGTCGGTAGTTCTTCCTGCTTCCATTTTTGGGCCATTAGTATTCTCTCTGCTGTTATTGCATACTGGAAAAGTTTACAATCCTTTCTATTTATATCATTTCTTGTTATTCCTAGGAGAAAGGCTTCTGGTTTCTTTACAAAAGTATATTTCAGCATCTTCTTTAACTCATTATATATCATCTCCCAGAACCCCTTCACTTTCTTACATTCCCACCACATATGATAAAAAGTTCCTTCTTTTTCTTTACATTTCCAGCACTTGTTACAAGTTTTAAACATTTTTGCTAATTTAACCAGTGTGATATACCCAGTGGCGTAGCGTGGGGGGTGCAGGGGGGGCCGGCCGCACCGGGCGCAACATATGGGGGTTAGGGTTAGGGGCGCAAATTCACGGGTTAGGGGGCGCAACTTACTTGCCCCGGGTGCTGACAACCCATGCTACGCCACTGGATATACCATGTATATACCATTTTCATAACATTTTCCTTTAATGTGGTGCATGCTGTAAACTTCAAATTATCATTCCATACTTTAACCCAGTCTTCAAAATGTATATTGTACCCAAAATCTCTGGCCCAATCAAACATTACCAACTTGACTTCCTCATCCATCGTATACCATTCCAACAACATTTTATACATTTTCGATATTGTCTTACAATCATTATTTATTATTTCTGTTTGAAATTTTGAATCTTTTTCTTTATAACCCTTCTCTTTCGAGTCTTTTTTTAACATATCATTTATCTGATAGTAATGCAACCAATCAAATACATATTCTTTTACTTGTTCATATGGCTTCATTTTCCATTTCTCTCCTTCTTTAATCACCAATTAAAGAATTTAATTCTCCATAAGTAATCCAATTCCCCCTCATATTAATTTTCTTAACACACATGACCTCTAATGGAGACAACCAGTGTGGAACTCCTGGTTCCAATAAATTTTTATATCTCTCCCAAACTTCAATTAGCGATTTTTGGAAGATGTGGTTTTCAAAAGCTTTATGACTCTTCTTCTTCTCTAACCATAAATACGCGTGCCACTCAAATCTGTTATCAAATCCTTCTAAATCCAATAATTTTCTATTTTTTTATTTTATCCATTCTTTTAACCAACAGAGACATGATGCTTCATAATATAGTTTCAAGTCTGGCAGGGCAAAACCTCCTCTTTCTTTTGCATCTGTTAATAACTTAAATTGAATTCTCAGGCAATTGTGCAACTCCATACACACAATGAACATCCTGGAGTTTATAGGCTTCTGAATGTGTGCTGCTTGTTACATGCATGTATATACAAATGCAGACCTGAGATACATGCAGCCAAAGTCACTGCTTTAGTGTGACAATTTTTAAAATAAGATTCCACCAACTTATTAAAAAATGTGTCATCATGAAAACAGCTGGTTTGCTGTTTTATAACACTATTTGCCATTATCAGGTTTTATCCAATTTATATACAGAGTAGACCCACTGAAATTTATCAGCTATGTTAGTCATATCCGTTGATATTCTGAGTAGAATGCTTTAAGAGAATATGGGGGGGAAGGGTTTAGAAATAGGCTAAAATTTATTAATAAGGATTTGCTGAACTAATAATTCAAATTGGAATACAAAAAAGGGAGGTATGAGGAGGTCTGGGAAATAAGTTAATGAAAGCCATGGAAATTTTATGTGTTTTTAATTATTTTTATTTTTGTTTTTGTATTTTTGTTATTTTTTTCCTTTGTCTTTTTACTTTTTGATCTTTATTGTATTATTATTGAAAACCTTAATAAATATTCTTGGGGGGAAAAGATATTCTGAGTAGAATTAGTGCTCCATGGTTTTTATTGTTGTGTTGTAGTTTAATGAATTGTTTGTCTGCTGCCTGGGTACCTTTGGGTTGAAGGGTGGATTATAAATACAACAACAACAACAACAACACTAAGGAGAAGCATGATGATGTTATCAGATCTTTTTAATGGAAATCTCCACTAGAAAGAAATTTTCATGGTACATTGTCAGTGTTGTTAGGACTCTGCTTGCAAAAAACCAAAGTATTATACTAAGTAACCCAAGAGAACCAGGGTTCTGTGGCCTCCTCCAAAACTTCCCTACAGCTTCAGCAGTTTCACAAGGATGAGGCACCAACTAGGCTACCACTGACTTCTGCTCTGTACTCTGGGCAGCCCAACCGGAAGTAAACACAAGTATATGGAGGTCACCAGATTGGCAAAAGCTGCTCGACTCTAACTTTTCCTTTCTCCAGCAAAATGGTTTTAACAACAATGGGTATAATGATGGACTTTATCTAGTTGGTATTAGGAAAGTGCATTTTTTATGTTTATATACCCAGTAGGGCAGGAATCACCTTTTTAATGTATGAAAGAAGACCTAAATTAGAAAGCTCATGAATTCCAGTCATTGTAGCTACCTGTAGTTCTTGAGTTGGCACACAGTATACTACCTCCAATCCCAGCTACAATAAAATTATAAAAACCAGTTTGTTTGTTTGTTTGTTTGTTTGTTTGTTTGTTTGTTTTCTGTGGAGAATCAACTACTTCTCCAACAAAGAAGACCAGAAGAAAGGCTTAATAAAAACAAAACAAGAAGTTCCTTCTCTAGAGTCTAGGCAATGGGTGCTTAAAAGGTGCAGCAATGCTATAACCTCATTCCTTGGCTAAAAACACTGAAAGGCGGCAGCAAAACAAAAGAAATGAGAGTAGTGTCTAGAAACTGGGATGTTGCAGATGCTAGAAACTGGGACATTGTGGACTAATGCTCATCCAGGGGAGGAGCAACTGCTGCTTTTGCAGCCCTTCCCCATGGAATCCCATGTCTTTTATACAGCGTCCACTAGAACACCGTGACTCTGTAATCACAACATTACAATACCCTCAGCAGTATGGACTGATGTAATACTAATAGCATTAGCTATTAATAACCTGGTTCAGACTGTGTGCCCTTCATCAATCCATGCTCAATCAGCCTCAATACGACTATTTAAAACATTATTTAAGTGCCTTTTTGAATCAGTTGAAGGCTCATCTAGCTCACCATCTTGTCACCAACATGAACCAGTCAGAAGCTTCTGCATGCAGGGAATTTTGGTGCTGACCATCTTCCTTTTGTTTGTCCCAGATATATGCTTCTTTTATCCAAAGAGGTTTCTATTAGCAATTCTGACTAGAAGCCATTGAGTTATCTATCCAATATAAATATGCCTAATAAGATAATTCTCCATGAAATTGGTCCAAAGTAAGGACTATAATATGAGCTTACCTTACAGGGGTTTGGTAAGATGCCAGAGAGAATGTATGAAAAGTGCTTCAAACATTTAGTTATTTGCTTTTATTTGATCAGAATATATATCTATATATGTAGCTTTTCAACAACATCTGGACTCAAAGTAGTTCATACAGTAAAGCTGAGCAACAACTTGAAACACCATGAAGTATATTTCACTTCTATCTTCTGCTCTCTTAATCAAAAAGGATATTCATTGAGTCTTCAAGGCTTCACTGGGAAGGTGCTATCAACTCCTTTTGGTTCTCTAAGAGAGGCAGCTATTGGAGAAGTCCTATTGGAAAATAGTCCTTGAAATAGTTCCACATGGCCCAGTTTCTGCCACAAAATTACTTATTCTTTTTTAATATTCCAGTCAAACATCAGCCAAATCCCAAATAAACAGCTGCTATCCTCCAGCAGTCTTCACAGAGCATTCCATATCAACACTAAACCTTAACATTGTCAGGCAATACGCTTCTCCATCACCCGTGTCAAAGCACTCTTGACTTCCTTGTTCCTCAAGCTGTAGATGAGAGGGTTTAGCATGGGTATTACCACCGCATACAACAAAGAGGTCACTTTGCCTCCATTTGTTGAATTAGGTTGGAGGTAGATAAAGATCAAGCTTCCATAAAGGATGATGACAGCCAGCAGGTGAGAGGAGCAGGTGGAGAAGGCTTTGTACCTGCCCTCAGCTGAGCGAATTCTCAAAATAGTGGCAACAATGTAAGAGTAAGAGATAAGGACGGTGAAATGGGTGCTTATCAGGTTAAAGCCAGCAAAAGCAAACATCACATACAAATTGATGCTGGTATCAGAACATGAAAGTTGAAAGAGTGGAGGACCTTCACAAAAAAAATGATCAATGACATTAGGACCACAAAAGGATAAATGAGTCAAACATCCTGTGTGTATCATAGAATTGAGTGTTCCAGCAATGTATGAACCAGCCACCAAAGAAACACAAACTTTCTGAGACATGGTGATTGTGTAGGTGAGTGGGTTGCAGATGGCCATGTACCGATCGTATGCCATAGCAGCCAGGAGGTAACACTCAGTGGTGGCAAAAGTTACATAGAAATAGAATTGAACTAGACACTCATTGAAAGTAATCACTTTCTTTTCTCTTAAAAGGTCCATCAGCAGCCTTGGACTGATGGTGGTTGAATAGCAAATGTCTAAGAAGGACAAATTACTAAGGAAGAAATACATGGGGGTGTGAAGTCGAGCATCGGCCCTAATTAACATAAGAATCCCAAAATTCCCCACAATTGTGATGAGATAATTGACTAGAAACAATGCAAACAAGATAGCAGCCAATTCTGGACTGTCAGTGAATCCCAAGAAGACAAACTCCTTCACTCTACTGCTGTTCCTGTCAGGCATTCCCCCCCCCCCCCGATGGAATCAAAGAGAAACAAAACGAAAACTGCTTAGTAGTTTTCTGTCTGAAATATGGTAAGAAATCTCCACAGTTATATGTGTTTTTAATCCCTAGAAGACAACAGTGTTGTCATTAAAGGATGGTCATTGGTGGAGAACAGAACATCATGTAGATGAGTAGTGTAGAATTTCCATTTCTCCAGCTTCAGAAATAAAACAGAGTCACTACATTACTTGACGTAGTGTTGCAATAAATAGCCTTACACAACATAAAAGCTTGTAACTTTAGGAAGGGCAAAGTGGGACTCAGCCGCACCCACACCCTAATCCACATGTAGCCAACTTAGCTGATGACTGATCAACCTGCTTCTGAGCAAAAGGTTGCTCTAGCAGCTTCTACCACGCCATCAAGAAATTACCTGGGATATCATTATTTTCTTTCTCCAGTGGAAGTTTCTACTGGTGCAACTGCTCCAATTTATGTTCAAGAGTGGACTGTATTCCTCCAAGAACCTATAGAATGCATCTTACACTGTTTGATAAGGAAGTATCCTCCTAGCTTGAATTGCTACAGACAAAGTGGAAGACCTGAAGTTGCTGCATTGACAGAAAAAGGTCAGCATGTACAGCATGACATAGTCCATAAAGCTCAACATCATCCAATACAAAATGGTCTAAGAACATTGATTCCAGTGTAATAATTTGCATTGGGTCTAGTTATATACGAAGGTGCCATGAAACCAAGATGCCAACAAAAACTGTTTCGTCTTTTTGTAAACAACCCCCTTAAGGGCTAATTAGGACTCAGTAAGAAGAGGAAAACTTTCAAGGTCTTGCACCTGGTAAAAATATCAGGCCTGTCAAAATGGAGCAAGGCACTCAACTGAGGTGCCTCAGTAGCTCCATACATGCTATAGATACTATGGAGTTTATAGCTTTCTGAATGAGTGGTGCTTCTTCCCATGGCACCTGTCCTTCTGTGATACCTGTTGCTCATCTACTATTACTCCCAGAATGCCATGTGTCTTATTATCTGAGAACAGGACCATCTCCTTCCCTTGGGGCACAGCCCAGTACTTTGCTGCCCTCTCCATCATTCTTGTCTCTTACATCTTATCTGTCCTTAGAGTGAATCCATGGAATGTCAGGCTTCGGGAGAGCAGCTTCCTTCTCCCTTTTTCTGTGGATAAGCCGAACAAAGCAAAAATAGTCTCTTATCATTCAAAGAGATTTTAAGGAACCCAGCTCAAGAACAATGTGTCCATCTCAGAGGAAAGGTGCTCTCAGTTAAGGTTTCTACCCACTTCCCCCATAGTCACTTCCGCTGCTTGCAACCACCATGCCTTTTGTGCAGCTACCTTATTTAATCTCCTGGACAACTGGACACTTTCCAGCAAACTAGAGTCTGTTAACACTCTCTCTCTCTCTCTCTCTCTCTCTCTCTCTCTCACTGTTCTTCTTCTTCTAGCTGTCACCCACAGTTCCTCCCAACCTTTGTCTTCTGAACTATGTCCCTCTGCAAACCACTGTTCCAAATCTATACTGTCCCACTGCTCCTGATTCAGGATCCTGATCAGGAGCGGGGGGGGGGGGGCTCCCACCATTCCTCATCTGTGCAGCCCTCCTCAGCACAGACCCTGACATGAAGCCTTCTTCTGTGTATGCCTTTGAGCAAGACAAATAGGTGTCTTCGTTCTACACTCTAACGCTCTTCATGCTCTTCATGCAGTCCTCTGATCTGCAGCCTGAGGAACAAAGGCATTACAAAAGCTTTCAGAAAACTCATGAACAAGGAGCAGAATTCCAACTTAAACTGAGATCCAGTGTTACTACTGATTCTCTTTTTGTGAGCTCAGTTATTACAATGAGACTAATTATACAGATTTCCAAATGATTTCCTTTCACTTGTAACTGAATAAGAAAACAAAAGAGTTCACTCACGGAGTTTTTGTATGACATTCAGTGAGCAATTTGGTGCAAATTAAAACCAACTAAAATGTTGGCTAGTTTATCAAAACTCAAGTCCAACGTACAATGTAAATCTACATGGTAGCAGGCAATTTTAAAAGGGTGCTGTTGCCAGTAAATAAAATAAGCAAGTAAAATCTATTTATCTTTTTTCAGTAGCATTGCTAAGATTGTGTAAACAGAACTCCCTCACAGGGATAACTGCAACAGAAAACTACATAAGGTTTATTGTGTCGTAGAAAAAAAAACATGATTTCTGGTATTAACAATGTTTTTGACTCCCAATTTAATAATCTGTCCTGGGCTTTGTTAAATGCACTGGTGCCATGAGAACAACATGCCAAAAACTGTTTCCCCCTCTTCTTGTAAATAAACTCCTTAAGGGCTAATAAGGACTCTGTAAGAATATGAACACTTTCATATTTTTTTTAAAAAAATAATATTTATTAAAGTTTTAAAGGTTACAAAAAACACCATATTAAACAAAAACAAAACAACACATCACAATAAGGGGAAAAAAGAAAGAAAAAGAAAAAGAGGAAAACAGAAAAAATAAAATCCATTAAAAAAAAACACCACGAACATTTCCATAACTTATCTTTCATTTGCTTGTTTCCTTGACCTCCTCACACCTCCCTTTTTTGTATTCTAGTTCGGTTAACTATTTCAGCAAATCCTTTCCATCTTTTCCAATTTTTGTCCTGTAATTTATATTAATATAATGTAACTTTACTTTCCCTCCTTTCACCAATTAACAGTCTGTTTTTTCCTAATCCTTTATAACATTTCTACTAAAACCACATAACTTCATTCCAACATCCTTCTAACATTCATTAATTTTACAATGTTTCTGTAAATAGTCTTTAAATTTCTTCCAATCTTCCTCCACCGACTCTTCTCCCTGGTCTCGGATTCTGCCAGTCATTTCCGCCAGTTCCATGTAGTCCATCACCTTTATCTGCCATTCTTCCCAGGTGGGTAGATCTTGTGTCTTCCAGTACTTTGCAATAAGTATTCTTGCTGCTGTTGTAGCATACATAAAGAAAATTCTATCCTTCTTTGGCACCAATTGGCCGACCATGCCCAGGAGAAAGGCCTCTGGTTTCTTCAGAAAGGTATATTTAAATACCTTTTTCATTTCATTATAGATCATCTCCCAGAAGGTCTTAATCCTTGGGCATGTCCACCAAAGGTGAAAGAATGTACCTTCAGTCTCTTTGCATTTCCAACATTTATTATCGGGCAAATGGTAAATTTTTGCGAGCTTGACTGGTGTCATGTACCACCTGTAGATCATTTTCATTATATTATCTATTAAGGCATTACATGCCGTGAACTTCATACCTGTGGTCCATAACTGTTCCCAGTTCCCAGTCATAATGTTATGTCCAACATCTTGTGCCCATTTAATCATAGCAGATTTCACCGTTTCATCCTGAGTGTTCCATTTCAACAGCAAGTTATACATTCTTGGCAAATTCTTAATTTTGGGATCTAACAGTTCTGTTTCCAATTTTGATTTTCCACCTGGAAGCCAATGTTTTTGTCCAAATTATATGCCTCCATTATCTGGTAGGATATGAAAACTTTCAAGCACTGGTATACAGTGTTGTATTCATCTAACATATACCAAGAGTAGACCCACTGAAATATATAGGCCTAGATTCTTAATGCCCATTGATATCCATGGGTTTACTCCAAGTAGGACATACACTGGATGCAATCTACACCTTTTCTATTGTACTCTTGATCATATTTTCATGAATGGTTTATGTACTCCATACATACTTTTCGGTTTAATTAGATGAAGACTCATTCACCCCAGCATTCTGTCTGCCGCTTAGAGGTGCCAAGTTCCAAGGGAGAATGGGGGCAGAACATCAGGTCATTGGGAGGAATCAGGAGGTGAAGCTGAACATAGCAGCAGCAGACCTTCAATGGCCAGTGGCCATTCCTCCTCCTCTTGCTACCACAACTGCCTGGGAGCTGCTTCCCTGCTCCTTCTCCTCCACAGCAGTAGAAGGAAAAGGTGCCAACCACTGATATCATGTCCCACTCGGCTCTGCACTTAGCCTCCTGCACCCCCTTTGAATATTGGGGACCTGGCCCCCTCCCTAAAAATATTGGGGGGGCTCAGCCTCTGGGAGATGCCCTCCCACATGAGCCAGCCTGCTGCTTCTGTTAACAGGGAATGATAGTGTTGCACATCTTCCTGTTTCTTGTCCTTGATGTATACTGCTTCTGAACAAAGAGGATTGATTTAGCTATCCTGGCTAAAAGTAATTAGAGTTTCTATCCTCTATTCATGACCTGACTTTACCCAGTGATTACATACCCTCCATGACTTTACCCAATGTTAGGAGAATAACACCACATTACTTTACATGATTGTTCCACAATACCAGAGAGAATGCATGTGAAGGGCTGTGAATATCTAGTTATTTATTTCCATTTATTTAGAATCAGTATATACTGCTTTTCAATGACAAATGTACAGTACTTAATGGAATTTATGCTTTAAAAGTGGACAACAAATTAACACATCCTAAAACATATTACTCCACTATTATCTTTTCCCTTACTCAGAGAGAATATTCCTTGAGACTTGTAGGCTCCGCTGGATAGATGTTTTTGGCTGTTTCAGACCAGATGGCAGATTGGAAAGGAGCCCATGAATTGTCTCCACCCAGCCCAGTTTCTGACCCACTGTAATCCTTCCTTCCTTTCCCTTTTGCTTTCCAGGTTTCAGTCAAACTTCAACCAGATGCCAGATACATAACTGCAACCATCCAGCAGTCAATATTTATATAAAGCTTACTGTACAAATAGTTCATATTGTTAGCGAACATACTTCTCCACTACCCGTCCCAAAGCACTCTTCACCTCCTTGTTCCTCAAGCTGTAGATGAGGGGGTTTAGCATGGGTATGACCACCGCATACAACAAAGAGGCCACTTTCTTTCCTTTGGTTGATGAACTAGGTTGGAGATACATAAAGAAAAAGCTTCCATAAAGGATGATGACAGCCATCAGGTGAGAGGAGCAGGTGGAGAAGGCTTTGTGCCGACTCTCAGCTGAACGGATTCTCAGAATAGTGACAACAATATAAGAGTAAGAGATAAGGACTGTCAAATGAGTGACCACCAGGTTAAAGCCCACAAATGCAAACATCGCATACAAATTTACACTTGTATCAGAACAGGAAAGTTCAAAAACTGGGGGACCTTCACAAAAAAAATGATTGATGACATTAGGGCCACAGAAGGATAAACGAGTTATACAACCTGTGTGTATCATAGCATTCAGTGATCCGGCAATGTATGAACCAGCCACCAGGCAAACACAGACTTTCTGAGACATGGTGATTGTGTAGGTCAGTGGGTTGCAGATGGCCATGTAGCGATCATATGCCATAGCAGCCAGGAGGTAACACTCAGTGGTGGCAAAAGTTACATAGAAATAGAATTGAACTAGACACTCAGTATAAGTAATCTCTTTCTTTTCCCTTAAGAGGTCTGTCAGCAGCCTAGGACTGATGGTGGTTGAATAGCAAAGGTCTAAGAAGGACAAACTACTAAGAAAGAAATACATGGGGGTGTGAAGGCAAGCATCGGCCCTAATTAACAAAATCATCCCAAGATTCCCTACAATTGTAATGCCATAGTTCATGAGAAACAATGCAAACAAGGTAGCAGCCAACTCCGGACTGTCAGTGAATCCCATGAACACAAACACCTTCACTCTACTGCTGTTCCTGTCAGCCATCCCCCCCCCCCCCGACAGAATCAAGGAAAACAAATGAGGATGAGTGAGGATGGGACAATTCTTATTAGTTTGCCATCAGAAATAAGGGAATCAGTCTTTTCAACTATATGTATTTTCTTACAAATAAATAAAAGACAGACAGAGAGATTTTAACCCCTGAAAGATGTCAGGACTATGAGATTTAATGCAAACAATGCAAACAAGATTGCAGCCAACTCTGGATGATCATTGAATCCCAAGAGCACAAACACCTTCCCTCTGCTGCTGCTCCTGTTGGCCATCTTTTTCCCCCTGATGGAATCAAAGAGAAACAAAACAGGAAAACTGCTTAGTAGTTTTCTATCTGAAAAGAGCTGAGCAACCTTCACAGTTATATGGGTTTTTAAAAAGAGAGAGGTTTTAATCCCTAGAAGATGGCAGTATTGTCATTAAAGGATGGTCATTGGTGGAGAACAGAACTTCATGTAGATGAGTAGTGTAGAATTTCCATTTCTCCAGCTTCAGAAATAAAACAGAGTCACTACAATACTTGACATAGTGTTGCAATAAATAGCCTTACACAACATAAAAGCATGTAACTTTAGGAAGGGCAAAGTGGGACTCAGCCACACCCACACCCTAATCCACATGTAGCCAATTTAGCTGATGACTGATCAACCTGCTTCTGAGCAAAAGGTTGCTCTAGCAGCTTCTACCCCGCCACCAGGAAATTTCCTGGGATATCATTATTTTCTTTCTCCAGTGGAAGTTTCTACTGGTGCAACTGCTCCACTTAGGTTCAAGAGTGGACTCTGTATTCCTCCAAGAACCTATAAAATGCATCTTACACTGTTTGATAAGGAGCTTGAATTGCTACAAAGTGGCAGACCTGAAGTTGCTGCACTGACAGAAAAAGTTCAGCATGTACAGCATGACATAGTCCATACAGCTCAACATCATCCAATACAAAATGGTCTAAGATGGTTGACTTCCAGTGTAATAATTTGCATTGGGTCTAGTTATATACAATGGTGCCATGAGACCAAGATGCCAACAACTGTTTCCCCTTCAGGTAAACAACCCCCTTAAGGGCTAATTAGGATTAGACAAGAAGTGGAAAACTCTCAAGTTTTAAAAGATATCAGGCCTGTCAAATTGGATCAAGGCACTCAAGTGAGGTGCCTGACCTCCCTGCCAATTTGGATACAATAACAGAACTGGAGGCCACTTGGCTGTCCTCAGGTCCAGTATTGGACCACTTTGGCCGGATATCCCCAGCCAATGTAGACAGACTCCTCTGAGCTGGAAAGCCCACCATCTACCCTCTGGACCTGTGCCCGTCCTGGCTGATTAAAGCATGTCCAGACAAAGTGCGGGGCCCTCTCAGTGAGATCATCAATTTGTCCCTTGGCACCTGGACATTCCCAGGGGAATTGAAGGAGGCAGTGGTGTGCCCACTCTTAAAGAAAACATCATTAGATCCTTTAGATCTATCCAATTACCACCCGGTTTCAAATCTTTTGTTCCTGGGTAAGGGGATTGAGAGTATGGTTGCTGAACAGCTTGGTGGGTTTCTGGATGAAACATCGGCTCTGGATCCATTCCAATCCAGCTTCCAGTTTGGACTGCCTCTCCTGGTATGTCCCAAGGAGGACCTTACGGTCTTGAAACAAAAACATCTTGGAGGTCTCAGGCCACAGGGAGGTTAGGCTGGCCTCAACCAGAGCCAGGGCTTTTTCGGCTGTGGCCCCAATCTGGTGCAAATTAAAGCCCACTAAAATGTTGTTTACTTTATCAAAACTAGAGTAAAAGTTACCATTTAAATCTACATGGTAGCAGGCAATTTTAAAAGTGTGTCGTTGCAAGTAAATAAAATAAAGCAAGTAAAATCCATTTATCTTTTTTCAGTAGCATTACTAAGATTGTGTAAAACTCCCTCACAGGAAGGAAGGAAGAATGGCCTATCACTGAAGGCAGTTGATTCAGCAGCTAAACAGCCTCGGCTCAGTATACCTGAAGGAGCGTCTCCACCCCCATCGTTCTGCCTGGACACTGAGGTCCAGCACCGAGGGCCTTCTGGCGGTTCCCTCATTGCGAGAAGCAAAGCTACAGGGAACCAGGCAGAGGGCCTTCTCGGTAGTGGCACCCACCCTGTGGAACGCCCTCCCATCAGATGTCAAAGAGATAAACAACTACCTGACATTCAGAAGACATCTTAAGGCAGCCCTGTTCAGGGAAGTTTTTAATGTGTGACATTTTAGTGTATTTTTGGTCTTTGTGGAAGCCACCCAGAGTGGCTGGGGAAACCCAGCCAGATGGGCGGAGTACAAATAATAAATTATTATTATTATTATTATTATTATTATTATTATTATTATTACCACTACCTATTCAATCAATAGCCATTCTTCACTCCCCATTCCCAGGGGGCTATCTGAATATAAGCCTCATATCCCTATTTCAGTGGCTAGTGCTGTAACTAAGAGGAACTAACCTCTTAGGGGGGTTGAAATCATGAAAAACCTGTTTATCAAAATCCAGGAGCTTACAGTATGGGCAGCAAGGTCCCCTTCATAAAACCTTCAATGCTGAAAATAACTGTAACAACAGATAACAACATAGGGTTTATTGTGTCATAGGATAAAAAAGATTTCTGGTATTATCAATGTTTTTGACTCCCAATTTAATAATCCATCCTGGGCCTTGTTAAATGCACTGGTGCCATGAGAACAACATGCCAAAAACTGTTTCCCCCTCTTATTGTAAAAAAACAAACAACTCCTTAAGGACTAATTTCATCTCTGTAAGGAGATGAAAACTTTCAAGCATTGGTAACATGGGGTTGGTATCCATCCAACATATACCAAGAGTAGACCCACTGAAATATATAGGCCTAGATTCTTAATGTCCATTGATATCCATGGGCTTACTCCAAGTAGGAGAGACACTGGATGCAATCCATGCCTTTCATATCATACTCTTGATCATATTTTCATGAATTGTTTGTTTGCTGTCATGCATACTTTTGGGTGGAATTAGATGAAGGCTCATTCACCCCAGCATTCTGTCTCCCACATAGAGGTGTCAACTTCCAAGGGAAAATGGGGGCAGAACATCAGGTCATTGGGAGGAATCAGGAGGTGAAGCTGAACATAGCAGCAGCAGACCTTCAATGGTCAGTGGCCATTCCTCCTCCTCTTGCCACCACAACTGCCTGGGAGCTGCTTCCCTGCTTCTTCTCCTCCACAGCAGTAGAAGGTAAAGGAGCCAGCCACTGAAGTCATGCCATGCTCTGCTCGGCTCTGCACTTGGCCTCCTGTACCTCCTTTGTTTTTTTGTTTTTTCAAAAAAAATATTAGTTTTCCAATTTTATAATAAACACAAAAGAAAAACAGACAGACAAAACATATAACTTAACTGTTAAAATCCCAATTTAAATAACATTGTTGGGTGACTTCCTCAGATCCCCCCTGTGTTTCCATAATAATCATTTTAGCAGTTTTCCGATATCCACATTCAAATACAATTAACTTATTCCATTGATATCTTTCTTTCTTTTCATATTCAGTTCCACCTATTTTATTCCTGGGCCAATTTGGTACTTACAAGTAGTGCTACTTAAATTACATTAGAGTATCTAGCCAAATAGTCCTTAAATTTCTTCCATTCTTCTTGATGCTCCTCTTCTTTCTGTTCACAGATTCTTCCAGTCAGGTCGGTCAGCTCCAAACAGTCCATCATCTTCATCTGCCATTCCTCCACTGTTGGTATCTCTTGTGACTTCCAGTATTTGGCTAACAAAATTCTTGCTGCAGTTGTGGCATACAAAAATAATCTAACATCTTTTTTGTGCAGTTCCAAACCTATTATTCCAAGTAGAAAGGCTTCTGGTTTCTTAATAAAAGTATATTTCAACATTTTTTCCAATTCATTATATATCTTTTCCCAGAAGTCTTTCACCTTTGGACACATCCACTACATATGGTAAAATATACCTTGTTTTTCTTTGCATTTCCAACATAAATTATCACTCATATGGTAGAATCATAGAATCATAGAATCATAGAATCATAGAATCATAGAGTTGGAAGAGACCACAAGGGCCATCGAGTCCAACCCCCTGCCAAGCAGGAAACACCATCAGAGTACTCCTGACATATGGTTGTCAAGCCTCTGCTTAAAGACCTCCAAAGAAGGAGACCCCACCACACTCCTTGGCAGCAAATTCCACTGTCAAACAGCTCTTACTGTCAGGAAGTTCTTCCTAATGTTTAGGTGGAATCTTCTTTCTTGTAGTTTGGATCCATTGCTCCGTGTCCGCTTCTCTGGAGCAGCAGAAAACAACCTTTCTCCCTCCTCTATGTGACATGCTTTTATATATTTGAACATGGCTATCATATCACCCCTTAACCTCCTCTTCTCCAGGCTAAACATGCCCAGCTCCCTTAGCCGTTCCTCATAAGGCATCGTTTCCAGGCCTTTGACCATTTTGGTTGCCCTCCTCTGGACACGTTCCAGTTTGTCAGTGTCCTTCTTGAACTGTGGTGCCCAGAACTGGACACAGTACTCCAGGTGAGGTCTGACCAGAGCAGAATACAGTGGCACTATTACTTCCCTTGATCTAGATGCTATACTCCTATTGATGCAGCCCAGAATTGCACTGGCTTTTTTAGCTGCCGCGTCACACTGTTGGCTCATGTCAAGTTTGTGGTCAACCAAGACTCCTAGATCCTTTTCACATGTACTGCTCTCAAGCCAGGTGTCACCCATCTTGTATTTGTGCCTCTCATTTTTTTTGCCCAAGTGCAATACTTTACATTTCTCCCTGTTAAAATTCATCTTGTTTGTTTTGGCCCAGTTCTCTCATCTGTCAAGGTCATTTTGAAGTGTGATCCTGTCCTCTGGGGTGTTAGCCACCCCTCCCAGTTTGGTGTCATCTGCACATTTGATCAGGATGCCCTTGAGTCCATCATCCAAGTTGTTGATAACGATGTTGAATAAGACCGGGCCCAAGACAGAACCCTGTGGCACCCCACTAGTCACTCTTCTCCAGGATGAAGCGGAACCATTGATGAGCACCCTTTGGGTTCGGTCAGTCAGCCAGTTACAAATCCACTGAGTGGTAGCATAGTCAAGACCGCATTTTACCACATGGTAGATCTTTGCTAGTTTCACTGGGGTTAAGTACCATCTATACATCATTTTCATTATATTTTCCTTTAACATTGTACATGCAGTAAACTTAACCCCTTTCTTCCACAACCTTTTCCAATCTTCAAACATTATATTGTGTCCAACGTCTCTTGCCCAATCTGTACATCCTTTGAACGTTGGGAACCTGGCCTCCTCCCCAAAGATATTTCGGGAGGGCAAAATGGCTTGGCCCCTAGGAGATGCCCTCCCACATGAGCCAGCCAGCTGCTTCTGTATACAGGGAATGATAGTGCTGCTCATCTTCCTGTTTCTTGTCCTTGATGCATACTGCTTCCGAACAAAGAGGATTGATTTCACTATCCTGGTTAAAAGTAATTGAGGTTTCTATCCTGACTGACCGAACCCAAAGGGTGCTCATCAATGGTTCCGCTTCATCCTGGAGAAGAGTGACTAGTGGGGTGCCACAGGGTTCTGTCTTGGGCCCGGTCTTATTCAACTTCTCCTAATGATGACATTAGGGCCACAGAACGATAAACGAGTCAAACATTCTGATTGTTTTGGTTATAGTGTCCAGAAAGAAAATATTACCACTATTAATTGCCAGTTGTAAGTTAAGTTTGAGCTTTCTGCCCTTACTCAAGAAGGAGAATAAATTATCAGCTTCTTTTTAGCACACTGTAGACATGAGTATGTTGTGTGTATTGTGACCTTTGGGGTATACAGTGGTACCTCTAGTTGTGGACTTAATCCGTTTTGGGGTACCGTTCACACCCCGAAAAGTCTGCAACTAGAGAGCCTCTTCTGCGCATGTACATGGTGCGATTGAGTGCTTCTGCGCATGCATGGGCGGCGAACCTAGAAGTAAACACTTCTGGGTTTGCCAGTCCGTAACAAGAGTGGAACGTGTTGGGATATTTCCGTTCCACCTTAAGAGAGAGCAGGCTTGTGAGTCACAGAGTCTGCGCATTTCCTTTTACAGGATGTTTATGTTTGCTATTGCTTTCGTTTTTCTCTCTCTCTGCGCCAGAACACGCTAGCAGTCGGCCATGTTTTTCTTTGTTCTGACCAACGCTGAGGTATGACTGTACTGTTCTGTGAGAACTCCTAGATGGAGAGCCCTCCAATTAGCCAATATGGAAAGCCCTGAATAGCCTTTTGATGAGCTTTAGAGACCTGGGATCCCAGAACCTACAGACCTTAGGGTAGCTGCCCATGCAACCTTTAGACTGCACTCCATTCTTTGTCCTTCTATCAGACGGGACCAGCCCTGCTCATCATGAGGAAAAGTAGATAACCCAGCCCACCACCTCAGCTTCAACCCCAAACCCCACTGGCCCCTTTCTCCTCTATCAAGAAATGGCCACAGTCTTCTTCCACACTCTCTTTTTCTCTGACTTCCATTCAGGCTTCAAAGCCATTGGGAGGAGACTGAAAGTTTAGAGACTCTTAGCACCAGACCCACCTTACCCAACTGCAGCCCTTATTGACTGATTACTAGTCAAGCTACTCGTGTACAAGTTGCCAGTCTAGCATCTTCTACTCAGCAATTAAGTTACCTGTCATATCATTTTTCCTTTACTTGTAGCATCCAGTGGAAGTGCCTACTGGTGAATCTGCTGTTTGGGGGGTTCAAGAGTCTTCCTCCAAGGTCCTCTAAAATGCACCTTACACTGTTTTATATCCAAGCACAATGTTAGCTCAAATAGCTGCACACATAGTGAAACATCTGCAGTTGTTGCATCAGTGGAATTAGTTCCACAGGCACAGCATGGCATAGTGCATAGAGCTCTACATCATCCAATAAGAAATGGTCTCTTGTGTGCTTCTGGTGCCTTATATCTCTGAGATCTGTCTGCTGACATCTCGAGAGACCACCAGGTAGGCTATAAACAATTACATGGGTGGCAATAACTACACAGCTTTCTATGATAAACATGTTTTCCTTAAAACAGAAGTAACAACCTAGTCCCAGAGGAACAATCCATATTTAGCAGGAGCTTATCCAGGCAAATATCTGCCCACACTTCTTATCTACATGCAACAATCTAGCATACCCTTTGGTTAGTTACACTATCAGATCATAAACATGTTTGTTGAGAAATAGACTTGGAATGCACATTGTGCTTCCACCTCCTCTGGATGCCATTATGACGGAGGAGAACATGAGAATTTATTTACCCTCTAGCCTGTAGTCTAGTCTTTTACAGACTCTGTCCCATAGTTTCCAGCCGGTAAAGAAGTTGTGGAATTGTTTACGCAACATGTGAGGCCATGGTATGTCTTTGGACAGAGAGATGGTCACCCTTGGATCTGGACCACTGGACCAAAGTGGTTCCCCATCCCTTCCTTAAAGTACAACATTTGGAGAGGTTGTATGAACAGCAAGTGTTTTGGAAGCAGGTGCCTTTATCTGTTTCAAAAACAGCTTTTGTAAAACACAATATTTATTTATTCCCAGAAGGCACTTTTGACCTCCTGATTCTTCAGGCCTATAAAAGTGAAGCAAGTTCTTCAACTGACGCAACTTACTAGCTCCACACTGGAGTTTGTAGCTTTCTGAATGTGTGAGGCTTCATACATGCATGCATATACAAATGCTCACCTGAGGCATAGGAGGCCAAAGCCACTGATTTCTTGTGACAATTTTTTGGATGCCATCATGTTATCCTAAAATGTGTCCGAATAAAAACAGCTAGATTGCTGTTTTATAATGTTAATTGCTATTATGGGGTTGTTTCCAACTATCCTATACCCAGAGTAGATCCACTGAAATGTATGGGCCTAAGTTAGTCATGTATGGAAGTGAGAGCTGGACCATAAAGAAGGCTGGTCGCCGAAGAATTGATGCTTTTGAATTATGGTGCTGGAGGAGACTCTTGAGAGTCCCATGGACTGCAAGAAGATCAAACCTATCCATTCTGAAGGAAATCGGCCCTGGGTGCTCACTGGAAGGACAGATCCTGAAGCTGAGGCTCCAATACTTTGGCCACCTCATGAGAAGAGAAGACTCCCTGGAAAAGACCCTGATGTTGGGAAAGATGGAGGACACAAGGAGAAGGGGACGACAGAGGACGAGATGGTTGGATAGTGTCTTCGAAGCTACAAACATGAGTCTGACCAAACTGCAGGAGGCAGTGGAAGACAGAAGTGCCTGGTGTGCTCTGGTCCATGGGGTCGCGAAGAGTCAGACATGACTAAACGACTAAACAACAACAAGTTAGTCATGTCCATTGATTTCAGTGGGTTTGCTTTGAGTTGGCCTGACATGGGATACAGCCCTTGGTTTTTATGTCATTTTCTTAGTTATATTTTCATGATTTTTGTGTATTGCCCTGGGTTCCTTTGCATTGAAGGGTGGGTCATAAACACAACAACTATGTACAGATAGGTAGCCGTGTTGGTCTGCCATAGTCAAAACAAAAAAAATTCCTTCCAGTAGCACCTTAAAGACCAACTAAGTCAGTTCTTGGTATGAGCTTTCGTGTGCATGCACACTTCTTCAGATACACTGAAACAGAAGTTTCCAGACCCTTCTATATAGTGAGAAGGTGGGGAGGGGTATTACTCAGAAGGGTGGTGGGAATGGGTGATTGGCAGATAGCTGTGATGAGCCTGTTGACGACTCTTAACAACTGCAATAGGTCTTACAGGAAAAAGCAAGGGGTGAAAATGTGAAAAATGGCTTTGTCATGTATAATGAGATAAGAATCCAAGGTCTTTGTTCAGACCAGGTTTCTCCATGGTTTTAAGTTTGGTGATAAATTGTAATTCAGCAGCTTCTCTTTCCAGTCTATTTCTGAAATTCCTTTGTAGTAAAACAGCTACTTTGAGATCTTGTATAGAATGTCCTGGGAGATTGAAGTGTTCTCCTACTGGTTTCTCTGTCTTGTGATTCCTGATGTCCGATTTATGTCCGTTTATTCTTTGGCGTAAGGTCTGGCCTGTTTGTCCAATACAGAGAGCTGAAGGATACTGTTGGCATTTGATGGCATACACAATGTTAGACGATGAGCAATTAAATAGTCCCGAGATGGTATGTGTGATGTTGTTGGGGCCAGTAATGGTGTTGTCCGGGTGTATGTGGCAGCAAAGTTGGCATCTGGGTTTATTGCAGGCTCTGGTGCCAGTGTCCGTGTTAGGTCTGGTTGTAGTATTATTGTGGGTTAGGAGTTGTTTAAGACTGGGTGGCTGTCTGTAGGCAATGAAAGGTCTTCCTCCCAGAGCTTGAGAAAGAGAACTGTCATTGTCCAGGAGAGGTTGTAGATCTCTGATGTTGCGTTGTACTGTTTTAACTTGGGAGCTGTATGTGATGACTAGAGGTGTTCTGTTATTTTCTTTTTTGGGTTTGTCTTGCAGCAAGTTCTCTCTGGGTATCAGTCTGGCTCTGTTGATCTGTTGTCTAACTTCATCTGTTGGGTATTTTAGTTCTAAAAAGGTTTGATGTAGATCTCTTAGGTGAGAGTCTCTGTCTGTAGAATTGGAACAGATGCGGCTGTAACGTAGTGCCTGGCTATATACAATGGACTGTTTGGTATGTTTGGGATGGTAGCTAGAGGCATGTAGATATGTTTGTCGGTCAGTTGGTTTACAGTATAAGGTGGTGTCTATGTGCCCATCCTGTATTTTTATAGTAGTGTCCAAAAAATGTATTTCTTGCATAGATTGATTCATTGTTAGGTTGATTGTGGGGTGAAAATCACTGAATTTCTGGTGGAAGGTGTTCAGGGTCTGTTGACCATGTGTCCAGATGATAAAAATATCGTCAATGTATCGCAGGTACAAGAGAGGTTTGAGTGGGTAGGAGTTTAGGAAACGTTGTTCTAAATCTGCCATGAAGATGTTGGCATACTGTGGGGCCATGCGGGTGCCCATTGCTGTGCCGCTGATCTGAAGGAACAGGTCATCACCGAATTTGAAGTTGTTGTGGGTAAGGACAAATTGGCAGAGTTTGGTGGCAAAGTCCGCTGTGGTTTTATCTGAAATGGTGTTCCTTATAGCTTGTAAACCATCATTGTGTGGGATGTTGGTATACAGAGATTCCACATCCATAGTAGCTAGTATAGTATCGTTGGGAAGATTATTTAAAGATTGTATTTTCCTCAGAAAATCTGTGGTGTCACGTACATAGCTGGGAGCACTGATGGCATATGGTTTCAGAACAGAGTCCAACAACTATGATTATGTTTTTCTATTGTTATGAGTTGGGGGGATGTGTTGCCTGACTCTGCTTCTAATTCCTGGATGGATTCAATTTCCGGAATAGCCAGGTTAGCTTTCTGGAGAGGTAATTGTCCACTAGGTATGGACCATTAAGGTAACAAAGGAAGTGGTTTTGTGCCAGACAGAAAATGGGTGGGGCCCCCTCCCTCAATGGTTGGGTGTTTGAGTTAGAAGGTAGACGCTGGCAGGCTGGGCAGCTGGGAGACAGAACCATGCCTGATTTCTGCTGGAATTCAAGGCTCTGGCTATGGAAGAAGCAAGACTATCTTGGGGTGTTAATGCTGTGTTGACGCACTATACTCCCCACTCATGGCCCCAGGAAACTTCTTCTCCAAGATATTGACTGCTTTTCAACAAAGGGGTTTCATTTATGGTATTTTTCCGTGTATAAGACTATGTTTCTTTCCTTAAAAATAATGTCAAAAATTAAGGGGCATCTTATACACAGATACATCTCCCCCATTTTCTTAAATCTGAGTCCCGCAAAATAGGGGGCATCTTATATATGGGGGAGTCTTATAGACGGAAAAATACTGTAGTTATCCTGGTAAAAAGTCACTGGCAGATCTGTCCAAGATAAATGTGCCCAATCAAATTTTTCACCACGGATTTCTCCAGCGTTACTAGCTTACCTTATATGGTTGTTGTATGATACCAGAGAGAATGTATGTGTAGTACTATGAGCATTTATTTAGAATATGTATATGTTTCTTTTCCATTACAAATGTACTCAAAGTAATTTACACAGTAAAATTGAACAAATATTTTAAACATCTTAGAGCATTCTTCTCTACTACAGTATATTCTGTTCCCTTTCTCAACTAGGATGTTCCTTTCCTTGAGTCTTGTAGGCTTTTCTGGGTAGATGCCTTTGACTCTTTCATGGGAGATGCTATATGTCTCCACCCAGCCCAGTGCAATCTTCTTCCTTCCTTCCTTCCTTCCTTCCTTCCTTCCTTCTTTCTTTCTTTCTTTCTTTCTTTCTTTCTTTCTGTGTTTCAGTCAAACATCAGTCAGATACCAGATACACAGCTCCAACCTTCTAGCAGGTTTATATAAAACAGGGAGTTTTATATAAATATTAAGTGTTAAACTGTTACAAAATATATTTCTCTATCACCCGTCCCAAGGCACTCTTCACTTCTTTATTCCTCAAGCTGTAGATGAGAGGATTTAGCATGGGGATTACCACTGCATACAATAAAGAGGCCACTTTGCCTCCGTTTGTTGATGTATTAGGTTGGAGATACATAAAGATCAAGCTGCCATAAAGGATGATGACAGCCAGCAGGTGAGAGGAGCAGGTGGAGAAGGTTCTGTGCCGGCCCTCAGCTGAACGGATTCTCAAAATAGTGGCAACAATATAAGAGTAAGAGATAAGAACTGTCAAATGGGTGCTTATCAGGTTAAAGCTAACAACTACAAACATCACAAAGATATTGAGGCTGGTATCAGAACAGGAAAGTTGAAAGATTGGTGGACCATCACAGTAAAAATGATCAATGACATTAGGACCACAGAATGATAAACGAGTCATACAACCTGTGTGTATCATAGCATTCAGTGATCCGGCAATGTATGAACCAGCCACCAGACAAATACAAACCTTCTGAGACATGGTGATTGTGTAGGTGAGTGGGTTGCAGATAGCCATGTACCGATCGTATGCCATAGCAGCCAGGAGGAAACACTCAGTGGTGGCAAAAGTTGCATAGAAATAGAATTGAACTAGACATTCAGTAAAAGAAATCACTTTCCTTTCCCTTAAGAGGTCTATCAGCAGCCTGGGACTGATGGTAGTTGAGTAGCAAATGTCCAAGAAAGACAAATTACTAAGGAAGAAATACATGGGGGTGTGAAGTCGAGCATCAAACCTGATTAGCATAAGAATCCCGAGATTCCCTACAATAGTGATGAGATAGTTCACTAGAAACCATGCAAACAAGGGGGCAGCCAACTCTGGACGATCAGTGAATCCCAAGAGCACAAACTCCTTCACTCTACTGCTGTTCCTGTCAGCCATCTTTTCTCTCCCTGATGGAATCAAAGAGAAGCAAGATGGAGATGGGTGAGGAATAGGTAGGTTCTTAATAGTTTGCCAAAAGAAACCATAGAAATTTGGTAATCAGTCCTCACAGCTATGTTTTAAAAAACAATAGATTTTAACCTCTTGAATATGGCAGGCCAGTGAGTTTTAAAAGATTTTTAAGAGGATGGTGTTGAATTTTCATCTCTTCAGCTTCAGAATTCAAAGCACTGTCACTTGCCATCATATTGTGATAAATAGCCTTCTGCAACATAAAAGGGGGGTTCATGTAGTGGAAGCAGAGTGGGATTGGACCTCCATTCAGACCACACAAGAAGATTCTCCAGAAGCACTTACATCCATGACCTACTTGTTTGTATTCATCACTTGGTGATTATCAACAATAAACTACACTTGTCTGCAAGGTGTGTTCACCATAGGTGCATTAAAGTGGGTTCCGCTTGACATATAGTGATAGTATGACTAGGGATGTTATGATATACAAAAGAATAGGGGTGAAACACCTGGACAACCTATGCTCATATATTACACTAATTTTTTTCAGTTCAATTTTGAGAATATTTCAATTCAGGCATTACCATACATATACATTCACAAACAATAAAAAAAATTCCTGACTCTTACTGAAATATGATACCCTGACCTGCAGTTCTGAGCATAACATCTTCTTAAAATGTATATATGTGTTGTACTTAGTTGCATTTATTTAAAAAATATTACTAGTCATTAGGTTTAAAGTGTCCATACAGGAAATATTATGACAATTTATTGCTATTCATAATTGAAGGTTAAGTATGGGCATCCTCTTCTTTTTCAAGCACACCTACATGACAGGGCAGTCCCATCATATATGGTAGAAACTGCCCCACCAGTTGCAATTTCTCTTTTGATTGGTTTTAACAGGAAAGAAATGGAAGATTATTCTGAGCATCATCTCTCTAATGTGAGGTGAAATTTCAACTTCTATTTAATGTACTGTAGGTATATCTTGCACATATTGTGACCTTTGGGCTATTCTGTTCTGTGATAACTCCTAGGCTGAGAATTCTCAAATTAGCCGATATTTAAAGCCCTGAATTGGCCTCACAGTCCTGGGACCCGAGACCCTTCAGAACTTAGGGTAGCTGCTCCTTGCTATCTTCTCCATCTTCCTGTTAGACCAAACAAGCCCTGATTATAGTGTTAGAAGGTAGACAACCCTTCCCACCACCAGCAGTTCCTTTCTCTTCCCCCAAGAAATGACCTCTGCCTTCTTTCAGCCATTCCTTTGCCATGTCTTTCTTTGGGCTCATAAGCCATCAGGAGGAATCTGAAGTCTTGGAGACTCTTATCAACCCCAGGCCCTCCTTACCTACCTGCATCCTCTCCTGACTGATTAATGGTCAGTCTACTTGTGATCATGTGGCCAGTCTAGCACATTCTACTCCACAATCAAGAAGTTACCTGGAATATCATTCTGTTCTTTACTTGTGCCCTCCAGCCAGTGTGTCCTCTGAGGCATCTGCTCTTTCTTAGGTTCAAGAGTGGAATCTGTATTTATTCAAGGTCCTCTACAATGCATCTTACACAGTTTGATAAGCAAACATACCATTAGCTTGAATAGCTACAGACGTAGCGAAAGATCTGCAGTTGTTTCGTCAATGGAATTAGTTCAGCTTGTACAGCATGACATAGTGCATAGAGCTCTACATTATCCAATAAGAAATGGTCTCTTGCTTACTTTTGGTGCCTTATATTTCTGATAATTCTCTGCTAACATCTCCAGAGACTGCCAGCAGACTATAAACAATTATATTTGTTGATTAATTACTTTGCAGTAACTGCAAAGCTTTCTATGAAAAGGGTTCCTTTTGCTCAAAACAACAGTAGCAGCCTTGTGCCAGAGGATCCTTGTCCCAGAGGAGTCCATGCACTGCAGAGGCTTTTGATGCATTACTGTATTTTAATATTGTGTTGGAAGCCGCCCAGAGTGGCTGGGGAAACCCAGCCAGATGGGCGGGGTATAAATAATAAATTATTGTTATTGTTGTTGTTGTTGTTGTTGTTGTTTTGAGGGAAACAACTGCTCACAATTCTTATCTGCATGGATCCATCCACCTTTCTATTTAGGTGGCTTTACTGTCTGATTGAAAATGTGTTCGTTTAGTAGAATAAGCTGGAATGCAAATTGTGCTTGCCACCTCTTCTGGATGCCACTGTAAAGGAGAGGGATGAAAAATTACCCTCTAGCCTACAGCATTTCACAGACTGTGTCCCACAGCTTCCAGCCTATAAAGTGTGGGATCACTAGCCCATATAACCAACATGCTTAATGTATGAATGGGGATAAGACCATAGAGTATGCTGTCTGCAAGACTTAGCTGACATTGGGAAGGACTAGGTATTCAAGCCTTTATTTCCCTCCAGTCTACCTCAGAAGCTCGACATGTGAAGTGACTCAGTTGGTTGCTACAGCTTAGCCTCCATAGCTCTAACAAATCTCTCTTGAGTTCCTATACCATTAATTTAGAAACGTTCATCACTGTAACTAAGCCAAATTTTACTGCCTGCACAACTTTTTCTGATTACTGTATGAAAAAGCACAGGAATCTGACCTTTGGGAAGATTGTAAGTAAACCATTTTTAACTTACAAAACATGTGGTCTTCTTCTATGCTAGGGAAAGATGTACATTTTGGAACTCACAGGGGCATATTTTAAAGGTCTAACAACCTATATTTCTATTCTTTACTTTGCCACATGTTTTGTTTTAATTCTCTGCTAGGGTTCTCTCACCAAAGCATACCTGCCCCCAACCTTGATATTGGTATCTTTCCTTGAAGCAACATAAAGAAGTTGTGGAATTCTTTAGAACAGTCCCAAAATAACCCAGGGAATATGAACCCTGCCAGTAGCACTCCTACCACACCTGTGGTCCCCTAATACTGAGCCAGGAGAAACACAGGCTGCTTTTGAACATCCTTGAGATTCACAGAGACTATAGTCAAGCAGTCCACTCACTGTCTTTTGAGCCCCAAGCTCACAGGTTACTCAGCAATGTATGATCTAGCAGCTAAATGCCAGATATGCAGCCAAAGCTTATTGCAAGAAGCTGTATCAAGATAAATGCAAATACTTTATTTTTTATTTTTTGTAATAATTTTAATTAAATTTTCTGTTTTACAATTTCAAATAAACATTTTACAAACTTTAGAATATCCAATGACTTCTGTTCTTCTCTTTTCATGGTTCATTTTGCATATCATACATCTCTGCATATTTTACTATAAACAATTCTAATCAATTTTCCACTTTTACATACATCAAAAATGATTTACTCTGTTGAATTTATCTTAATGCTGCCAGCATTTTCAGCTGTATACAGTTTTTTCCAATCTTCTTTAAAAATATGTTCTTCTTGCTCTCTTATTATATATGTTAAAGGTAAAGGGTAAAATCTGCAAGTTAAATCTGCAAGTTGTGCATATTCTGTCAACTTCAGTTGCCAATCCTCTTTAGCTGGGACCTCGCTCATTTTCCATTTTGAGGCTAACGAAACACGGACTGCAGTTGTTGCATACATAAATAACCTTTTCTGACACCTGGGAATTTCAGTCTGGGTTATCCCCAACAGAAAGGAACTGCTTTTTTTGGAAAAGTAATTTTGAACATTTTTTTCCAATTCATTATAAATCATTCCCCAATACTCTTTTACCTTTTTACATCTCCACCACATGTGGAAGAACGTTCCCTCCACTTCTTTACACTTCCAACACTCAACTTGAATCTGTTTTATAAATCTTATCCAACATACTCAGAGTTAAGTACTATCTATGAATCATTTTCAAATAGTTCTCTTTCAATGAATAGCATGCTGTAAATTTCAGGTCGCTTTTCCAGAGTTTCTCCCAGAGGTTAAGATCTATATTGTGTGCTATATATATATTGCCCAGTGTGTCATTGAAGTTTCAAGAAACTCATCTTTTGTTTCCCATTCTAATAGAAGATTATACATATAAGACAAAGGTTTATCCCTATTTTGCAATAGTTCTTTTTAAAAAGGTGTGCTTTAATCTAAAAACCCATTATTTCTATCTAATTTAAACATAGTGGTTAACTGATGATATTGCAACCAATCCACGAATTGGCTCCTTAGGTTTTCCATTGGTTTCAGCTTGGGTCTGTCCCCCGTCCCCCCGCACCTGTGGAATCCATGAGTTCCCGGTAAGTCCTTTCTGTCTGTCCATATTAACTCTCTTAATTATAATTGCATCGATGGGAGTTAGCATATTTCGGCCGAAAGTGGCTCCCCATCCCTGTCTTAAGTTACAGGTGTTGTAAGGAAAGCAAAAGGCCTGGAAGCAGGTAGCAGAATCTATTTTATAAAAAAGTTTTTGTAAAATGTAAGATTTCGTCCCAGGACTTTTCGGAAGGCACTTCTGACCTCCTGGTTCCTGAGACTATAAATCAAGGGGTTCAGCATGGGAGTCACCACTACATAGAACACAGAGGCTATTTTGTCAAGGTGGTGGGTTTGCCTAGAACTAGGTCTTATATACATGAGGCCACCAAATCCATAGAAAATGGTGACAACCATGAGGTGAGATGTGCAGGTGGAAAAGGCTTTCCTTCGGCTCCTAGCACAGTGGGTCTTTAAAACAGTGACCAGAACATAAGTGTAAGAAAAGAGAATAGTCGAAGTGGTTGCTATAATATTGAACCCAACAAAGACGAACATCAAAATTTCATTGAGACTAATGTCTGAGCAGGACAGCTGCAGAATGGGAGGAATTTCACAGTAAAAATTCTGAATGATGTTTGGACCACAAAAGGATAGTCTTGATGCAGCAACGGTGTGCACCAAAGCATTTACTGTCCCAGCTGCATAGGAAAGAGCAACTAACTCAATGCACTTTCTTTGGGACATGGTGATTAAGTAGAGCAGTGGGTTGCAGATAGCGACATAGCGATCGTAGGCCATCACTGCCAGCAGGTAACACTCAGTGGTGGCAAATACAGCATAAAAGAAAAGCTGAGTAAAACAATCAGCAAAAGAAATTACTTTCTTCTCCTTTAAGAGATTGCTTAGGAACTTTGGGGTGACGGATGAGGAGTAACAGATGTCCAAGATAGACAGGTTGCCGAGTAAGAAGTACATTGGGGTGTGAAGTTGTGAGGTGGACCTGATTAAGAGAATCATGCCCAGATTCCCCACCAGGGTGGTGGCATAGACAGCACAGAAGATCACAAAGAGGGCAATTTCCACCTGAGGAAGGTCTGTTAGACCTGTGAGTAGGAAACTGTTCACCAACGTGTTGTTTCCTGCTTGCATCACGGTGACGCTGTGGAGATGGGAAGAACACAGAAGTCAGCATTGCTTGTTCTTTTAGACTCCCAGGGACTAAAAGACTGACACAAGCATAGTGGGGAAGGTGCCTCTGCTGGTGCTTTCTTGGAAAAGCAAAAGATATGAGAACAATGTTTTGAATGGGTTATGGTTTTCAGCAAAGTAAACTGAAGTGAAAAATAAGATAATTTTCAGCAAGGTTTTTATAAGCAGATAGGAGTGTTATACAAAGCACAGTGATATAAAATGAAGGACCCAATGTCTATATCATAGGTTTCTCAGAGCATATTAGTGACTACCATAATGGAGGCGTAGCAGAGCAGCCAACTTGCCCGAAGGAAACATGTACCGAAGCATAATCTACATAAAGTCTTAAAGAAGAAACTCCAGGATTATGACACCTGTATTCTGCTGACTCTGACCATGTAATACAGAGCCTTCATCACCACATGCCTCCAAATATTCTTGGGGTACAGCTACAATTAGTTTCAGCCATTGTGTTTCATTATCAGGGATGATGGGAGCTGTAGTCTATGACAGAGTGTGGGTAGCAACTTGTTATTTCCAAAAAAACAACAACTTGTTGCTAGTGAAATATTACACATGGCTAAAGCATATTCCAGCAATACTGAGATGCAGTGGCAGCAAAACAGTTGTGCTAGTGTCACAATGGCCTCTCGCATGACTGAAAAAATACGTCTGAACTTACTGTCTTTCTCAAAGTTCAGTTTTGTCATCAATAGCTTGAAGCTTTCTGACTCTTTCAAGCTGAGTCTTCGGTGCAGGTGAACCATTGACTTGTGAAACCAATAGCAAAATGCTTCCAGATCTATTTCTGTTCTACATGACTCTAGGGCTTTTTATTGTCTCAGCAAACAATGATGTTGCCTTCGCTTTCTTTGGGATCATTGGGGAAATCTTAATGCTCCCTGAAGTACCTCACATCCAAGAACATACAAGAAAATATCTAAAATTGACCTCATAGTCATGTAGTGAAACTAATGAGAGACAATATAAAATCTCTCACACATTTTAAAGACTGCTTGAGAAATTGTACATTTTGATATATAAGGTTATAATAACTCATATAGCACTAGGTCCCTCACCCAATCTAATTCTCAAAGGCGGGGGGAAATCTGTGTAAGAATGGTCTGAATGGCTCCTTCCTTTCATCCTAGGCAAGGTCACTCCAGCTGGCCTCCATGTTCCAAAACAGGGTATGAGAGACAAAATTATCCATCACCTGCTAGAGGAAGAGGGGGTAGGAATACCCATCCTTTGCACTCCAACCACTACAGCAGAATGCACAGCCCAGAACCAAGGAGTAACAAAAGAACCCACCAAGCTAGTCAGCAAGGGAACTTGGTTGAAAACAGCCCTTCACCCAAGGATACCTCAGGGTGTTTTCCGTTGTGATTGCTAAAATCCACCTGACTGCCCGTGGTAGGTGCCAAACTGAATAGCCTGAGAAATCCAGCTAGAGTCAAGAAAGAAAGAAAGAAAGAAAGAAAGAAAGAAAGAAAGAAAGAAAGAAAGAAAGAAAGAAAGAAAGTCTCCAAGGACCAGTTGATAGCACCAGAAACCTCACTTCTACCCTCTGTGACATGGGAAATTCATTTACATCCTAGGGGTGGGAACACCATTATCTGATTATAATGCACAGAAGGCCATTTGGGTGAGATTTCTAAATCACAGGATTCACTGAAATTGTATTTATATCGTAGAAGTTGAAATGTATTGGAATTCATATATATGGTTTTAATAAATAAAGTGTGATATACATTTATTTCATTTTAAAGTTCATATTCCACCTTAGATTTCACAAATGGCACCTCAGTCTTGCAATGTACAATATGAAATACCAAACAGGGCACATATAACAATCAATCATCATCATCATCATCATCATCATCATCCCATACCTGCAGCATTGTAAGATCATCCTGAGGCAGTACAGGCCTATCTCAAAACAATCCGGGGGTGTAAGATGGTGAAGAGAAGAAGAAAGGGGAGCTATCACAAGTTGCCTATATGTGTCTCCTTCTACCTTGACTGCATGTTTAATTGCTGCTTAAAACCCTGTGGTTGGGAGCACGACAGAGGGACTGAGCTCACATGGGGGAAATCAGATCTTTGGGGGCTATAATGAAAACACAAAAAAGTAGTATCTGCACACCACTTAGATTTACACAGCAGGAGGTTTAGCGAGCCCTACAGTTTCTTGGTTGTTCTGTTCCTCAAAGAAGATGGCCCTTGAGCCTTGTAGGTTTCACTGAGCAGAGGCTAAAGTCTGCTCTTGCTTCTTTCAGATGAGGTGGTTATGGAACATGTTATATTGGAATGTAGTCCTGGAAATATCTGTTCATGGCCTTGCTTCTGACTTACTGCGATCCGCTTCCACCATGAGCTCCCCCCACATGTTAGTGTTCCAGTCAACCATCAGACAGCTACACAGTTGCAATCACCCAGCAGCCCATAAACAAAGTTTTATATAAATACAAATCATTAACATCTTTAGGAAATATACGTCTCAAAGCAATCTTCACTTCCTTATTCCTCAGGCTGTAGATGAGAGGGTTTAGCATGGGGATTACCACAGCATACAGCAGAGAGGCCACTTTGTTTCCCTTTGTTGATGTATTAGGTTGGAGATACATAAAGATCAAGCTGCCATAAAGGATGATGACAGCCAGCAGGTGAGAGGAGCAGGTGGAGAAGACTTTCTGCCTTTCTCCTCAGCTGAGCGGATTCTCAAAATAGTGATAATGATAGAAGAATAAGAGGTAAGGGCTGTCAAATGAGTGCTTATCAGGTTAAAACTAACAAATGAAACCCAACACACTTATTGACACTTTTATCAGAACAGGAAAGTTGTAAGAGTGAGGTACCTTCCAAGTGAAAATTACCAATAATATTAGGGCCACAGAAAGATAAATGAGTCAAACAACCTGGCCCAAAGTTCTTGCCCATCCCTTTCTTAAATTACAACATGTAGAGATGTTGTAAGGAAAGCAAAAGTCCTGGAAGTAGGAGCCACTATCTATTTTATAAAAAACCTTTGGTAAAACACAATTTTTCTTCCCAGGGTTTTTCGGAAGGCACTTCTGACCTCCTGGTTCCTCAGACTGTAGATCAAGGGGTTCAGCATGGGAGTCACCACTACATAGAACACAGAGGCTATTTTGTCAAGGTGGTGGTTCTGCCTAGAACTGGGTCTTGCATACATGAGGCCACCAAATCCATAGAAAATGGTGACAACCATGAGGTGAGATGTGCAGGTGGAAAAGGCTTTTCTTCGGCTCCTAGTACAGTGAGTCTTTAAAATGGTGACCAGAACATAAGTGTAAGAGGAGAGAATAGTCGAAGTGGTTGCTATAATATTGAACCCAACAAAGACGAACATCAAAATTTCATTGGGACTAATGTCTGAGCAGGACAACTGCAGAATGGGAGGAACTTCACAGTAAAAATTCTGAATGATGTTTGGACCACAAAAGGATAGTCTTGATGCAGCAACGGTGTGCACCAAAGCATTTACTGTCCCAGCTGCATAGGAAAGAGCAACTAGCTCAATGCACTTTCTTTGGGACATGGTGATTAAGTAGAGCAATGGGTTGCAGATAGCCACATAGCGATCGTAGGCCATCACTGCCAGCAGGTAACACTCAGTGGTGGCAAATGCACCATAAAAGAAAAGCTGAGTAAAACAACCGGCAAAAGAAATTACTTTCTTCTCCTTTAAGAGATTGCTTAGGAATTTTGGGGTGACAGATGAGGAGTAACAGATGTCCAAGAAAGACAGGTTGCCGAGTAAGAAGTACATGGGGGTTTGCAGTTGTGGGCTGGACCTGATTAAGAGAATCATGCCCAGATTCCCCACCAGGGTGGTGGCATAGACAGCACAGAAGATCACAAAGAGGGCAATTTCCACCTGAGGAAGGTCTGTTAGACCTGTGAGTAGGAAACTGTTCACCAACGTGTTGTTTCCTGTTTGCATCACGGTGACGCTGTGGAGAAGCGAAGAACACAGAAGTCAGCATTGCTTGTTCTTTTAGACTCCTAGGAACTAAAAGACTGACACAAGCATAGTGGGGAAGTTGCCTATGTTAATGCTTTACAGTGGTAGCTCGTGTTACATACGCTTCAGGTTACATACCTTCAGGTTACAGACTCCGCTAACCCAGAAATAGTACCTTGGGTTAAGAACAGAAATCGTGCTCCGGTGGCGCAGCAGCAGCGGGAGGCCCCATTAGCTAAAGTGGTACCTCAGGTTAAGAATAGTTTCAGGTTAAGAACGGACCTCCGGAACCAATTAATTCCTTAACCCGAGGAATTACACTGTATTGTAAAAGCAAATGAAATGAGAGGATCCCTCAGAAGAACATTACGTTCTGGTAGATGCTCTCCACACAATAAAAAATGTTCAGTGTGCTGCTACAGCTTCATCAAACCTCTGTCATTTCCTAAATATGTCATTGATATTGAACGATGTTTTGAATGAGTTATGGTTTTCAGCACAGTAAACTGATATGAAAGATAACTGAAGACTATTTCCAGCAAGGTTTTTATAGGCAAATAGGAATACATGGACGCGGGTGGTCTAAACCACAGAGTCTAGGGCTTGCCAATCAGAAGGTAGGCAGTTTAAATCCCTGTGACGGTGTGAGCTCCCATTTTTCGGTCCCAGCTCCTGCCCACCTAGCAGTTCGAAAGCATGTCAAAGTGCAAGTAGATAGGTAAACGGCATTTCTGTGCACTGCTCTGGTTTGTCAGAAGCGGCTTAGTTATGCTGGTCACATGACCTGGAAGCTGTCTGCGGACAAACGCCGGCTCCCTCGGCCTATAGAGTGAGATGAGCATGCAACCCCAGAGTCATCCACGACTGGACCTAACGGTCAGGGGTACCTTTAGCTTTACCTTTAGGAGTGTTATACAATGCACAGTGATATAGAATGAAGGACCCAATGTCTATATCATAGGTGTCTCAGAGCATATCAGTGGCTGCCAGAATGTAGGCATACCAGAGCGGCCAACATGCCCGAAGGAGACATATACCCAAGCAAAATCCATTTCCATGCGAGACACATAGTTCCCCAAACACTGTCAAAATGAAAAGGAGAGAGAACTATTGCCTCAATCAACCTTCCCCAACCAGGGACGCTCCATATATTGTTGGGCTACAGCTACAATTAGTTTCAAATATTGTTTTTGATTATCAGAGATGATGGGAGCTGTAGTCTAAGACAGCGGGTGGGTAGCAACTTGGGGGAAACTGCCCTATAACTTTCTTTTGTTGAGAATTAATTCCAGGTGCTTTTGTACACCCTCATGCATGTTGTATCTGCAGAGGGTACATCAATTAATGCTTCTCTGAGGATCCAAATGGTTCACCTTTTCTTATTTCCCAAAACACAAAACTTGTTGCTAGTGAAATATTACACATGGCTAAAGCATATTCCAGCAATACTAATATGCAGTGGCAGCAAAACAGTTGTGCTAGTGTCACAATGGCCTCTCACATGACTGAAAAAATATATCTGAACTTACTGTCTTCCTCAAAGTTCAGTTGTGTCTTTAATAGCTTGAAGCTTTCTGACTCTTTCAAGCTGAGTCTTCGGTGCAGGTGAACCATTGACTTGTGAAACCAATAGCAAAATGCTTCCAGATCTATTTCTGTTCTACATGACTCTGGGGCTTTTTATTGTCTCAGCAAACAATGATGTTGCCTTCACTTTCTTTGGGATCACTGGGGAAATCTTAATGCTCCCTGAAGTACCTCACATCCCAAGAACATACAAGAAAATATCTAAAATTGACCTCATAGTCATGTAGTGAAGCTTATTGCAGCCAAATTAAAATCCCTCATACATTCTGAAAGACCGCTTGAGAAGTGGTACATTTGGTATATAAGGTAATAATAACTCATATAGTACTAAGTACCACAGCCAATCAATCTAATTCTCAAAGGGGGTAAAAGGATAGTGACAGCCAGCAGGTGAGAGGAGCAGGTGGAGAATGCTTTGTGCCTGCCCTCAGCTGAGCGGATTCTCAAAATAGTGACAATGATAGAAGGGTGTCACTGTCAAAGGACTGTCACATGGGTGCTTTTCAGGTTAAAGCTAACATATGCAAACATCACAAAGTCATTGACACTTGTATCAGAACAGGAAAGTTGAAAGAGTGGAGAACTTTCACAGTAAAAATGATCAGTGACATTAGGACCACAGAACGATAAATGAGTCAAACAACCTTTGTGTATCAGGGAACAGACAGAGCCGGCAATGTATGAACCAGCCACCAGAAAAACACAAACCTTCTGAGACACGGTGACTGTGTAGATGAGTGGATTGCAGATGACCATGTATATGCCATAGCAGCCAGGAGGTAACACTCTTTTGTGGCAAAAGTTGCATAGAAATAGAATTGTCCATAACTTGTCCAGAAATGTCCATAGCTTGTCCATATATCCCTGTAATTCTCTCACCTGGTATTTCCTCATGTGAATCGGACCATATGAGCCTCCACTTAAAGATGCAATAATGGAAAGGGGCTCATCTCTTGTTCTGGGCCTGTTATGCAGCTTTTAAAAGGCACAGAGATTCTGTCCACAAAAACATGTGGTGTGCATATTTAGTTGTGGCCCCAAGCACAGTGCCGCCCACACTGTGTCAGTGTCTATTTATAATATATGATCAATAACTCAGGCAGACAACAATCTGGATTAATAAGGGCCACAACTTTATTGATTACAGAATGTAGGAGGAATTTTGACTCAGGCATTGGGTGTATCCATTCCAACCTCCTGCTGGAGGACTGGAACAGCTGCAGGGTCGTGCCAGGATTGTAGCTTCCAGAAGATGTCGATCTACTGAGTCAGCCATCCTAAGGCCGCCACTGGAAGCCCTATGGCCCATCTGCCACACACTTGGCTTCAGGACAGGGACATCTACCGAGACTTCTTCAACAGGGTATCCTGAAAGCACCACTGGTTCATAGTGGGTGATGCGCCACATCACCTCACGCTTGAAGGCTAGGATTCAACTCAATGCCTTAACCACCAGACAGTTAAGATACCTCACCACCAAACCATCTACAACTGCAAGCAATGGGAGATGTCCTAAAACACATCTGCTATCCAGCACCCATTCCTTGCAGGAGTTAGGTGGATGCTGTTGGGTCTGTTAGAGTCCTACTTATCACATTTTATATCAGCATGGGAAATGGCACGTCCCCCGCAACACTTGGTCAGATGCTGCAGTGCCTTGTTGATTTTCGATGACTCATTCTTTGTGCATGGATGTTGCTGTCTTGCTTATATAAGGATCAACATTCAGAGGAGAGTCAGAAAATGTTAGCTGTCCCATGGTGCAACTGGATTCAAGTACACTCTCGGTTTCAGTTTGCAATTGCTCTGCTAATCTCAGTTCAACAAAGTCCCCTTTTCCTGTTCTCCACACTCAGAAGCCTTTGATTCATTTATCTTTCCAGCTTGGTTACTTCTGGAGATGTTCCAACTGCTGACAACATAGTGTTGGAAAGTCTTGGTGTAATGCTTATTCATTCTTAGATTTCTCCCTCAAGTGTGGCTAGAATATCATATAAAATTCTATATCAGATTTTAGCCAGAGAAACTATTTCATCTGAGGATTTAAAGCTGGCTTTGAATTCTAATGATCTTTTTGCACAGCAGAATAGTTTTATTTGCATATTATGAGACTAAAAATTATGGACCATATTCTATCAGAGCTGCTTTTACCTGAAGTGTTATCTCCTGTGATCTGGAGAAGGTCTAACTTATATGGAAGGCATCATCCTAGACTGAAAAGCAGCTTTTCTTCCCAGGATTTTGCGGAAGGCACTCCTGACTTCCTGGTTCCTCAGACTGTAGATCAAGGGGTTCAGCATGGGAGTCACCACTATATAGAACACAGAGGCTATTTTGTCAAGGTGGTGATTCTGCCTAGAACTGGGACGTGTATACATGAAGCTAACAGAGCCATAGAAAATGGTGACAACCATGAGGTGAGATGTGCAGGTAGAAAAGGCTTTTCTTCGGCTTTTAGTGGAATCGACTTTTAAAATAGTGACCAGGATGTAAGTGTAAGAGGTGAAAACAATTGTAATGGTTATTATTATATTGAACCCAACAAAGATAAAGAGCAAGATTTCATTGAGACTGATGTCTGAGCACGCCAGCTCCAGTAGGGGAGGAATTTCACAGTAAAAATTATTAATGATGTTTGGTCCACAAAATGATAGCCTTGATGCAGCAACTGTGTGCACCAAAGCATTTACTGTCCCAGCTGCATAGGAAAGACCTACTAGCTGCATACACTTTCTTTGGGACATGGTGATTAAGTAGAGCAATGGGTTGCAGATAGCCACATAGCGATCGTAGGCCATCACTGCCAGCAGGTAACCCTCAGTGGTGCCAAATGCACCATAAAAGAAAAGCTGAGTAAAACAACTGGCAAAAGAAATTACTTTCTTCTCCTTTAAGAGATTGCTTAGGAACTTTGGGGTGACAGATGAGGAGTAACAGATGTCCAAGAAAGACAGGTTGCCGAGTAAGAAGTACATTGGGGTGTGAAGTTGTGAGGTGGACCTGATTAAGAGAATCATGCCCAGATTCCCCACCAGGGTGGTGGCATAGACCGCACAGAAGATCACAAAGAGGGCAATTTCCACCTGAGGAAGGTCTGTTAGCCCTGTGAGTATGAAGATGTCCACCAATGTGATGTTTCCTGATTGCATCACGGTGACGCTGTGGAGAAGGGAAGAACACACAAGTCAGCATTGCTTTTTCTTTTAGAAACCCAAGAACTAAAATACTGGAAAAAGCCCAAATTCCTCTCTGATGTTGTATCAAAGTGTTGGAGAAGGCGGAGAGATGGGAGTATTCCTCAGAAATAGCTTTCATTCTGATAGATGTGACCACACGGTGAAAAACATCCTGTATGATTTTACAGCATTAACACATCAATATCATTTCCTAAATATACTGGACATACATTGATGGTGATCAGTGTTTGAATGGGCTTTGGTTATAAGCAAGATAAGCTGCAATGAAATATAATAACAGATTGTTGTCTACTAGGTTTTTGTAGGAATGCTTTTAGTAGGAATGTTAGACATTGCAGAGTCATGTGTTATTATACAACCAAAATACAAGTACTGTATATGCAAAGTCTCAAAGAGGAAGAAACAGCCAAGAAGCCAGTTGACTGCAAACTTCGACAATGTACATAGAGCCCTCATAACCAAAGTGTGCCTTCCATTTCAATGCAGATGTACATACTTCCTCACACACCATCAAAATGAAAAGGGGTTTTGACCAGTAAGAAGACTGAATACTATTGCTTAGAGCAGCCTTTCCAAACCTGAGGCCCTCCAGATATTCTTGAACTATCGTCATTTCCAGCCTACTTATTCAATGAACAGGGATGGTGAGAGTTGCAATCTAAAATTCTGATGGGCACCACCTTGAGTTAGGCTGCCCTAAATCTTTCCTGTTTTGAGAATTAATTGTTGATGCTATGCTGTATCTGCAGAGATTTCACCAGTGAATGCGTCTTTCAAGTTCCCTACCGTTCTCCATTTTCCTTATTTGCCAAAATGAAGAGAGAGAAAACTTGTTAAGATCAGCGGTTGGAATGATGTGTGTGTGTGTTTGTGTCTAAAGCATATTCAGGCAATAGCAGCATAAAGCAGCAGTCAGATAGTTGCACTAATAACCACAATTCTTTTTTCACATAAACTGAGAAAATGCTCCTGAACTTACTCTCTTTCTTGAAACTTCATTGTGCCTTCAATAGTTCAAAGCATTCTGTTTCTTTCAAGGCGATTTCTCACCTGAATGCAAGTGAACCTGAATCCTTGTGAAACCAATAGCAAAATCCATCTAGTGGTTTGAAGGAAGCCAGATATACTCCAACGCTTCGTGGCTCTAGGGCTTTTTTTTTTTTTTACCATAATGACAAACAATTATGTTAACTTGGCTTTCATTATGACTAGTGGGGAAATCTTGATGCTCCCTGAAGTACCTCAGATCCCAAACACATGCTTACAAGACAATATGAAACATTTGTCTAATATTTACCCAGTGAAGTCAATGGAGGCCAAATTGCAGTTGCCCCCATACTCAGAAAGAACATTTGAGAAACATAACTTTTTGTATATCAAGTTACATTTAATGAAGCATCAGGATCTTTATTCAATGCACCTAACTTTCATAGTGCAGGCAGGCAGAGTCTGAGTAAGGAAGGTATGGCTGTTTCCTTCCTTTTGCCCAGAACAGGATCACTCTAGTGGTGGCATGTAGGTATGTGTGGATAATTGTTCAAAAAGTACATATGTGTAATGTGTATTACTTGGAGGAAAATGTGTGAGGACTATAAAGATGGAAATATATCCTCTCTCTCACTCACACACAAGCATTTCAGTTGCCACTCACTGAAATCGCCCACCCTCTGCCATCCAAAATATTTACACTCTCTCTAGACCCCATCTCTGGGGTTGCCTTCACAGTTTAATGTTATGCTTGCTATGCTTGTGACTAAAGCTCCATTTCTGGCAAAGTGCTGTCTCATTTCCATTGCTCTCTGTGTACCTTACTAGGACACTCCGCTAGCGAGACCAAATGAACAGATGTTAGTATTCCTGTGTCCCTGAGTATTGTGAACAGCATGCTAGTTTGGGGCTAGCTCTCCCAGGCAGACAGCAGTCTGTCCTCTGGAAGGATAGAGCAAGGGTAACCATGGGAAACCCTGACCTTGGCATAATTAAAGTTCTCATAGTCATTCATGTTCTGGATGAGCTTATTCCTGGAACATGGGGAAGTAATCTACAAGTGTGTATCGAGACACTTGCCCCAAGAAAATCTTGCAGCTTTGAATGTTGCTATACCATGATATAGCAATATTCCAAAGGCATTGTCGAAGAAGAGGAGGATTTGCTGGCATGCTGGTGGAGCAGCAGCTACATGTACTTAACTGTAAGTGTTGGAGTAAACGAACAGCAGAGCAGTTTTATATGCATGTTATGAGACAAAATGTTGTGGACCATCCTTTTACGTGTAGTGCTTTCTCCTGTGATCTGGAGAAGGTCTAACTTGTATGGAAGGTATCATCCTAGACTGAGAAGCAGCTTTTCTTCCCAGGATTTTGCGGAAGGCACTCCTGACTTCCTGGTTCCTCAGGCTGTAGATCAAGGGGTTCAGCATGGGAGTCACGACTACATAGAAGACAGAAGCCATTTTGTCAAGGTGGTGATTTTGCCTAGAACTGGGACGTGCATACATGAAGCTAGCACTGCCAAAAAAGATGGTGATGACCATGAGGTGAGATGTGCAGGTGGAAAAGGCTTTCCGTTGGCTCTTAGTGGACTTTAACTTTAAAATAGTGACCAGGATGTAGGTGTAAGAGGTGAGAACAATTGTTATGGTTATTGTTATATTGAACCCAACAAAGATAAAGAGCAAGATTTCATTGAGACTGATGTCTGAACAGGCCAGCTCCAGTAGGGGAGGAATTTCACAGTAAAAATTATTAATGATGTTTGGTCCACAAAACGATAGCCTTGATGCAGCAACTGTGTGCACCAAAGCATTTACTGTCCCAGCTGCATAGGAAAGACCTACTAGCTGCATACACTTTCTTTGGGACATGGTGATTAAGTAGAGCAATGGGTTGCAGATAGCCACATAGCGATCATAGGCCATCACTGCCAGTAGGTAACACTCAGTGGTGGCAAATACACCATAAAAGAAAAGCTGAGTAAAACAATCAGCAAAAGAAATTACTTTCTTCTCCTTTAAGAGATTGCCTAGGAACTTTGGGGTGACGGATGAGGAGTAACAGATGTCCAAGAAAGACAGGTTGCCGAGTAAGAAGTACATTGGGGTGTGAAGTTGTGGGCTGGACCTGATTAAGAGAATCATGCCCAGATTCCCCACCAGGGTGGTGGCATAGACAGCACAGAAGATCACAAAGAGGGCAGTTTCCACATGAGGAAGGTCTGTTAGCCCTGTGAGTAGGAAGATGTCCACCAATGTGATGTTTACCGTTTGCATCATGATGACGCTGTGGAGGTGGGAAGAACACAGAAGTCAATATTTCTCTTTTTAACATTTCAAGATAGGCATATTGGATAAACATTAGCAACCAGTTTTACTTCTCTTTTCCAAAACTGAAATATTTTTATCTAGATAATGCTAGGGGCTCCTTCTAACTTTCTGTCAAAGGAAATTAAAGAAGCAGATTTCTTCAGATTTAGCTGAAGTGGTAGCATAATGCTCTGTCTGCAGTAAGAAACTTTCAGGCTGCTTCAGCATCACTTATAACACTATGATACCTAGATAAAAATATTTTGGTAAAGTATGAGAATCACATAGTTTACAGTGAATAACCCAGAGTTATGAATTGTAGACTTGACTGGGGTTCTAGACAAAGGTCTAATCATGGAGTCATGCCAAGGCAATCAATTGTCTAGGACACATTGGGCATCAGATCTCAGCTCACACTGGTTCATGAATAAGCTTCTCTAATTTACTGCTTAAGAGTCATGGACAGAGGTGAGAGAAATATGATCACTACCATGTAGCTCACGAAACCTCAGAATAGACAGATGATTTGCTCTGAACCTGAATACACATCAAATAAGGGCAAAATTAGCTGTGTTGTGGAATTGTCTTTTCCCAGGACAGTTTCAGGACTTCTTCTTTAGCAATATCCTTTAGTCCAGAAATATTTCATGATTCATTCTTTGTCAAGGGATGTAGTACTTACATTTAAAATATGATTGCTGATCTGCTTACCCTTGCAATTCTGATGGACAGAAGCTCCAGCAGTAGTCCTGCTTAAACTCATGACCATTGTGGTTTTTAAGGCAGTTTGTGCCACAGAACATAATGTGTGCATGCCAACCAAAAGCAAGAGACAGACTTTTAACAGATGAGCAAGTGTTGTTCTTTGCTAGAATTCAAGCCCAGATGTGCTCATCACTAGCACTCAGCCTGTGTTAGTATATATCTTTCTGACGGTAAGAGCTGTTTTACAATGGAATGGACTATCTCAGAAAGTGGTGGATTCTGCTTCATTTGAGGTTTTTAAACAGAGGTTGGATGGGATTGTTTTAGCTGTGATTCCTGCATTGCAGGAGGTTGAAATAGATGACCCTTGGGGTCCCTTCAATTCTATAATATGGAAGTCAAAATAGCCTGGGGTTTGAAAAGTTCTACATAAAAAAAAATTCCTGATCTGAACAGAATGAAGTCCCTCAATACTTCAGCCACTTAAACTCATCCTGAGTTGGACACCTCACATTTACTCTCATTTCACTAATTTTAATAATGCTGTATACCTTACTCTTTTGTATCTAATTAAAATACCTCTTCAGCAAAGAACCCCCCCCCCAAAAAAAATAGTTTAATTCCTAAAACTGAAATCTTGAGACCATTTATTTTGAGGTTCCACTGATGTAAATAAGACTTACTTCCAAGTAAACATGGTTTGTTTTCTACCTGGTGATCTTTTGCATTTTCATATCAGTTTGCCATCTTACCTAACACTGCCTAAATAGATAATTTGTTTCCTTTCATCTCAATATTCTAGCTGCATCTTCATGTAGATGAGTGGTTTTTCAGTTATATTCCATAGAATCCTGGCATTTCTCAGTTAACAACAAGCAATGACATGCAAGCTTCTTTCCAAGGCGGCTTTTCCACCATTACACACCTTCCCAGTGAGCTCCAGCCAAGTATCCTTGGGTACATTTCAAAGCTGCATTTTCCGTTAATTTGGAAAAGCAGTACAGCCCAACTCACCTGGTCCCTGAATGAATTTTGTGTGGATTGTTCTGCAATGTTTCCTTGCTACAAATGCACACATGGGGTCAGCAACAAAGTGTTGCAGTCTGCAGTATTCCTGATCAGCATTCCATCACCCAATTTCCTTCCCCACCTCACCCACCCGGTTTTTTGTCTCCCCCTCCCAACAGTCAGTCAGCATTCAATGTCCACCATGCATGCCTATATCATTGGGTTGTTTGGAAGGGCTCTGTCCCCCTTAGTTAGGGACATTTGCTAAATATTATTTGTCCTTCACAAAACTTTGGGGTTTCCTCAAGTCTGCCAGTATCTCCCTTATGTTTCATGTGGTTCTGTTTTGGATACCAAAAGATCCACACTCTGGGAATGAGCTCTCTATAGGATGACGATTCATCATCAGACAAGCATTGCAGGAAATTTCAAAACTACTGTGTAGGTCGTATATCTTCCCCTTAACAGCTATTTATTTAAACTGGTCTTGTGAAGTATCATTCGTGCTATTTCTGCAGACTTTTGTTCAGTACTTCTCTAAATATCCAATCAGTTCATTTCAGTTCATTTTTTTTAAAAAAAATAAATGCTTCTCTCACAGCTGCTTCTGGAGGGATATTGATAACAAATGCATATTCCAGCAAGCAAAAACACAGAGCTGCTTAAAAATTAGACTGCTAGTAACCACACTGTCTAAGCGATGCAAGCATTTTGTCATTCTGTTTCTTTCCAGTTTAATGCTGATCGCTTGATGGGTTTCTCTGTGTGGGGCACACAGCAAAATGCTTCTGCCAAAGTAAGGAATTAAAATCCCCCCCCCAAAAAAAACCCTCAAAATAATATAGAAGCTTCCTATAATCACAGAAAAATGATGTTGTTTCTTTTGCTCTCTTTGGAACTAAAAAGGAGAAGACGATCCCATCGAGGAAAGTCTTGGCTTTGGGACCTTATCCCTAAAGGACTTCAGACCCATATGAACATTGATTCCTACCAATTACATGGTGAAGACAAATGCGAGCCAAATTACAACTATCTGAAAGATTTGTCGCTGGGGAATGTGAAGCACAACTGGGATGATTTTGTGACACTCCCCAAATCTTTATTTATTTATTTTGGGTTGTATACAACTAACCTGTCCCATCAGTGCAACGATTTCTGCTCATGCTCTTCTTCCTGTCTCTTATATGCCATTTGCCCTCCCCCAACATGCTCTAGAGGGTTGGGGGAACCCCCAAAACAATTTGGGACAGCACGGGGGGAGAAGAGGGGGGATAAAGTTTCATTGCACAATCAGAAATCCTTGCACTAATAGAATGTTCATTTAGAATGTTGGACTCCACCTGTTACGTTGATCCTATACCTTCAACACAATCATTCTTCCCACCTGTTTGACACTGTCAGGGCAGCTAATGAAAATGTAATAAAAACAATGTATGGTAAGATAATATTGCATTCTACACAGGGCTTTTTTTTCAGCCATTACTCACTGGAACTCAGTTCTGGCACCTCCCAGGGGGGCACCATTGCCATTATAAGAGAACAAGCTTTTTCTATATAGAAAAATAGCACTGCACAAAGCCAAGGATTCTTGACAGGGGCCTAATTCACATTTTAAACTATGGAAGATGGAAGGGACATGTGTTAGTCCAGCACCAGGCTATTGCTGTTGCAGCTCAGTGGATAAAAGCGGGGTATCGTACATGAAGTGTGATTGGTGTGGGGGGGTTGTTTGCTGAAGCACAGCTTGCAGAAATGATAGCAGAGATTTATCTAAAGCCAGCAATTACACTTATCTGTCCCAACACTTGAAAATCGTCTTTGTGTAACCATTATCCTGGACAGTTTCCAATCTGCCCTAGGACTGAATGAGACATGATTTTTATCATATAGTTTGGTGCTGCATCACTGTTTATTGTTCAACAAATAATGAGCAGGAGTGGGCCCAGTATCCCTGAAGGAGCATTTCCACCCTCATCGTTCAGCCCAGACACTGAGGTCCAGCTCCAAGGGCCTTCTGGCAGTTCCCTCACTGCGAGAAGTGAGGTTACAGGGAACAAGGCAGAGGGCCTTCTCAGTAGTGGCACCTGCCCTGTGGAATGCCCTCCCATCAGTCGGCGGTTTGAATCCGCGCAATGGGGTGAGCACCCATTGCTCTGTCCCAGCTCCTGCAAACCTAGCAGTTCGAAAGCATGCCAGTGCAAGTAGATAAATAGGTACCACTGCAGCAGGAAGGTAAACAGTGTTTCTGTGCACTCTGGCTTCCATCACAGTGTCGCATTGTGCCAGAAGTGGTTTAGTCATGCTGGCCATATGACCTGGAAAGCTGTCTGTGGGCAAATGCTGGCTCCCTCAGCCTGAAAGTAAGATGAGAGCCACAACCCTATAGTCGCTTTTGACTGGGCTTAACCATCCAGGGGTCCTTTACCTTTACTTATGCTTTTTTTAAAAAAAAAATGTAGAAATTAGATGGAAAACAGAAAGAGATTGAAAGTAGACTGATTCATCCATCCCGAGTCTATATTTATGTGGTACATTCTCTCTTAATGGTGGAATGTTCTCAAATTCCTATGTATAAGTAGCATCACAATGCATTAGGAACACACACACTGGTTTTGCAAGTGATCACTTATCTAAATAGTTTTTAGTACCTAACAGCACATTGAGGGCAGCAGTTCAATATAATATCACCAATACAGTAGCAGTACCTCTAAAACAGGCAGGCAAACCTGTGAGCCTCCAGATAGAACAGGACTACATCTCCCATCATCCCTAACCATGGCAATGCTGCCTGGGGCTGATGAGAGTTGTGGTCCAACAACAACCGAAGGACGAAAGGTTCACTACCTCTTTTCTAAATTAGGTACTTGAATTGGCTACCTGCTGTTAAACATCCTTTATTCACTGCTTTGTATTTATTAATTTTAATTGCTATGTATCTTATAAATTGCTAGGAAATGTGTTCACTTCTTTAAAAACAGTCTTAATGAAACTTTTTATACAGTTGGTTAGGTTTTTTTTGTATCATTTGGTATAGTACTGCCACACAGTGGTTGCTGGTTATATTATTGTTGGCATGCTGGAATGTTTATCATATTTGTTATTAACTGATAGTTTATTTATGATGACTTAAAAAATAAAGTGTTCCTAGTACTTAAACTGAGCTATTTGTTAGCTTGCTGTTATGCTTTGAAATGATTTTGTATTTGCTTTGCATTGTAGTGATGTAATGATTTGCATTTTTGTTGTTCTGTTGTGAACCCCCCTGGGCAGATTTATATGAAGCAGCGGCATACATATTTAAATAATAAATGCCCATCCAAGATAGGTTAGAACAATAAAATTTTCAAAATACCAACAATAAAAAACCATCAACCACCCCTCCCCACAAGAGAACAGCCAATAAAAATTTTCAGTCAGTCGATTAAAACACCTTGTAGAACAATAACAAGCCACAATCCAGAGCATTAAACATCAATCATAAATATGTCATGTCATGGTCTTCTGAAAGGCTTGAAGCATGGGAGCCTGTCCACTGACAGGGAGTTTGAAAGTCATGAGGCCACCACAGAAAAGGCCCTATTCCTTGTAGATCAGCCTCACTGATCTAGGTAGTGGGCACACAAGGAAGGTCTCTGTTGTAGATCTCAGCATGCAAGCAGGCTGATATGGGTGCAGGAAGACCATGAAATAGCTTGGGCACAAACCGTTTTAAAATGTGAAGATAGAAACCAGCACTTTGAATTGGGCTTGGAATTAAAGCATCAACCAGTACAGTCATGGTGTCAACAGAATCTAAGGACCTCAGTCCCCTCAGAGTTCTGGCAGCTGCAGTCTGAACTAGCTGAAGTTTCCAAAATCAAACCTGGACATTTAATTTGTTTTGTTTTCATCTCCACATAAGCAGACTAATCATTGACTTGCACTCAGAGAGTTTTGCCCCTGTGTACGTCTAAGACCAGAAAATCCCCAGGGAACAGATCCCCACGCTGCAAATTCTCAATATAAAGACTCCTGTCTGTGGGATGCAATGCCATATGTAGGAAGCAGCTTGCTTTGCATGCAGAGATTTCAGAAATTTATGACTGGGTAGAGGTAGAAAAGCATGGAGCAAAGGGAGAATTTCTTTCCATAGAAGAGGCAAAGATGCTATGCCCAGAACCAGAACCCAAAATCAGTGCGGGAATAACTAAAACACTCAGCCCATAAGTGAAGATCTCAGAACCAGACAAGAACACAACCTGGTAAGTTTAAATATCTCTGATACTGGCTCTAGAATAACAACCTAATGTAGTTTGAAAATATTTCTTTAGCAAGACCAAAGAAAACAGCAATTTGCCCTTACACAATCTGCCAGGTGATGGAGGCAGAAATCTGAGGAAAGTTAGAGCACCAATTCTAGTCAGATTAGTGAGTGACTCTGTTTTGTTATGTCTAAGTATCTTCCTTAGAAAGCAAAGTTGTAGATTTTGGGTAGAACATTGCACTAACTTGATTTTCTGATCAGTGCAAGCACTTCCGCTTGTCCAAAGGAATGTTCTCCCCCTTTCCCCCCCCCATACACTGTTCTGAGTGTTCTGACAACCCTGCAAGGCGAATTAGAGGACACCCATGTGGGAAGGATAGGGGGAATAGCTTCTGTTAGCACATCAACCTATTACAGCGCTACCTCGGGTTACAGACGCTTCAGGTTACAGACTCCGCTAACCCAGAAATAGTACCTTTGGTTAAGAACTTTGCTTCAGGATGAGAAGTGGCACAGAGGCAGCAGGAAGCCCCATTAGCTAAAGTGGTATCTCAGGTTAAGAACAGTTTCAGGTTAAGAACGGACCTCCAGAATGAATTAAGTTCTTAACCCGAAGTACCACTGTATCTCATTCAGCAGTTAAAATGGACTCCAGGGTTGACTTTCCTCACTGGCACACTGCAAAGTCATATGCATGCATTTGTTTCATTTGCTCAGACTAGAAACTGTATGGTATAACAGGGAAAATTGAGTTCCCAAATGTTCCCTTAAGAGTAGAATTTTGTTTCCTAGGTTCTGAGTAACAGATTCTTACAGAGGGAATGTAAGAACTGAAGGGGAGGAAATAAGTTGTAACACAGGGTTGAGGAACTGGATCTGGCCAACAAATTTTAGTGTCAGTGTTTTTATTATATATAGATATCATTGCAAACTGCTTTGAATTAAATAATATAGCAGCATATAATTTTTTTAAAAATAAATAAATAAAAAGCCAGAACTGAATCTCCCCGCATGAGCCACATTCAACCCACATGCTTTGAAAGTAAGCCTTTCAGGTGCAAACATGAAGCCCCCATGATCAGATGATAACCAGGACTCCAAAGCTCAGCACACAGCCCTGTGTGGTGCTTTGAAGCCCCGACGACCAGGTGGTTGTTGGGGTTTCAAAGCACCGCACTCAGCTCTAGGCAAGGGCTGAGCTTTGTGCAGATGCCTGCAAACCCAATTTTTTGCCCAGCCACTTCTTTGCTAGCTCCACGCTCAGTTTCACATATGACATCAGATAAAGAGCAGGTGAGCATGGGTTGGCAAAAATTACCTTGCAAACCAAATGGTGTAAATATGTTAAATTTGCATACTGATACTGAATATTATTGCCCTAACAATGTTTTAAAAGATTAAAGGTAGCATCCAACTTTAATCAGAGAGCAGATGACCTATGGAAATCTATGGCTTAGCTGGATAAAATCCTGAAGGTTTTAATGGCTGATCAAGCTAGAATTGAGTCCTTTGGTCTTTTACACTTAGGAAGTGTATCTTTATGATCCTGATACTTCTTAGTGCTTTATGATTGTGTGTGTTAAGGTATATTTTGCTCTTGCTAGTTCTAGTTAGTTGTGTTATTTTTTTGTACTGTAGTTTTATTCTGTTTTCTTTTAGAGTTTCTTGTTGGTCATTGTTAACTTTTATTGTTAACCATCCAGAGGACATTGCTAAATGGCTGGTATGCAAATGATGTAAAATAAATAAATGAATGCACACACAAGCTTAGCATGTTGTTTCCTGCCTAGGGAAATGACAGGCACCTGCCAACATTTATGCATCACTTATCCAATGTTCATCTAAACTGATGTAAAATACTCAAGAAATATATTATATACTCATTACTTTTTATTTTTCAATAAAGAATATATACATTTTTTAAACCCCGAAATTTGCATATCCATTTCCCACATTTTCCATCATACGGGATGATTAGGAGGATGACAGGTACGGTCTGTTGCAGCAATAGTTAAGTTAGTGTTAGTTTTCAACCAAGTTTAAGACATCACCATTGTTTCTCTCCACTGTTTTACAGGTTTTGTATTCTGTTATGATGGCCCAATGGAATCAAACCACAGTTTCAGAATTCATTCTTGCGGGATTCACAAACAACCCAGTGCTTCGCATTTCCCTCTTTGCAGTGTTTCTGACCATCTACGCGATCACTCTTCTGGGAAATCTCGGGATGATAGCACTGATTCACCTTGACCGCCACCTTCAAACACCCATGTACTTCTTCCTCAGCAACCTGTCCTTCTCAGATCTTTGTTACTCCACTGTCATCGTCCCCAAAACGCTGGCAGATTTCTTGGCTGAGAAGAAAGCCATTTCGTTCACTGGCTGTGCTGCCCAGTTTTATTTCTATGCTGTCTTTGCCACTGTAGAGTGTCTCTTGCTAGCAGCCATGGCCTATGACCGCTATGTAGCAATCTGCAACCCGTTGCTTTACCCAGTTGTCATGTCTAGGAAGGTCTGCATTTGGCTTGTACTGGCTTCATACCTGGCGGGGTGTGCCAACGGCATGATACACACAAACACCACCTTCCGTCTTCCTTTCTGTGGCTCTAATGTCATTAACCACTTCTTTTGTGATGTACCCTTAATACTGAAGCTTGCTTGCTCCAACACAATGCTCAACCACATCCTGCTATTCGTGATCTCTTCCCTGATAGGTCTCTGTTCATTCCTCACCATCCTCATCTCTTACATCTACATCCTCATCACCATCCGTCGGATCAGCTCATCTGAGGGACGCAAGAAAACCTTATCTACCTGTGGCTCCCATATGATGGCTGTCACCTTGTTCTATACCACCATCCTTTTCATCTACCTGAAGCCCACCTCAAGTGACGCTGATGCCCAAGACCAAGTTGCTGCTGTCTTTTATACAGTGGTGATCCCCATGGTGAACCCTTTGATCTACAGCCTGAGGAATAAGGAGGTGAAGGCGGCTCTGAAAAGGATCGTGAGGAAGAAAGGTATTTCCGCTGAGGCATAAATTATGCACTTTGGGTGCTTCCAGGTGGGTGATAATTGTGAGATCGGTGCTCCTCTTACATGCAAGTCCTTGGCAGGGCTAGCATGACATCATTGTCATCAAAACAGCACGGACTAAGATCCTCCAGCTGAGAATTTCTGTTGGTTCCCCATATCCCTGAGGTTTGGTTGGTCACCACTAAGGGTAGAGATTTTAATGTGGCAGGCCCTGACCCATGGTATTACTTGCCTGCAGAGATTCAACGGAAACCATTCCTCCCTTCATTCAGATGTCTCTTGAAGTCTTCCTTGTTGGGCCTGCCCTTTGCAACATTAATTTCCTTTATAATCCGATCAGTATTTATTGATGTTTTAAATAATGCTTTTAAATGGATATCTTTGTTAACCTTGCTTTTACATGTTGTATTCCACCTTGTTATGTTGTTTTATGAATGTGTGCCCTATAAATTCATGAATTAAAGAAATAAACTCACTGCCTCACCTCTTCATACATGATGAAGTGCCTACTTCCCTTGAGCTCTGTGATATGTTCTTGAGGGATCTGCAGAAGGGCCTATGGGGTGTTATAGAGATGCTAGGCTAGGTTAGCTTCCTCTTGTGGGAAGAAAAGTGCAGGATATAGTGGTTAGCACCCTGCGGCATCAGATTATGAAGACATTCTTACCCAATCCTGCCACTTGTAGCTTTCCAGTATGAGATGTACTTGCCTAGACTTTTCACCTGGTTCATCTGTGTGGGATCATTTCCTGCTTGCATGGTTTCCAGTCAGTCCCTTGTAATACTACCCCTGACTATCAGCACAGTTTCCACCTGTCACATGCAGCACCCTGGTTTGCAAGAAGAATCAGCTCAAAAACAGCCAGCAAGGTCAGGTTATCAGTTCCCTTAGGGAGTCACCATGGCTTCAAACAGGGCAGGCGCAAAGCTTTCTCTCCTTGCTCAACGCACCTCACGGTTGTGTCAATCTTTTATGGAAAATGCTTCTTCATATATGTGCATCCCAGTTCTGGTTCCAGCTCATCAGTTGATGTGGACAAGATGATCTTTGTGTTCTACACTATGGTGATCCCCATGCTGAACCCTTTGATCTACAGCTTGAGGAACAAAGAGGTGAAAGATGCTGTGAGGCGGCTGATCAAGGGGAAGGGCTTTCTACAGAATGGGGGGGGGAGGATAGATTCAGTTATGTAAAAGAAAGAATGAATCAGAGGTAGCCAACATTGTGACCTCCTATTGTTGCTGGTTTGCAGCTCCCATTACCCCTGACTATTGGCCAGGCCAGCCTGGCAGAATATGGCAAGAGTTGGAGCTAAGATAACTCATTTGATGACATGTATTCTGTTACTCTCTTCAATTAAATTTATAAGGTAAAAGGAAGAGTGGAAGGTTTTTAGGAATATAAACAAAGCCCAGGAGGTTTTGAGGTGCTAAAACAATGATTTTCAAGGTTCCTCATCTAGGGCTTACAATTAGATAAGAGATAAACCAGAATTTATAGCAGGAAGGTAGCATGTTACATATGCTTAATAGTTAGATCAGGATGAGGAAATGAGTCTGTTATAATGTTATGGGGCTAAAATCTGGTTTAAACATTCAAGAAGTGGTGATTTAAGATTAGAACAAGCTTTGGAGCGATTGATTTACGTGGCACTTAAAGAATTTGAAAGGCATTGAGAGCTTCATGAAAAACTGTTGGCTAGAAACCAGGACGCCTAAGGAAAAAGGCAGTTTAGGAAGCTGGCTTGTGTTCCTAAATCAGGGGTGGGGAACATTTTTCAGCTCAACAACTACATTTCCCTGTGGGCAACTTTCTGGGGTCCATCTGCCAATGGTGGGCAGGGCTTAAAGGAAAAGTTGACAGGATGACCTTTATATAGTGAGCTGTATTATCCAGCCATGCAAAAGTCAGAGACAGTGCATATCTCGCTATACGTTATACAGGCAAGCAAGAGGCATTATCATACTTCAAGGATGCATTCCATCAAGACAAAAGCATTTGAGAAGGGCACATGTGGAACAGGGTGAAGCCCAGGGGAGAAAGGGTGCATCCTGGAGAGAGTCTCAGGAGCCAGACTGAAAGAATTAGAGGTCTACCTTTGGTCTCTGGGCTAAAGGCTCCAGTCTGCTTCCCCAAACCATAGCAGAGTGGTTTAACAATCTTATCCTTACTCCCATGGAACTTTGATCATAGCTCTGAGAGAGGAATAGGGGGTCTCCTAAGAACTCTCAGCATCCTTAACAAACTGCAGTTTCCAGGATTTTTGTGTGGAAGCCATGACTTGTTAAAGTGGTATGGTACTGCTTTAAATGTATAGAGCAATGAAGTCTAAGAGGAAACTTCACAAATGTTTAGAGCAGATTGAACATCAACAGATGCCAGTCACCTGACAACCCAGCCATCTGGGTCCACAGGGTTGAGGGGATGAGGGATCCAACCTGCTGACTCGATCTAGTTCCCCACCCATGGTTTATATGAAACCCCCAATTCTGCTAAAGTTTGTCACAACTTGGTCCCATCGCAATGGGTTTTGAGCTCCTTGTGACTAACTTGGTCTAGTAGTTTCAAGGAACTGCTTGTGAACAACTTTAAATTTCATGTTCCTGTTCTTTCATACCACCTCATCAGTAGAACTCAAGATAGCATCCATATTCTACACAACGGGAATGTAGGCAGCTGACCAGAATATTTCTCCAAATGGTCCAAGACTATCTGCTTTAGCAGGCAGGGTCTCTCCAGGGTCTCATGCAGGTGAGAGATGGGGAGAGTCAATGTAATTGTGAGAGGGGTTAACAAACCAATTGCCTGAGAAATTTCCATGATTGGGCTGATTTTGTTGAGGGCACTTTTGAATGTGAACATTTTAATGTTTGCTGAGTTTGGGGATTGATTGCTTTATCTACACATTGCTGTTGAAATGCACTATGTTTTGAAAGTAATTGCTATTGAAATTGCTGGTATGTCTTTTTTAAAAAAATATTTTTAATAAATTTTCCATTTAAACATATGTAATCACATCATTGTAATCCATTTTCCTTCTTTGGCTCTTTAGAGCCTGTTGACTTCCTTCCCTCCCACCTCTTGGCTTTCAAAAGTAACCTTTATATCACAGCACTTTATATATTTTCCAATTCTAATAAAACTCACTACAAAATACCTCAAAGTTTAAATAAATGTAGAAAGGTAAAAGAAATTCTCCTTACAAGTCTTCAGGCAACGCTACTAGTGTTGTTAATTGCTTACAATGGTCTTTCAAATGTTGTATAAATTTACTCCAGTCTTTTTGGAATACTTGATCGTGCTGGTTTCGGATTTTTCCCGTCAGCTTCACCAGTTCCGCAAAGTCCATCATTTTCATCTGCCACTCTTCTTTAGTTGGTACTTGTTGTTTACATTTGGGGGCTAAAAGGATTCTTGCTGCTGTTGTTGCATACGTGAACAGTCTTTAATCATTTTTTGGTATCTCTTCACCTACTATACCCAGTAAAAAGACTTCTGGTTTTTTAACAAAAGTGTTTTTAAACATTTTCTTTAACTCATTATATATGGGAAATGAAATTGCTATGTTGTGACGAAATGCTCATTGATGTTTACATTATGTGTAACATATTGTGGTTTCTGTTTTGTGCCTTTATTGTTGGCATATACATTAAATTTTAATCTAACTTAGGTTTCTTCCCATATTTTCTTTGATAATCAAATGCAGATGCAGAGGATTCAGTGGGCAGTGGAAGACAACTTTGGGGGGTGGGACTTGCCTAACCCTTTCACCTCTGACAGTTTTTCTGATAAAAATTTACGCCAACTATTTTTCCAAGGAGGTAAAGGGAATATGGGTTTTTGCTCCTGCAGGGTGTAGAGCATCTTCAGGGGACAGCAGCTTTGGAGAGTGGCAGATGCTACAGCCACTGGATGACTTTGTCCCATACAGTGAAATGGACCTGTATCTGGAAGCCTAGGTTGCAACACCATAATCCAGCAATAGAAGTCACACTTCTACTTACACAAGCAGAGAGATGGCTATGGACGCCTGTCTTGCTTATGGGCTTTATATAGCCCTCTGGTTGGCCACTGTGAGAACAGGATGCTGGACCAAGTGGATCTTTGGTCTGATCCAGCACAGACGTCTTACATTCTTATTATATCAGTGGGCTTAAGTGTACTATGCTCTCTACTGGATTGTAGTCTAGATCTGCTTTTTATACTACAGTGGTACCTCGGGTTACATACGCTTCAGGTTACAGACTCCGCTAACCCAGAAATAGTGCTTCAAGTTAAGAACTTTGCTTCAGGATGAGAACAGAAATTGTGCTCCAGCGGCGCGGCAGCAGCAGGAGGCCCCATTAGCTAAAGTGGTGCTTCAGGTTAAGAACAGTTTCAGGTAAAGTACGGACCTCCGGAACGAATTAAGTACTTAACCTTAGGTACCACTGTATTTGTGCTGGCACTGTGTGCTTAGAATGTAGGTACAGTATTGTTTTTGCTTTGTAAGGACATTTGCAGTGGAATTGACTTCTTCTACAGAGAGCCATTAAGATAATTGCAATTCCCACCTGCTATCTGATCCTTCCAGAGAACAAAATCCCCAGTTTCAATATCTCAGAATAGGAAGTCCCTTCTGAACAGCAGTTTCAGAAATACTAAGCTGCACACAACAAGTAGTTCTGCGATACGTAAGAATTTGTAGACATCATAGTGATATTCAGCCATCTTTTCATCTCATCATTGAAAGCTGCTCCTGTGGTAGTGAGTGGAGTAAATAGTGGAGGTTCAACTTGATGCACAGGACAAACCAGAGACAAGAATTGCAAGAGGGAAAAGTGTTTGAAGGTCATAAGAGAATGGGTAGGTTAAAAAGTATTTCTAGATTTTAGTTTTCAAATTAGGCTTTGGCCAGATTAAGCTTGCAATGTATCCACATACATCCATTGCCTGTTCCAGGGATCCTTTCATTCTTTGCCCTGACCTGCCAAGTCAGATGAGAAGAAAAGGGAAAGATCTTTTCACCCTTCTGGCCTCTCCTTCCTCTCTGCTCTTCCCATTCGGCTAAGATGCGCCAGGTCAACCAGATTATAAACACAGGAGGGTAATTCTCTATGAGGCTACAAATGCAAACTTCTTTCTCTGTCAAGATTCCCTCTCTAGGAACCCAGCAGCTACCTATCAGACCATTTTTACACTCTCCCCAAAGAGTCATTGAAACAAACCATTTTTTAAATATTTGTTTAGTAGCAGCCACTGATACTGAAAGCATGATTCATGATGCTGAACCCTTGTCTACAACTAACTCAAACAAAAAGAAGTCCAGGGCTAATTTTGAGTTAACCAAGCAAATGGTTTATGAGTGAAAATGTTTTCTTCATAAACAGGCATAAGAAAGAGATCATTTGAAGAAGGGCAATGGAATTTTCTCCAACATATTAGTCATCCTCCCGCAGGACTAATAGCAGCTTCATTGGGAGGGGTGGGAAGCTTGTCAAAGACTACAATGTGGGAAGAAAGGGGTAACTCCACACACTGTGGTCTTCACCTTCCTCTCCTCCTCTCTTAGCTCTGCAGCTGCAATTTTGCCTTTAAAAATAATGCATGAAACATAGTGATACCTTTAGTATCACATCTAGTTGGGCCCTTAAACAAAAGACTGTGCTGTTGTTCAAATACCAGGGAGGACATCACACTGTATATAACTATTAAGCAGTTCAAAATGCACATAGCTGTTCTAGCATGGAAAGCAGAATGAGTCTGTTGCATGTACTAGAAAGGTACTTTGAGGTGAACCTAACCCCTCAGCTTTAACATTTCAACATTTTCCCCAAAACTGCTGCTGATGCCACTTTCTTTCTTTTTACACAAGCACAAATACTTCTCTTACACTAGTGTTAAAACCACCCTCCAAATGCAGCTCTAAAATCATGCAGCTTGCATTGTTTGCAACAGGGATGTGCACAACTTGTGGCCCTCCAAATCTCCAGTCACCATAATCACCTCACCACTTGGCACACTGGCTGGGGCTGATAGAAGTCCAAGGAGCAATAGGTTTTCCTCTTCCAGTTTCTAATAGTAGTAGTAGTAGTAGTAGTAGTAATTAATAAATGAAAAGGGGAGTCCTGATAATACAATGGGAAGAGGTGAGAGATCCACATAATACAATGTTGTTGTTTTCCACCGCAGTGCAGGAGGATGTGGCTGTGGAAAATCATACCACAATACATGAATTCATTTTTTCGGGATTCACAGACTCTTCAAAACTTCAGTTCCCTCTTTTCACTTTTTTCCTAGTCGTATACCTTATCACCCTGCTTGGCAACCTTGGGATGATCATTTTAATCAGGATTAGCTTGCAACTCCACACCCCCATGTACTTCTTCCTTAGCAACTTATCCTTTGTAGACCTCTGCTACTCGACTGTCGTCACTCCCAAGATGCTGATGGATTTGGTCATGAAAAGAAAAGCTATCTCATTGACTGGCTGTGCTCTACAGATGTGGTTTTTTGGACTCTTTTTAGCCACTGAGTGTTTTCTCTTGGCAGCAATGGCATACGACCGATATATGGCCATTTCCAATCCACTTCTTTATACAGTAATCATGACACGCAGAGTTTGCACCCAGCTGATCATCGCCCCCTACCTTTTAGGAGTACTGAATGCCACAACACACACAACCTTAACTTTTCAACTCACCTTCTGTCACACCAATACGATCAACCATTTCTTCTGTGACATCCCTGCAGTCATATCCCTCTCCTGTTCAGATACCAGACTCAACAAGGGGGTGCTTTTCGGTCTATCGTGTACCTTTGGCATTGTGAGTACGTCATTTATCATTGTCTCTTATATCTACATCCTCACGGCCATCCTGAGAATACGCTCCAACAAGGGCAGGCGCAAAGCTTTCTCCACCTGCTCAACCCATCTCACAGTAGTGTCTATCTTTTATGGGACACTCTTCTTTATATATGTGCGTCCCAGCTCTATGTCTTCAGCTGATGAGGACAAGATGGTCTCTATGTTCTACACAGTTATGATCCCCATGCTGAACCCTCTGATCTACAGCTTCAGAAACAAAGAAGTGAAAGATGCAGTGAGGCAACTGGCCAGAGGGAAAAACCTTCCTATGCAATAAAAAGGCATGCATTGTGTTGGCTTTCTTTCCTTGATGGATAATAAATCTCAAGTAACTAAAATAATGGGTCCTTTCTGGATTTCACAGAGAATATTGTTTCCACACAGCACAATGTTTTAAGATTTTATCTTAAAGAGACTCATTACAGCACTGTGTTTTGTTATCTGGGCTATCTTTTAGAAGAGAAGATGCTAAAGTCTAGCATCTTCAGGAATACAGTGGTACCTCGGGTTAAGTACTCAATTCATTCCGGAGGTCTGTTCTTAACCTGAAACTGTTCTTAACCTGAAGCACCACTTTAGCTAATGGGGCCTCCTGCTGCCGCCGCACCACTGGAGCACAATTTCTATTCTCATCCTGAAGCAAAGTTCTTAACCTGAAGCACTATTTCTGGGTTAGCGGAGTCTGTAACCTAAAGTGTATGTAACCTGAAGCGTATGTAACCCGAGGTACCACTGTACTTGCTTTTTGTTCCTTAATTTATTTGGATAAAGATTATGATTGCTCAGTGGTAGAGCATGCTCCGTTCTGGAAACCCAGAGAGCTACTGTGAGCAAGACAGAGTGATAATCTGAGGTGATATTGTAGCACCCTGCTTGTGGTTAACGCTTAGCTGGAATGAAATATTCAACGCAGCAATAGAGAAATTAAAATAGTAATTTATTTGTCAGACAAATAAATGAGAGGCACAGTGGTATATGGTTACCAAGCTCTGGCCTGGCCTCCTGCCATTCTGGCCAGCACTTATATTTCCTTAATCCAGCCCCCTTGCTCCTCCTGTGGCTGCCTCTGTCCAATCAGCCTGGTTGAAATTCCTATTGGTTGTTTGCTAGAACCAATCACAAAAGATACACCCATTTCCTTTTGTCCTTTTATGGGACACAAAGAGCTATATATTCTTATATCTATAAATGACAAATAAGTAGTAATATATCTTACATGTGTCTCAACAAGGAATCTTAATTACCAGCTCACCTCTTGCCCTCCTTGCCCTATTGCCTTCCAAAACAGATGGTTAATCTTAAATTTTTATCTTCAAGGATCTTGAGTTCACATCATCATTGAAAGATCTCCTTCATTTGGAGGTGTCTAAACAAAAGGCCTGACAACCATATATCAGGAGTGCTCAATGGCGTCTCCTGTCTGGCAGGAGGCTGGGCTCATTTGCCCCTCTGGTCTCCTATTGCAATATGACTCTATGAAATAAGAATTTAACATTTCTTTCTTTCTAGATCCTTTGCATAATTACATTTAAGCTAATATATTTCATACATTATCATAGGTAGCCTTTTAAAAGAATTAACCTTCTCAAAGTGAAAAAAGGAAGGAACAGTTTCCAGCCTCAAAATAAGATAGGAAGAAACCTATCTTCTCCAGCCAAGCCAGTTGCTTTCTTTTCCATTTGCTCTTGGCCTTTTTAACCTTAGGAAGAAAATATGGCTCATTTTACTATTTACCAACCCTTAATTTGTAGGGTCAGTGTAACCTTGGCTCTCAGCCTGTAATTCCCTTTTTACGACTTTGAGAATTGTTTTCTGCTATAAATCAGGGGGCCCCCTTGTCTAGGAGGAAAAACATCTTGCCAAGGTTTTTTAGTCTTCTGCCTGGCATGAAACATTTGAAAATCTTTAAGCTCATCGAAATATATAAGCTCTGATAAAAATGCAGGCTTATGATTAGATGCCTCATTCCCCCCTTTCAAGCTCAAGGACCTTCATCCCAAGTGTCCTTGATAGCTTGACCTTCATCATATTCCTGAGGTAAAGCTCTGTATAGGGACATGATATGAGGTAAAGTTTCATTTGAAATCATCTTGCTAATTGTACTTCTAAAACACGAAATGATACATGGCATCATACATAAAACCATTACTACTACTGTCAAGAAAAACAAGCAAGACAATAGTATCCCTTTGAGTCCTGCGACATTAGGTAACCAATTGGTGAGCCATCCCATATCCCATCCTTCCCATGTTTGTACTGGGACATGTGCTATATTCTCCATCTTTGTGGCCAACACACGGATTGCCTCACCATTATCAGAAATGTTAAAGCAACAGGCATTCCCTGTCAAGTTCAAGACTCCACATAGGCCTCCCTGCCTGGCAAGTACATAATCCATTCCCATTTTCAGCTGCAAAATGGCGGCTCTACTTTCATCCAACTGTTGTGCAATAAGTCTCAAACTCTGGGCCGTTGCATTGGTTACAAGTTCCACTACTGCTTGCAATCGAATTATTCTGTTTAGGTTATAAATAGGATCCCGTGCCCCTTGTATGAGCTCACCAGGATTCCAGGAGGCAGGATCATAATAGGCTATAATGCGTTCTGGTGGCCAATCATCAGTACCGCTCCAACTTTGGGTACTTCCTCCTGCTATATGAGAAATATCAGCGTTTCTTCGTGTACGCTTGGTCGAACTAGTGGGCATAATCCACATTGGTGGTAATACCCATCCCAAGAAACAAGTCCCACTCCATTTGGAAGGGAGTTTCTTGTATGCCCATTCTCCACATATCCACCACAACCATCGGGTCTGAGGTTTTTGGTACGTGGAGTGCATAAGGCGAAATATCAAAAGGGGTACAGAATTCACAGTGCAGTATGTTAGATTGCCTTTTTCTGTCACAGTTATGTTCCATACCACTTTCCATGCATGAATAAAAGGAGGTGCACAGGGCAAGGTATTCCGAGTTCGATACGTAGTACCGTTTGCCCAGGTTTGACTATTCTTAATATAATCCCAAGTATAGTGGCAATGAGAAGAGCCTATCATGGTAGGATCAGCTGCATCTGATGATTTATGCACACAGATTTCCCCTTGCACAGGTATAACTCGTATTGGTTTAGTTGAGTTCCATCCGGGGAAATTCTGTACTTCTGTTTGGTGTGGCACTTCGCTTACCATACCAATGGCACTTAATGGTATTGGTAATAAGGGCATACCTCCCTCTGAATCATCTGGCCCAAGAGAGCAAACAAGGCAATTAGTCCTATTTGCAACATTGGCTACCATCTCAGCTAAGCCTACCCACATATTGTGGTCATGGCGGAATCCATATTTAGCAAATTTGGTCAGATTCAAGGACCCTTCCCCTTCCCAAGGGATCAGGATTAATAATAAAATCATGTTGATGTCTAGCATATGCATTCCTTCCACAAAAGATTACCTTATTGTGATAGCAAATAAATATTAGCCCCAATATAATTCCCCCAGTGACAGAAATGGGGAACCACCAAGACCAAAACATATATCCCGAGGATCCCCAATGAGTAATATCCCTGATAATTGTTCCACAAGGGGGCAGTCAATCAATTGTATAAGAGAATCTTCCCGTTCACAGTCGCTGGTTCAGACGCTCCTCAAGCTTCAGGCATGCGCAGGTCAGCCAGCTTCCAGGTCGTGGCTGCAGCAGGCCGGTCGTCTAATGTTGCCCGTGACCTAGCCCGTTCCCGGTAGGGCTAGATACAGGGTTTTTTTGGAGAGAGTCAGTTTTAAAGGATTAGAGGGGTCACCTTTGCACGTCCAACTGCCTTCGGACTTCTTCAAACGGGAGTGATGAATCCAGGGGGTCACCTCAGCTACCTTCACCGCTGTTGGAGTAGAGAGCAAGACGGTGTAAGGTCCACGCCACTTAGGTGCAAGTGGATCGCGTTTCCACTCTTTCACCCATACGCTATCGCCAGCCTGGAACTGATGAATCGGCTCGGCAATGCTGCACGGCGTGCGTTCGAGGGCCCACCTGTTAAGAGAAACAAAAACACGGGAGAGAGATTGCACTTGTCCCTGTGTCACATGATCTCCTATTTGTTTAAGGTCAGCTGGAATATCCTGAACAAAGGAGGGCGGCCTCCCATACAGGAGCTCAAAAGGTGACAACTTAAGTCTTTTTGTGGGTGCACACCGAACACGAAACAGTGTTATGGGTAACACATCTACCCATCCCAATCCCGTTTCCTGAGTTAATTTTGCCAATTGGGTTTTCAGAGTCCGATTCATTCTTTCAGTTTTCCCTGAACTCTGAGGCCTATATGCTGCATGCAGTCTCCGTTTCACTTGTAGGACTCGACATACTTCTTGTACTACTTGATCAATGAACGCTGGCCCATTATCACTTCCAATGCATCTAGGTAATCCAAACCTCGGGATCAATTCAGTGAGGAGTCTCTTAGTTACCTCTCGTGCCTTTTCAGTTCGGGTGGGAAAAGCTTCAACCCATCCGGTAAGAGTATCTACAAACACAAGGAGATACTTGAATCCCTTAGAAGGGACCAGCTCTGTGAAGTCCACAATTAGGCTTTCCATGGGGACGTATCCCACATGCTGAATTCCAGGAGGTTGTACCGGTCCCTGCCTGGGATTGTTTTTAGCACAAAGAACACATTTCTGTGAAATGTAAGTTGCTAATTGTGATAGATTAATAATATACAACTTCCGACTGAGACTCTCTCTGGTTGCAGTACCGCCAAGGTGAGTAGATTCATGATAATTTCTTACAATTGTGCCTGCTAGATGATGAGGTACATAAATCCTATTGTCCGGCAGGATCATCCAACCATCCTTCACAACCGCTCCTTCCTGTTCAGCCCACTTCCTCTCTTCTGGGGTATAGTGAGGTTTAACTTCTTCTGGAACTACCTCTGGTATGAGGGCTGCTATAAATCCTCCCACAGGCTTTTGGGCTGCCTCTCGGGCTGCTTTGTCAGCAGCATGATTTCCTCTGGTTATTGGATCCCTTCCTCGTCCATTGCCTTTGCAGTGCATTACAGCAATCTGTTCTGGAGCCCATACTGCTTCCAACAGGATTTCTACTTCAGGTCCATATTTCAAGGCCTTCCCGTGGGCTCCTGGAAGCCTAACTTTATGGAGTCCGGTCGTTCCTAGTCTTGGGTAAAATCCTCTTCTGCCAGTCCAATGAAATTGTCTCTACTCTGTCCTTGTCCAGGTCTCTGATATCTTCCATCTCGGATCATTCCCCGTCCCCGTCCCTGGTTTCTTGGGCCAGAGCCTGGGCCTGGGCCTGGGCGTACTTCTTCCAACCTCAAGGGTTCAGGACACTCCCGCTTCCAGTGACCCTCCTTCTTGCAATTTGCACATTGATTCCTTCCCAGTGGTGGATTCTTTCCTCGCCCTCTCCCTCCATTTAAGGGGCGGTAGTCTTGCTTCACTGCTGTGGCTAGCATTACCATCTTTTCCTTCTGCCACTTCTTCTTCTCTTGTTTCTCAGCCTCATCCCTATTCCGATAAACTCGACGTGCAATGGCCATAATTTGGCTCATCAGCATCCTTCCCATCCTTCTGATTTCTGAATTTTCTTACGAATGTCAGAAGCACACTGGGCCACAAATGTAGCAGTAATCATTCTGCTGTTTTCAGGGGCTTCAGGGTCAAAAGGAGTCCATATACGATAGGCTTCCTGCAGCCTCTCTAAAAAGTCTCCCGGACTCTCATTTGGTTTTTGTTCTACTTCTGAGACTTTAGACATATTAGTGGGCTTCTGGCATGCCCTGCGGATACCTTGCACAAGTGTCTGGCGGTAGGTGGTAAGTCTGGCCAGGTGAATTGCATTGTTTGGATCCCAATTAGGATCTTCCAAGGGAAAGATGTCCTGAAGATGACGATCAATATTAAAAATATTTCCCACTCTGGCCTGCTCACGCAAATATATCTGTGCCTTTTCAATTATGTCTCTCCTTTCCTCAGTGGTGAAAAGAGTATTTAGGAGCTGGCAACAATCTGTCCAAGTAGGACTATGAGTATTTACTATTGAAGTCACCAAGTCCATCATAGCCTGAGGTTTTTCTGCGAAAGATGGGGTGTGTGTTTTCCAATTCATCAGATCCGTAGTCGTGAATGGAATATATTGCAGGGTCGAAGTTCGAGGTGGCCGTGGTCCGGGTTGCCCGTTAACCAGCACAGGCTCCTCAAGTGCATCAAATACTCTTCTAAGAGGGGCTACTACGTGACCTTTCTCTTCACTTTGCTCTAGGGGCCTCAAATCATAGGGGATGGTATCTGTCCCAAGGCGTTCTTTTAGCAGCTTTATACGCCTGGCTGTATTGCTTGCTGACCGATCAAGGTCTCCCTGTAACTTCTGTAATATTTCTCTGGGACTTGGATGTAGAGGGGTTTGGGGTGGGCAATCAGTTGTTCCACTAAAGGAGACTGTAGATGGAGGTCTATTAGGAGTCACAGGTGGAATAACCACTTCTGCTTGGGCTTTATTATAGGACTCCAATGCCTCCTGAAGATATTTATCATAATCTATCAAGGAATCAAGCTCTGTGACTCCACCCCCATTATTCATTCCAGTTTCTTGCCTTGGGGTTACAACTGGTGGAGTGTTTGGATTAGGCTCCCCTCGGCATGGCGCATAGGGTGGAGGTGAAAGCACCTCTTCCTCTGGCCCCTCAAAAATGGATTTGAGTTTATTTGGCAAGATTCCTTTCCTAGCTTCGGCTTTTACAGCCAATAATTTGCATCGTTTGACTTTGTATTTCCTTATCCATGGAGGATTATTATTTAATGTGCTCAGCCAAGAATCTATATATGAAAATTGTTCTGGGCGGACTTCCGGTGCAGCGCGATCTTGTCGCAAGCGGGGATTTTTCCGTGAGGGAAATCCCGGGTTATTTTTGGAGGAAAAAGGGGTGCTACAGGGCGCGGTGGCCCCCAGTATAACCACTGGTGGGAGTCCAGAGGGTCAGGATCCCAGCGGACCAGGAGTGGCCAGCCCGGCCGTCAGGTAGCTTCGAAAAGAAGTGAGGAGAACGGCGGAGCGGTGTCGCGGGTCCAGGGAAGCCATTACTTACCTCCAGATAGCGAAGCCCCGAGCTTGCCAAGGAAGCGCTACGCTCTCAAATTAGAAGAAATCCGGTACTGAATGAGCTGAAATTTGAAGTTATAAAATCAAGGAAGTCCCGGAGCAAAAAGGAGAAGTTGCGGAGCTCAGCTGGCTGCCGAAGTCAACTCCGACGCAGCGTTCTTTGCAGTGCGGGGAAAAGTGAAAGTGAGTCGCCCCAGCGGAGAAAGTTTTTTTCCCCCTGGTTGGAACTTTGTTAAAACGTTATTTATACAGTTACAGTAAAAGGGGGAACAGAAGACTAATTGTTTCTAGCTGAAGTCCAGGGTGAACTGAGGGCGTTAGAGATAAAAAAAGATCGCTTCCCTGTCCGTACTCAGTAATAAGAAGGCAGCGAAACGGAAGAGAAGGTTCCGACGCCATTGCAGACACCGCATGCGTCACGTACAGACACCTCAGCGGAGCACCTTTGAACAAGTCTGAGCAACATTATTTGGCGGATGTAATCTGTTCTACTATTTTTTTGGTTTTTTTTTCTACTTGGGGTTTTTTCCTTTTTTCCATTCCTGTTTGGGGAGTTTAAGTGTGCGAACTCGGGGGGGGGGGGGAGACTGACGGGGACGGATATCTATCGTTGTCTCCCTTTTCCTCTCCTTAGTGGGAGTAAAGCTGTACAAGTATAGACGAAGACCTAGAGGACTTAGAGAGCAGTGCAATTTGTCCTCTCTTTTTTTTTTTCTCCTTCCTTTTTTTTCTCTACTCCCATTCACTACTTTATATAGACGGGGACTTTTCTCCCAGACGGAGTATCGTGCTGTATGCAGACTTTCATGGCTGTTTAGCAAGTACTCAAGCAGCATGTTCTGAATTGATAACAGGACTATTTTATTCTAGAAGGGAAGAGGGTCTGGAAACACCCTCCCTTTACCCCCCTCAAACTGAACTTGGTGAACTAGTTGCTAAATTGTTATTTCAAATATATACCCCCCTCCGCGTTTGATAAGATCTTATTAAGAGAACATTACCATAAAAGGATTAGCCTGAGTGGAGGCAAGAAGACTACAAAGCGGACCTTTATATGAATTTCTGACGATATATATATAAGTTAAACAAGTTATAAGGTTTACTTAAAATCAAATAATTGTAAAATTGTCAATAACTGTGAAATAATTGTGAAAGGGTCAAATTGACAAACTTTGGGGAAAGGGTTGAGTGCAGAAGGTTAGGCAGAGATTCGCTGGTGTGGGGAGAGTATTACTGAGACTGAGACAAAATGTCAAACCCAACAAAGAAAGGAGCTGAGGGGGGGACACCTGTAGAGAGGAAAGGATCTAAACAAGAGACAGACTTTAAGGCAGACATTCTAAGAATGTTTGCGGAAATTAAGCAGAGCGAAAAGAATCTAGTCTAAATTAGAGCAAGTAGACAACAAAATTGGAAAAATGGATAAAAAAATTGACGAAACAGTAAACGAACTGAAAGGGCAAATAAAAGAAGTGTCTAGAAGGACTCAATTGGTAGAGGAGGGATTGAAGAAGACTAGACTAGAAATGAAAGATGTTAAACGGGAAGAAGAGAAATTAAAAACAGAAATGATGGAATTAAACAAAGCGCAGGAAGAGATGAAGGATGTCATAGCGATGAACGAACTTCGGATGAGGGAAGTGAATTTAAGACTTAGAGCGGTGCCGGAGACGCAGGGGGAAAATATTAAAGATAAACTGATAACAGAACTGGCAAAATGGCTGGAGCTACCTACAGGAGAGATGGCAAAGGCGGTCCAAAACGCATTTAGAATGAAAGCGAAAACAACTAAAGCAAAAAGACTTACAGGGGACTGCCTGATCACATTCAAGGACAGAGAGATGAGAAATTGGATCCTGCAGAGGAATAGAGAAAAAAGATTGAATATGGACGGGAACTTCATAATCATCTTTAAAGATATACCGATTAGATTGCTTAAACGAAGAGAGTCCTATAAATTGTTGGCCCAGACATTAAAGAGAAATAATATCGAATTTAGGTGGGAATTCCCAGAAGGAATGTCATTTATGTATAGAGGCAAGAGACATAGATTGACAAATCCGGAGGATATTGGGAAATTTCTGAGGAAATACAAAGAACTGAAGGTGGATCCGGAGGAAATTAAAGGAGCAGAGGGAAGAACACCAGGACAACTTAAACCAGAGGAGGCGGAAGGGGAGAGCAGAAAGGAATCGGACGAAGAGGAAGACGAAGAGGAAAAAGAGGCAGACAACTTCTAGGCAAATAATTAGACCTCACTCATATAAGACATCATGGCGTTAAAAATTTGGAATTGGAACATAAATGGAATGAACGAAAAAAAGAAAAGGAACAGAATTGAACAATTTCTAAAAAGGAAAAACTTAGATATCATATGTCTACAAGAGACACATGTAGCAAGAAAACACAAAAGAATCTTAATCAATAAAAGACTGGGAAATGAATTCATAGCGTCAGATAAGGAGAAAAAAAGAGGAGTGATTTTATACATTAGGAAACAAATTGAGGCACAACAAATTTTCAAGGATGAAGAGGGAAGGATAATTGCGGTTCGAATCAATTGGCAGGGAGAAAATCTGATTATTGTTGGGGTCTATGCACCGAACGGAAATAAGACAGAATTCTACAAAGAGCTAGAGGAAAAACTATTGGAACATTTGGATCAGAAAATAATTCTTATGGGGGATATGAATGGAGTGACTTCATTAGAAATGGACAGATGCAGGGAAAGTAAAAGCAAAGAGGGAAGACTACCAAAGTCCTTCTTTTCAATGATTGAGAGTTGCAATTTGATAGACATTTGGCATCTTAAACACCCATTAGATAAACAATTTACGTACTATTCCGAACCGAATAAATCAATGTCAAGGATTGACCAGATTTGGATCTTGAGTGAATTGACATCAAGAACCCAACGGATAGAAATTCAACCGAAAGTAATCTCTGACCATAACCCAATAGAATTTGAACTAAAAAGCTTCGAAGAAAGAACCTACAGATGGAGAATGAAAGATTATCTCCTAGACGACCAGAAAATAGTGGAAAAAGCGCAAAAGGAATTATCAGAATACTTTATAGACAATTGCAACAAAGGTACAAAGAATAAAGTTGTCTGGGATGCCAGTAAGGCAGTAATGAGAGGCTTTTTCATTCAACAAAATTCAATCAAAAATAAAAATAGAGAGAAAGGGAAAAAAGAAATCTTGAAGCAAATTATGGATAATGAACAAAAATTAATTAAGAAACCAAACAATGTGGAGATAAAAGAGAAGATCAAAATTTTACAAGCACAGTTTGCCACTATAATTAATAGAGAAGTGGAGTGGAATATAAAGAAGCTGAGACAAAGGAATTTCGAATTTGCAAATAAATCAGGAAAATGGCTAGCATGGCAACTAAAAAAAAGGAAAGAACAGAACATAATAAATAAGATCATAATAGACGGAGAAGAGGTTACTAATCCGAAGGCGATTAGAAAGGGATTCTTGGAGTATTACCAAAGATTATACAAAAATACAGAAAGAAACAACTCGAGGAAAGTGGAGAGATACCTGAAGGAGAAAAAGATACAAATGATACCGAATGGGAAAAGAGAGCAGCTGAATACCCCAATTGAGGCAGCAGAGATAAAAGAGGTGATTAAAGAGCTAAAGAGGGGGAAAGCCCCAGGGCCGGATGGATTCACTGCCTGTTATTATAAGGAAATGGAACCAATTTTGATAACACCATTGAAGGAGGTGATGAACAATATTCTGAAAGAAGGAGAGATCCCGGAAACATGGAAGGAGGCGTACATTACATTTATTCCAAAACAGGACTCAGATTTAACCCAAGTCAAAAATTACAGGCCGATCTCACTTCTAAACTTAGACTATAAGATATTCGCTGCAATCCTTGCAAAGAGGTTGAAAAAGATCCTGGTAGAAATCATACATAAAGACCAGACCGGCTTTATACCCAACAGACAGATGAAAGACAATATAAGAAATATAGTTAATATGATGGAATATCTGTCTGACAGGATTGATAAAAGAGCTGTAATGATGTTCGTCGATGCCGAGAAGGCATTCGACAATATAAGATGGGACTTTATGCTGAAGAATTTGGAACATATGGAGTTAGGCAAGGATTTTCTTAATGGAGTAAGAGCTATCTACACAGAACAGAAAGCCAAACTGATTATAAATAACACAGCCACAGAAGAAATAAGGATACAAAAGGGAACGAGACAGGGATGCCCTCTCTCGCCGTTACTTTTTATAACGGCCTTAGAAGTTCTTTTGAACTCGATTAGACAAAACAAGATTATAAAGGGAGTGACAATCGGCCAGAACGAATATAAGATCAAAGCATTCGCAGATGACTTGGTTATAATGATCGAGGAACCAATAAGTACGATAAAAGCAGTTTTGGAGGAAATGGAACAGTTTGGAAATTTGGCAGGCTTCAAACTTAATAAGAATAAAACAAAAATGATGGTCAAGAATATGGATCAAGAACAAATAGAAGCATTACAACTACAAACCCAAATAGAAGTGGTTAAGAAGGTAAAATACCTGGGTATTTGGATAACCCCCAAAAACATAGACCTATATAAAAACAATTATGAACCAGCCTGGAAGGGAATCAAAAAGGACTTGGAGATGTGGGGAAAACTGAAGTTGTCATTTTGGGGAAGAATCTCTACTATCAAAATGAATGTGCTCCCCAAGATATTATTCTTATTTCAGACTATCCCTATAATTAAGGGAAGTAAGATCTTTAGGGAGTGGAGAAGAGTGATCTCGAAATACATATGGCAGGGCAAAAAGCCGAGAATTAAATTTAAGTTGCTAACAGACTTAAAAGAAAGAGGCGGCTTTGCCCTGCCGGATCTAAAGCTATATTACGAGGCCTCTTGTCTCTGCTGGACGAAAGAGTGGATTAAATTGGAGAATAACGAGTTGCTGGATCTAGAGGGATTCAACAATAGATTTGGGTGGCACGCCTACCTATGGCACGAAAAAAAGAGAGCCCACAAGGGCTTTGAGAACCACATCTTTCGAGGCCCCTTAATTGAAGTATGGGACAGATATAAAAATCTGCTAGAACCTAGAACACCACGCTGGCTATCACCCCTAGAAGTAAAGAGCATAAAGAGACCAAATAGGGGAAATAGGTGGATAACATATGATCAACTGTTATATAAAGAAGGGGGAAAGTGGAAAATAAAATCGTATGAGCAGGTGAAAGAATATGTAGATGATTGGATGCTCTATTTCCAAATGAAATAGGTGTTTAAAAAAGACGGTAAAGAGCGAGGTTTTATGGAGAAGGAATCGATATTTCAGAAAGAGGTTATAAATAATGATATGAAAAATCTATCTAAAGTGTACAAACTGCTGCTAGACTGGAACCTGGCAGACGAAGAGGTTAAGTCGGTAATGATCAGTTGGGCAAAGGATGTGGGCTATAATATAGAATTCGAGGAATGGGAAAAACTATGGAAAGAGGGTTTAAAATTCACTGCATGTATGACGTTAAAAGAGAACACGATGAAAATGTTCTATAGATGGTATATGACACCGGTGAAATTGGCGAAGATGTATAAGACATGCAATAGGTGCTGGAAGTGTAAGGATAAGGAGGGCACGTTTTATCACATGTGGTGGGGCTGCGGGAAGGTGAAAGACTTCTGGGAAAAAATATATAATGAGTTAAAGAAGATTTTAAAATATACATTTAGGAAGGAGCCAGAGGTCTTTTTGTTAGGAATGGTGGGAAAGGAGATTAAAAGAGAGGACTGTAAATTTTTTAGATACGCAATTACGGCTGCAAGAATGGTATTGGCCCAGAGATGGAGACAACAGGATATACCGACTGTAGAAGACTGGAGAACAAAATTGCTAGAATATGTAGAGCTAGATAAAATGACAGGGAAGATCAGATACTTAAGAGACCAAAAGTTCATCGGGGACTGGGAGAAATTTGTAGAGCATCTGGATAGCATAAGTAAAGGACAGATGACGCTTAAGGGATTTAAAGAAGCACTGTAAAAAAGCAGCAAGTATTGTCTAAAGGGAATAGGAGGAAAAGAGATAAATAATGTCAATACAAGTTTGAGGAATGTGTAAAGAATGTGATGAACACGGATGATTTACGGGACAGCTGAGGGAAGTTCAAAAGAGAAAGAAGTTAGGAAAACGATATGAAATTATTATATTTTGTTGTTGTTGTTGTTGTTTTGTTCTGTGTTATGTTCTATGTACTATGTTTAATAATAAAAATTCATTTGGGGGAAAAAAAAGAAAATTGTTCTGGGCACCCTCCAGTTTCTTTGGCGATATCAGTCCAAAGTTTGCTTACTAAATTTATATCAAAGGTTCCCTGAGATGGCCATCCAGTATTTTGTTTTGGCCATTCTAATTCACATAACGTTCTCAAGCGCTCTGGCGTCATTTTGACTCCATATGCCCCTGAGAAGGCTTTCTTAAAATTATTTAACATACATTCAAGAGGTGTATTTTCCCCCTTTGAACCACCAACTCCCATTGTATGGCCCTGTGAAGTATCCACTCAGTCACTCACACACTTGCTTCGTGAGGTTCCTTGCCCAGATGGAGTCGCCTCACTGGGAACCGAAGTACTACCCACTCCACACTCAGGTCAGCTACAGATTGTTCTGTACTTTCTCACACATACAATGCGCTAGATACTTCACCACACTCTACCTCCCAATTTTTCCCTTTCCCTCCACCAGACCAACATCTGATGTACCCAACCACCTAGCGTACTCAGTTCCCCCTTACTGAGACGCAGAAGTTTGATCAAGACTTCTCTTCCTCCCAATTAATTGGAGGGCCAAAAACCCCTTTGTGCACTTACCCTTGGCTGGTTCCCTGTTTATTTCTCTGGTTCCCCCCGGTCCGTCGCCGCCAGTGAGCAGGGTATCAGACAGACGAGACTTCTGCGTTCCCCCTGGAAAAATGTACCAGTGCGCGCTGGGTAAGCAGTTTAGAGATCCTCTCTCTTGTACCCTGCCCAGTAGGGCGAAGGGGCTGCGTTCCAGCAGACCACTTATCCGAGTCACAGGGGCACCATAAAATGTAGCACCCTGCTTGTGGTTAACGCTTAGCTGGAATGAAATATTCAACGCAGCAATAGAGAAATTAAAATAGTAATTTATTTGTCAGACAAATAAATGAGAGGCACAGTGGTATATGGTTACCAAGCTCTGGCCTGGCCTCCTGCCATTCTGGCCAGCACTTATATTTCCTTAATCCAGCCCCCTTGCTCCTCCTGTGGCTGCCTCTGTCCAATCAGCCTGGTTGAAATTCCTATTGGCTGTTTGCTAGAACCAATCACAAAAGATACACCCATTTCCTTTTGTCCTTTTATGGGACACAAAGAGCTATATATTCTTATATCTATAAATGACAAATAAGTAGTAATATATCTTACATGTGTCTCAACAAGGAATCTTAATTACCAGCTCACCTCTTGCCCTCCTTGCCCTATTGCCTTCCAAAACAGATGGTTAATCTTAAATTTTTATCTTCAAGGATCTTGAGTTCACATCATCATTGAAAGATCTCCTTCATTTGGAGGTGTCTAAACAAAAGGCCTGACAACCATATATCAGGAGTGCTCGATGGCGTCTCCTGTCTGGCAGGAGGCTGGGCTCATTTGCCCCTCTGGTCTCCTATTGCAATATGACTCTATGAAATAAGAATTTAACATTTCTTTCTTTCTAGATCCTTTGCATAATTACATTTAAGCTAATATATTTCATACATTATCATAGGTAGCCTTTTAAAAGAATTAACCTTCTCAAAGTGAAAAAAGGAAGGAACAGTTTCCAGCCTCAAAATAAGATAGGAAGAAACCTATCTTCTCCAGCCAAGCCAGTTGCTTTCTTTTCCATTTGCTCTTGGCCTTTTTAACCTTAGGAAGAAGATATGGCTCATTTTACTATTTACCAACCCTTAATTTGTAGGGTCAGTGTAACCTTGGCTCTCAGCCTGTAATTCCCTTTTTACGACTTTGAGAATTGTTTTCTGCTATAAATCAGGGGGCCCCCTTGTCTAGGAGGAAAAACATCTTGCCAAGGTTTTTTAGTCTTCTGCCTGGCATGAAACATTTGAAAATCTTTAAGCTCATTTTAATTTACAGGCCCTGATCGAAATATATAAGCTCTGATAAAAATGCAGGCTTATGATTAGATGCCTCAATATAAGGCAGCTGCCTTTGTTCCTATGATTCTATATCTAATGTGCTTAAGTTACAGAATATTTCAGATGAACTTTACTCCCGGGCACTGATGTATCTTTCAATTTTGCATTGTTAAATTTCACATCATCACAGATTTCAGTAAAGTATACATGCAAGAGTAGGATTGCAACAAGATGTGTTTTTGTGTGTACATTTTATTGATATGTTTTAAGGTTGAATATTGGTATGGATAGTAAGAATAGAAATGCATCAAGTACAAGGAATAATTTTTTAAAATCTAAATTTATTTATTTATATATTTTATTTATGATTTTCAGTTTTGTACATTTCAATAATTTTACAGTCATTTTAACATTTCAAAATTTGACTTCCTTCCCCCTCTTTCTGCAGTTTGTCAAATTTATTTTTAATATTTTCTGGATATCGAAATTAACTTAATTCGTTCATTTGCTACTTTAAATATATACTCTTATAAAACTGCAGGTTATTACAATAATCCTGCCAGTGTTCTTATCTGTTTACAGTTTGTTTGTAAATATTCAAAATCCATTTCCATTTTTTTAATAAAAAGTTTGTTATCTTGATTTCTTCTTTTTCCGGCAAGTTTTGCCATTTCTGCATATTCCATAAATTTTTGTACCCATTCTTCTTTTGCTGAGACTTCTTCTTCTTTCCATTTCCATTTCCATAGGAAAGATGGCAAAAAATCTAAATGTAAGATTCTTTTAAAAACATATGTATAGCTGTAGTCTCTAACTGCTGCTTAAAATGCAATTCACTTTCCTGACCGCGTTGCTATTAGCCCAAGGAACACCCCAACGGCTCCCATAGGGACATTCTTCTGGGGCATATAAGGGATTTTTGTTAGACACACAATGGGAAGGAAATGGTTAAACCTCCCTACATGCTATAGTCACAAGAAAATCAGAGGCCCCAGTTCCTGCTGTTAATTATGATGGACTTCCTAAAAGCATAACACATCTGGTTTAGAACTTAGTACACTCTGCTCTAATAACTGCAGGAAGCCAACTTGACTGGCAGAAACTGAGGCAGAATACATGACTGGGGGAAACAGCTATCTCGATTATGGATCTTTGCAGGCCCAGCATCAATATGCAGTATTCTCAGGCAGGGACCCAGCAGAGCCCTGGACACCAGGTGGCTAGGTCTGAGCCAACATTTAAATTTCCCACAGTGCCACTGCTCCAGGGCATTGTGGGAAATTTAAATGGTGAGTCAGATCCACCTTCCTGATCCTCATCATCACATTGGTACCAGACACTAGTCCATTGTGGCCAACAGGTTAGCCTTCTAGGAGACACCAGCAGAGGAAGAAGACAACCAGAGGGCATTCTGCCAAGGAAGGATCCAAACCTTGAGCCAGCCTTGTGCCTCTGTCAGGCAAGCCAATAATCTTGCTGGTGGGTGTTTGCCCATCTTTGCCTTCCAGCAATACTACCTATAGATTTATCCACAACTTTTGATCTTAGATCACCAGGTAATTGTCTGTGAAAGAGGTGAAGTGAGTGAAGAGTTTCTGAAAAGAGCAGAATCATTTCTCAGCTCACTTCACCCCATAATTAATTAGTATCAGAGCCTGAACCAAGTTGGGGCCTCTTTAAGGAACGGTCTTCAAAAACCTTTCCACTGAGAGGTAAACTATACATTGTACAGCAGAGCTTTCCAAACTGTGTGTTTTGACACATTAGCAGGTCGGCTACAGTTTGTGGGTGTGTCAGGCAAATGCTCCCTGCTCTCCTCCCGGGGCTGGAAAGGGGTTAGTTGAACCTCCAGTTTGCTAGTAAAACTGAATCACTGTGTCAAGAAATGATGCATGTCTAAAAATGGTGTCACCAACATGAAATATTTGGAGAGCTCTATTGCACACTCGATGCATTTGGCAACTAGCTGCAATAGTCATTTTTTGTAAACAAAAGCTGTTTGGGCAGGGGGGACATTTTCTTAGCAGAGAAGCTGTGGCTGAAGGCACTTGAAAGCACTGAGCAGGACACTTTCAAGCAGTGGCGGAGATTCATGCTCTGGGACCGGGGGGCGGAGAGCGGGGGGGCAGTGCAGGGGCGTGGTGCCCAGTGTGGGTGGGGAGGTAGCCGCAATGGCACCCCACCAGGATCACGCTGCCAGGGATGGTGCGCTCCCCCCGCACTCCTCTTCCTCCGCCCGTGCTTTCAAGCAGCAGTGCCCAGCCAAAGTGGTAGACTGTGGGGTCTCAAATTTCAGCAGCGCCTGCAATGCCCAAAATATCTGAGGCAGATATATTCATGCCAGACTGATGCCTCATCTGAGGCAAATCAGTAACCCTAGTGGAAACCCACATTATTTCACTTGATTGTTATGTACCTTACTTTTGCTGAATTATATATGCATGAATGCTGAATTATGCATATCTACTATATTTGTTCTTGCCATTTGTTTTATTATTACTATTTCTACCTGGGACCACTGTGGTGACTGATTCCAGGCAGAAATGCAAGAACAGCTAATTGGAATTGCCACTTCAGTTTTCAAACCCTTCAGATAAAGGTAAAGGTAAAGGTACCCCTGCCCGTACGGGCCAGTCTTGACAGACTCTGGGGTTGTGCGCCCATCTCACTCAAGAGGCCAGGGGCCAGCGCTGTCCGGAGACACTTCCGGGTCACGTGGCCAGCGTGACATCGCTGCTCTGGCGAGCCAGAGCCGCACACGGAAACGCCGTTTACCTTCCCGCTGGTAAGCGGTCCCTATTTATCTACTTGCACCCGGAGGTGCTTTCGAACTGCTAGGTTGGCAGGCGCTGGGACCGAGCAGCGGGAGCGCACCCCGCCGCAGGGATTCGAACCGCCGACCTTTCGATCGGCAAGTCCTAGGTGCTTGAGGCTTTAACCCACAGCGCCACCTGCGTCCCAGTACCATATTACAAATTCCCAGAACGAGGCATCCCTTTTGGGCAAATCATTGGTTATATTCTCCTGTAGATACTGCTTCAGTGATACAAGCAGGAGCAAGGTGCAAGATTTCAGCTGAAGAAGTAAAAGATGGATGAGGGATTAAAACTGCCGCAAAGCCATCAGCACGTGGGTAGGCTCTCTTAGTAATTTCTGGTTTATACTGTACAGTGGTACCTCAGGTTAACTACTTAATTCGTTCTGGAGGTGCATTCTTAACCTGAAACTGTTCTTAACCTGAAGCACTACTTTAGCTAATGGGGCCTCTGGCTGGCTGCCGCGCCGCTGGAGCACAATTTCTGTTCTCATCCTGAAGCAAAGATCTTAACCTGAGGTATTATTTCTGGGTTAGCGGAGTCTGTAACCTGAAGCGTATGTAACCTGAAGCGTATGTAACCTGAGGTACCACTGTACATTGCATTTTGTCAGAAGGAGGGAATCCATATATCACTGAGGGTCATCATCAGGTGGAGGTTAGAAGTTATTTTACGTATTTCTTGCATGCAACTAAGCAGCTGGCAATAATAAGAAAATATTATTTATTGACTTCATAAAAGATAAAGGATTATAAAAATGCAAGCTTTGCCTAGTCATTGAGACTGAGTGCTGAATCAGAATCCAGAAGATGCCCTCAAAGGTAAAATTTCACCAATAACAGTAGAAGGCATGAGAGCCAGTGGTACTCAAAGATTCAGAGTTTTCTGTGATATATAGTTCAATAGCTCTGTCATTTCAGAAATCGCTTGTCTTTTCTTCTCTACATTCTCTACAGAACTAAAAGGCATGTCAAGGGAAAATCACAGCACCATATATGAGTTCATATTTTTGGGCTTCACTGACTCACCAGAGCTGAAAATCTTGCTTTTCCTATTCTTCCTTGTAGTCTACCTCATCACCATTGTGGGGAATCTTGGGATGATCCTATTAATCAGGATCGATTCTCGACTTCACACCCCCATGTACTTCTTCCTCAGCCAGCTGTCCTTCGTGGACCTCTGCTATTCTTCCGTCGTCACCCCTAAGATGTTGATGGATTTTGTCGTGAAAAGCAAAAGCATTTCCTTGCCTGGATGTGCAGCACAGATGGCTATGTTTTGTCTCTTTGTGGCCACTGAAGCTTTCATCTTGGCAGCCATGGCTTACGATCGGTACGTAGCTATTTCCAAGCCTCTTCTCTATACAGTCATCATGTCCAGGAAAATTTGTGCCCAGCTGATGGTTGGACCCTATCTTGCAGGACTGATCAATGCTACAACACACACCAGCTTAACTTTCCAGTTAACTTTCTGCAAGTCGACAATCAACCATTTCTTCTGTGACATCCCTGCAGTCATATCGCTCTCCTGCTCTGACACAAGTTTCAACTTGATGGTGCTTTTGGGTCTCTCCTTCACCCTTGGAACTCTCAGTGGCTTTATTGTCATCATCTCCTACATCTACATCCTTGCAGCCACCTTGAGGATCCACTCCAGTGAAGGGAGGCACAAGGCTTTCTCTACCTGCTTTTCCCACCTCACAGCTGTCTCTCTTTTCTTTGGGAGCCTCTTCTTCATCTATGTCCGGCCCAGCTCTGGCTCCTCAGAAGATGAAGACAAAGCAGTCTCCATGTTCTACACTGTGCTGATCCCCATGTTAAACCCCTTGATCTACAGCCTAAGAAACAAAGATGTGAAAGACGCAGTCAAGAGGGTGATTAGAATGAAACATTTCTCCTAATATGCAATTTTATTATTTTATTATTTTGAAGAAAAGTTGATGTTTCCATCCATTCGCGTTTGGGGAATTCATGAAAGGAAGTGCTTTGGAGAGAACTGAAAAATGCCTTTGCAGAGCATATAACTATCGCAGCCCAGGGTGTGGAATAGTGATTTTCTCTCCCATTTATATAAGTGGGAGGGATAGAAACAATGGGACAAAAAATAAGATGACTACATCTCCCACGCACCTTCTGCTCTGGAATGAGCAAGGTGAAGATTCTTCTACTATAAGAGATCTTGCTACCACCAGCAGCTGAGAACTACTCAACCAGGTGGTTATTCTGTGCACACTCTCCTGGGCTCAGGAAGTCTTACTTCAGAGTAGACATGTACAGGACTGCCGTGTTAAATGTTTAAAAAGCTAATATCTAAATAGCTAACAGTTCTAAAAATGAATTTTGCAGCAAATAAATAAATATTGCAATATAAGATGAGGGACATAGATTAATGGATCCTGGTTTAAGTAGCAGAGAAATATGCTAAATTCAATGTGATTTGGTCAATCTTCCTTGAATGGAAATTTTTGCTCTGCACTAGCATTAAGGGGGCAGGGACTACACACTAAATATAGCAAAAGCCTGGTGGCCACCTTCCTTGGTAAAAACAGCACTGGGACTAAATTTGAGGCAAAGAAGTATCAAGGCTTCCTAGCTGCTCCTCCATGCCAAACCCTCCTTAAAGACCAAACATGACATGAATTTTGTCACATGATTATTTCCCTGGTGTGGTTGATTTTTCTTTAACAAACAGCTAGGGTGGGGGAGGGAACAAAGAGCATTCGTGGTGCAGAGGGGAGATTCTCATGGGGGCCATGATGGGGTAAAGGCTTAAAGCTCCCTACCAATCCTCTACTGTGATTCTGATCTT